>NC_136285.1:6894569-7494569 GCF_964198595.1 Lampetra fluviatilis | reverse complement strand
TATATTTCAAAGCAGTGCAGGGTCGTTTGTAGCGGGGAAGGGTCAGGTCATGTTGAGGGCAATCTTAAAGAGCTCGGGGGGTGGGGGGGTGGTGGTCAGATTTGGACCTGCTGGCTACAATTCGATCAGCCCTGGTAGAAGAGGATCATACTGGCAGAAACACAAATAGATCACGGAGGCAAACAAAGAGACAGGCAGACAGAGAGCCAGCTTGGTTGCCAGGGAGCTGGCAACAGCTGTGCCAAATCCAGGACAGCACCGTTAGATTCTGAGCTCGAGTCTGGGTGTCAGCCACCTGTGATCAAACCAGGTTCTCAAGTGCTGAGAATTGGTCTCCTTCGAGTTGCCAATGGGGCTGCACAAAAAGACAACTTGATGCACCGTTGGCAAATTACGGTTATTTTCACGTGGCGATCTTTGGCATCTTTAGCGAAGATCACTACATGCACATAACCCGAAAGGTAAATACAAAATAAGTATGTTATGATACTGTAGTAATGTTTGGAGCAAGGCAAAGAGATAGGTTAAGGAATGAAGGAGTAGGGACAAGAACAGGTGCCACCACCAATGCTGCTATCAAAACAAAAAGCTATCAGGGGGAAACGGGAAAGACAAGTCATGAGAACAACTAATGAGTAACTGAAAGAATCAACTACAGAATGGAGTCCGAGAAAAGGTGGTGAAAGAAGCAAAATAAAAGACGGAAAAAGAGACGGCGAGGTGAAACCAAAGAGTTTGGAGGCTGCCGCTGGAGAGCATCTTGGGAGAGGAAGCGATGGCACGGAAGAAACAGGGAGGACGAGACTTGTTGCCCAACAGCGCCAAGACAACAACAGCCGAGAGAGCGAGGCGTAACCGGCGACAAGAACGAAGCGGCTACGCACCGAGACGTGACTGTTGGTGCACACGAGCGAGCTGACGTATTCCACGTAGGCCGAGGCGTCCTCCCCGCGGTAGCACGCCTCGCGCGCCTTCTCCACGGCCTCGTTGATGCGCGGCACGGCGAACGCGCACAGCGACGACGCCGTCGCGGCGCCCGCCGACGCCGCCGCCTCCTCGGCGAATGCCACGAACAGCGCCTGCTCGCCGGCCGCCCCGGACGCCCCGGACGCGATCTCCGAGCCCAGGCGGCCGAGCGACGCCGCGCGAGCGAGCACGTGCTGCCGCCCGGAGCCGGGCTCGCCGGGCGGGCCGGAGGCGTCGCACGCCAGCGGCACCTCCACGTACGACAGGAAGTTGAGGTCCCTCTTGCAGAAGCGGCCCACGAACGTGCGCGGGTCCCCGCGCGCGAACCGCGGCTCCTTGCGCTGGAACACGAAGTAGGCGAACTGGCCGGCCTCGAACGCCGCCACGAAGCTGTGGTCGAACTGCGAGTACTCCCCGCGCAGGTAGTACTCGTCGTCGTGAGTGAACGGGTCGCCCACGCCGGGGCCCGCGCCCGCGCCCCCCGCCGGCGGCAGGAAGCGGATGGAAAGCGGCTTCAGCTTCTGCCGGCCTCCCGCGGTGCCCACGAAGAGCATGTCGCGCTCGCCGGCGCGCGCCACGAAGCCCACCGCGGCCTCGGCGCCCGACACGACGGCCTGCAGCGAGGTGGGCGCGTCGGCACGGTACAGCACGCGGCTGACGTTGGCCGCGTCGCGCTCCGTGCAGGTGCCGTGGTGCACGCTGCCGCACGCCACCACGCGGCCCCGCGCCGCGTCCAGCGCCAGCAGCACGACGGCGTCGTCCGCCTCGCGCACCTCGCACACGTCCGGGAAGGGCGGCAGGCACTCGAGGCTGTCGGGCACGGGCCCCGTCACCGCCTCCGCCTTGTCGGCGAGCAGCGCCGTCAGCTGCAGCAGGCGGTTGGTGCCGCCCACGTAGACGTCGCCCGTGTCGGGGCTGTACGCGAGGTGAGTGAGCGGGCGGGCGTCGGGGAAGGAGCGCGGCAGCGGCGAGTGCGACGGACGCGCCGGAGCCGGCAGCGGCAGCAGCAGCAGCAGCAGCCGCAGCAGCAGCGCTGACAGCTGCATGGCCCTACGCCTGCAAGGCAGCACACGGAAATGCACGCTCCAATTATGACTGTCGCACTTTATCACTGTGGTAGGACGGTGGCAGTGGTTAACGTACCGATTGCCAGCAACAGCCGGCATCGGTGGCGAGTGATGCGACCTGGCACCCTCTCCTATACCACCCTGCACTGCCCGGGGTGGTGAAGTAAAGTCAAACAACCCGACATTACTTACACGGCATGGGGAGGCCACATCTGGCGATGGATTGACCAAGCGGGCGATATTTTTTTGTTGTTATCATCGTCGCTGCTATGGCGTTACTACTACTCGCAGTCAAAAGTCAAAGTGTTGGTTTCCTCCTCGAAAAACTGGGGGGCAGTTCTCAGATCTGAAAAATCCTCAGCCACGGGTGGAAACTCCCCATTGCTCTCTGCTGGGGACGAGTCGATGGATGCGACTACTGCAAGTGGCGACTTCCCACAAAGCAGTTACACATCTGATGGACTCCAGAGCGATGAATGGCAGAATGTGAACTTGCAAGCCTTCGAAATGCACCACCCATGTGACAGTGGGTATCGCGTGCTTATTAATCCGCGCGAAACATTTACCCGTTAAGTTTGTCTCAGAGGCTAATGCACAGCCTATCCAGATGCTGAAAATGTTTTAACACTGTATCATAAGGCATAAAAACGAGGCCGTCTACGCAAACATTCCATTATGCAACTGTTACTCATTGCGCATGTTGAAAGTGAATGAATGCTGTACGGGCAGCAGCACAAGAGCTGCTGCGGTCAGGAAGTGCTGGCATACATTGACCATCAACCTCCGAACCTGCAGCCGACACTGATGGATGGATGGACGTTGTACAAGTCTAGAGGCGTCACACTCTTTGCAAGCATCTGCGCGCGTTCGGTGTCTGCGTACGAGTCGCGAGTGGGTATACCCCCCCTGCCTTTGTGTGTGTGTCAGTACGTCTGTGCGTGCGTGTACATGGCTGGCGCATGAGCGAGTGCGTGCGCCCGAAGTGAAAGTGGTGGTGCAATGGTCAGTGCACAAACGCACTGCGAACCCGGCAACCTGCATTTGATTTACAGCCACGGTGAACATCAGTGGCGAGTGACATCTGAAACTTTCCTGGGCCTCCCCCCAGCTCAAGTTAATACGAGCCCCTTGTGCTGTGTGTGGATATCGGCACGTGGGACACCGAATCAGAATATCTATTCATCCTGGAGGAATCCGATGAGCTATGAAGCTCGTTTTCACAGCTGCCCAGTGGGAGACGGGGATGGACACACCGTGGCGATTCGGCCACAACACCCTCGCGTGGACCGTGCCAACTTGAATTAGAGCGCTCGCTGACAGCACGCATGCTCCAACAGTCCTGTTTAGGCGACAACGGGGATCTTCGTACGTGGCCCGTGTCCGGAGGACGTGGTACGTGTCGGCGCGCGAGTATGTGCCTGCGCTTTTCCGTGCGCGCACGCGTCTCCCCATGCGAGTTGTGTGCGTGCGATCCCCCGCGTCTCTGCGCACCGGGGGGCTGCATCGCGGACGGGCGGGCGGGGGCTGCACGAGCTCTGCTCGCTGAGATATAAACACGGGGGGCGATTGTTCTGTGGAGAGAAGGCTTCCGCCGCGTCTGCACAACGCTTCCTGTGACCCCCCCCCAACTACTCCCCACTCCTCTGGCCCAAACTCACTCACGACGGGACAGCACAGCACAGCAAACCGCGAGCCAGGGACACAGTCTCCTGGCTCCCACTGGATCCAGATCCAGACCTCCCCCCCCCCACACCGCTTCAACCGCGAGCACATGCACACAAAGACGCCCCGTGTAGCCTTAACAGACTGTTGGAGCAAGTGGGGATAGCGAGCAGGGCATTTGAAGGCCGGCACCGCGCACGAGAGGGTGGTGTGGTCGACACCACGCACGGCCGCCTTTGTCTTCCCAGTGGTGATGCTTACGCACCGCACCAAGTACCCATTTGAGGCCGAGTAGACCCACAAAAAAGCCCACAAACCGTTTAAATGCTCGCCACGGATGTCAGCCGTGGCCAGGATTCGAACTCGGACGACTGGGTTCGTAGTGCAGCGCAATAACATCTCACACTTACCCCTCACCAAACACAGACACACGTACGCAGCCCCATTGAGTGCTATCAGCAAGCACCTCCCACAGCTAAACGACCACATCTGGCCCCCATCGCGATGACAAGATGGACATTGGCAGCTGGGGGCCCCGGTGGAATTCGCTCATTACTCGAGCGATAGTTGTGCATGCCGTGTGTGTGTGTTTGTGTGTTCGTGCCTTTTCAGAGTGCAGGCTTGCAGGAGGCATGCGGGCGTGTTATGCTACACATGTGCGCTGTATCTACTATACAAACAAACGTGTATGTTACGTGTGCCGGAGACATCAGAGAGTTGTGTGTAAAATGTGAGCAGGCTCAAAATAAAATGTTCAACTTGTTTGCCCTCCAACCACCAAATATAGGACTTCAAATCGACAAAATTCATGAAAATCATGATTATATCATAAATCTACACAATATCTATAAATATAATGCACCCAGATCTCATCAGATCTTGCAAGCAGGGGGGTGGAGCCTCAACAGTTCCTGGATGGGAGACCACGTGCCTAACATGTGTTATAGGTTACGTGGCTGTATTTTGGACGACTGAGGTTCAGTGCAGCAAAATCCATTGTTGTACCGTACTTCTATGGTCCCACACAACCATCCTCCCCACCGTCACCAATCCGTTGCGACCAGCTTAGTGGCGTATAGTCAAACAGCCCCCCTGTGACTCACGCAGCATGGAGAGCGCTCCTCATCCAGCGCCGGCTTGACTCCGGGCAGTGTTCACACGTACGTGGACAAATCTTGCATGTTCATCCGTTAAAAACCGCCGCTCCGGCTGAAAGCGCCGATTGAATAAACGAACGCCCCAGCAAATTAAGAGGTTTGTCATCTCGCCGGGAAGATTAAAAGGAAAGCCCTGAGGCCGGGCAAGGACGGAAGTGAGACGGGGGGGGGGTGGCGAGCGTGGGTCTCTCAGGGTCGCCGTCTGCCGCCCATTGTGTGCCCGAGGAAAGCACGAGGCGATAACCCTGACGTGTGCTCCCAGGTCGTGGGAAACCTGGCGCCCACTCTCCGCCCCCTCCTCCCCAGCCCTCCCTGGCTTCTTCCTGCAACCCAAACCCACCAACATTGCCAAACCCACCAACGACGCCATTCCCACAAAACCTCACCAAACCCTGCCAATGTAGTCAATGCCACCAACCACCCGGCCTCCGCAAACTGCCTGCTGGCAGCAGCCACTCTTGAGCCTCGCTTATTCCACTGCGTCGCTTGTAACCATGACCCCTGGGTCAGGTAAATGTCTCTGTTCAAAATCATTGACAGCAGAGGTGGCTTTATTTTGCAACTGGCCACGATAACAATTCTCACACGTCGATTATCGCGATATATCATATTGTACTTAAATTATTATCGTGTGGTTTTAGTGCTTTTCCGTAATGCCAGTATGGACAAAGATTACTTGCACATTCTTGAACTGCAGTTCACTCAAGCTTTATAATTATATGCAACTTCCAATCGTTAAGTTGTCAGTTACACAAGAAAAGAAAATCATTAAATTAACAGCGCTACAAAAGTCGAGGCTTACTTCATGTTGAGATGCAGCAAGGCAAGCGTGTTTCATGGGTAATGCCGTATATAGCCATTTTTTAGACCCGTAATCATTGTGTGCGATTCCACAAGTACAGTAATTCGTCAAGTTATACCAAAAAATTGAAAGGAACTATGCAACGTGATACAAATATGCATTCATGTTGAACTTCTTTGCGAACCACCCGTAGGCCAACCGTGCTTAATCGGAGGGGCGAACGGCGTGGTGTAAACGGCGTGGTATTGCCATATCCACGGCAACCCGAGCGGGAACCAGCACCAAAACCCGGGCCATCCCCACCCGCCACGGCGATGTTGCGCAGACCCATCGAATTCACCGCTCACGTGACGTCCAATGAGTGGCAGCAGCAGGACTGGCACCGACAAGCCGGCGGGCACATTGTTCTTTTTTCGCTCTCCATCCAAAGTTGTATACGTTATCCTACTCGCTCTAGCGGAATTAACCGCCGATAACACGTAACTAGGTCAACCAGTTCCGTTATGTAATGTAAAAAAGAATCGCTCGTCCATAGTCTGTCTATGTGCTGCAACTTCTCCGTCCAGGCACGAGCCGGATATACTTTTTCTTTTTTTAAAAACCCTTAGCACCTTGACGAAGGTGCCGAGTTAACGATCTCAAACTGAAAGATTGAAAGCCTTTATGCCATCTGTTCGTTCGTCCAGCAGTCATTAACAGCAGGGCGATGGGGGGGGGGGTCACGATATAAAGATGCTCCAATATTAACGAACCCACAGTATATATGTCTTGCTATTCAGAATTATTTAAAAAAAATCAGCCAATTTTATCAAAGAGTTGCCCGAAACGCTTTGACACAAACCATATCAAGAATAATTGTATAGAAATGTACAAACGGATTCATGCACGGACAGCTACCCGTCAGCTTCAGGCTGCTAATTAAATACTTCCAATGGCAAACACGTTGGAAAAGCGTTACTTGATCCACGTGTGTACGCATGATTTTTCTAAATGTTCTTGCACATGAATACCAACGTAGTCCCGTACACTTTTTTCTTATCTTAACAAGAGAATTGTTATGCAACCCTGTGTGTGTGTTAAGTTCATGCGTGAATGTCTTGCATCGGGCATGGGTTTTGTATGCGTGCCAATCCTGGCAGTTACACCAACACGCTCTCATCTGACGAGTGCATAGGGTGTCATAAATGTGACTGTTAACGACGTAGAGTCTGCTGGGTGGCAGGCAATCCCCATTGGCACCTCTTTAGTTAAAAATGGGACAATATGAAATATTTAAACAGATGGACGGCTGCTGCACGCACACGCGCACTCATTCATACATACACACACACACGCACGCGTCCGTACTAACGTGCACGCGCGGGTGTGCGCACGCCATCTGGAAGATTACCATCCTTAAAAGCCCTTCTTGTACGATTCAGGGCATGTAATAATAACAGAGATTAGTACAAAAAAAAGCTCTCCTTCTCTGAAAACGATCACTTATTAATTTGTTTTGGGGGGTGGGGGGGTGTGGGAGAGAAATAGTTGACTAAAAGCCACAGGAAACGTATGAGCAGATAAAGGGTGCAACGACAACGCAGACAGACCCGTCGACATTCTTGTGGGCGATCCCTGCAGCCTCTCTGTGAAAGGCAAAATGTGCGCAGCCCTGCAATTGCTTGCTCAAGCCACTGCTGGCAGATGGGGCCACCCACTGCTATTGGAAATGTGTGTGTGTGGGGGGGGGGATTTAATACATTTACACCACTGCTTTGGCTGCCACAAGGGTAGCTCGTTAAAAATAGATACGTAAATACGGCAGACTACAGGTGCGATGATAACACCCCACTTACAACGACACGCGTTATCTTTACACGTAAAGGAACAGCGAGAGTGCATCTGCCAGATCAGCCACGTGTACAGGTTAAGTAAGTTAACTTCCTTCTCAGCCGATAAGAATCTCATCAGACGGAAAGAATGTGTGCGCGGGTCAACATCAATTATTAATACAAAGCAATATTTCACAGCCGTGTGCGTATATAACGTACTTGACAGGCACATATTTGCGAGAATGAATCTCCAGCTGCGCACAAGCCAAATAATATATTCCACGCCACCTGCATATTACGAGCTGTGCACAATTACTCGCGCGAGCCCAATACGGACCAGCAGGATACAACATTATTCAGCCCCCCCCCCAACACAAAGATTCCCTCCCTGAGCCACACAGAGACAGGATAGACGAGTGCTGTTCAGCGAGAAACTATTACAGCTGTCGGGACACACGGTGAGGGGGGGGGCGTGGGGCTAGCTGATGTCTTGACCCAATGCCTTTCGATTTCCTTCTCAGTCCTCATGTTTACACACGCAGAGGACATCCATTGCTTTTAGAGGAGGGTTCAGATATTGTACCGCTTACCGCTCGCTGATCTTGCCCGTGTGCCAGGAATGTGCCCCAGACTATCAGGCTTTGCAGCACGCGCACATTAATAGTCAATGCTGTCTATTCAATAAGCCCAACGTGTCGACATTGCGATCCTAGTTGTTTGTACGGTGCCCCCCCCCCCCACCAATCATTTGGGATGACGAATGCAATTGATCGGTAAGAATGAACATCAGGCGTCTGTGCGACTGCATTTGCATGACGGAATCATTGCGCAACAGGGCAGAAATACATGAGGCCTAAGTAAACTCTGGGCTGCATCATTTCACCGGGTTTTTTTTTTAAGAGGTGATTCAAGCCAATTCGTCCCACGTTCGTGCAATTTTACCGAAAGTATTTCCCTCGTGGGGTGAAATGGTAGCGATGGAGTTGGCGCACCGCGCTATCAGCTCAAGTGACCCGAGTTGAATTCCTGAACCCAGGCTAACATTGGTGGCAAATGATGTCCGAACGAGCCCTACCCAACACCCCTTCACTGAAAGCTCACAAACAAGCGAGGTGAAGTATAGTTATTTAAAAAAAAACTGTCATGGTATGGGGGTGTTGTTTCTAGAATAATAACCACAAATTATTAAGAGGTAAGACAAGCGCGTCATTAAATTCAAAGCCACGAGCGTGATTTAGGTGGGAGTTGTTGTTTTTGCAGCGTCCCCCTTGTGAAATGCCCACAAAGAGTTGTTTGTTACATTTCGGTAATGTCATTTCTAAGTTCCTGGCTCTTTAAACAAGCGAATGAACGCACACCCGCCTGCCCAACACAGGAAGTCTGTTCAATGTCCAGCTCGTATGAATGTGCAAGTGCACTCGGTAATTAATTTTGATGGAACGAAGCCACCCCCGGTGCCACCGCCGAGTTTCCTCCGTCCCTCTTGTAGACACCCTCACATATCCCCGCACCCCCCGCCCCTGCCGCCCATCCCCCGCCCCACTCTGCCCTCTCTCAAACTGACCCTGCAGATTTAGCAACATTCCCTGGGCGAGTAAAAATCAAATTAACAACTTTCCCACGAAGTTCACGTAACCCAGCCTGGCCCAGCTGTGCACACGTGCGAGAACACGCGCACGCACACACACGCACACAGATGCGCACAGACGCACATACGCACCCACGCGCTGGCATTTTCAAGGATATTCACACACGTTGCATTCGCGCCATACACGTAACATGCGGGCACGCATTACCAGCCGCAGAGCGATACCCAAGGGACTCCTTACCCAAGCCTGCAACGGCTTAAGTTGTCTCGCCAGCCTTAGCGGCACGTCGGCGCATATCGTGGGCGCGTCGTCACGGCCTCGTGAAATACCGCGACATGAAGCCACGTCGACAGCGGCTGCATTTGTAGGTAGAGGGTGATCGTTTGTAGTAGGGATGAATACCTCGCCGCGTATACCGCACGAAAACCACATTAGTTTTAAGAGAGGGATTCTTTTTTTTTTAAGATTGATGGGTTTTTTTTTTGTTGCAGCGCCGTTCCGCAGCAGAAGTGCGGAGCTTCACAATCCGGGACGGCAAAAATTCTCCGCATCAGAGCGTAGAAATTGCGAGCAAGCGCCGCACGTAAAGCCGGCCACACGGAGCACGATTATAAAATGCATTTCATTTCCTTTCACCGCCCATTCATCGGCTTCCGCGCGATGAAAGCGGCGCTAAATTGGATCGATGGGGACCGACAGGACGGACAATGCAGATACATGCCCGGGAGGAGACGAATTTGTCAATAAAATCAATGTCCGTCAGCAATCAACCAAGCGGTGTTAGATTTCACACCACTCTACTTAGCTTTAGGCACCAAGTGTGAACTGGGTCAAAGCCTCGCAGATAGCGTGCATTTCAATGTAATAATACCACCGTGCCGACCTCTAATGACTTAAAAGTTTCTCCGTGCTTGTGTTAATAAAATAAAGTGCCGACTGTTTTTGTTTTTTCAAAATCTGCCGATTAAGCGCACGGGTTCCCATTGTGTTTGGCGGTATGGATTCTTTCAAAACATTTTGTCGGGGCCCAGAATTTATATTTCCTTTCCTTGCACCGCTAATAAGTCTGGGGAGTGGTGGCCGATTGCCAAGGGACACCGGGCTGTCTACACACGCCACGTTTCACGCTGCGCTGACCCAAGCTCTGAAATCATTGACGGCTCAATACATTCACGGGGAGTGCACACAGCAACGTCCTTGCAATTACCGTTACGAGGTCATCACGACTGATGCCACGACACTTCATCACTGGTTCCATTCTTCCGAGGATCGAAAAGGAATGTTGCGGAACGAAAAAAATATAACATCGCAGCGTCTCCAATTCCAAGTCTCGCCAACCTGTTTCTCCATGCCGCGCCCCCCCCCCACCCATTGCAATGTCCTCGTCCGGAATTAGAAAACATGTTGAAGTCATGGGTATTGCATCTCGTCATTTCAAAACAGAAAATGTGGGAAAAGGGGGTTAAGTTCACGATCCAGACGATTGAAATTCTTGTGAACGCCGTAAAAGTTCCGTGACAGTTTTGATAACACCGAGTAAGACTAAAACTATTTAAACTCAACTAAATGTCGAGTCCCAGCAAGATTAATACAACAAATCAGGCAACAACAGAGACTCGCGACATGGGAAAACCTTCGTGAAAAAAATTGAACAGCAGTCAACTGAACATGAATATGAGCAAACAACAATACTTGTCGGGCAACTCGGCTCTTCACGTGAAACTTATCAGCAAGAATGAGACGCCAAGGCTGCAGACTGTTTAAGTTTCCAAGGACAACTTTCAGGGAAGGAGAGAGGGAGAAACATTTATTTGTACAAGGGGTGGTAGATTAATCGACCACCGTTCCTAAAACGTATAAAGTTGCTGCCTCAGAGCGCTTACGCAATAAAAGGTTAATTTACACCAACACAGATTTGATAGATATATTTTTCCCCATCAGCAAAAGGAGAGACAACTTGACAGTTTGGCCTTCTCAAGGAGATGTAGGTGCACGGCGAGATGGCCTTAAATTCTTCAGCATTGAACATTAAAGATAATAATGCGGTTGTTTTTAGCCGACACCAAAGGGAGACAAATATCAACATGTTTCAGCCAATTGGCTTTAAATATAGTTTTTGAAGCTTAATCATTGAATTCTCTCGCTTTCATAGTCAATATTCCATAATGGCCATTAAACTGAAATATCGATAACCCTTCTTTCCTCTCAGTAACAGTAAAAATAAAGCCTGTTGTTATGTTTAATTACCCTGTTCATCATTCCTGAAAATGATTTTTTTTTATGGATGTAGAAAAACCTTGAATGGAAGAATGGCTCGGCTGTTAGTGCGCTCGTCCCTGAGGCAGTGTGTGCATGCAAGTGAAGGTTCGATTCCCACTAACGCCGCTCTTGCTATTTCTTGTGGGGAATTTCCCAAAGTGCCAATCTGCTGCTAAGTGACTGCTAAACCCCATGACACCATTTTTGTAAAAAGCAGTCCATTATGTGCCTTCTTAGTAAAAAAGAAAATCTAAATTGGCTTAGCCAGTTGACCTTTTCATGACCCATAAATGTTTGTTTATACTTACCTACAGAAAGGAGGTGGAGCCTCTGCTATCGCTTTTCTCACGCCACTGCTGGCAGAAGGACTTCTTCTCGAGGGAGATTCAGAGGGTCCACGCCACGTGACCTGCCAATCGACTAACTGTGTTGCACCCAAGAGCTATACTGGTCTCCACAGTGGTGAGATGTTAAATAACTCTCCTGGTATACAAGAGATCGCGAGTTCTATCCCGACCCTGACGCCTGTATATTTGGAGTTTGCATGTTCCCCGACGTGGTCGTGTGGATTTTTCTCCGGGTCATCCACATTTAGAATCAACATGCGGTGAGATTATGTGTGTGCAATAAACTTTCTAATTAAAAGCCATTTCGTTCACCTATCATTTGTGCCCAGGTCGCTTCTGATGAGAGCTATACAGCTCAGTGGGCCTTACCTGGTCAAACAATTGATAGTTTAGTTTATACTGCTTCATGGACAGAGACAGAGGGATTCAAGAAACTTGACCATGGTTTCAACTGCCGTGCCAGGAGATGGAACCGGCAATAGCCTCGGGATTGCAAGCACTTGTGCTCACCGCTACACAACGGGAAGCATCTTGTCTCATATAAAGGGGCGACACACACAGAGGTTAAAGTCACGCCAGGTTTGGTTAGTCTTAGTTTTCATTGGATAGATCGTTCAGCGCGAAGCGTGTAACCTTAAAGCAAAAGGAATGTGCATCACTGTTGACAAAAGAGGAAGTGATTGCGCGTGACTCTGACATCACAGTGGTGAATATTTAAACATATAATTTCAGAGCGGGGACTGAAAATTCCCACGACAAAATAAAAAAGGCAAAGCCTTAAAGAGAACCAAAAACAATCTCAGGGGCAGTTTAAAACATTTAAAACATTTAAACTAAAACTAAACATTTTATTTTACCAGGTAAGGCCCACTGAGGTTTACATCTCTTTTAGACGAGCAACCTGGCCACAAATGAAAGCTCAACGAATTGGCTAATTGCGTGGAAATTTATAGCGGCCAAATACTCTAAACGCGTGTTTTTAAATGTGGAGGGAAAGAACGGAGGACCCGGATAAAAATCCACGCGACCACAGGGAGAACATGCAAACTCCAAATATGCTGGCGTCAGAGGTTGGGATCGAACCCATGGCCCCCTGTATACCAGGCGAGGTAGTTAACATCTCGTCACCGCTGCGCCCCAGAAATATAAAAAGACACACCACGCACAATGTTGATTTCGTTTTGAATTTCCACCGCTGTGTCATTCATGCTGATGACCAGATAACACGGAATGTACCCGATATCCCGCCAGGTCTCAGAAAATGAGCATGTCGAGAATAGACAGTGCTTGGATGGGCACCCACCATGTACATCAGGTTACTGCGAAGCTGTGGTCTGCAGCAAGGGGCAGAGCAGCAAAGTACATCTATTGTTGTACTTGACTCTCTATGATCCCACATCTATGCTACCTGCTTTCACGAACCTGCAGCGACCAGCGTGGTGAACTGTAGTCACCGCTCGATCCACACAGCACGGAGAGGCCCTCATTCAGCAGTGGATTGACATAAGGGCTGTGTGCATGTGTTATTCACACAGCGATGTATTAAACCACAACAACAATGCGATCACCCAGGAAGGCTACAGAATCTCAGACACTTTTTTAAGATGGTCCTGCTTTGGAATGAAGAGGGCTTTTAATTATTTGTACTTTTGTAAGTTCTTAGAAACATGTCCATAATTCGGAGAAATAATGTGCACAGCTTTTAAAGCAAATCTGGACTCCAAGTCTAAATACAACTTGTTGTACTGCCTTCGTACAGGCATATCAGCAGAGCGTCTCACGTGGGTTGCATCCCAGTGTAATCCAGCAACCTGGCCTCCAAGTTTGTAGATTACAAGTAAATGGACGTCATGTAAAAAAACATAGCAAATGTTTAGTTGTACTTTTTTTTTAATTTAACATTTTAATAAACTAATCTCAAAGCTTTCCATCCACCACTCGTTACCGAGTACAGTAAGAGTATACTGAACAAATTCCTTTTTGTTTAGTTTTAAAATTTTTTTACGATAATTTAATTTTAATGTGAAAAAGAAGCAATTTCATCGAATGTAAATAACTTCCGCGGCATTTGTGTAAACAGAGCACGTTCGCGCGAAGATAACGCAAAGGGGTACCCCCCCCCCCCTTGGGTGCGGCTCCCTGGGTCAGGAGTGCTGGGGGGGGGCTCGTGAAGTGCCAGGCCCTGGCAGCAGCGCCGACATCCATTAGCCTTTCCGGCGACGGTCACAAAGCCACGTGTTTGTGGCAGCAACACAAGCTCGTCGAACACAACACAGTCCACATGGGCGTGCAAGGCGGTCCCCCACCCCCCGGGTTGGCGAGGTAACACCTGGGGTGGAATAAACGCAACCAGGTTGCACCATTGACGGGCAGAAGACTTTGCGAAAATACTTTGTCTGTTTTATGGGACACGTGCTATTTATTTTCACATTCCCTAGATGTTTTATAATTACGTTCGTTATTTTTTAGTGATATTCACCGTCAACACTTCTATCAATACCATTCTTTAATTACATTTTTTCCCCAAAGAAGCAACCCTAGTGACCGTGCTATTATACATCGAGAGATAAAATGCTCCAAGAAAACAGCGGTTATAATTTACCATCCCCACGTTGTTGTGAGTGTTAGTACCAATGATCCCTTTTAAGGGCCAGTGGCTCAAGAACCAACAGGCAACTTCATAGGGGGGCCCTGCCACAAGCAGCTGTCAAGCAATGCTTATTTAGTCAGCAATTTAGTCTATTTAGTCCAAGTTCAGTCAACGACAAACGGGAATTTTAGTCAGGACAGTCAGACTTAGAACGGAAGACGTCCAATGACTAAGCCTTCACAGATTCCAAAGGTTATTTTTTAACAAGAACTAAGACTCTTGAAGTGTTGGCTAAATTAATTCTGCAGCTGCCTCCAGCGCAGTTCATTGCACAATTTAAACTTCCCCGTTCGCTGAAAGCGAACGCCATGGGACACGGGGGGGGCACGCCGTATAAAGCAAGGCTGGGCTCACATGACTCATAATGGATTAACTGTTATGAATTGAATGGAACTGGTTAACAATCCATGAGCAAAGCTAATGTGTCCCGACTGCGCAAAGACGATGCATCGGCCGAGCTGCTATTGTCATCACCGAGTAGTGTAGTGTGGCTCGGTAGTAGTGCACGTCACCTTAGCTGTATGCTGCATTGTCAATTACAATGCACACACGGGGGCTCAATTTCTCGTTGAATATGTTTCAGCATGCCACCCCACCCCCCGAAGCCTTCCCCAACATTGACGGAGTGTGGGCAGGAAGAGATTCTTGCCAGAGCTGAGACCAGGACAGCTTCAGATGCATTAAACCCTGAAAATATACGAGTCGGAGACAGTTCATAGAGTCATTTTGTTTACGTTACAGAGCACATTTTGTACTTCTAAACATAGAAAAATCTGCAGCCAAAGATCCCCATTAACCCTCACACACACACCACCACAGGGGCAAGCGTTGTTAGCTAGCACCCACCGCACTGCACACGCGGGAGCCATGGCATCATGTCCGACCACCTTTGTCTCCCCAAGACAGTCAACTAAGGCTGAGCAAACCTAAGGTGAGGCTCAAGACAGGTTGGGATGCCGCTTGCCACCAATGTCGTGCATCACCGGGAATTAAACCCACGGGGATTTCAGCGCAGTGAACAAACCACTGCACCTCACAAAACACAAAGACCCCCATATAGCCTCACACTTTTGGGGCAAGTGCTGTTAGCGAGCACCTACGAAGGCCAACAACGGACACACAAGTGGGGTGAGTGTGGCCAGAACCACGCTCGGCCACATTTATCTCCTGAGTGGCGATGTTTGCACACCGCACCAGGTACTCATTTGAGGCCGAGTTGACCTAGGGGAGGCACAGGACCATTTCAGATAATCCACAATGGTTTGGCTGTGAGCGGGAATCGAACTCGGGTCGCCGGGTTCGTAGCGCAGCACACAAACCATTACATTACTGCTCTCCACAAACGCAATACACACACACACTCAGATACCCCAGTGTACACTTTCAGACAGTTGGGTGAAACGCTGTTGGCAAGCCCCTAAAACGGCACACACACACATATACCCCGTGGCCATACAGTAGTCCAGGAAGAATGAAAAACCTTTTATTTCTTTAAAACCCAGCCCTGCGTGGAGCCAGCCTCATATGAACGTTGATCTGCCAAAGATGACATTCCCCAAAACTGACAACGCTAAATAAATGCCGATTCGCTGCGTCGGTGCTCGCCAACAACAACAAAAACCCCACCAAACAAAGCGCCACAATGCAGAGCGCTGAGAAAGCCACCCCCGTCCCAGTATTCGGAGGGGCCTTTCCAGTGGTCAAATTTTTTTAGCTTACCTGCACTTCCTTGTATTAAGGTCACTTCAAGTCGTTGTCCCCCCCCCACCACCTTAGCTGCGGTCATGTTTTATGCACGCGCAGCTCTGCTTTCTGCGTACATAATTCATGTCGAGAAAGCTGGCGGTGGGTTTAATACAACTAGGCGATTGGTGCACACACGCACTGTGAAGAAAGGCGGCTTTTCGAATACAGTGCATGTACCAGCCACCACCTCCACGGAGCCACACTTCAAAGGAGTGTTTTTGTATTTTGGCACAAAGCCTTGTTATTGCTTTGCTGCTGGTACAAATAAGCAGTCCTTCTTTTGTGTGGCATTGGAAAAGCAATGGACGGGTTTATAAGCGTTATGCCGCTTTGGGACAGCCATTCGATGGTTGTCTGAGGTTTGCAGGGGGAATTCCATTTGTACGGCCTGGAAAAGTGTGCAAGATTGGACAATGATGGGTGATGTGAGCGATGGGGTTGCGCACTTCACCGCAGTCACGATTGGACACACGTAGACTCGTATCGAGAACCACGGACTCGCACAGAGAGACCCGTAGGCCCACGTGCAAGAACATACAACGTGATACGAGGTGGAATGAACGACACGACAGTCACAATTGTCACCTCCCAATTCCCCACTTGTGGAGGAGGAGGTGGCCGCACCACCCATGTGATGTTCTAACCCGGTTAAGCGCCACCCAGCGTCTCTTCAAGACGGAGAAGATAGGTGGGGATCTCTAAGAGGTGTCTTGTTTAGGGACATCATACAGATGACCACATATAAAATGGGTGACTCGCATAGTCTGGATGAAGTTAACTCTCTTTAGTTAAAAAAAGCAAGCTTAAATATTTCTTTCAAAAATAAGCAAAAAGTAACTTTCCCAGCTCATGTGACACTTGAGCCAGTTGCACGAGGTAACACAATATGCTAATTAACAAGGCCCTGGGTGGTCGGGTAGATCAGGAGGTAATTGCCTGTGTAGGAGGCCGGAGCCAACACCGCAGCGGTTCAGAGTTCAAGCGCCAGGCGGTCACTCGAGATGAACCAGGTTCTTCTCATGTGCTTTGAGTTTTATGGTCCAGGCCTGGTCACCAATGGGCTGCACAATCAAAGCCATCTACTCCGTCTCTGCTTTTGTATCTACAGCTGTTTGGCTTATCACTACAAAAAGGCCAATAAGAACACGAATGAGACATTAATGTGGGGGGGAGGCGAGGTCGGGGAGACTATTCCATGCAGTTGTTGTCATAGAGGCCTAGTCACGTCATCAGTATTCCGTGAAACGATTCTCCTCCATTTCAAGTTTCAATAATTTTCTGAATTTGGGCGTAACAGTTCAATTTAAAAAAATCGATTCTTAGTTTTTTTTGCCAATGTATGGAATGTTGGGCCTCTATTCACACGAGGGTTCACGTGAATTAATTAAATTCACTACGGTATGTTAATCAAATGCCATAGTTAATTTACATTGCTATTAGATTGACTCTTTCGTCAGCCGATGTGGCTGGTGGTGGTATGCATGCTAAACTTCTTTCGCACTGACCGTCGCCAAACTGTGCTAATCGGGGGGTGCGTGGTTGAGACTAAACAGCCGAGTGGCAGCCACACCCGAGACGACGTCCACCGTAGAGATGGAGCACAGGAGCTCTGAAAATTGCGACATCGCAAGGCAGAGAGAGATGGCGACGGCCTGGCGAGAGCCTTCATTCAGCAGCGAATAGTCGTCCATGGCCGACGATGGTGATGATGGTTTAAATTAGAACAGAGCAGCTGTGACACACAACAAAGACCCCCCATGTAGCCTTAACAGACTGCAGGGGCAAGTGCTGTTAGCGAGCACCTATGAAGGCCGGCACAGCACACGAGTGGGTGGGTGGCCAACACCACGCCCGGCCGCCTTTGTCTCCCCAGTGGCGGTGTTGACACATCGCACCAGGTACTCATTTGAGGCCGAGTCGACCTAGGGGAGGCCCAGGTCCGGTTCAGATAATCGTCACTGGTGTTGGCCGTGAGTGGGAATCAAACCTGGGTCGCTAGGTTCGTAGCGCAGCGCGTTAACCGCTACACACTACCGCTCCCCACACGCACACACGATTCTATGTCGTGTATCACAAGCATAAGAATACATTTCAACCGATGAATCAACTCTGAGTGCTGTCACGCTATGGGACCTCCTTCGCGAGCGCGACACGATGCTTCATATGGGGGAGGCAGGGAACGGGAGTGGGGAATGTGTGCGATAGAAACCATTTTGCGTCACGTTGATCCTGATAAGGCAAATATGTATACACCAGGCGTTATTGGGCTGGGAGGGTAAATTATATCTCACGAAACTTTCCTAAACAGCACGGAGCTCTCCCAATATTGACATAATGGAGGGGTTTAGCCTTGCATTTCGATAAGGGTTCCATCTACACATTGTTGCGACTGGTCCGACAAATTGCTTTGATAAAAACGCACCCTTGATGGACACCATGCCATTCAGTTAATAAACAACAAAACACACAATAATGAAAAACCGCAAACCAACTAGCCCCGTGAACGTTCGCAGATAAACATACCTCCCCACCCCCCCAGATGAGATCTGAACTTTGTGCTCACGGGAAGAAAGTCCCCTCCCAAACGCATCCCATAATTACCGCAATATTTATAAAAGGGAGCCCACACTTAATTTCACATTTGAGAGAATACCGTGCCGCAGGCCTACGGGGGAGGTGGGACAACATTTTGCAAGCATTAACCAGTGAAGCCCTTCCTAAAACTACTGCTGGAGTTGCATAACAAAGTCTGAACATAAGAACAGTGGGACGAATGTAAAATGCACGATCTTTGGAAGAAAACCCCCTGCCGACGAATGTGGATCGCGTGTATCCATTAGCTTCGTCAGTCTAGAATGTGGACACAGCGCGCATGACTCGAGCACGTGATCCCATTGAACACAACTTCTGTTCGAAAGTTGTGTTGCTTTTTGAGAATCATCCCATGGAAAATGCGGCCGGAATCGATTACAAGGTTGCCAAAAACGTGGAGACAAAAACCAGAGCAGAGGGGGGGGGGGACCTGTCTTGGCATTCCAGGCCCTGCCAGCCGAGTTGGGCACACGCCCTGCAAGGCGACAGAGCCACCATCCAGAAGCCCTTCGCTGTTGTCCCAATGTGGGCCTACGCGGGCAACGATTCTCGTGAAGATACGAACAAAAACACCTCCGAGGACAAAACGCATGCTTGGAAGAGTTTACGGGATCAATACACACGCAAGATTGTTGTTCTTGCTTGTATTTCATTAACGGGCGATGATATATAAAATGGGGAGCGATGGCACAGCGGTTACATCTAGTGAGTCGAGTTCAAGTCAGCAGTGAGCGAGATCTGAACCGGTCCAATTGTCTGCCCCTTCCCCAACCCGCAGTGACCAGCTTGGTGAAGTATGGTCAAACAACCCCCATGACCGACAAGGTGCAAAGAAGCCAGTAGATTGCCAAGGGCCTGTAAAATATTAATACAGCTAAACTCTTCTTATCTGTAGTGATTTGGGAGCGATATTGACATTCTATATATCCGCCTTTCGTTCGTGGAAATTACTTCTGTTATCCACGTGGATATCAGTGTGTATGGGGTATAAAATGCAGAAAATGTAATGGCATTGGCACTTCTGGGAGACCACTTCTGGGGACTACTTATGCATGGATTAGTGTGTATAGGAGGATGAATTTTAGCGATTTCCACAAATCAATTAAGGGATGTAGATAAACAGACAGAGCAGACGACAGGAGGCAGAGATGATTGAGGTGATAGCTAGCAGTCTCGCTGAGCCTCAGGGCATTTTCAGGAGGGAGGCCCCATGGAGATGTTTAGTCAAGGAGTGTTTGCATGCAGGACAAAATCAGACCACAGTGGGGGGGGATAACATCAAAAGCGGCAGATGGGCTCATGCACATACTTACTGTACTGCCACCGCCTTCCCATCTTGGTTGTCTAACAACACGTGAAGCTCTCACTTACGAAGACTTCGCCTCATAAGGTGTCATGTCAAGATGAATTCACTTTAAAATGGGTGGCTGTACAAGGCTGCTGCTGCTGCTGCTTGAAATGTGATCAGACCAACAAGCAACAACGCCGCAGCTTTTGTTTCCTCGCCTTTCAGAATTGCAATTTGCCAGTCCTTTAGACATTTGCATTCTGGATTATTATTTTTTAATGTACATGTCACTATGGCAAAAAGACCGTACGTATGCTTCTAGTACCCCTCTCACTCGCGAAATTGAAGGTTCATGTATTGCTTCGTGTGGTGGGTTCGTGGTATAATGGTTAGCAAGCTGCGCTATGAACCCAGTGACCCAAGTCAAATTCCCGGCCCTGACGAATATCAGTGGCAATTTATTTCAGAACCGGTGTTGCACTCCCTCCTCCACCAACCCACACTGACCAGCGTGGTGAAGTATGGTAAAATAAAGCCCCCACATCACTGGATTCGGCGGGGAGAGGCCTTCATCCAATGGTAGATTGAGAATGGCTGGACATGACTTTAATGCGTAAAAACACAACGCCAAATAGAGTATTTATACCGGAAAGAAAATGGTTCCGTATATGTACCGTAGTATGTATTCACAGAGTTGCTTCAAGGAGTCAAGCTGACAGAGACATGGATCAAAGAGCCCTGAAGAATGTGAACAACTAATGCGGCACAGTAATCTATTGACGGAGAGACAGGCACAGAAGAACACGAGCGGAGGACCAAAGGAGAGAACTGGAACAATTAAATAAGCGTGCGCTTGGAAGCTGCCACAAAGAAACAGATGTATGGCGGCAGACATATGGAAGCCTTCACAATCCAGCGGCGGACCGAAAATCTGAACTCAGTCGTCGACAAGCAACGTCGTTCCGCCTCGGACTCACGGGATTAGATCACGTGCATGGTTTTTTTTCAACCGCAAGTGTTTTGTTTGTGCACTTTCCTGTCAAGGGTCAAACCTTAAAATGTATCCCCATTGCCACATCACCCCTCCCCCCTTCCCTCCCCATCACCGCTATATCACCACCCCCACACACCAAGCTCCCAGACTGTGGAAGTGACTCATGTAGCCTTTGGTAAAAAAAACATGCGTGCAGTGTTGCAGCAAAAAAAACTGGGGACGTTAAAAAAAACCCCACACGATTCAGTCGAAGTGCAGAGACGGAGCAGCAGCAGTGCTCCTGCTTTAGCCTCTCACGGCGATGCCGCACCTTGCGGGCGAGAAATCTGAAGCCATCGGATCAGTCCCCTTCACTCATCGTCACGGACTACGTGCCAACAGGGGCCCTTTCTCGGCGTGTCCGATGGCACAATACGAACCAACACCCGGGAAATACACCCGGCCTGCCCCGCCCCGGGTTTAAGAGAATCAGAAAAAGAACATCACGTATTGTACTTCAGTTACAATGTCCATTGTTGCGAGGAGGGCAACATCAAGACGATTTCAAAACGGAAGTACTTTGGTGCGAGAACAAAATAAACCGATGATCTCCTTACAGGGGATGGCAGCTCATGTCAGTAGGGCTTTGTGTCATCATCTGGGTCAGTGAAAGCAGAGCAGAGCCCCCCCCAAATATGTTGTGAATGATCTGAGCTGGAGACCAAATCATTTGGCGATACAGTACAGCATTAGCGCAGTGGTGCACAAAGCCTAAATAACATACAAACTCACGTTTGTCAAGAACTCTCGTGACCTTAAAAGGAAGAACACTCGAGGCAACATTTTGGGCCATGACCCTCCTTCACAGCAGACAGAGGCGGCGACCACCTCTCTACAACAATCTCTATGCGCTGTAAGGAAGGGCCATTTCCATACAAAAGTATTTTAAATTTCATTTTCTTTTCAACGTCACGCTGTTATTGGCAAATATGCGGAGCTAAAGAAGTGTTGTTTGGATACACGTATCGCACAGACTTAGATCAGAGTCACAAGCCGGGAAGCAAAGTGCCGCTTGATGCGTCTGCCACAACGATTCAGTGTTAATTGGGCGCACGTGCTAATTGTTCGTGACATTCAGCTGCTGCAAAGTCAACCGTGCGTGTTAAACCCTAGAATTAGTCCGAGTAATATTGGTCATCTGCCATCTTGCAATCAAGATATTATTCCCAAGACCTCGAGCCTGATCGGACTCGAGAGTTAGCCGACGCAGCAATGTCACAAAGCCTCCATGTGCATCAGCGGTTTACAAAACATGTAAACATCTGTCAACATTGCGATTAGCTGTAAAAAAAAATAGCGATGTTCACCCCCGCCGCATTCGTTAGCTTTCCCATTTGAAACTAAAATTGTTTGGGTTCGAGACTTTAACTTTGACTCGTATCTTATCTGCCCCCCCAATGTGAGCGGAGCCCTTCCTCGCGACTCTTTTTTGTTTAAATACCACAGAGAGAAGAATCTCACAACAGGCAAATGTCGGGACACCTTCTCCTATATCCCCTTACAATAAACAATGTTGCCCGGGTTATTCGTTACCTCAAACAATGGTTTTGTTTTAACAACCGTTGTGTTTAGGTGCGTTCATCTGCATGGAGGTGCTTAGCAACACCTACAGTACCTATACACACTGGGGACTTTAACAGACCTTAATGGTTAAGGTGATCTGCATGACATACTGTATACAGCTGGCCATAACAGCTGTAATGCACACAGGGCCAGCCTTAAAACCGTGTCCAGGTATATATAAAAAAAAGAACCCGCTGTGTATCTAAATTTGACTTGAGGCAATTGCAAAAAGGAGGCAATGCCAACGAATTAACATCGCGTGGTGTCAAATGATAAACAGCCGCGTCCTTTCTCCACCAAAAGTGTGACATCAAAATTAACGGTCCGCAAATAAAAGTCGTGGCACAACCCGCTCGGACGACGGCAGCGGCGTGCACGCGTGGCACGTGTCCGTCTTTCGGGGAGGTGAGCCAGGTAATCACTCCTGCACATTTGCCACCAAGGCACGGACGCACGTCCCCGCGATCGACGACATGTGAACGACGTCAAAAAACCAGCCACGCGCAAGAATCCGCTACAACACAACAACAACAGCACACGGTGGGCGAGCGCGATCATTCGATCAGACTTAAGCTAAAAAGTGCCAAGGTGTGCGGCTGTGGGATGGAGCCAGCTCGTGCCACTTACCGTGACGGGGGTTCACTCTCCCTGAAGGCAACCGCCCCCCACCCGCCGCCTCATGGCCGGTTTTGTGGCACAAAATCCCGTGGGTGGGGATGATGCTGCGCAGAATGGTGCAGGGGACACGAGGCAGGCTAGTGCTGCACACGCGAGACTCGCCATCAGCATAGACGCAGGCACGACAATTAAAGATTGATAACATCCGTGATGAAGATACCGTCACAAGGTTGGACATTGATCGTGTAAGATGTATAAACGTGGGAAGTCGACAATCTTATATTAATATGCTGCCCCCCGCCCCCTCCCGCCGCCAGAGAAATGTGGAATTTCCAACATTGGCAAATTCCTGGCAGTGCAGGTGTATACTACTCAACATTTAATCGAATACGAGGCTACTTTGCATCCATGGTAGAAGTGTAACAATGCACCGATTCATATAGATTAAGACTCAAGATATACATGTCATTGTGTGTGTAAGAATCGATATTTTCCATTGATATATGTTGTATGTAAGCGGCCTTAAGTGACACCTGCAGCCACTAGATGCTGCTACATTCACCGCAATGTAAAAAAGAAAATTGCTCAATCGATTCGCGACAATTAAATCGTTTTTCCGATGCGGTGTGTGGGGGGGGAGAACGGAGGAATTAATTGTTATACCCATAATTGTTAACGTTGTCACCAAGTGGCTGATTTTAACCAAACACTACACACACTCCAATACACGATGTGCCACCCACCGATCGTCCCATCTTAAAGCCACCAAGTTTCCAACAAGTACAAAAGGAATTGGATTCCGCACAAGAGGCACAAATTTACTGCGTTCGGCGCCTGAACTTTGCACGTCACAACTCACAATTACAAAAGGTCATGGGCAGGTCACAGTCTCTCTTCGAACGTCAAAATGGAAAAGAAGCGGCGAAGGACGGCGGAAGAGATGGCGAGCCGACGTCAAAGAGCCCGGAGAGGCAGACCGGTGGACAGCAGCGACAAAAAAAAGGAGGAAACTTTGCCCAACAGTGGCAAGCTAGAGACTGACACCAGGAGCAGCAGCAACGACTACGATGAGAAATGTCACTGGCCAGCCAGTGACGGTGTCTGGCTGGTGGGAATGGCGAGTGTGGGGGCATGCTATTCAACACCGGGTTAATGGCGGAGTCATAATTGCCCGCCGAGAGTCACTCAACACCGCACCAAACGTGAATTCTTGCCCCCTGCCACACGCCGTGCTGCCAAGGAGGAGGAGGAGGTCACCTGATTTATTAAGGCCGGGCTTCAGAGGGAACACGGCTGACCAACTGAAACGCAGTCACATGGTCGGCTGAGAATGTTGCCGAGGTGTGAACATCTGGGGCGGTGAGATTCAGTCGAACACAATAAGTGCTTCCAGCTGCCACGTGCATTCACTGCCTCCGCCAACGAGGAGGTTACCGAATATGGGGAGCCAATCGGATAAGAGCTTGAACATCCAATTGGAGTGTTGCATGTACAAAAAAACTTTCACTTTTATAAGTTATAACGTGCAAGTTATAACTTCAGATTGTAATTTAAAATCGTTAACCGTGTATGCGAGTGTGCTTTAAAAACAACCGATTTGTGTTTGACATAACGCTTCCCTATACGCTGGGGCATCTGTAAAGCGAATTACATCGTATCCCGTGTCAAACATTTGACAGGGTTCCCCCGGTGACAGCTGTCCCTATTACGCATATCAGTGTGGTGTGCCTGTTTATAAATACAGTACTACTATGTTTAGAACACGAATCAGAGCATGCATTTAAGTCATATAATATATATTTAAATGTAAAGTCAATGTGGCAAGTCCTTAGCTGATCAGTACATGTGCATACATTCATACACAACATACCGTGCTGTTCATATAAAAGTATCCAATATGCATTTTCCACGATTCTCCTTGCAAAGAGAGATCCTTTGTCAATGGCTTTGCTTATTTTCTCTCTAAAGGAAAAACAAGCAACGCTGGGCTCCTAAACCCTTTACGTTATAAGCACCGCACTGTCTTTCATTGAACAAGCCAACTGTGGTTTAGAGTTGGCAAATATGGGACATTTTTAGGACAGTGTGTCTGTTAGCGTTCCTGCACAGTTGGGAAGGCCAACATTAATAAATGGACAAATACTGTACTGTTAATGAATCACTGAGAATAAAAGGGCGGCGATTAATGGTGGTGGTGGTACCAAAATGATAGAGTGCGCAGAGTGGCGGTACGGTGGTTAGCGCGCCGCGCTGAGAACCTGGCAATCTAAGATTGATGCCAGACCACGGCTAGCATCAGTGGCAAGTGACGTCTCAACGAACTAGGCCTGGTCCCCACGCACTTAAACTCGCAATGAATAGGGTGTTTATGTCCGGTTATACTACCCCCATGATGAACAACATGGATAGGCCTTCATCCTATCAACTATTAAAACTAAACTAAACATTTCTACCAGGTAAAGCCCACTGAACGATATGGTTATTTTTTAGAAGCGACCTGGCCACATGATAGATCAACGAAGTGGTATATCATGTGGAAATATATAGCAGCCAAATACTCTAAATGCGTGTCTCTAAACGTGAAGGGAAAAACAGAGGACCGAGATAAATATTCATACGACCACGGGGAGAAGAACATGCAAACTCCAAATATACAGGCGTCAAGGGTCGGGATCAAACCCACGACCTCCTGTATAGCATGCGAGGGCGTTAACATCTCACCACCGTGGCACCCCAGCAGTGAGGGTATGTATATTACAATATTTATGATACACGGATTATATTTCAACTCTACACGGCACACGATGCTCAACAGATGGCACCATGTTCAGCCGCAGCGATGATTTCTTCATGGGAAGCTTCAGGAGGTTACTTATTTGAGGCTGAGCAGAGGCCAACGGAGACCCCTAAACGAATGCTCACTTGAGCGGTGTGCATTTTGGACAACCCACACGCGCACCAGCGTCTCATCTCTGCCACTCGATATGCATGGGTAGCAGCAGCAAAACAGCCGCAGCATTCCACACAAAAGTTTTTTAAAAAGCTGCATAAAGCGAAGCCAGTCACGAGATGGGTACGGAGGGACCTTTTTCAAGCGGAAGCAAAATAAACGAAAATAGCCACGTTAAGCATTCAAAGTTGAGGGAACATTAAAACATCTCGGGGAGTGGAAACACTCCCACGGAACCGAGCCAGTGACATCTGGGCCGAATTCCACACTCCCAGGGTCAGACGCCACAGAGATGAAGTCGGGAATTTAGACCGTTCAATTCTGCTCAACAAGTACCACAATTAGCCAAGAAAAAAAAAGAATTACTTAAACCCACGTGAAAACAATCCCATTATTTAACCCATTGGTACTCACTGCTGCATTTCACAAATGTACAATGGTACTGTATACAGCATTATTTTGCCGCAGTTTAACCGTTAGTACAGCGGACATCTGTGAAAGAGAGCTTCATGGATCATCGGATTCCTCCAGTATATATAAAGATTCTGATTATGCATAAGTGGTTGCACTCCAGTGAGTCGAACAGCAGCCTGTGTGTGGTGGGGTAAAGTGTGGGTACTCCACCCTCTACCCAAGGTCAAAATGCCCCCTTCTTTTGGGGCTCTCCAGAGCTCACTCACGTGGAGACCCTTCAGTCTGCAGTGCAGTGCCGCGAGTGAGAAATTGCAGGGCTGCACACCTTTACCATTACCATGTACGGTGTGAAAGAAGTTCAACATACATTATACATCCTAGGATTAGAGTTAAACTCTTAGGACTATCCTGGTCTCTTGAGTTGTCCCCTAGTTAAACAAATAAACGTGATTTAACAGGGAGAACCAGATCGTAGTGTGGGCCTACACAGTGCTCGTTGACACGAATCCACGTTTCTCTCCCCAATGCTCATGTTTACACTCTTTATCGGGTACTCAGACATTTTAAGCGGAGTTGATCTAAGGGAGGACCAGAGGCCAAGTGTGAGATTTCAATTGGCTTTCGAGTTGTGGCGTTGGATGACCCACAGATTAAGTAAAATACACAGCACACATTAGCTATGTAACAATTAACTTCACCTACGAGTCTTTGATGAACCGTCAGACAATAAGGGTCGCACAGTTCAATTCCAGATTTTTTTTGTAATGTTGCCATATTTTCACAATCTCGTTCATAACGTTTGCTTCTTGTTTGTTTCTTCTGTCTCAGTTTTATTAGTGGCACTCACCTAAACAAAACATGACAATTTTTTAATGCAAATGACCTTTGGCCACATTGGCATCAACAATAGGCACTCGCAGACGGTAAATGCCCAACAATCTAACTCCAAGTCGATGCATCGTTACGTAACGTATATAATACGAGTAAAGCGCGGTAACTTTTGTTGTCCAAAACCAGGTAAAGCCACTTGTGAGAATCCAGACAACACCCTAATATGGTACTCGGTCATTGTCAGAGGTGGAAAAAAAAATTGTCATCAGATTCCACTTAATTTTCTATTTCGGTCGGCGCTGCGCCACCACCGTGTGACCTTGGCGTTGAAGCGCGGCTCACGCAATGGATCAAGATGAATTCGCCAGTGCTCAATCTGCCACCGCGGAAATTAACCACCGAGAGGCCAGACAGTTCCCAACCACCACCAAGACCGTCGGGTCAGCTTCCACACAACCTGCCAACACAGCGACCCGGTTTTCTCTTTTTTTAAGTAACAAATCAAAAACCATATTTGAAAATCACAGTCTCCACTTCTACAGTTTCATAACATTAAATAGGTAAATGTTCGCGACCAAGATGAGAATTCAAGCAGCGGACCTACCTCGTCGACAGCTACAGCGCGGCAGGCGCTTAAACAACCCGGCGCGTTCGGGAGACGAAACGCCGACGTAGAAGGGGGCCCCCCTGCGTTCCTTGGCCGGAGATCTTTAAGCTGCCGCGCACCGCATCGGGCACGGCACACGCTGCCTTTGTTGTTGCGGTGTCGTGGCATTTCAAATGTGAGCTGTGATGCCCCCCCCCGCCCTATTTACACATTCGCTCAGCCACGGACGAGCACACACGGGGAGCGACAGCGGCGACCCGGCAGCCCCGACGGCAGCTGTAGACAAAATCTAGAGGCCAAACGAGCAAGCAGGGAGGGGGGCCTGCCTGCGATGGGGGTGGGGTGGTTGTTAGTGGTGGTGGTTAGTACAGAAAGCTGATGGAAGGGGTGGGGGGGGAATGGATGGGGAAGAGGACCCTTTTCCTGCCCTTGACTGGGAGCACCGTCACAAATTTCCTGTCCGCATTGTAAAGTATTTAGCTGGAGGTATGCTTCAAGCCGATGGAAATCCTGACGAGGATCACATCTTGTTTGAACGCACCTCCTCGTGCAGCCAATGTCACGGCTCTCGCACATTACACCCTCAGCAGGAATTCCAACACACGCAATGTTGCAGTGTGTATGCGTGCAGAACACACACCAACCATTAACAGGCAAACCGTGACAAGAGTAAAGTAATATACTCATCACCATATATTAAAAAAAAACTCGCTCTTGTTTTAAAAAGTTTTTTTTTACCTCCAAGCCCCAGTGCTCATCTCCAGTGATGATCCTCTGCCAGTGGTGTCAATTCCACATTTCTATAGTGCGGCCAGCCTCTCCGTGGAACAATCACCAATAGCGTTCCTAATAAGTGGTTGTTTATCTTGTGGTACTCATTTAAAAAAAACACGACAGATATAAATGGGTTAGGTTAGCCCTGGCCCAGATTTGAATTCACTGTCTCATAACTGGGAACACCCTGCTGGTCTACCAGGTGAGCTGTTTTTAAGCCAATCTCGCTGGTAGACACCAACGTAACCAGGGCATGCAATGACGCATCCATTCATGGGTTAAAATTGATTTTTTTTAGGTTCATGATACATCCATCAAATTGACACAAAAAGTGACGTTTTTCGATACGTATATGCTGTAATGGGTTCATGTCACCCCCGCCGCCACGAGAGGCCGCTACACTTACCAGCGTGTTAAAAACATGTACATTCTAGAATCAAATCACATTCCCAAATCGCTTAAAATTATCCAATCGCCGGATGTGTGGGGGGGGGGGTGAATTAATGACACCCCTCCTGTAACTGTACAGTACCTGGAGGCAGATGCAACGAGCAGGGACGATGACCGAGGTGTAAACTATAACGGTGACAGCAAAATAAGGGAACACGCCTTCAGAGGATGTCCAACCACTGAGAGGAAGCAATCAAAACCAGCTCACGTACTAGTGTAGGGCCGATTCTTACATCGCAGCACAGTGAAAGGTGGCGGTTGCTGAAAGAGGGCTTCATTCAGCAGTGGATTTATCATGGCTAATCATGGTGAGATGTGCACACCAATCATTGAGGGCTTACAAGTGAATGTATTTGGGAGCTGCCCAATACCCATTCAGGTTCCCATCACCCTCTGGTTATGCTCTCAACAATAATGCAATATCAATATACTGTGTGTCACTCTGTCACTTTAACTCATTTCAGTGTCACCACCCTTTCTCTTGCTGCGAGACGTTGAAACCAGGGCGTTTAACGAATTCACAACGCGAAACTGACACGGCCTGGCCGCTAAATGTATGGCGAGCTGCATGGCACACAGCACAGATTGCCAGGTTCTATCAGCAGCCGGATGTGTTGTTTTTTTTTACGGCAGCGACGCATTCCTCGAATCTGACACAATAAATGCGCGCCCCAAACATCCGCTCGCGAATGTTGGTGCTCACCGCCTCGATGGGTAATACGTTTGCCTCGGTTTTCAAGATTTTTTTTTTTGGTCTATTCAGAAACACGGCAATTGAACGATTCTCAGAAGCTTTTCAAACCCCAGACGTGCTCGGTAACAAAAGGCAGCTGCCAATCATGAGAGCATCGTAGACCCCTTCCATCAACGCTGTGCTTTTTACAAACGTTTAGACGGAGCGCTGGCATGTCAGTGCAGTTTGCTCACGAATGTCTCGGAAGGTTAAGGGGTTTTTTTTAATATATATAAAATGTAATGACAGTTGTAAATGAAAAATACTTAATGGCTTCCAATAATTTGACACGTACAATTTCTACATCACCCAGCGCAGCTCGAGTTTGATTCAATTTGCCAACTGCCTTAGTTGGCTCATGACAAGTGCTGGAATATGATTTTTAGATAAGTCCCACGCAAAGTGTCACAAGCATTTCCTTAAGTTAACCAATTACTGTATGTACTGTACAATTGCAAACGAGCGACTCTAAGAAACTGGTACCAGGTTTATCGGTTCTCATTAAATAACCCAACTCGCGACCGATGTTCGACTTGGCCGGGGAATTGAACGCTGGTGACTGGTTTCAGGTCACAAGACTCACAACCACTGCACCACCAGACCACCCTTACGTAGAGCAAACACACAGCGCCACTCCTGTGCACACCGGTTGGCTATGTACGGCGCGAAAAAAGTTCAACGTACATACGTACAACCGTCAGTGTCCCAAGCTCGAGGGATAAAATGTACCGTTCTTGTTTTCCTTTTGCGCCCTCAACCAGGGCAGCAAGATATGTAAACAATGCTGGGTTTCACGACGCGATTATCATCGGCGACGATAAACGCCGGGCGCGATGGTGCGATCGTAAGACAAAAATGCTGTTCCCCCTTGCCTTTGACAGTGCTGGCTTATCGTATATCGGCGCATTCACCCACATCCTGCCAAGACAACCGTTCACGTCGGCTTAGAGACAAAATAATAAGAATTAATGGAGGGACACATTACCAAGCTTCCCGGCCAGGCGAAACGACGCACGTGACCGAGGGGAGACGCACAAACGTTCGTCCCGCTGTGACACTTGCGCGTGCAGTTAATTCTGGCGTCACAATTAATGACACCACGTGATTCAAAACGTCGGGTTTGCAACTTGGCCTGTAGCGCGTTTCTTTTAAGGTCGTAGCAACTCGAGAAGTGGGGGGGGGGTCACCGCTTGCGCCGAGAACTCGGAGGAGTTGAGAGGAAGGAGTGGCATGGGAGTGGGTGGCCGGCTCTCTGCAGTGGTCAGAGGGCTCAGAAAGTGTGGAGCTCTCCCTAAAACCAGGTTTTTCCGGTCAGCGGTGCGGTTTGGACCCGCATTTTAAGAACTAAGAAGCAACTGCGTAGGTTTTCACGGTTGTGCCGTATCACTCTCCCCCCCATGTGCTTTCCATTTAGGTCATCCGACGTTTCACTCCACGTCCTGGAAGCTTCTTCAGGAACTGTGGGACACGCATGTCGAAGAGCACACAGAACAAGTCAAGATCATATCGAAGGGCTTCACTGGACACAGCTCTTTGCCGACTGCGTACAACGATAAAAATTTGTCAGACGAACCGTGGTCACAAAGAAGCCAGGAAGCATTTGGCAAGCGTAGGCCACCATGTTTTAAACTTGCGGTGAAATGTGCACGAGAAAATTGTTTTTATTTTTACCCAGGTCGTGAAACGTAGAGGTTCCGGTACCCTCACGTTTGCGTACGAGCAGCGCTTTGCTCGGCAAAGTTCGGTCCCGTTAAAACGATACCATCAAAAAGTACCTTTTTAAACGTACGTGAAGCAATGGCGCTAAGCAACGTTGAAACCTCATGGGTTAATCCTTAAATTGCCTTTAAGTAGCATGGCCATAGAGCATCGCGAGCTTCACTCCCCCTCCATCAGTACTCACTAATTTAAGACTTTCCCACGCGTGCGAAAGACATCATTACTGTAGTTACTCAACGCTAATTAGCTTCCTCCACCTCGTCTCGCCGCGAGCCGTTTCAAAAGCTCCCTCGAAGCCAATTCCCCCATTGCTTTGCTCACTGATGAGAGAATCAAGAAAGCGGGTTTTGCGTGGTGCCGCCAATTCCTTTCCTCATCTCCGTCGCTGCAATACCACTCTCTCCGCTAATCTATAGCGCTGTTCTACTCTAATTGTACGTCCGTGTCACAAGTCTGCATGGCGTAATGGAAGTTCTGTATTACCATCGAGTGCACCCGCTCTAACCACTGATAATTAACATCCCAATGATTATAATCATTGGGGTAATTTTTTTCGGGTCCCCCTTTTCCCCCCCCCCATGCCCTACAAATATCACGTGTCATCTGAGGAGCGCTCTTCGTGCGCAGGACTGACCTCATCCTTTGTCCTAAGCAGAGAGATTTGCTAAGATTTCCTAACTTGAAGGACCCGTGTCTCCTGCGTATCTTTTTTTTTTAAATCGGATACAAAGCAGGCGGTGTCCTTTTTATCGTAGCTCGTGACTTTCTAACTCAAAGCCAAACTTCAAAGATGGCTCGGGAGTTAAGCGAGCAATGCGGTCGCGTTTATATCTCCGATTGCGCCCCCCCTCCCTCCCAAGCGAGTGATGGAAATTAGCCATGAGAATGAGAATCTTTATTTATCCTGGAAGAATCCGATGAGCTATGATGCTATTTTTCACGGTTGTCTGGTAGGGGCGGGTCAGCCAGTTAGAGGCAGAGGTGGGACAAAGTCATTGTTATGCAAGTCCAAGTCGAGTCGCAAGTCATCAAATTCATGACTCGAGTCTGACTCGAGTCCAAGTCACATGACTCGAGTCCACATCTCATAGGTGGGACAAAGTCATTGTTATGCAAGTCCAAGTCGAGTCGCAAGTCATCAAATTCATGACTCGAGTCTGACTCGAGTCCAAGTCACATGACTCGAGTCCACACCTCTGGTTAGAGGCAAAATAATACAAAAGACGTTACGAGTGGAAGACGGGGAAAAGGTAAACAAGTGACTCTACATACATATAAAGTAAAGATGTACAAATTGATATTCTTGGTTCTTTCGGTAAAGTCACGTAGAAGGGAAATAATAAAATACAAATATAAAACAATAAAAATGTTCTTGCTGTGGATTTCACACCTGATGATTGCTTGTGTTGGAATCGAAACGTCGTGAACATTTTTATTGTTTTATATTTGTATTTTATTATTTCCCTTCTACGTGACTTTACCGAAAGAACCAAGAATATGAATCCCTGCAGTCACGAAAACTTTAAATCGAAATGTGCAAATTGCACACGTACATTAATGCCTGACGATTTATCAACACCAAATGCAAGCTTGGGCAAAGGCAGCACAACAACAGCAACAAAAACAGTCCCAGACCACACACCAAGGCAACACACGCAACACACACAGTCCCTCAATTACATTGCACATTAAACATTTACCTAACGATAACCAGGTTAGGTTAAAAGTGACACAATCACATTCCCATCGTAGGGGCCCCAGTTGCTGCATAGGATGAAAGGCGTTCAACGTTACCCCGTGCTAGCTTGCACACTGGAAAAGTGCCACACTCAGGAGTATTGCTCCGTGTGTGTGTGTGCACAGCAGCTTGAGGTTCATTCACCAAAGAATGCTCGTTGACTCAAACACACCGTCTGCTATCAAGCCGATGCCCACAGATCGGCGTTGCAAGCATTCTTCAGGGTAGGACATCGTGTGCCACTGCCTCGGTCCAACTAAAATAGTTTTAAATCAGCAAACAATGAACAAAACGCTACCTCTTCCGACATGTAAAAACCATCGGTGGCACACACACGTGTTCAAAAAGCAAATTAAATGGGACCAACCCCCGTGAATCGCTGTATCATACTTTCAATTCACAGACTTATGAAGGACCTTCTTTATTTTACATAGTAATTAATCACATATGCTTTCATCAATCCACTGCTAGATGAAGGCCTCCCTATACAGTGTCCTTTATTGGGGGGCTAGTTAACAATGCTTCACCTCACAAGTCAGTGTTGGGTGGGTGCAGGAGGGGGGGGGGGTAAAACCCAGGATCAGTTAATTCATATGTATATACACACACACCACACACATCGCTCACCACCGATGCTAACCACAGCCAGCAAACTCAGGTCACTGGCTTCATAGCGCAGTGCGCTAACCACTGCGCCACTGCTCAACAACACCCCCAGCAGTGTGCACTCAACATTCAGCTCCGTCGGTTGCCTCCGCCGTCATGTAAGCGGGGCGCGGGATGCCCGCTCGTGACGACCCGTCTCTTTGGCAGTGCGAAGATTCGGGGCCGTCACACTTGAACTTTTGCACGAGCGGTTTTCACTCAGCGCACAGAACGTCCCCCCCACCCCCTTTCCACCGCCCGAGGCCTCAAAATGAAAAGCTCCGTCCGCAGTTGAGCCACCAGGTGCACGTGTCAGCAAAGGTGCCCTCGGCGGAGGGGAAATGTCACCGACATCGAACGTCGTTAACCCCGAGTGCGCGCAGCACCCGGCGAGCACATCACGCTAAGCCGTGCCAAGCGTTTGACTTCAAACTTGCGTCCGAAACCTGTTGCAGGCTTCTCCACAGATTAATACAAGTACAAGGAAGGGGGGGGGGATGCCGTCTCAGTCAGACGAGGGCGGTGAGATTATTTCACGCGTTTGTTTGTGGAATAATGCCACAAATAATGTTGACGGCAGCAATTTGCAAGCAACTCGTGGACAATAAGAGTTGATAGAAAAGCAAACTTACGTTTGAAACGAGACTTAAAAACGGGGTGTCGAATGGAGACAATGAAATGCGTGGAAGAATTCACGACCCCACGTCCCCCCTGACACCCCGAGTGATCATGTTTTAAAATGCATAATTATGAAAACCATGCAAGCCTCGTTCATAGCATATGTCCCGTCCGTCCCTCTCCCATTTTGTCATCTATCCGGCGTGCGGAACATCCCAAAAACACATCGCAGAGCTCGACAGCTCAACCACGAAAACCCACGCAGTGACAGCACCTACGGCTCTCCACTCCGAGGCAACGATCCGTCAGTGCACATGCACCTGCGGTACCTCGTGCGCGCTGGACGCCAGCAAATCATAACGGAGCATCTCAAACGCACCCGATACGGCCTTGCGTGCATGCGTACATCCTGCCCCATACACCTCGCCGCGTACGCCGCGTGGCCCATGTTTACATCGGTGCCCCAGTGCCGAGTGACCAGGCCTGCCCGTGTCCCTCTGGATCAGTCACTGCGCTGCCGCTGGCAATGGCTCAATGCTGCGTAAAGCGTGCGTGCGTGCGTGCGCGCATTAAAGTAATCATTGTCATTACCGCCATCCACGTTGCCAAGTCTTGCCTTGGAGGCAGTTTGGCCTACAGATTGCATTAGCGTAGCTAAGCGCAGTCCGAACAGGACAGGAATTCGGTGCAAATACCTTGTATGTGTTTGTCTATTGCGCACACATCCATGGTATGCAAACGGCGTCATTTTCATCAACCATGAAAATAAACCGCAGCTCTAAATACCGGACGGCTTCAAATATGCTCCCTTCTACGAGCCAGACAAAAATGAGTTTGTCATCATCACCGGCTGTGATGAATCCACTGATAAAGCCCCCCCCCCCGCCTAAGTCACCACCAACTCTCTCATGGTGTCACGATGCAACATTCCACCACAGACTTGCACACGAGCGTATTTCATCGCTCCATCTCCCCAGGCGTGATCCCACCTTTGGCTGCCACTGCATCATTAGTCTTGACCACCAGCCACCATCCCTTCACAGCAACATGTCTGGCCCAAGTCAACTTGTTTTACTTGGCGGTCTATACAATGTCTCCAACTTGCGCATGTTTTCTGATCCATGTGTTCCCTCTGTCAAATTTAATTTCAAGCATGCAACACTGAATGCTTATATCCTCAGCACACACTGCAGCTACTTAACGATACATGTACAAATATTCATTACGCATCCACTGTACACCATGCATAAATCAGACGCCAACTCAATCATACGTATTTTATACGGAACATAAACTACACCCAACGTACTGCATTAACTTTTATGCACGTCCAAGATACAGACAAACAATTAAAGTTACGAACATTCAGTGTCCTAAACCAGTGAAGTAAATTCCACATTCCTATCCGTACCAAAACAACTACCGTCCACTCCTCCTTCCCATGCTGCATCCTTCCAAGGTAGTGCTAATTTTACTGACCCGGCAGAGGATGATGACATCCAAGACCGGCCTTGAACTCACAACTTTATTATCACAAATCCTATGGTGTACGAACTGGGCCATCCAGCAAAGGAAAAAAGCATTTCTCACATGCGCTTAACTATAAATACCCCCAAGTGGAATTTTAAATGAACCGTATTAATCACAGCATTATGCTGCATCGTGCATAACAAAAGCTGTAATGAGGGTAGCCGGTGACAGCTTTCAAAAGCCGAGCCCAATGCACTGCTGATGAGCCAACGCACCCCGCCCCGCATACACACACAAAGATCCCCTGTATAGCCTTAACAGACTGTTGGGGCAAGTGCTATTAGGGAGCACCCACGCATGCCGGTAGAGCACACGAGGGGATAGGTGGCCAGCACCATGCCCAGAAGCCTGCGTCTCCCCAGTGGTGATGTTTACACACCACACCAGGTGCTCTACCTAAGCGAAGGCCCAGAACCGGTTCAGATAATCATAAGTGGTATTGGCCGTGAGCGGGATACGAACTCGGGTCGCCGGGTTCATAGCGTACCGTGTTAACCGCTACACTCACACTTCCTACGCCGTATACGCATGAGCAGCAAACTATACAAACTATAAACTATTTTTCATTTTACCAGGCAAGACTCACCGAGCTATGTAGCTATTTTTCAGAAGCGACCTGGCCACAAATGATAGCTCAACGAAGTGGCTTATCATCGCGTGAAAATGCATAGCAGCCAAATACTCCAAAACACGTGATGTTGATCCTAAATGGATGTTCGTGCAGCAGCAGTTGGTGTGCGGGCAGTCGCGGCTGCGCTGGTTGTGCGGACAGGACTTGCTGCCGACAAGACTTGCTGTGGCAAAGACTTGCGGAGGAGTTTGCGAGAGGAATGGAGCAGTAGGAGAAAGGTGGTGTGGGCCACCGGTGGTGCCACCGCAGCGTTGATTTTTTTTTTCCCCCCAGAAACCGGCCGGCCTGGGCCAAGCCGAGCCGGCGTTTAACCGTGAGAAATCGGCACGGCGTTCCACGCATGCTTCGTCTTAGTCTGCGCAACGTCCTCTCCCCCCCTCTCCGCCCTCCCAACGCGCGGGCAAGTGGCCACCTCAAGAGCGTGCGTGCCCATATCTGAAGATGTTTCCAAACGGGGCGAACGAAAAAAAAACGGCACCGCAGTCAGTGGGCGCACGCGCGTGTGCGCGTGTGTGTGGGGTTGACGGAACGGGTGGCAATTGTTTTGTAAAGTTATGGGCAGCCACACGTGCGAACGTATTACGAATATCGTGTTTCCAATGAAGAACACACGGGGAGCCTTGGCTTGTTCGTGGTGAAAGGCCTTTTTTTTGCCCGATTATAGAATAAAGAAGAAAAAAAATCCACTTCAAATTTTGTAAAAGGCAACTTTATGTGCTCGAATTTTGACAAAACAAGCATGCGTCTGAAATGTTTTTCTCCTCGATTCCTCAAATTCCGCACAACGTGTAGTTTTTTTTTTTACACAGGACGTTTTAATATTCTCACAGCGACAGACGAGCGCAATTTGCTTCATACCGGACGTCAAAAAAAACCCCCAAAAATACTTTTACACGGTTACATTAATAACTCGTGCTTTGCGTCACTTGGAGACATTTTATCCTGCGTACGGAAAAATTACGTCAGCCGCCTCTACGTCGTCCCTTGTTTGAGTTAACGTCAACTCCGCATTCCAGCACGAGCCTCCGTGCTCCACACAACAGGGGGCAGCGAGAGGCCAAACCCTTGCCCGTCGAGATCAATTGCCCCGCGCCACTTGGCCTCTGTGCAGCGCCCGTTGGGCACGAAGACAAAAGGCAGCAGAGTCGTGACCAGATTTGATGTTCGATGCCCATGCGGCGCCGCATGCAAAAAACTGTTGAAGCGAGTGGCCATTGACAATGCAGCCCGACCGCGTGCATCGTTATGAGCATTTCTCACTCGAGAGATTCCTAAATGAGGCATGGGCTGGCTTGGGAGTGGAATTAGTGGCATAAGGCACTATCACTAGAGTACAAAGTACTGTATGCCGATCCATAATAATCCTAAATACTGTATATCAGCAGAGAATGCACCACCTCCACATATCCGTCTGTCCACAAACGAATAAAATCACTTGCACAATCCATCAGCTGCACGGACTTCTGGGAGTGCATGTCAGCAGCAGTGTTTCAAGACAAGCAAACGGTGCGCGCTGGTATCTTCTCACCATAAGAGTGAGGCTTGCTTGAATCAATGCTGGTGAACTGGTGATCTTACAGGCCATGACCCACTATTTCATAATATGGGGTCCTAGCATTCACAATAATCCTCGTGGTGCCCGTGAAGACATCTGGTATTCCTGAGCACTATCCACGTGCACGTTTTGCATACCACCGCACAGACCACCGCAATAACACGAGGACGAAATAAGACGAGATGGACGTGGCGTGCCACCGTAATTCCCGGAAGATCGTTTTTCAGACTATCCCGGCTCAAATTAACTCCCGCTGTTTGTTGTCAAAGCCCCCCAAAAAAACCACTGTGGGTAACTTCACCAACACACAGCAAGGACCTAAGAGAGAGGAGAGACGCGCAGACTCATCCGCCGTTGTTTCTTTCAAACTCTTGCGAGCAACTACTTGTGCGTGTTCCCCCCAAGGCCACCGTCTTCTCTGCATCACAAGCAGACATTTCCTTCCAGAGTGACATCATTATTAAGGGCAACCAGTACATGCCAGCAGTGCCTCGCACAATGAGCCGTTATTGTGTAATTAGGGAAAGGCACGTGGGGAGATAAGCACGGGATGATGACCCCTCCGCCATAGTTGAGGCATCTTTGGAGAGGGAAAGAGAGGAGAACCGGCAGTTTACAGTCGCGTTTGAGTTCGACAGAGCCACTGGACTGCACGGCATACCAAATATTTCACTCGCAATTATGAAGTCGTGTTGCGTCAGCCATTTTTCGGTCAAATAATCCCTACCACTCGCGAGGTAACGGGAGAAACTCATCCAGCAGTAGAATAAAGTGCCCATGCATGTACACGAGTTGTGAAAAAATGATAGCAAAGTCCGGTTTAATTGGGAATCAATCAACTTTTGTGTTCATCAAATAAATAAAATCACAGGGAGTCTCGACTCATTTCCAGGAGAGTTCTGCTTCGGAATGTTCTGATAACATATTTTTATTATTGTGAGAGAAAACGTACATGTTAGAGAAAACCCACTCACGCTTTGAGAGGACTGAAACTGAACACAGACAGCCTGTTCAAAACCCACTTACGGTCTCCTGCCTCACACTGGCCCTGCAGATAGGGTGTCTCAGGGGTTACATCTCTACATAATCCACCAACCCTACCTCAAACTCACTTGACTGTGTGGACACGCTACCACCACGCCCAGTAACCATGAGAAATGTCTTTAAGAAATACGTTTTCAGATGAGCAGCAGGTGGACACGTAAGTTGAGAGAGGCAGAGTCTGATTTAAAGCTTTCGTGACTGCAGGGATTCATCTTCTTGGTTCCAAGCCTGGGGTGTTTCATTCAGACGCTGTCTGCCCGACATACCTGGTCTTCACCTGAGGACGGCTGCTTGCGTTGTGGCTGAAACGTCGTGAGAATAATTTTATTACGTTTTATTTTTATTATTTTATTACTTCCCTTCTACGTGACTTTACCGAAAGAACCAAGAAGATGTTCAAACAGAGTTCCGAATGCCTTGATAGCGGCATTGCCTTTGTACTGTTCGCTTTTAGCATTTTCTGGTCTAACACCGGTAGTGAGGCAAGGCCATAAATAAGGCTGCCTCTGGTGTCGGCCAATCGGCTTCAAAGACACTGCTGATATTCTATCAGAGCACGTGTGTTTGCACGTTCCCCCACAAGTACGTGCGGTCAATGCAGACTTGATGACAGCTTGCAATAGGCGTGTTTATTTGGTGTTTGAACATCTTGCAGAGCAGCCAGTCGAAGGGGACACATTACGAAGCTACTTTTGAGATTCCTTCAAAAGTGACCTCCTTAAATGACACTGGCGCCAAAGCGTTTTCGCACATGCCCTGCCATGTACATTATTATTGCGTGGCATTAAAATCGAGACGCGTACTCTTCAGAAAAATATTTTTTCCAATTCAAGCGAAAAATCGCAGCATAATATTGCGCTTGTCGTCGGTAACTGGGCTGAAAACTATAAACTCGTGACACTTTAAAAACCCGATTCAATCACAAGCGGCTGTCTGGATTCGAATCCAGTTGGTGCCACAGCTCAGCGCTTTCGACCTCCAAGACACCAGCCCCCCCCCCCCCTTCAATGATTTATCACTTTGAGAGCCAACGATGACCCTTGCTTCCAGCTTCACGGACGCTGAAACAAAACTCTTCGGTTCTGGTTGTCATTTTCGTGTCCGCGTGCTGTTTTACATGAACTTAGAATGTCTCCCAACCGCAGTTCCATTTTTACCATTGCTTCCAAATTTTTTTTTGCAATCAACAATATTTTACACATTTAGGCGCTCCACTGGCGGCTACGTAAACAGATCTGAAGCAATGAATGCGACTGCGATGAAGGAGAACATTTATGCGACTGGCTCCGAGCACAACGCCGCATTTGTAAGGCTCTGCCTGAACAGCAACAAAAAAACTAAACCCACTAGAGAACGGCAAAAAGAGAGTTGCTTGCGTCCGATCGCCAATGTTAAATGAGCACAACGTGAGCCTCCATTAATGCTTTCCGGCTCCTAAAATGTATAAATAAATATGCAGTCCAGAGAGGGAGAAAATAATAGTCCAGGCGTGTACACGATTACCTGCTCATAATCATCATCAGCCATGGGTCAATCCACTGCTGGATGCAGGCCCCCCCCCCCCACCAAGCCACCACCACATCTACGCTGTATAATCCACAGCGCACCTGCACACGAGCTGATCTCGTTGCTCCGTCTCCTTGGTGGACGTCCTGCTGGGTGGCACTCCGGTAGTATCGGCGTGACCATCGTCCCCGCATCCCGCTTCGTCACGTGTCTTGCCCAAGTCCCATTTTACTTCTCCAAGTAGTTTGGATGATGCCGTCGGCTTGCGGATGCTCTCTCATCCATGTTGTTCCTCTGTCCGTCGCTCCACGCATTTCGTCTCTCAGTATACAAAATTACACGTACAGCTGTTTGCCCGTTTAAACACCGAAAGCCACGGCAACGAATTACGTTCATTGCAATATTTCCGGTCCAATGAGCTGCACCGGTTTTTTCCAAATCCCCAACACAATGTCAGGAGTGGCTGTCAGGCTCAATGTCAAATGCATTGGAATTTACGTGGATTCTCACAAAACGTGGCCACACCCAAGCAAGCAAGGCTCGTCACAAATCCTGGCATGGAACGTATGGATCCGGAATGGCAAGTTTGTTTGCATCATTAATTATAGCGGTTATTAGAACACTGGTTCATTCATTATCCTAAAGACAGATTGTGCCTTTGGGAAGTATAAAAATAGCTGCATACTAACGCTTCAATGGTCCTCCCCCCCCCCCTCTATACCCCCCACTCAAATCTCACTAAATTTTGATGGTTCATCTAAAGGGTACGACTGTATCGTAATAATAAAAGCAGAACTCACCGAGCATGCACCGATGCATCCATCCCGCACCTCCGATTAGCATGGTTGGCTATGTGCGGTGCGAAAGAAGTTCAACAATGCATGCATCCATCAATAGCAATTCTTACGCTCACAATACATGCATTGTGATGATATTAATACTACATACACGGCGGAAGTACTGTATGGCAACGGGCTGATGTAACCCATGCTGATGTCACCCATGCAGACACAGGGCGTGTTTAAGTCACCCCAATACATTTGATGAGATAATCAACTCTTAAATCGAAATATGATCCCAAGTCCATGAGTGGGGGCGGGGGGGTGAGCAATACTGATACAGTTTACAATCGTGTACCATAGTGTACTTGAGTAACAAGGAATTACCACCACCATCAATGTCATTACAGCCCGGGCTGGTCTATTGGTCAATTAAGTCGATCAAATACAAAACATTAAAATCAACGACTTTCTTGTAGTACGTCCACTCGGCAACCCATGAAAGGTGGCGGCCGCCGTCCCCAACACCCTACCGCCTCCCGAACGCAGGAAACCCCCGACAAACAACGCCCATGACCTCCCGTCCAGCAGCACATGGTGGAAGACAGACGAGACTTTGTTTTGCCACTATATCCACGCACGCCGATTAAATAAAGCAATCAAACCAATATAATCGGTAGAGTAATCGATTACTTGAAGACCGTAAATCGGACAGGCCAACCTTAATAACAAGGCATAGCCACCATGGTTAACATCATCTCCGGGACTGTGGCATGGACAGACTGAGTGACAAAAGCATGGTCTGCAGTTCCGTTTGAAAACAATGGTTTTATAAGCGAGCGAGTGTGCACACACACACACAGCTCCGGTTACCACTGCGTAGTCTGAAGCCCAGCTGCTCAGCTGCAATATGCTGGGGGGATTTTTTAAAATACTTTTTTTTCTCTGAAAACTACCCGGAACGAGGCATCTCTAAGGACTGCACACAGCTTCCCAGAAAGCCATAACGTGGCCCGCTCTCTCTCGAACGGCTGCCACACGTGTACTCTTAGTTCTTTCGGTAAAGTCACGTAGGTAAAAAATGAAATTAAAATTAATAAAAATAAAACAATAATATTATTAATTTTAATTTCATTTTTTACCTACGTGACTTTACCGAAAGAACTAAGAGTATGAATCCTTGCAGTCACGAAAGCTTCAAATCTAGAAATGCCACACGTGTGTTCACGGGAACGCATTCTCCACTGCAATTGTGGCGCAGCACGAACCAGCGGTTTTAGCCGCACTGGAGATGCGACCCAGCGATGGCCGGTTCACAATTTTGATATCCCGCCAAACACGCGGATTAAAACAACAGGCAGGTTTTCCTAAATAACCCCCACCCCCTCGCCTCTGTTCCACCTACCAATATAGATGGGTATAGGTCCCATGTGATGGGGTCAATCGTGAGTCGTTCATCTCCCCGCTGCGTGCCTTCGAACCGCGGTACTCAGCGATCTGACCTCTGAGCCACTCCATTTGCCCTTAGGGCAAGATTTTTTTAAGAGGTGAACTTTAGTGAGTCTCTCTGAGCAAACAAGGGTAGCAACAATGCCTTGTTTTGCATGGCTGAATGTAGGCTCATTGGTCTTTTCATTGTCCATCCCAATGCTTCACGTGTCTTTGTCAATCCACTGCTGGATTAAGGCTTCGACACGCCGCGTCAGTCATGGGGGTTGCTTGACCATACTTCACCATGCCGGTCAATGCTTGTTCGCGAAATGCAAACATTTCTATATAATGGTCTCAAAAGGTTTTTTTTATCTCCAAGATCTGCCAACAATGCATTGCATTCACTCGGCAGCTGCTCCCACTGAGACTGGGGTCGTAACCATCACAATGACTCGTGGGCAGAGCCCCTCCCACTGAGACCGTTATCATGACAGCAGTGTTGGGGGTAGTAATTGCCGTGTTATTATTACTATTAACGTTGTGCGTACGCCAAGTATAGATTGCGAATCGCTTTGCTAGCTTAGTATTAAAGCGGCTGTTTGGCTCGGCAAGCATTCAGGAAGCGGCAACCTGGCAATTTAGTCGACGGCACATAATTGCCCAATTTCATCCAAAATGCCAGCACCTACACCACCCTCTCCTTTTCGAACGCAAATTTCACATTTTGAGAACACACACAACATATGCGTGGAACGAGCAACAACTGTCCTTCAACAGACTGTCGGGGTTGAGGGCTATCAAGAGAGGACACTACGAAGATCGGCCGATGACCAAATCGCCCGGAACGAGCCAGAATCCATCAACGCTGGGAAGCCAAGCGGAGCCTGGGTAGTGCTTGGATGTGCAGCCATCACAAGCAACAGGTTGTTTTATAGGCCGTGGAGCTTCTTGGTGGACAGCCAGAATGGTGGTGGTGGGGTAGCATCATCCACTGTGATGCTTCACGGTACTTCCACACTCTCAAGCCTGTGTTATACACCTTCACCAGCTCGCACGGGCCCGCGTGGTTCAGTGCGGGTCAAACGACACCCGCAACCAGCAGTGGCTCGGCACACGGGCTGCGCATGCACATTCAAGTATAAGCACGAATCAATTCAAGTTGGCACGGCCACACGAGGGTGCTTGGGTTGGGACTTCGCCGTAGAAGTGGAGATGCCTCGGTCTCTCGAGTGTCGACGGTGACAGTGCACTGGGTTAGCGCGAGGCTGTGTGAGGATCTCGCGTCAGATTGAACTCGTAAATGCCATTAGCTCGGCGCAAGGCCAGAAATTGGGTCTCAAGCAGGACCCTCCGAAAGAAGAGTTGAGAGCCAGTGAGACGTTTACAGATACTGTAAACGGATTACAGAATACAGTTATTGCTTACAGTTTAAGTGATAAAAAAAACTCAACTTAAATGATCTATTGACCGAAACTAAAAAAAGTCAAGAGCTTTTTAAAAAACAGTTTTAATTTCTTAATGCACCAAACTCGGAAAACATTAAACTATCAATAACATTTCATGACACGGAAAAAATTGTTGCGTGCAAAAAGTTGTTCTGCAGGCACTTGTTGAACTGGTGTAGAGCAGTGAGTTTACATTGCAATCTGCCGCAGGTAACGGAAATTTTCAGAGGCCGCCTTGGACTAAACGCCGAGTGGATCCTGCGTTCTCCACAAGCACGGCCACTTGGGCTTTTCTATTCCCATGTCCATATTCACACTCAAAGCGACCTCACACGCGCACTCTCACTTGCCATGGCACGTACTGATGGTGTGTCTACATCTCAAATGTGTCGCCAGCCTCAATCCATCTCACTCTTCCAGGATGAAAGGGCTAGCATGGAAGGGCAAGCTGAAACACTCTGCTAGAGAGAGAGAGAACCTCTCTGCAGGGTATATTGGCCTACTCGTCCATGCTCTCTACAGCTGCCTCCATTGAAGGCCCTTCTCTGTCAGTAACGGCATTAAAAAGCAATTGCAGGACTGTACCTTTACCGATTTTACCACCTTGTACATGTAAAACAATGAAGATAATTGCTGTGCCTTTCACAGAAAAGTTATCCCAAGGCAACCTACAAAAATATTATGAATATAACCGCAAATGTTAAATTGTTAATTAACAGAATTACAGCCCATTGTATGTGCACATTCTCTCGAGGCACTTTGGCTTTGATCCACATAAACATTTTTTACAAATAAGAAACATGGCAAGCATCCCAAGTACGACCTTCGACTTGGGCCGTGAGACTCATTGCATCTCCGCACGGTAAACAAAGAAACAACAAAACCAAAAGGAGAATATCCCCCGTATAAACCTTTTAAGGCTACTGGGGAAAGTTCGATTAGCAGGCGCCTACAAAAGCCAGCGTGGTGCACGAGGCGACGTGGCCAGCACCACGCTCGGCCGCCCTTCGACTCCCCAGAGCCGATGTTGACAGACCACACCGGGGTAACTCAATCAAGGCCTGTCGGCTTTGGAAAAGCCAAAGCCTGGCGTAGAAAATCACCACCAACGTGGCTCAGCGGCAGAGCGAGCGGCTCGCAAATTGCAAGTTCAAATCCTGGGTTGGGGGTGTCGACTCAGCCCATCATCCCTACGGAAAACGAGCGCCACTCTGTGAGACAGTCACAGTTGGTTGTCCTACGGATAGAGGAATGTTAAAATATCCATCATTTGTTCAGGGCTGTAAATGGAAATTGAGCACCGCCTCGATGCGCCATTCGAGCAGCAAAATCAATTTGACTTGCCGTGAGTGATGTTAGCCGTGGCCGAGAATGGAACTCGGGGTGCCGGGTTCAGAACGTAGTCACAGCTAACCCCCCCCCCAACCGCTCCCTATGATTACAGTAAAACTAAAATCAAGATCCCCCGTAGAAGCTTAAGCCTATGTTGGGGCAAGGTGCTGTTTGTGAGCACCTCTGAAGGCCGGCACGGTGCACGGGGAGGTGGCTGGCCAACACCACGCCCGCCCGTATTTGTCTCCCGAATGGCGATGTTTACACACCGCACCAGGTACTAATTTGAGGCCGAGTCGACCTAGGGGAAGCCCAGAACCAGTTAAGATAATAGTCACTGGTGTTGGCCGTGAGCGGGTATCCAACCCGGGTTGCTGGGTTCGTAGCTCAGCGTGCCAACCCGCTAGCCCCAACAGTCCGTCAAGGCTATACTGGTGATCTTTGTCTTATGATTAAAGCACGTACACACGCACGCGTGCGCGTTTCGAACACCGAGAACATCCACTGCGGGCTCGAACGAGACAGAAAACACTCGAACGTTTCAAAACAAACCCTGTAAAACAGTTTCTTCCCAAGGGCAGGGCCCCATCGCGAGCGCCGGCGCGGGGTGCGTGCGTCGCCCGATAACACGAGCTGCTGGCACGGCGCGCGGGCGTGGAAAAACAACGATTTTAAAACGCAGCGGCGTCGAGCTCCTTTGCCTCCGACCCAGAGCGCATGATGGGAGAGCCGTGGCCGATCAATGGGGACACACACGTCCGTCAGCCACTGTTCTCGGCACAATCGCGCACCGATGTTCGCCCGAAACAATACCGCGCATTTTACTCACGCCGCTTTGCGCGCACAACTCGCTGGAGGCGGCGTTGAATCGCAGGCCGTGCCGCACATTGCGAGTGCTTGCGTGGCGGTGATAGACACCTCTCGTACGAGAGACTCGTGGTCACGCAGGACTATTTACCTGGTTACAAATAAGGTGAAGTCAAAGCGATGTTTCTGCGCAAATGAGCACAGAGGCTAGCTACGGTCAGCTCCGGTTTACCAACCCCGAGCCAGTGGTGTAATGTCCACATTCCTTTGGCAGGGGCGAGTCTGTTAAATAGAGTGACCACTGTTGACCTCGTCACGAAGCGGGGCGCCAATTTTGTCGACCGCCAAGGGCCAATGGGCCGATTCAAACCTCAACCAGAATTTGAACTCGTAACACTCTGTAACACAATTTTTGTTCCTGGGTACTAAGTGTTATTGTTTTAAATGCTCATGCCTATAAAGTATAGAAAATGGCTATTATTCCCCACAAACTTTGCTTTTGTGACCAGGACTTTATGTGAACCAAAGACACAGATGCACACCACGTTTTCTCATTGAAAATAGGTACATTTCAAAATATCACTGTCCTGGTCACAAAAGCAAAGTTTGTGGGGAATAAGCCATTTTCTGTACTTTTGAGGCATAAGCAATTAGGACGTAACACTTTTTACCCAGGAACAATAATTGTTTTGTTACAGGGATCGCTCTACTACAGGTTGTAGTTAGAGGCCTTCTCCAATCCGTCTGTCTTCTCTTGGCGTGTTTCAGCAACGTCTCGTGTGTATTTAGAAGCCGACAGTTTTGTATTATTCTTTTTTTAATCACAGACTGTACTTTAATTAAATAAGTCAGCTAGCTTATTTAACGAGGTGAGATCCCACCGAGATTCATTATCCCCTTCACAGGAAAAAAAAACAGTTACCGGGGCAATCGCAGTTACAAGGAGGCAATTTCTTTTAATTGCAATGTATTTCTGAGAAATGTTCCACTCTGGGGTTTGGGTTACGACGCTCGAGTATGGATGGCCTACATCATCGAAGGGTGATATCACAGAGACATTAACGTCCGAGTTATAACGGATGAAGCTCCTTGGCAATTCCCAACAGGAATAAGTGGGGTGGCTGTTGGCTCTGTGGAATTAATTGACCTGTCGGCTCTGTGGAAACTGGCTCAGTGATTCGCATGCTGACCAACACCAGCCTCTTCGTCCGTAAAAAAAAAAATTATTTCAGAGGCCACCTTGTATAACCTTGGTAAGTATCGTCGTCAACGAGTCGTCCGTTACATTACATCTCTGCGATATTTAGCAACTATTACACCTCATTTGAGATGGGTGGGGGTGGCACAGTGGTTAGCACACTCTGCTATAAGCATGGCGAACCTGAGTTTGATTCCAAGATCGGTCGTCAACGAGTCCTGTCCTCACCCCTACCACCCCCAAACCCACCCTTCACCAGCCCGTACCGACCAGTGTGGGGAAGTGTGGTCAAACAACCCCCGTGACCGACACGGCATCATCCAGCAGCGGATTGCCAATAGGGTGAAAAGAATGTTTACATATATAATTTTATATTTCCTTCAGCCAAGCATGGATGCAAATGATGAAGTTAAAATTAAATGCACATTTTGCCCTTTAATTCTTTTTTACTTTCTGCATGCTATTAGATCTGAATTTCATTGGAATTTCCAGATGGTGTTTGTGTGTGTATGCATATATAGATTTCGAATTTGCTATTTTAATATTCTGGTACTTGCTTTCACCTTGGTCACCCTTAAAAACAAATTATTTCCTGGTCCCAATTGGCTCAATACAGCAATAATGTAAGGTCACTTTGCCAATCCACTGCTGGATGGAGGCCTCCCCCGATCATGTGAGTTATAGGGGGGTTTAACCGCACTTCACCAAGCTAGTCACAGCATGTCGGAGAGACCAAGAAGCATTTCGGTTATCACTTACCATGGATATTAAGCCATAGGCCAGAATCAAACTCAGGTCGCTTGGTTCATAGTGCAGTGAGTATCCATTTCACCAGCACTCCACCTCCTACAATGGGCTTTAATATAACAACGATCATTTACATCCCCTTGTCAATCTACTGTTGGATGAAACCTTCACAAAGCTCTTATCCAGTGATATAATCGATGGTCTAATATTTCTACTACAGGACTACAAAGGCAGATCAAGTTGTGTGCTGGCGCAGTGATCAATGCAAGCATGGATTCAGAGTGGAAAAGGAGCAATTAACTTCAATGGAAAGATTCTATCGTTAATGGATCGGCCAGTTTGGGATGGGTCACTTGGGATCGTGGTATTGAGACTTGCGCTCTGGCCCCAATAGCTCTAAAAGCCTTCATGGCTCCCCAGCGTCCGTGAATGGAGACCCACTCTGCAGATAAACACGACAGCGGAACCGAGCGATCGACACAATCGGGAGTTGGGGCCCGAGAGGCACAAACGTAAGAAATGTTTGCGATGCCACACGCTGGCAGTGGTGCATACGCCGCACAAAGAACAAAGATGCAACACCGGCCGTCTCTCAACGCAATCACGCCGATCCATCTGGGTGGAAATGTCTCCACCACAGATCCATCTATGCACTATAAAACAGGGCCACTGCCCGACACGTTAATGCTTACTATTTAAATGTTTCCCTTTCATGACGGCGTTATTGACGAATGCGTTATGTTTTAACACAATGAGCGGAAGTCACATAATAGCGCCGCTGATCTTATTTTATTTACGGACTTTTTGTCAATTCACTGCTGAATTAAGATGCTTCGCCTCGCTTTTGAAGTGGATTTGAGCAAAAATAGCATACGTGGAAAAGTTGAGGCTCGTGAATGTCTGTAGAAAACGACCGTTATGCCAAGCACGAATACTGCACTGGGTGTGGGCGGTTAATTGGTCAGGGCGGATACAAGACGGGCGGATATGCGACGCTGTACTGTACAGTACTGAGACCGCTCCCAGCGTAAGTCGATGCATTCGCTCGACGCACGCACGCACACACACAGCGCCAAGTTAGAGCAGGCGGTGCACATTCGACAGAGACCGATAGCCTGCAGAAGACTCGCGGACGGAAAGCGTAGCCATGCCAAGGAGCATTTCACGATTAAGTCATGGAAAGTGGCAAGCAGCACTCGGGATGACCTTCCAGGAAATCCTGCGCGAAACACGTGGGCGGCTCTATCTCCACGTCAGAATGTTGTTCTCCGTCAGCCGGGGCGCCTCCTCTGCTCAGTTAATATCAAGAATCAAAACTAAATATTTCAATGGAGTGCTCTTGCCAATAACATCTTGTAATCCCAGCGGCATTTGTTTAACAAGCCCGATTTTGCCGACGAAACCCAGAGGGTGAAAACCGGTCCAGAGTTTGCTTGCTTAAACAAATGCTGCTTGATAATCTTGGAGTCTGGAAAGCCAATCAGGATTATGGACGAAGAGATTTGTGCTTTTGCCGAGACCAAATGGAGTCTCGATTCTACTGCATGTGCGTTTAACTAATCATAGTATTCAGGCGCCTCTCTCATAAAAAAATAAACGCTCCAAGATCACGAGCGGTGAAGTTTTTTTCGTTAAAAGACAGGAAGATCCCGGTCGCATTTCGCACCTCGTAACGTCGCACTCTGAGAACCATAAGAATCGTCACAAGGTAGTGAACTGTTCATTGCGATAGTTGCAAATGGACGTTTATTCATCTGGTCACACAAATGACACAAATGGGAAAATTTTGATTTAACAAAAATTGCCAACCATGGCTGCATGTATTGTGGTCTATGCAAACATGACTCCTTGTAAAAAAAAGGTGTCAGTTTTGTTGCCAGATAGAAAGGTAAAAAAACAATAATCAAAAATTGCCAAGTCACTGCAAACCTAAATGGAGTTTGATATTATGCCATTGATTTCACAACAACGTCTGCAAATATAATATTAGTTTACTGGGAAACAACCCGTCGAGTACAAAAATACAGGACTGTGATTCATGTGCTATGGAGAATGGCCCTTGCCTGAAATGTCGCCTATTTTATATATAATAAAAAATTAAGGCCAGAGCGTTATTGACTAATGTGTTGAGTGGTTGTACAATATCTTCTTCTCAATGCCATAAAAAAACTTTATTTTTGTATATGACACGGCATCTTAGCCCTTGCAAATGTGGGAGAAAATCTGGGTGTCCAAAGATAACTCGTGCACGAAAGGCAGCAGCATTTACACTCGCTTCATATCCAACAAGTGGGTAATAGATTATATATATTGTACCGTGTACATAACGCTGTATTTGTGTGTACCATACATTCATTCAGGGGGAGTAGTGGTTTGAACCCTGTACTACAGACCAGGAAACCGGTCCAAAGCCAGCATCGGTGACAATGGAGGGAGACATTTTCGTGGGCATCCCTTGGTCCGACTCCAGTCTTATAGGTGCAGCACCTGGTGCAGTCAACTCTGCCAATGGGGATAGAAAGGTGGCCGGGTGTGGTTTTGACGACCCCACCCCTTGTGTGCGCCATGCAGTGCCGCTCGTTAGGTGCCGACACAGCCTGTATATGGCTACGGGGGGGTATACGGTGGGCACGCTTCGTCTTTGTATGTTCACAAACAATAATACGATTTATAACAGGATATCTGCGGAACAAAATTGTGGCTTGCTCCCAAGCGAATGCACAAAAGGAGATTATGTTCTTTAGAAATGCCAAGTAAAGAAAATAACACGGTAAGTAACACACTCCCACAGACACCGCTGATCCAAGGGCCCCCATTTAACCCTGGGTGGAAATCACGACTCTAATTAAGTAGCGCTTGCTGGAGCCAAATAAGACAAGATAAAAAAATTGGCGCTTCGCCCTCGTTTCAACACCACGATCCGTCTCGTGAGAGAAGCCCTGCGAAAACGAGGTTCAAAGGAGAGAACGCGAAAAGCCTTGCTTCACATCAGTGGCAGGGCGGTCACACTTCGTGCGCCTGGATTACTTTGATGAGCAGGCTCGCGGTGATTGGCAACGCTGCCGTGTCATTAGAACGACGAGGCTTTTGCCATCCCTTCAAGCATGTGTGGAGGGTGGGGGGGCGGCTTCATGAACCAGTCCATCGACTATCCTTCACCGCAGCCCACAGCAGTCTCTTTCCAGCCCCCACAATGGAGCCCCGGGGACTGACAAGCCAAGGCACGTCTGTATTAAAAAAAAACATTAAAAAAATACGAACATCTGCACTGTGAGAACAAAATCGAAAATCCCCGCTCGTCTGCCAGAGGCGGCAAAGCACTGCTCACCCCCATTCCTCATTCTTTCGCCATCTCTCCTCAACTGCAGTCCCCCTTGAATTGTGTTTTCCTCTCTGGATCCATGATTTGCCTACCATGTGGCTTGTTCCACCTCCTCTTGCCTTCATCTCTTAAGCAACTGATCCAATAAGCAGCTACCTCTGTTGCAGTTTGACCTCCCCCCACACACTCCTAAACTATAAACATCCCCCCCCCCACCTCTCGCCCGCTCTCTCTAACTTTGGTCTCTGGGTCTCGTATCATCCCAAGACTGCCTTCAAACATTTGTAGGGCCCCCGACTCGAGCTAACAAAATGTTCCGGCTGCCTCTTGAAGAGTTTGTGTCGATGCGATCAGCGGACACAAGTCCCAGGAGTGTAAACCATAAGTTTGACTACGGGGGGTCAAATGCAGAAAGAAAACCACGTTCATCAATTTTGCGACAGCAAAAAAAAACGCTGGTAAACAACTGGAAACCAAAAAAAGTCGTAATTTTCGGCAGAAAAACTTTTCGAGTGCCAAAACCGGTATCTTTTTTGGCTTCTCTACATTGCCCGGGTCCCCTAAGGAAATGGTATTTGCTGCAGCGCTACTCCGACTCGATATCCCCCTCCGCGTACCGGAACTGACACCAATTCCATTGCTCCATTCCATTTCCGCTCTCTCTCAATCCCTTGGCTTCTCGCCGCCTCTCCGCGTCTTTCGCCGTCCTACTCCTGCTTTCTCCACTCTTTTCCATCCCCCACTCGCCTTCCTTATGCTCTCCCTCCCCCCACGCCATTTCCTGCCATCGTGATGTTCAGCCGGAGCCAGGACGTTATTTTCCCTCTCAGCAGACGCGCAAAACAGCACAGCATGCCCATAGCACACATTCTCATGCGCGGACTCCGCGCAGTGCAGACGCAACATAAACAAGCATGACAGCAAACAGCTGCATGCGCCGTGCACGCAAAGCTCCGATAACTCATGTCGATTTCTTTCTTTTTTTCGCCGAAGCAAACGCTGAAAAAAAATGTCTTGTGTCTCTCGAAAACATTTGTTTGCCTTTGTTGTGTTATCATCTAATATCAATCTTTCGATGGCGGGTTTTTTTGTTGTTGTGCGAACCGTTTTATCACGGAAGGAAAATGGCCCAACACCAAATCTGTCGAACACCAAACGAACGGATATTCAAATTCCTAAAATTTTGGTTATGGAAGCACTCCACTTGTCCATAACCATGTGGGATATCAATACCGCAGATCCTATTATCCACGGGGTTAGCTGCAAAGGTCACTCCACTTATCCGCGCCTCTTTATCCAGAAAGATGTTGTGGATAATTATGAAGCTCCACAATGCAGGATGGGTGAGAAAAAAACGCAGTTGACAGAAATAAGGCCGCAAATAATAGGTGTTGTTTGCACGAACCTTACATCAACTGCTGGTGGGAGGCATTGTGGGTAAAATTTGAGGATAGGAGCAGTTCTCCTCGACGATGTTTCCTCGTTTTTGTTCCCCTCCTCTTCAGTTTTCGTCTCTCGAGTCACCCCGACACCAATTTAAGTGTCACAGCCACGGGTTTAGGGGTCGTGAGCCGGGGCCCTTTACAACAAGCACCACATGGCTCGCTCCAGCAGGAATGTGCTCTCATCAGCCCTCGCAAGGAGTCCAAAAGCTGTAGCTGTTTGCGCTCGCCACATGGGCTACACGCAGAGAGACGAGCAGCACTCTCTCGAATTGAGGTCAGGGTTCAATGCATAAAAAGCCACCATGTGGGGAGAAACTGTTAAATGAACACGCATTCACACAGTCCTCCCACACACGCACCCATTCGCGTTATTATCAACCAGGTGAGTGCACTCCGAGATTTGCCGTCGCCTTTGTGAGGAGACATCGTATAGCTACCCAGCGCTATTGTTGCAGGGGAGCGGCGGTGCAGTGGCTAGTGCACTGAACTACGAGCCGTTTGGCCTGGTGGTTTGGTTTCCGTCAACGGTTAACACCAGTGGCGGAGAGATATCCAAGCCAGTTCTGGGCCCCCTCCCTCACGCCAACCTGCACAGTGAAAAAAAGAGCTTTACAGCTCAGTGGATTCCTCCAGTATAAGTACATATTCTGATTCTGTGAAGTATCATCAAACAACCCCCATGATCGACACAGTGTGGGGAGGCCTTCTTCTATTCAGTGGTGGATTGGCAAAGAGTTGCCAAATATTATCTGTATATCCTGCTACGATTGTACACTTTCAAACAACACGTGAGAATGTGTCAAAATCGCACAGCCTTTGCGTGCATTTTGAAAAAAAACATCAGAACTTTCCGAAAAAGTGCATTGTGGATTTTTTTCTGTCATAGGTCATCATCAAAATTAATTTGTGAAAATGAAACCAAGTGATGAGCAGCAGCGATGCAGTGATAGACAACTGTGGATCGGTCTTGTCCTCAATAATAATCAATAATAATCAATAATAATCATCAGCACAGTGGCCATCACCGATGCTCACTGCCCTAAAGTCTGCCTCTGGGAACCGTGTGTATGGGGTGCCCTCATCCACACTAAGGGAACCAATTAGTTTGGCTAATGCCCGCAATTATAGAGTCGATAATGACACAATTTACTTGTGGGCAATTTTCAAATACTGCACAAGGTTTCACCCACGCTCATCCCAATACATCAGAGCGTTCCATGCCAACGTTCGAGCCAACACACTTTGATAAACGCCAGCAGAAACCGAGGCATTTGCAAGAAGAGAAGCGTCAAGACCGATTTCGAATGAACACAGCGCGTGGTCGGCTTTGTGCCACGCGTCGTTTCGACGCGACGTCAGACGTTTCACTCCCGGGCGCTGGGAGCTTCTCCAGCACCTGGAAGCGAAAAGTCGGACGCGATTGCCGAACCACGTGGAGGACGACCCGACGGGCACGTCGGAGAGCTTCGCGTGGCGACAACAACCACCGCAACAAAAAAAAACCGACCCAGTCACTTGTGAACCCGAGCAATGTGTGCACAGAGATTACCCATCCTCTTTTATGTCAAACAATACAGCCCATCATCATTCGTTAGGGTCCAAAACGCCAGTGGTTACACACATTAGTGCCATTTACCTTTGTGATTAATTGACAGAAGAATTAAAAGCACAATAATGTCGCGTGATTATGGGTGGAGCTTTGAAACCAGCCTCTTGGGTCCGGTTCCCAGCCATCGCCAACAACAGCGATGAGTGACGTCTAAACCAACCCTTGGGATAACAACTGCTCCTGCACCCAAACCACATTCAACAAAGTGATCAATTATAGTCAAACCCCCCCACTACCCTCCAACCATGATCGAGACGACATGGGAAGGCCTTCATCCGGCAGTGGATCTAGAAAGGTCTGCACATTATTTATATACACATTCATGTACAGCGCTGTGGTGTAAAAACAGCTACAGATATAAAACAACGGTTTTGTGCAAAGGTGGTCGTACATTCAAGCAGGCTCCACACCCTGCTTGGCCTCCATGGATCCGATTAAATCAGCAGGCGCATTCCTCGTGGTTTGGTCACAGGCGAATGAGACGTAACGGATGTTAAACGCCAAGGAGGGGGGGTACTGATGCGACTCACAACTCGCATAAGACTACGGTACACGCCCTGAGCCAGGAAGGAGGTTACGTACGTGGTGGCTTCACAAAGGCACGAACAGGCTGGCGGTCGGGCATGACACTTCACCGAGCCGGTCACCACACGGTCACGATATGAATTCGGAGCGATACCTCGGCAAAGTGCCCGCTGGAATTAAACAAGCGGGTGACGAGATCGACAGAAATGTGCGGGCACAGCAAATCACCAGCGAATGCAGGTGCACTTTGCACAGGTGAGCTCATGGATGAGACGGAGCCACAACCCCTTTCCCCCCGCAGCCCATCCCATGTGTTCAGAACTCGCGGAATCCACAGCGCCTCCACTCCCTGCCCCCAAGGGCGGACGTTCAAACGTAAATAAAAACAGCTGTCACCTAGCTGCCGTAAAGATACCCACGCGTCCCCCACGTGCCCCAGCGGTTCACAAAAGCTGCGCCGTCGTCCCAAAGCACGAGAGAAATTAAGGATTTTGTCCCGTGCTCACGATATGTGCAAAGCGCAGGGCTACCGCAGTCGTGGGCACGGCTTGCAGAGTAATAAGTTGTAGGCGGGGTCAAAGTCAGATAGACCCAAGGGCACTGTATTCTTAGGTTTTTTCGGTGAAGTCACGTAGGTAAAAAAATTCTAATTAATAAAAGTAAAATAAAAAATAAAATAAAAATCACGACGTTTCGGAGGCAACACAAGCTTCCGTTTTCAGGTGGAACCGTCACAGCACGATTGCTGTATCAAGTCCTGATTTTTTATTTTGTTTATTTAACTTTTATTAATTTAAATTTTTTACCTACGTGACTTTACCGAAAAAACCTAAGAATATGAATCCTTGCAGTCACGAAAGCTTCAAATCTAGAACCAAGGGCACTGGTTGAGTGAACGTACTAGCGAGTGAATGGGCGTGGCTATGTCTAGTTGGGCGTGGCTATGTCTAGTTGGGCGAGGCTGGATGGCGCGAGGGGGCTGACCGCTCGTCGCGTGTCCAGGTTGTAGAGCCTCCCGGAAATTCGCTACCTTTGGCGGGTGCGAACAGACCCTCCTGAAGACGTGGTGCGATGGCACAATGCATACATAACCACAAAAGGGATAACCGCATGTAGCCCTCAGCGAGCACCTATTAAGGACGACAGTGCACAAGGAGCAGCACAGGTATTATGGCCAGCACCGCATGCCGCCGTCTTTGTCTACCCGGTGCTGATGTTTGCACACAGAACATTATTATTACAATACTTGCTTAAGGTTTAATAGTCAATGTTGGAGAAGACCTGGAAAGTTTCAGATGCAACGTCATCACCGATAGCTGTGGCCAGGAATTCCACTCAGGTCACAGGGTTTCGCAACAGAATGTGCTAACCACTGCACCATCAAACACCACCCCCAACACACACATCCCTGCTCTTACATAAAAACAAACGTGTATATTTCAACCATCCTCTGTACAAAGTGTGTTTGAAATGTAATTGGAGTATGACCACTATGGTTATGCAAATGAACAAAGTGTGTATATGTATACATATGGATTAACAAGCACATTTTCACATCACACACTGAATACATACAGTGTGTATATACACACACACAAACCAAAACAGAGATCCCACGCAAACCCTAAATGCACAGACTAACAGCCTCTGTTCGACTGTTAGTCTGTGTATAGGTGAGAGCATATATGGAACCACACTGGGTCACCTTTGGCTCCCATGTGGCTATGTTTACACACCGCACCAGGTAATAATTTAAGGCCGAGTCGAAAGAGAGGAAACCCAGGACCGGTTCCGATATTCATCGTTGCCGTTGGCCATGAGTGAGACCCAAACTCGGGTCGCTGTGTTTGTAGCGCAATTGATTCCTCACTGCTCCACCACACGGAGACACACAAAGAGACAGGTTGCTCAGTTCAGATATTCTAAATAGGCTGTTGGGCTGAGTGACATCAGCGAATGCCTCTTCCTCTTAAGGAGGGTGGTGGGGCCAGTATCAGTCATGCCAGCTGCCTTCATCTCCCCAATATTGATGTGGACCGTATTGCATGGTGCCGTGTATAATCGCCTGATCAAAACATATTTCCTGCTCAAATGAGCATCGAGAATGTTTACATCCCTAAACCAGTGGTGGATATTCCACATTCCCATGGCAGGGGTTAGTACTGTATGTATATTTAGAGGATAACTTTTGTTGCCTTCTCTATAAAATGGTACCTATTTTAATGACCCTGTAGGGATAATAGTCACCCCCCCCCCCAACCAGGATTTGAACTCGTGACCTTCCGATCGGGAGCAGCTCGCTCGACCGCTGAGCCACTAAGGCTGGACATCTCAGAGGAATGCAGATTATAGACATCAACATCCAATAAACGTTATAACTTAACGGATTACAATATAGTCCTGTGGCATACCAATTACAATTGGGATATATACAGCAACTAAATCAGCAGTTCCCAACCGCGGATTTTCTTTTTTCACAAAACATCTGCACAACTATTTAGAAGAGTTAATAAAATGCCAGTAAAATGATTTGTGCCTTTTTAATGATAATTTCACAGCACTTATAGAGGTAGCTTTAATTTAGAAAATTATGTTATTCGTGTTTGGTGGCGTGCAACGTTTTTTTGGAGGGTTGACAGTGACGCGAGTGGTTCCAGACGGTTGAAAGGCGCTGGCCTACATGTAGCCGTGTCTCAAGACACGGAACAGTAAAAGCGGGCAGACTTATTTTAGAGAAAAGCAGTTAGTTGCAGTCAGTTAGGCCGTCGTGGTGGTGAGATGTTAACTCCCTCGCCTGGTATGCAGGAGGTCATGGGTTCGATCTAGACCGGGAATGCCTGTTTATTTGTAGTTTGCATGTTCTCTCCGTGGCCTTGTGGATTTTTCTCCAGGTCCAACACTATTTCCCCCTCCACATTTGGAATCAACATGCGTTTAGAGTATTTGGCTGCTATACATTTCCACGCAATAAGCCACCTCGTTGAGCTATCCTTCGTGACCAGGTCGCTTCTGAAAAAGTCCCAATAGCTCAGTGGGCTTTGCCTGGTAAAATAAAATTAATGAAAAGTCATAGGCAGAGAAACAAAGGAAGGTCCTGGGCCTTGACTTGAAACAGGGGGTAAGCAGCCGACAGCACAGATGGCTGGTGGGAGTTCCAGACAATGAGGGCATTGCAGGAAAATAAGCAACTACAAACTGAGCGAAGGGTGACCGAGGGCCACCCTGGCCAGCCTCGGGCTTGCTGGAGGACGGATCAACAAATAGATTTTGACAAAAGCAAAGGTGGTCACAACTGGAGCCTCCCATTCTGATTTGTGAAAAACAGACTCCTTTAAAATACAGACGGCGGGGAGACAACCACGCAGTGTAGGTGTCTTGTGTCGACCACAACGGAACAAAACGAACGGCACGCAGCCTGACCAGCGCAGGACGCGCCGATTGCGACGCTTCAGAACAAATAAAACACTCGCGATGTGCGTGCGTTTATGCAGTATCGGCCAACAACGAACTGCCGTTCATTTAATGTCACGCACATTTTTACGTGATCGCACCGTAAAGTAAATACGTAAACTCGCGAGACCCGCTCTTGGGAGAGTGTTCAGTAATGAGCGCTTATGGCCGAATACCGATAGCGCAAGACACCTCCTCCGCACGGCATGAAAAAACCCACGCACGCTCTGAAAATCGTTTCCTGGCTTGCATTAAATAGAACTCCGCATGCCGTCTTAAAATTTACGTATTACACATTCACTCAACCAATTCAGACTCGCTCGGACTCTTATTATTACAGCTGGTGATTAGGCCCACGGAGATCAGCAGCTCCGCTACAAGTACGACCACTGCCCAAAACCGTCAGCAGCGGTGGCAGCTGCAGGACGTGGCAATGCCGTAGAGTTACAGAGTTAAATAGAGACTCCTAAGCGCAGACTTTATTTCAGCTGGTAAGCCCAATTGAGCTCATCGGCTCTGTTACAAGGAGGACCTCAACCCAAGACTCCTGGCAGTGGCAGCAGGGTGGGAGCGTGCAAACTAACAAGAGGTAAAAACAAAACGTATTGACAGTAAACAGACGTCGGAACTTACTGCAAACAGGATAAATAATAAACAGATCAAAAAGAGGGTAAAAAATTATCAGATTTCAGACATATGTAGATAAAGAATATAGAGAGCCTGAGACGTAACATAGCTTTAATAACTGTCACAATTAAGCAAACCTTACCACGTAAACTTGAGTCTCGGCCAAAGTTAAAACGGAGGCTGTCATGTGGAAATAAGTCACTGGGATAGGCTAGTAACCTTTTCTGTATTCAAGCAATAAATTACATCTTCATAGAATTGTTAACAGCACATAAGTCAACATTGATGTTTGGATGGATATTTTGGCTCCAGCCACAGGAATGTGAAATTTAATCAATGGCTTGAGAGCATCAATGCTTGGGACTTGCTATTATGAGCGAATTAATATGTTGGCGAAAGCCATTCATACGGTAATTTTTACAAGTAAAAATACGTTCTGTATTTCCATGTACGGTTTCATTGAAAAAATAATAATTTGCATTATTAATTTTGGATCAACAAACCAACTGTGCTGGCTAAGGTGTCAGAGCAGTCGTACACAGCAACGTGTTATTTACCTACCAACAAGGAAAGACAAAAAGGACACAGATCCCCCCCCCCACCCCCCGGGCGACAGAGGCTGTTGGGACAAGGGATGTTAGCGAGCACCTGCGCGAGTCTGCACGGCACATCGTGGAGGGTGCTGTCACTAGCACCACTCCCCCTGCCACCGTCGTCTCCCCAGTGGGGATATTCAAGCACCGCACCAAGTCAACTATACCAACTATTTTAATTTTACCAGGTAAGGCTCGCCGAGCTAGATAGCTGTTTTTCAGAAGCGACCTGGCCACAAATGATAGCTCAACGAAGTGGCTTGTCAAGTGGAAATGTATAACAGCCAAACACAATAAACGCACGTTTCTAAATGTGGAGGGAAAAACCGTAGAAATCAGAGGACCTAGAGAAAAATTCACACGACCACGGGGAGAGACACACAAACTCCAAATATACAGGCGTCAAGGGTTGGGATCGAACCCACGCTTTCCTGTATAGCAGGCGAGGTAGTTAACATCTCACCACTGTGGCACCTTCTTCATTGGAAGCATCTCTGGGAAACCTTGGACCGCTTCAGACATTCGCCACCGATGTTGGCCACTAGCAGAAATCAAATCTCAGGTGTCTGCAGGATTCACCAGTGTCATAACCACTCCACTCGATCCATACAACAAAAGACAAAGATCCCCCGTGTAGCCTTAACAGACTTTTGGCGCAAGTTATGTTAGCGAGCACCTATGAAGGCCAACATGGCACACGAGGGGATGGGTGGCCAGCACAACGCCTGACCGCCTTCGTCTCCCAAGTGGCGATGTTTACACACCACAACAGGTACTCATTTGAGGCCGAGTCGACCTAGAGGAGCCGCTGGACCAGTTCATATATTTGTCACCGATGTTGGCAGTGAGCAGGAATAGAGTTCTGTTCATCGGGTTCAAAGCGTAGCGTGCTAACCACTAGACTACCGCTCCCCACGCACACACAAACTCGCATATAAATTAATTCACAGATGCTGTAATAGACTAAACACTTGTGCTTAAGGGCTTATTGCTTGGGCAGGAAGCTGTTCATAACGTGCCGACATTGTAAACAGTGTGTCCTGTTGGCACAAATTGTTTTTGTGACATTTAGTGGGCTCGTGAATGGAGCACGCACAATGAGCACAGATCTGCCCCAAGGTACAAGTAGGAGCGTATGCGATTCAGCATTTAATCATTCAATTACCGTTCACTTTAGTTCACAGCATCGCGCTCAACGACGTAAATCATCAGGCCCAGCGGGTACTAGAAGAAAAACCCAAAATTAAAATGAAAGCGGGGAAAACATTTTTGTTGAAAAACAGACGGAATCTTACTCATTCTTATCTTGCCGAGGACATGCAAATTACTGTGCCAAGTGTCGTTGTTACCGCGTGTGTATATATACTGTCAAAACAGAGGTATTTTTAAAATGTTTCTACAAAGCGGATAATATATAGTCATAAATATATTTTGGCATTTTAACTCCAAAACGATATCAACCAGAAGTTCAAACAGACCCGTCTTGTCAGCATAGACATAACAATTGTATTCATTCGTTATACACATGTCTATGGGACACTTTTTGTTTGACCCGGGCTGTAAGTGCTCCGATACTTTAATTGTCTTTGTACCGTTCGCCCTTCGGCGTTCTCTGGTCGAACACTGGTGAGACAAAGCCATAGAGACAAGGCCGTCTCTGGTGTAGGCCAATCGGTTTAAAAGAAAACGCCGTATCGAATTATATCAGAGCAATGTTTGTTTGCATGTTTTGCCACAAGTGTGCATGGCTCATGCAGCCTTGATGCCTTGCAAAAGGTTTATCCATTTGGTGTTCGAACATCTATAGCACCCGTTTTACTGCCAGGAAGGGTATAAACCCTATTCTTATCGTTATTCAGTCTATAGCAAAACGGTTAACGAAACCTATGGATTTAAGATGCAATGAATGGCTTCATCAACTCGCAGTGACACGGTCCAAAAACCTCCGACGACCCAGCAGTTGATGAACAAAAGGGCTGCATGTGTGTAGACTTCAACTGTCCGGAGCTGAGGTGTGGAATATATTTCCATGAGAAATTAAGCCCTGCAATATGCATATACTTAAGGACGAACTCGTCAAGGGCAGAAAGGGCTGCCCGATTAATCACACACACACAAAGGCAACCCACGCCACCCACCACTTTAAACCACCACACCACTTAACCACATCCGCGATAGCCACAACACCAGCATAGCGCCCAGTCACCCCACTGTGCCATGTCCTGACGGTTTATTTATCAAATTCCATTCGCATGCTGCAGCGTCTCCGTGATCACCATAATTAGAAGTGACTCGCACGTATAAAAATGAGCTCTTTTGTCATGCCCATATTGCGTAGGCAAATTATTCACAATTGTTCACCAAGGGGACCGACTGATGTTTTTATTTTTGAAACAGCAAGTTTTGTTAATTCAGAACAATATTTTTTGAAAAAAACTTTGAAGAGTAGGCAGCGTTGACCACCCTAGTGGAACCGTTCATAGCACTTGTGCTCTACTTGGCAACTCTGATGTTCTATGAAGAAAGTAAATGCTGTAAAAGACCTACATGCATAGTCCTGTACGGTATATACAATAAAAAAAAGTGTTAATAACATTTATAAGTGACTATACCATTACAGATAACACAAATAATAACAGCAATTGTTTTTTTTCGCCCTTTACACCATGGCATCTCAAGAGTGCTCCACATCACATCTCAAACATGTTAAAGGGCCCCCCGAGGTGGCAGCTGTCCCTGTGGGCACAAGGTCACTCAGCAGCAGGCCTGAAAACGGGCATTTCCATGTTCGTAGGGGGGCGATGATTGCTGCTGTGTATAAACCCAATCGAGTTATTTGCAGATCATAAAAAAGGCTTTACCCTTTCTGGCATAAACACAGGTGGTGTTAAGATGCCAAAAACCTATTGCAAGGCACCAAATCCGCATTAACCACGACACATGCTTGGCGGTAAAACATGCACACAAAATATGATTTGATAATGCATGCATTGTCCTTGAAACTAAATGGCCTTTTATAGCGTTGTCTCATCAGTGCTCGAAACCAAAGGCCAACCAAAAGGTGAGCATCTTGATACAGTATTGAGGAAAAAAAGGGTCCCATTAGAAATTTGCCGATCGTTTTCTGAATTTGGGAAATTTGGACCCCCGACGCTTGCACACAAAGGCCCACTCGTTTCGAATGACGCCAGGGAATGTTTAACCTCCACGGTGAAGCAGACGGCGCGCAATTTAGGTTCATTACACCCGCAGCATTAAACAGATAGGTGCAATATCATCAGGCATGTTCAAACCACTGCCGGATGAAGACATTTCCCCACGCCGTCACCAATCCTCCCGGACCCTGCGATGCCAAAACCCATCTCACTCGCCCCTCTTTCATACGAACAAATCTCGTCGCTCCATTTGCAATGGGCATCCTCCCCTCTCAGGAGCGTCCCCCTCCTTGGACCACCATTCCATCACCAGTCTCGTCTATCCGCCATCGTTCCTTCTGGTGCAGGTTGGTCGGGGAAACCTGCAGCTCCGTAGCCGCACGGCGGCTCTTCACGGAGCGCTTCCGAGACGTAATGCACGTCTGTGTATACATTCACATGCTTTGCAAGCTCGAGAAATGTTGAGTTCTGTACCGAATTCGAAAAAGGGCTATTCTTGTTATTTTGGTTGCAGACCCCCCCGTTCTAGCAGATGCGTCATCCTCCAAGCCCACTTTACTTTCTTGAACAGTTAACGCGACGTCTCCGACTTGCATTTTTTCTACGATCCGTGCGTTTCTCTTCCCCGTCAATCTAATTCCAAGCAAGCACCTCCCTTGGGTGCTTAATTCGCACCTCGCAGTTTTGCTCCATTTTCGTTTTAATCGAACGCGAATCGAAAAAGTGATGCGACACAGACGCACGTACAAGATCGCTCAAATTACCCACGCCACAGCAGCCCCCCCACCCCGCATTGTTGCACACACACACACACGCCGCATTTGGATGATACGAAACCTTATTGAACGGAACAGAGTGGTCTTCAAAGTCCAGCTCGTTGCTCATTGCTCAAATAAATAGGTGCGGAAAGCCAGCATTATCTCAGCAATGCATCACTCGGTGATAAATACGTGGCACAACAACGTCAACAGTGACAGGGGGTGGCAGAAGCAGGTCAGCCAAAGACCACTTTGCAAACAGCTTAAGCCATTCAGTCATCACGCAGCCATAAATACGAGCGTCTGCAAAAAAAAACACACAAAAGGTGTCATTTTCTCACTCTCCGTCATTGTCGTCTGACACCAAAGCTTGGGCGAAAATGAGCGGATGCCAAAAGTGTTTCGCGTGCGTTGCCTAAATTTAGGACGGCAGTAACCCAAGGCTGTGTGGTTAGCAGAGGTCACCCCGGTTTGATTCGATCTCCCGGCACGGCAGCTAAAACAATTGAATACGTTTCTTAAATGCTCAACCCCCCCCCACTCCCATCGCCCCTATGTCCACCGAGAATAATAAATGGGTACACCACTGCAAAGTTTATCGGCAGCTCGTTATGTGGTGGGGTAAAGTGTGGGTACTCCCATCTATCCTAAGACGTCTAACCAGCGTGGAAGAGTAAGGCAGAAGCCATCCTCTGTAGGAGGGCTCTCGAGAGCTCCGCCTGTAGTGGAAGCCCTTCCTGTAGCAGGAGCTTGAGGCAAGCAACTTGCAGGGCTGCACCGTTACCCATAACGAATGATCGTCAACGCTGACCTTGCTGTTGGTGGATTGCGTTCCCAGCTTCTCACACTTCCCACTTTCGGAAGCACCTGAATTTTATTTTAGAAGACGTCTTTCACACACACAGCAGGTACTGCTGCGTGTAGGTGTATTGTCTGTGGGGAGCGGTAGTGTAGCGGTTCGCGCGCTGCGCTACCAACCTGGCCACCCGAGTTTGATTCCCGCTCACGGCCAAGACCGGTGACGATTATCCGAATCGGTCCTGGACCTCCCCTAGGTCGACTCAGCCTCAAATGAGTACCTGGTGAGGTGCACAAGAACATTGCCACTAGGGAGACAAAGGCGGCCGGGCGTGGTGCTTGCCACCCACCCTCTCGTGTGCCATTCCGGCCTTCATAGGTGCTCGCTAACAGCACTTGCCCCAACAGTCTGTTAAATCCATACGGGGGATCTTTGTCTTTATTTAGTGCTCGCTAACAGCACTTGCCACAACAGTCTGTTAAGGCTATACGGGGGATCTTTGTCTTTGTCTGCCACCTACTAATGGGAAAGCCTTTCAGGAAATTGCATACATCTAGTATAGCCAAAGTATGTGTTTTTTTTTACTGCCGCAACATATGTACGGTGCAGAATTACACACACACGGTTCCGTGCGTGTTGTTGTCCACAGTCCATCAATCCAGCGGAAAACATTAATTTTTGAACAGGGGCAGCTGGCCAACAAAACACGCCGCGTCTTCGCAAATCATTGACAATTAAATGTCCAGCTTTTTTTTTCTCTAGAAAAAAATCAGACACATGCACACACACTCGATCACGGGTGTATCGATGACGCTTCGAATGGCTTATTTGTGCCGGACGGGCGCCACGCGTGTAAAGCCAAAAAAAAAATTGTCTCGACTAATACCGATGTCTTGCAAGATTACCTCGTCCTCACAACGCACGTGTCACAAGCCCTTCGTCAATCCACTGCTGGATGTAGATTCCCCCACGCAGTGTTGGGTCGCGGGAGGGGGGGGGGTTGTTTGACCATATTTCGATTTAAAGCTTTCGTGACTGCAGGGATTCATCTTCTTGGTTCTTTCGGTAAAGTCACGTAGAATGGAAATAATAAAATAATAAAAATAAAACATAATAAAATAATTCTCACGACGCTTCGGCCACAACGCAAGCAGCCGTCCTCTTGCGTTGTGCCCGAAACGTCGTGAGAATTATTTAATGTTTTATTTTTATTATTTTATTATTTCCATTCTACGTGACTTTACCGAAAGAACCAAGAAGATGTTTGACCATACTTCACCACGCTGCTCAGTGCTGGTTTGGGAGGGGGGGGGCAACGGACAACATTCGCCACTGCCGGTAGCCGTGACCGCGAATCAAACTCAGGTGTGGCCGGGTTCAGTGCGCTAACAGCAGAGCCACCCCGCGTCTCCAATATCATGTGTAACGACTCTTGCATGTGGTTGTTACACGGACATACTGGTCCCCGTCTTGGGAATGTGGAATTTCCCACCACCGTTTTATTGTCTGTAAACGTGAAATTTGCTTCGTCTCAATGACTTTCCGACATAGGTAATTGTTTTAACAGCCGAAAATAACGTGCGTGTGTGTACACAGTTACCCAGGTAGGTCTGTACGTCTCAATAACGTCAGAGGAGAATCATTAACGTTCGTTAAAGTGGCTTTCCCCGCTTGCTACCAACACAGAATTTCTTTAGGGTCCTGCTCATGTGAATGAAAATTAACAATTGATACAACACTATGATGTTCATTAAGAAAAAACAAGTCAGTATGAAGGGCATCACGGTATTTCTTGTACAGGTACAACCGGAACAAATACGGTCTATACATAACACAGTCCACACACAACATAGTATTGTAGTCCACACGTGATAAACATTATCTCTATTAAACAATGGGGATCACATGAATTCCTTGTACACTGAATGCACTCTAAGCAAAAGAAGAAAACATCAAGGGTATATCCATACAGCGATGTGAAACTACGATATCGTGTGCCCGTATACCGTATTGCACGTGCCATTGTTCCCCGTTGTCTAACACAATGGAAGAAGCATCGAGGAGTTTTATCCGAAGAGATGGAGCAACGAAACCAGCTAAAGTCGTTGTGCAGGTGCTCGGGTGGATAATGATTAACATCGTGGGATTGCGAGAGACGGCTACTTGGTGGAAAGGGATGGAAATAATGCCCCCTTGATCAAGCAGTGGATGAAGCATGGGCCGATGAAAATGACGACGAGCGTGACGGATGTTTAACTTCTTTCGCACCGTACGTACGGCCAACCCAAAACTGAACAAACAAACAAAAAACACAAAAGAAACCTATACCCGCTGTAAATATCCATCGACCGCATCGAACTCCGCCAATTCGCGTTAAGTGTTGCCGAATGCTGCCGTCGAAAACATTGCGGGCGTCCGCTAAAAGTTCACGTGGAACGATGAACATCACCAGCAGGCGAATGCGCTGCTACGATTGTCCTCCGCTGCCTCGGTTGTTGTGCACCGAGCCTGGCCATCTGGCAGTCTCCAAGTGCAACAATAGGCACTGTTCGAGCGGCATCATCGGGAGCACACACACACAGAGAGGTGCCCCGCGCACACTCACTCACGCCGCTCCTTAAAGCCGACACAATTGTTTTAGAACCGAGGGATGGGGGGGGGTAACATCATCGCATCATCCTCAACGTCCCGGCCGGATGGAATGCATCGCAGTGTCGCGAATGTTTGAACCACTTTGCGTGCCGAATAGCCAAGCCCGAAAAACACATCCATGGGTCACAGACACACACACGCGCAAGTCCACGGGACGGAAGGCACACGCACGCATACGATCCACGGGTCCAATACCTCTCCATGCGAGCGCAGTTTAAGTGGAGCTGTCGAATTCCCTCTTCATGTGTACATCTCAGAGAAAGTGAGCAGAAGATCTCCCAACTGATGATGTATCTGCCCGCCTCCGCGGTGGTTGATGGTGGTGGTGGTGATATTGTTGGTGGAGGTGGTGGTGTCGGTGGTGATGCGATTTTCTGCTCTGCTCTGCTTGCTCCCGCCTGCTCTGCCCCTCTCTGTCTCTCCACTGAACCTCCTCCTCCTCCCCTCCCTATTCATCCCTTTCATACGGATGATCATTTTACCCACAATGCATCAGATCACCACGGGCAGACCTTGCCTGCCCCCACGTGGTAACGCGTGATTTGGTGGTGATGATGCTGCTGCTTGCTGCTGCTTGCTGAGCCTGCGTGGGCAGCGATGCACGGACAAGACTCAACACACTCGTCAACAACACTCCCTTAAAATAACAAAATATGTAATGGGCGACGTTTCGGTCAATGGCCCTTCTTCTTCACAGCACATAAAGGTGCTATTTTTACCCCTATCTGGTAGCAGGTTGGTGGACAGTGCTGAACAAAAAAAGGAGATGTTTGGTGTAAGTCTTCTTCGCAACGTGCGTTTTCTTTTGTGCATGTACCGTTTAACCCACACATAGCTGGATGAAGGCCTCCCATATTCGACCATACTTCACCACGCTGGGTTGGGGGAACGCAGACGGGGGAACACAGACCTGTGAGAATAACAGCACTACAATATAGTTTACTGCACTGCCCTCTGCTGCCCACGACGGAATATCGTAACCTGTGTGGGTATGGTGGGTCACCCAATCCAAGCACCTATCGAGGCTCAAACCTGGTTGGCTTCCCAGATTAGTTGAGGTCATGCAAATTCTTGTTGATGTGGTCAAAAACAGATTTCTTTTTGCAATGTCACATTTGTGTAAACCATTATAAAATATAAGTAATGTATCAGCCCAGTACGTTTACTCATTAAATCCTCCTTGAATACACAGGCCATTTTGTTAATTCCTGTTTTAGAATGCCTGGAAATACATTTGTATAGTTTTTTTTTCGTGGAACGTCTCGCAGGTCAGAAAACGAATTTGCTGTACTGCCATCTGAAGCAACTCCGTTGGCTTGCAGGACTGTATCGCAACTCATTACCTCCATCTGTCAGCGATCCAGCAATCTCAACTAAAATACGTAGGACTTCAAGCATGCATTGTCAACCCCATCCAATCAATTTCACAAGTCTCAACTTGTAAATTAGAACGTGATTTCGAAAGCTTCTGACCTGGTTTAGAAATTTACATTTTAATCTTTCATAGGACACAACCCAAGCAGCGATGGAATGAAAACGCCACACCAACGTGTGCTGTATTCATGCCAGCAGTTTAGTGTAACCATGTAGGTAGCATTCAAGGCTGTGCTCCTAACGTGGGGAGCCGCGACCTAACGGTGGACAGATAATGGTATATGAAAATAAATAAATACATTACGTACAGAAATTGCATACTTATATTTCAGTTCTACCATGTGGCAATGCACTCAGCCACACCACTCATTTTATTTAATAATAATACCATTTATCCAAGAATGGAGTTTCTGTAGGTTAGCACGTTGAAATTGCAATGCAGAGCTTGCTGGTTCGATTTGATCTACCGGAGGTCCGGTAGCTGCTGTTTAAACAATGGGCAAGCATCCTAAATATCCACATTTTTGTCCATCCAGAAGAATAAATTGATACGCGACAGAGAGTCAATCAGCGGTAGAGTGAAGGAAGTTAGTCTACTCCCACCTCTTCAAACGTCTGGCCAGCGTGTAAGAGTAGGCAAAATAGCCTCTAGGTAGGCTTCTCTAGAGGCCCTTCCACCCGCAGTGGCGTGAGCAAGGAATTGCAGGGCTGCACCTTTTCCTTCTATTTTCTATCGAGTCAAATACCACCAAGTCTCAATATATTGTTTTCAGAGGAGCCGTACAGCACAATGAGAAACATTTTGGGAAGTGTTTTGCAAGTGGAAAAAACTAAGTACCCAGAGCAAACCCTCACTTAGCAGGGGTTAACACTTAAACATCTGTGCTGATGCAACCAAGAACCCATTTTCTGTACTACCATCAGGAGTTTATAATTAGTAATGTACTTATTTATCCTACAAGTGGAAGAAAACTGAAGCAAAACCCATGCGCATGAGGGAGAAACACAAATCCTCTGTAAAGATGGAATCAGATGGCGATTAGTCCACTTGTTGTACTTCTTTCTCCTGGTGAGCCAGCGGATGGCACCGCCTCGACACCCACGGGAAGGGAGTTTCACAACATGATAATTGTTTTTTTACCCTTCTATCTCATACTCTGATGGTGCATTGTCTTTGAGTTGTGCGCCTTTTGGCGTCATCTGGTCCAACCCATGTGAGACTAGGCTCTAAGGAAAGCTGTCTCGGGTGTGGACCAATCAACTTCAAGGACAGTGCACATTATCAGAGTTATGTTCTTTTGTTTGTATTATGACTGCAGGTATTGCGGTCTATGCAAACATGACTCCTTGTAAAAAAGGTGTCAGTTTTGTTGCCAGATAGAAGGGTAAAAAACCAATTATCATATTTTTACTGGCAAATGAGGTTCCCATAGTGTAGATGCTTGCCCCGAGCTCTCATACTCTGATGGTGCATTGTCTTTGAGTTGTGCGCCTTTTGGCGTCATCTGGTCCAACCCATGTGAGACAAGGCTCTAAGGAAAGCTGTCTCGGGTGTGGACCAATCAACTTCAAGGACAGTGCATATATTATCAGAGTTATGTTTTTTGTTTGCATTATGGCTGCAGGTGTTGTGGTCTATGCAAACATGACTCCTTGTAAAAAAGGTGTCAGTTTTCTTGCCAGATAGAAGGGTAAAAAACCAACTATCATATTTTTTACTGGCAAATGAGGTTCCAATGGTGTAAATAGTTTCACAACATGTTGTGCGGCAAGCCACCAACCCTTGCTGCCTTCACAGTGGTGTGCCAAAATTAGTCCTGGAACAGTCTTCCAGACTGTTTCAGGCTGATTATGAAGCACTGCCACCATGTCATGAGCGCTGCCCCGTGCTCTCACAGATAGAACGCTGGACTTGCAATCCAGAGGCTGCCGGTCCAATTCGAACTGCGCGGCAGTTAAAACAATGCGAGAGTTTCAAATCCCACCCAAAAAATCTAAATGGGTACACCACAGCGCAATGCGGTTGGGCAAAGTGTGGGTAATCACAGTCGACGAAATACCCTCCAGAGGACTTTCTAGTGGAGGCCCTTCCACCAGCAGTGACGAGATGGTGGAGATATTATTTCCCTGACTTGGTATGCAGGAAGTCGTCAGTTCGTTCTTGACCCTGACGCCTGTACATTTTGAGTCCATGTGTTGGTTCTCCCCATAGTGGCGTGTTTTGTTTTGTCCGGGCACCCCAGTTTTGCCCTCCTTATTTAGAAACATGCGTTTAGAGTATTTGGCGATTAGAAAATCCCACATATGATATAAGCCACTTCGATGAGCTTTTGTGTGTGGCCAGGTCACCTCTGAAAAAAAAGCGAATCGCTCAATGGGATTTACCTAGGACAGCAAATTATGAATTTATTTAGTTCAGCAGTGGAGTAAGCAAGTCATTTCAGGGCCGTATCGTTTCACGTCATGATCATCTTACAGCTCAGTGGGTTTTGGAGCTTCGCAGATCAGTGTGATCCACCAAGCCTTGCCTTCACAGTTTTGAATTCTTGTTTATGGGCCAGGGCATACATTGTTATTGCCTATGGCAGCAAAACTGTAGTACCGATGTGCTAATGTATTTATATCGCAAAAGAGGGATTTACTGTATTTCATGACCCATTCATTGCAAACGGTGATCACGCACTTCACTGTTATTGGCCACAAAAGGAAATTGGATCCATCAAATCCATGCCACCGCAAGTGGCACCGCAAGTGAAATATCTGGCGCGTTGCGGGTGTGCGACACAACTCACGGCTCACCCCGTGTGCGATTCAGAGAAGCAAAGCTTCAAACCAGTAGCACACTTTCCTTTGTCCTTCGAATTCCCCCGTCAGTTTCTCTATTTTCGTTTAACTTTCCCACCCCCACACACACACACACAGTGTTGTGTAAATAGCACTCAACCCGGTCTTTTGTTACTTTTAAAATAAGCAGTGGCTCCCAAGAGGTTGGGAGACTATTATGCCCGAATACTGTTTATGGGCTCTGTCGTTTCTCTCTCTTTCTCGTTAAGTAATCCCCTTGCACTGGATGGCCATTCCAAATCATCTTGATAAATCTGGCACGAGCACGGCAGCGTGGAGAGAGAGAGCCCCCTCAAGGGCACCACCAGACCCACCTAGCAAAGAAATATGCCCGTCTCACGTAGTCGTGTCTGCTATCGATGTTATGGGCATAACTCAGCCGCAAATAGCACACGCGAGACTCCGTAAAAACACAGCGGCCCTTGTATCGCAATGGCTCAATGACCTTGGAGTGGTAGCCAGTAAGTTATGGTTTTATTAATGCACGGCATGTGACACCTTTAATATATGAATGCATTTTTATAGCCAGAACTCTGCTTGGAAATATTTCCTCCGTGAACTTTTGCTCATTCTCATTCCTGCCTATGTCAGCACAGGTAGCTTCTCATCCGATAAATATGGCACCCAGAAAGGACAAAACGATATTTTGTGAAGGGGGAAAAAATGCATTCATCATCGTCAACCTTGATCGATCCACTGCTGGATGAAGGCCCCCGCAAGCTGCCACCATCTCTCACGATACACCTTGTACCTGCACACAAGCTGGTTTTCGTCGCTACATCAACACTCCGTGTTTTGGGTACAATAATATCAAGACTTTTTCAGTTGCTCAGACAAAATAACAAAGTGGCTTTAACTTCAATGCAACGTACACGATTCGATACATCCGCTCAACACCCGTAACAAAACAAAACAAATTCATAGAGAACATTTAATTAAAGAGTTTCACGTTTTATTTATTTTTAACAAAATGGCTTCGCGTATCATTAAAAAGTAATGAAACGTCAGTGTACACGACATGGAGACGTACAAATGGGAAACGGCGCTTGCGAGATAACGGCAATGCAATCTCTTGTGTTCGGCATTGGCCTCATCAATATTAGATGCATCACCCTCCGAGCTCACGCGTTAAATTGTCACCGTGCGGGCCACGGTGTATATGCTGGGGGCACGCGGGTGATGGAGGGCGAAGATGGCAAGGCGAGATTCGAACTGGTTTGATGTAGAACAAAACAGAGGTCCTGTTACGTTTTAAAAAAGATGATGATTCATTGGAGACCGCTTCGGAATTTTCTTTAACGCGGGTTACGATTAAATTCCAACAAGGTCTTTCGTGAGTTTTAAGCGTTGATGACCCTGTTCGATGTGATGGTGTTTACACCCTTTCCACCACCCTACTCGAGTAACAAACAATGACCGACGCTCATAGAGATATTAAACCTGTACAGGAGAAACAGTGCACAGCTCCTCTTTGTAAATAATCACTACTTCGTTTGTTCACTGAAAATACCCCTGTGAAATTAAGACAATATACCGAGAGCTAAGGTGTTCTGCAGAACACCACAGGAATGCTGGGCCAGGTCACGATGCAATCGCCTACTTTATTATTTATACGGGGTTATGCCGTACGTATAAAACCCCTCACCCTGCAGATTAGCAAAACGGCAGACTATGTGCTTTTTTGTTCAATTGGAACGTTCAATGGGAGTGTTGGAGACATCTGCAGAGGCAATAATTGACCGGAATGCAATGACAAACAACTGAATTGCTCAATCTTGACTTGAAGCTTGCAGGAATTAATATTCTTCGGGTCTTTTGGTAAAGTCACGTAGATAGGTTCAAAAATAAAATATAAAAAAACTACGACGTTTCGATCGCAACACAAGCAACCGTCCACCTGATTACGGTCACTTGTGTTGCGATCAAAACGTCGTAGCTTTTTGTTCATTTTTTTTTATTGTTTTTGAACCCATCTACGTGACTTTACCGAAAGACCCAAAGAATATAAAAAAAACTAAATTGCCGCCGGCTTCACGAGACAAAGCCTAATTTCCGATTCACAGTCAACAGAGAGAGAGGGTATGCAAGGCATGGATTTCCAATGATACTGTGTCGTGTAAATGTATATAACGAGAGGGCAGGCCACCCTACAGGCAGGGTGGATAGCTCACCTCTCAGCGGAAGGACAGCCACCTCTGAGGTACAAGAAACGGGGACATATCATGGAAAGATGAATATCTCACAATCACGAGTGTGGAGGACTACATGTAAATGCATAGTCTCGAACGATCCATCTCTATGCAACTGATTTTTAAGAAACGGGACTTTTATTTTACCCGGGAAGACGTACAGATTTCCCAGGGCAGTAGATACCTCGAAGAGAGGACGATCCTGGAAAAACTAGCAAAGGTGGCAACCCTTACTCACCGCTCACCTGACACACTCACCACTAACCAGTCACTCACCAATTGCACTCATCAGAAACTCACCAGTCGACTATGACAAGTAAAGTGTCATATAGTACCGTATCGATGACACGACTATTGCAATAGCACGCTTTGTCCAGTAGAAAGCACACCACTCATTTCAATTAGCATGCATTTTTTTCACCCGGGTCAAAGGTCACGGCTCAAACATAGGTGACGTTCAGTACACATAGGTTCCTGGTTTCTTCCAGTCAGAATGTATCCTTACCGACTCATGTAAGAAGATAATTACACGAGAAAATGCTGCGACAGACAGACATGCTAACAGACTGACAAATTAAGTTGCATATAAGTGTGTGTGTAGATATATGTATGATGCATATTTGCCTGCAACTGTTGACATGGTATTGTGTTGTACACCACACATTTGAACTGTAATTGAATTGGAGAGAATGTGTTATGTCAGCGATGCAGTTCATTAAAAACCTGGCATGCCGATGAGGCAAAGGAAATCCGTTTTTGCGAGAGCTCAAAGCTGTTACATTATTCGCCGCACCTGAAGTATACTCGTTTAATCAGCAAAATGTTTGTGTGTGCGAAACTGACAATCACGAAGCGTCTGCTGTGTCGATGAACCCCGGGTGTTCGCTGGTGGCCGCGAGTGGACGTCGGAGGGTGAACGCTCGTGCCGGGCCAAGCCAGGCTCTATGTTGCCAGCTGGTGCGGGTTTTTTGGATCAAAGGTCGTTATCTCGACATGGATCAGACCTGCACACACGCACACACACACAATGAACCCCCATATAGTCTTTCACAGATTGTTGGGGCAAGTGCTGTCAGCGAGCACCTATGAAGGCTGGCACGGCACACAAAGGGGGTGGGTGGCCAGCACTATACCCGGCCACCTTTGAATCCCCATTGGTGATGATTACACACCACACCAGGTGCTCATTCGAGGCCGAGTCGACCTAGAGGAGGCCCAGAACTGGCTGAGATATTCGTCACTGTTATTGGTTGTGAGTGGGAATCGAACTCGAGTCGCTGGGCTCGTAGTGCAGTGTGCTAACCACTGCACTCCCGCTCCCCTCTGTTCTGTTTTGTTGGTTTTCATAATGGAGGCTTGGGGGCGTTCGTTTTGTGCCGTTCAAGGTGAAATTCTTTGATCGGCGCCAAACGAATGAAAGGAAGAGCACCTATTATCACACCAAAATGTAAAATATAGCAATTTAGTAATAAAAAATAATTCCCTTTATCTACCCACGGAAGTGTCAGCGAGTCTCACGACTTTGGGATATTTGGTCAGAAGCTCCGTGAACGAGCGCTCGCTCGGGTTCACGTGGGAGGAAGCCACAATACTCGAAGAAACCCCACGCATACGAGGGGGCGTTACGCTCAAAACAATGCACGGATAGATTTCGATTTAAAGCTTTCGTGACTGCAGGGATTCATCTTCTTGGTTCTTTCGGTAAAGTCACGTAGAAGGGAAATAATAAAATAATAAAATAATACAAATAAAACATTAAATAATTCTCACGACGTTTCGGCCACAACGCAAGCAGCCGTCCTCAGGTGAAGAACAGGTCTGTCGGAAAGACAGCGTCTCAAAGAATAGGTTCATTCAGACGCTGTCTTTCCGACAGACAGACCTGTTCTTCACCTGAGGACAGCGTCTGAATGAACCTATTCATTCAGACGCTGTCTTTCCGACAGACCTGTTCTTCACCTGAGGACGGCTGCTTGCGTTGTGGCCGAAACGTCGTGAGAATTATTTTATGATGTTTTATTTTTATTCTTTTATTATTTCCCTTCTACGTGACTTTACCGAAAGAACCAAAAAAATGCACGGATAGATTTAAAAGTCTCTTCTTGTACTGCCATAGCTTGGCCACCTCGTGGCCCTCGTTCGAGGGCTAACCAGGCGCAGAAATACCTAGCTTGTGAAATCTGTTGAGGTCGGGTACATTCAGGGTGATTTGGTCTTTTAACAGCATAAAAAAATCACATTTTTGTTATCAGAATGGATCCCACGGCCCAGCAGAAGCGCTTTGCCGCTTGTTGCAGAGGTTCACGGTTCGAATCCAGCTGCCGCCCTGGTTAATACTGCGGGTGTAAATATTGTAGTAGCAATAATAATTATACAAGCTATGCGCTTCACAGTGGACGTTACAGATCCCCTGACATAATTCACAAGAGTGGGCTGTTGGGTGCCAGTGTCAGGGTTCAAATATGTCAAACTAGAAAATGACCCGCAAACGACTCAATGTAGAATCCTACATTAGCAATCATTGCTCCCTACTGGCAGACTAATACCCCGAGTGACTCTTGTAAATGAGACTCATCCTGGTCTCCTGCATTCTCGCCTGGCTAAACAACAGGAGCTTGAACTACCGCCTGCACATGGCTGTTCCCACACGGAGCTCAACCGTTCTAAGCCCAAGCGTTGCGCCGCGACGCAAGGTCAGGAGAAGCGGTGGTTTTTTGGGGGGAGCAGAGACGAACTCGGAGGGGGGGGGGGGGGTCAGGGAGGAGCCGGAGCTGGAGCAGAGAGGAGCAGGCAGCGGAGGAGACGCAGACGGGAGGAGCGGACAGAGAGAGAGAGAGCGAAGGGGACGAGGGAGCAGCCGTTACTTTTCCATTCGCTCGTCTCCAGCTCGACGCCCTCGAACGTCTGGTCGTACGGCTCGGCCTCGGTCTCTTCGAGCGGCTCGCGCGTCTCCGAGAAGAAGGGGTGCTGCAGCGCCTCCGAGGCCGTGGGCCGCTGCTCGGGGTCCAGCGCCAGCATCTTTTCCAGAAGGTCGATGGCTGCACGGGAGACGGGAAGGTGGAGAGGCAACTGGTGGTGTCAATTGCACCGTTAATTTGTTATTATTATCCTTACTCTGGTTTAACACGTAGGCTTTCACGCGCAATATCATCCATAAGAGGTTGTTTGGGTCAGATCGCTTAAATATATAAATGTGCCATTAAACCCACCACCACCCGACACAGCCAATTAGTAAGGTTTGTCACGTAAACAAAACACGCCAATTCGTTACTAGTACAGCACACCTGTGTGTTGGAGAGCAAAGCCACAAGATTTACAATCTGAGTAAATGTTGTGGCTGTCGCCTGATGATGCTAGTTGCAATTACGAGTGAAATGTCTTACTCAGATTGTAAAAGTTTTTAAATATGATGTACGAATCGGACAGCCAGGTCAAAGTTAAAACGAACTAGACAATTTAAATGTTGGCCTATAACTGGTAGCAATGTACACAGTGACGCTACAGGCTGAAAAATAACAACTTACACCACAGGATGTATCAGAGTGCTGTAGTAGTGCATTCCAAATATTATGAAGTTGTGTGTGTATATATATTTGTGGATGGCTTCTGATAATCAGAGGCCCTGAGCTGCAGCCCATAAAGGCCCTGCGTTAATCTGGCCCTAATTGTGGCAACCCTAGAAGGAAGAACGCAAGGAAAAATGTGTTCATACATTCATCCATCTGTATGAAGTTCATTGGTATTGAGTCTCGCGAAGCACAGCAGGAAGCGGACCATTACAGCGGTAACCTAGTCCTGTAATTTGAATCCGATCGAAAAATCAGTTGACAAAACAGTGACCCCCTCAGAAACGAAAGCAATCCGACCACATGCCCTGCCAAGCAAGCCCAGGTGGTTACTACCCATAAATGAAACTTATGATTTAACCAAAAAAATACGTCGATTTTTTCACCACGTGCTTAAACAACAGCTACACAAAGTAATCAGAAAGTCAACATTATGCAACACAGAAACATGCTTGCAGCCACAAACGTGGACAAGTGTGCATCACAAGCCTCCTCGCCCGAGCAGGCAGCCCTGAAATGCAGAACACTCTAACAAGACATCTGGCCAGTTGGGGAAGAGTAGACCAAGTACCCTCTAGGGGAGCTCTCAAAAACTCCCTCGAGTAAAGGCCCTTCCACCAACAGTGACGTGAGAAAGCATCTACGGGTGTTCCCGCACATGTAACAATGTGTTATGAAAGAGCCTGTAACAAGCAGAGGTGGGACAAAGTCATTGTTATGCAAGTCACAAGTAAGTCTCAAGTCTTTGCTCTCGAGTCCCGAGTCAAGTCGAGTCAAAGATGAGGCAAGTCCAAGTCGAGTCTGAAGTCATCAAAATCATGACTCGAGTCTGACTCGAGTCCAAGTCGCATGACTCGAGTCCACACCTCTGAGGTGGGACAAAGTCATTGTTGTGCAAGTCACAAGTAAGTCTCAAGTCTTTGCTCTCGAGTCCCGAGTCAAGTCGAGTCAAAGATGAGGCAAGTCCAAGTCGAGTCTGAAGTCATCAAAATCATGACTCGAGTCTGACTCGAGTCCAAGTCGCATGACTCGAGTCCACACCTCTGAGGTGGGACAAAGTCATTGTTGTGCAAGTCACAAGTAAGTCTCAAGTCTTTGCTCTCGAGTCCCGAGTCAAGTCGAGTCAAAGATGAGGCAAGTCCAAGTCGAGTCAGAAGTCATCAAAATCATGACTCGAGTCTGACTCGAGTCCAAGTCGCATGACTCGAGTCCACACCTCTGTGGTGGGACAAAGTCATTGTTGTGCAAGTCACAAGTAAGTCTCAAGTCTTTGCTCTCGAGTCCCGAGTCAAGTCGAGTCAAAGATGAGGCAAGTCCAAGTCGAGTCTGAAGTCATCAAAATCATGACTCGAGTCTGACTCGAGTCCAAGTCGCATGACTCGAGTCCACACCTCTGAGGTGGGACAAAGTCATTGTTGTGCAAGTCACAAGTAAGTCTCAAGTCTTTGCTCTCGAGTCCCGAGTCAAGTCGAGTCAAAGATGAGGCAAGTCCAAGTCGAGTCTGAAGTCATCAAAATCATGACTCGAGTCTGACTCGAGTCCAAGTCGCATGACTCGAGTCCACACCTCTGAGGTGGGACAAAGTCATTGTTGTGCAAGTCACAAGTAAGTCTCAAGTCTTTGCTCTCGAGTCCCGAGTCAAGTCGAGTCAAAGATGAGGCAAGTCCAAGTCGAGTCAGAAGTCATCAAAATCATGACTCGAGTCTGACTCGAGTCCAAGTCGCATGACTCGAGTCCACACCTCTGAGGTGGGACAAAGTCATTGTTGTGCAAGTCACAAGTAAGTCTCAAGTCTTTGCTCTCGAGTCCCGAGTCAAGTCGAGTCAAAGATGAGGCAAGTCCAAGTCGAGTCTGAAGTCATCAAAATCATGACTCGAGTCTGACTCGAGTCCAAGTCGCATGACTCGAGTCCACACCTCTGCTAACAAGTATACCAAAGACATCATATTTGCTGCTGCACCCTAGGGTTAACAATGTTTAAAAAAAAATAATTTTGGTCACATCCTGAAATATTGCACGCAGCTCCTGGGAATTACACCACAACAACGCAACTCAGCTCAACTCGCCAACCGCGTGGCTGTTGTACAAGTTGTCAAGTAAACAGCGACCGACCTATTGGGTTGGCGTTTGGGAGCAGGGTGGAAATCCGTCTCTTCTCCATCTTGGGCAGCGTCTTTATGTACTTGGCTGCCTGCAACAACAACAACAAACCCAACAAGAAAGTGACAACAGCATTAAGCACTCGGGGTTACAATGACGAAGAGGCATTCGTGTAAAACAGACAAACACTTCCACCGTCATGTCACGAGCCACTTCTACCACAAACACGAGTGACAGTTCCATCAAATCCGTGCAGCACCAATCGCCCACTTCGAATCGGCGTTTAGAGCCAACTGCTCGCTCTCGACGCACAGAGATGTTAGCACACTTCGGCATTTGTGTACAAATAAAACTCGACACATCAATGGTTTTACATACAAATCAAACACGTGAATTCTAGATTTGAAGCTTTCGTGACTGCAAGGATTCATACTCTTAGGTTATTTCGGTAAAGTCACGTAGGTAAAAATAAATAATAATAAATAAATAGATAATACAGTAAATTAAACTGTGACGGTCCCACCTGATGCGGGAGACTTGTGTTGCCTCCGAAGCGACGTGATTTATTATTTTATTTCTAGAATTTTTTTCTATTATTTTTATTATTAATTTTTTATTACTTTTTTATTTTTATGTACTTTTACCTACGTGACTTTACCGAAAAAACCTGAGTACAAACACGTGAAATCAATGGCTTTGTGCTACGAATAATGTGGCATTGCCCAAATCTTCGCCGACTCTACATCTTTTCTCTTTTAAGGCCGCCGTGTTATTGACAAATGCGTTGAGATTTTCTTCTTCTTAATTCTCCCTGTGCACCACTGCCAACGCAGCAGCAGTGTCACCAACAAATAATTTGTTCTGCATTTGTAGAAATGTTTTCAAGGTACCAAGATGTAAGTTTCATTTGGGATGCCAATGCCTGCCTATAAATCACGCAAAACATTAGCATACTGGTGCTGACGGCTATAGCATTGAAAATTGATGCGAGTGTGTGTAGAATTGTCATTTCCTGTTTTCAACCCTGAGTGATGCACCCTCTAGGGTATTTATTAGAGCTGGGACAGAGTCAATTAGGTCCTTGAATTGACTCATCATTGTTTTCAACTACTTTTTTTTGGTTAATTACTCGAGCCCATTTAAAAACGAACGTTACCCCAACATCCTGCCTCACAAAGGCAGAAAACCCCCTACAAGTCATGCTCAGTGCGATGACGCAGCTAACAATGGTGATGACATCACAAAACTCCGCCCATCACCTCCCTTCCAGCGGCACATATGTAAACAGAAGTGAGACTTTGTTTCTCCAATTATATCTGTGTTGTACGTATGTATGTTCGCAAAGTACGTAGTCAATCGTGCGAATCAGAAGTGCGGGGGAAGGACAACAAACTAAACACAAAAAGCAGTTTGAAATAAATTAATTTTCTATTCAGATTTAAAAGTGCAGTGGCTTCCTAATATCGGAAGCAAGAGCATTTTAGACGTCCACAGAAGCGCAACTGAAAGTGTGCGATGCAGTGACCATCTTTGTAATCCAATTGTGTCGAGAAATCGAACCGATAACCTGTGCACTAATCGACGATGAATAATTGATTAGCCCAGCTCCAGTACCGCATTAATAATTATTGGACCTGGAGGCTTTGCTCAAGACACCCGCAGCACCGTAGAACGTGATCTGGAGCCAGTGGCAAGTGCGAGGACCCCGGGTAATGAAGTGCAAGAGGCAGCTCACATTCTCGTCCATTCTGTCGACGAGGTACTTTGGAGGCGTTCCCGTCAGCTTCAGGATCAGCATCAGCTGGTCCATGTCTGGTTGCCCTCGTCAAGGCCGTTGTCATTGACAAAAACACTACAACTCGGTATACACTTTTGTTGACAGGCAGGGTTGCTAACCGTCCCGGATTGTCCGGGAGTTTCTACTGGAAAAAGACATCGATCTCTTGGTGACTATTGAACGCAATGCAGGAGATGTTAACAATAATAGGGTATTTTTATAAAGAAAATAAATTTAGTTTAAAAATCTCTGGGAATAGCTTCAGTCAGAGTTGGTAACCATATTCACAGGAGATCAATACAAAATATTCAATAAGAAATTTTCCAAATGTCCCAAGCCAAATGCAGTAGAATGGACCTTACTGATAAATACTTTGGGAATAATGAGGATCGTGAGGCCTGTGACCAAATCACCTCTCAGATCTTAAAAGCTAAGCAGGCTTAAGCCTGAATTGAGTCTGGATGGGTGACCAACATCCCCAACAGGTTTCTAGAGGCTACTGCAGTGCTACGTAGTGGGCAGCAGAGGGCAGTGCAATAACATTAATTGTTGTACTGTTCTATGCTCCCGCATCTGTGCTCCATAGCTTCACTATCCGCACTGACCAGCATGGTGAAGTGTGGTCAAATAAACCCGCACAGCCTGCACAGCAAGAGGAGACCCCACCCAGCCGTGGACCAACCAAGGGCTCGACGTCGGCATATTCTTGAGACAGAAGAGACGTTGTACAAAAGAGTCGGATTATACACGGGGTAAAAATAAAAATACAGTACTCCTAAGAACCTTTTAGAGGGGAGACTTGATTAGACATCACATAGTATGTGATTAAGACATTATAAAAAAAATTATACAAACACACGTCGACGGTGTTGTACGTTGTAAGTAAAGAATGTAACACATGGTATATGTCCATTTATGTAAAAATAATGTAAAAATCCGAGACTAATGTTTTGAGACGTCAAGCGAGGGGGGCTGTCGTACGTGCAGACAGCAAAGCGGATTACCAATTTAGACAGCAGGAACAGCAGGAGGGAGAAGGAGAAAACTATAATCACCAGAGGTGTGGACTTGAGTCATGTGACTTGGACTCGAGTCATGTGACTTGGACTCGAGTCAGACTCGAGTCATGAATTTGATGACTTGCGACTCGACTTGGACTTGCATAACAATGACTTTGTCCCACCTCTGAGATGTGGACTCGAGTCATGTGACTTGGACTCGAGTCAGACTCGAGTCATGAATTTGATGACTTGCGACTCGACTTGGACTTGCATAACAATGACTTTGTCCCACCTATGAGATGTGGACTCGAGTCATGTGACTTGGACTCGAGTCAGACTCGAGTCATGAATTTGATGACTTGCGACTCGACTTGGACTTGCATAACAATGACTTTGTCCCACCTATGAGATGTGGACTCGAGTCATGTGACTTGGACTCGAGTCAGACTCGAGTCATGAATTTGATGACTTGCGACTCGACTTGGACTTGCATAACAATGACTTTGTCCCACCTATGAGATGTGGACTCGAGTCATGTGACTTGGACTCGAGTCAGACTCGAGTCATGAATTTGATGACTTGCGACTCGACTTGGACTTGCATAACAATGACTTTGTCCCACCTATGAGATGTGGACTCGAGTCATGTGACTTGGACTCGAGTCAGACTCGAGTCATGAATTTGATGACTTGCGACTCGACTTGGACTTGCATAACAATGACTTTGTCCCACCTCTGATAATCACTGTCTGATTGGCAGGCAGCTGAGAGAGGGGGGAGGTTTGGGGAAGTGAGAGAGACAGAAATAGTGTGGGCTTGAGAATAGAGAGGGCAGCAGGAGCTATGAGAGATTTCCGAAAATAATGAGATTATACAGCACTGTAATTGAGACATCATTCCACGAATGAGGTATTTCATGTGCGTGTAAACATTGTATTCACCATTGCGTAGGCTTTCGCGGTTGTGCTGCGTAAATGTCCGAAGTGCTTTTGAGTTGTACGGGCGGCAATGACGCAACAAAACACACACGAGGCAGAGGCACAGCCATTTGGTCAGATAAAACATTTTCAAACGACCGGTCCCATTTCTTTGATGACAATTTTCCATTTTTGGCGAAGCGTTCATCCAGCAGTGGATAGATCACGCCTGATGATGATACTACGATGATGAGTGATGCCATGTTGCAGGTGAACGTGTGGTTAAATGACCCCAATAATTGTGAAACGTCTGCATTGATTCGATAAAAACTGTGACCGTTACAAAACTGACACTGATTAAAAGCAGAGGGGGTCAATCAGTACAATTTGAATATGAACAGAAACTACAGCAGACATGAAGGGTTCTTGCAACAAATTTTAGGGTAAAAATTGAACTAATATGAAAAACAACGCTTGTTAGTCAACACCTGTAGAAAAATGTCCCGGAATGTTCCTGATCTAAATCAGATCTCGGAAGCTAAGCAGGCTTGAGCCTGGATATTGCTTGGATGAGTGACTGCCACCTTACGCAAAGCAGAGGTGCAATGGGCCTTGCGGGCAGCAGAGGGCAGTGCAGAAAATCCATTGTAGGTTTGCCCTCCCCCATCATCACCAAGTGGTATTGGACCAGTGTGGTCAAACAAAAAAAAACCCGCATGACATTGGGACACCCTCATCCAGTAGTGGATTAACAAAAAAACACATGTGCTGTACATGTACAGGTTGGACAAAACTCTCTCCTCCCAACCGCTGTCCCACCACTCTCCACCGCTCGGTAAAGGTCTCCAAAGGATACGGTCATTCCCAGGAAACAGAGGCTTTCCGGTGATCATCTCCGCCATGATGCATCCCACCGACCAGATGTCCACTGCAGAGCACAGGGGACAGGCTCAACACAGCACACGCCGCAAGACGCTTCGACCAATTCACCCGGCACGTGGTGCACAGCGACGTTCCATCTCCAGCGCTCAGCAGAGAGAGCCCCGCATGAAGCTCGGATGGGCGAGCACCATGCACAGCAAGTCGCAGGCGGTGGCGAGGTGTTAACTGCCTTGCCTGGTTTATAGGAAGTCGTGGGTTCGATCCCAGCTCTGACGCCCGTATATTTGGAGTTTGCGTGTTCTTACCGTGGTCGCGTGGATTTTTCTCCGGCTCCTCCAGTTTTCCCTCCACATTTAGAATTAGCATACTTTAGAGTATTTGGCTGCTATAAATTTCCACTTGATAAGCCACTTCGTTGACCTATCATTTGTGGCAGGTTGCTTCTGAAAAAGAGCTATATATTTCGATGTAAAGCTTTCGTGACTGCAGGGATTCATATTATTGGTTCTTTCGGTAAAGTGATGTGTTGCAATCGAAACGTCGTGAGAATTTTATAGTTTTATTTTTAATATTTTATTATTTCCCTTCTACGTGACTTTACCGAAAGAACCAATAGCTATATGGTCCAGTGGGCCTTACCTGGTAAAATAAAAAATAGTTTAATCGTAGTTTATAGGTTGTGGTCATACGTGGTGGGCAGCAGAAGAAGACAAAATCAATTTCTGCACTGTACTTCTATGTGCTACACACCTTCGCCAACCCACGGTGAGCCAGTGTGGGTGAAGTAAGGCCAAATAACTCCCACGTCAGCGCGGAGTGGAAGCAAGGCTCGGGATCGACAAAGGGCTGTTCATTTACACGACACTGCAATTAATCTGGCTTTTGCGATCCAGGCCTCAAGAGGCAGGCATCGCAAGGCACTCAACAGAGTTTGAAGCGGGGACACAAGTGGCATCGGTGGGATGCGGGGAGAGCGGCGCACAATTCATTTGACGGTTTAGCCGAGCTTGGGCGTGAAACAATCTCAAAAGGTGTGGTGGTGCAGCGACGCATTTAATGAGCGTGGACAATGCGCGTGTGCGTGAGAGGTGCAGTGAGAGCCATGGGAATTGGCAGAGGGGGAGTTGCATCCATGATACAGTTCGGTAACCATAATGATTAAAAATTAATAGTGTCATCCTATTAAAATAAAAACATTAATTCGGTTAGTGGAGGAAAATGTGCGGATTTTTGCATTTCAGTATTTCCTTACCTAGCTACGAATTCACTGAAATACATGCCCACAGATTTGGCTGTTTTACGAATAAAGCATGTGGCCTTGTTGTCTGTGTTATCAATATATAAGTGGTTGATTTGCTACATGTATTTTAATATGTATGTATACTTGCCCAGATAACTCTTCCTAAACTGTTGCACCAATTTCAGCCAATCAGGTATACTGATTTGAAAGCCGATGACATTTCGTTCATGCAAACGAGACTGAAATTGAGAAAATTGTTTTACCTATGGCCCGGTAATTTCATCGTATTGACCCTTGGCGCTGTTGATCTTATCTACGATTTACAATAGCCTGGCAAATCATGCAAGCCTCACAACCGCGTTTCAAAATCATACCACAAATAGACAGAAGTGCGATATTGGAAAGAGCTGTTTGTGAGGCCGGGGAGAGACATCCAATCACATCAGGCTAACACACAAACTGGTGGGTGGTGAGGGTCACGTGGTGGGTGGTGAGGGTCACGTGGTGGGTGGTGAGGGTCACGTGGTGAGTGGTGAGGGTCGCATGCTGTGTGGTGAGGGTCGCAGCAACACAAGAGACATTCCCTGTGTATTTTCCCATATCTATGCTATTATTCTTTTACTTGTTTGCCAAGGAAAGCCTCACTGAGTCTCAGTAGGGGGCGAAGTTGCTACGTGTAATCCCAATGGAGTCATTTGCAGGGCAGTGGAGGAGTGGTTCGGCATTGAACTGTTTGGTCAATGCCAATCACATGGTATGTTTTTTTCAACTTTGGGGGAAATTGGAGAACCCAGATAAAAAAAAACATGCAGAAGAGGGGAAGGCATAGAAACTCCACACAGCACGGCACACGATCAGGGAATTGAACCCTGACACTTCTTGCAGTGAGGCACAAGTGCTAACACTGGACCACCATTACGCCTTACACAAATGCTATAAATGCCGCCAACATGATGGATGTGCCCGGTCCCAGATGTTGAGTGGTTGCGAGTGGTTGCGAGTGGTTGCGAGTGGTTGCGAGTGGTTGCGAGTGGTTGCGAGTGGTTGCGAGTGGTTGCGAGTGGTTGCGAGTGGTTGCGAGTGGTTGCGAGTGGTTGCGAGTGGTTGCAGAGTGTCCCCCGCTAACCCTACCGGTTTGCGTGTAGTGCATCCAGTTGAGGATGACCTCGGGCGCGCGGTACCAGCGTGTCACCACGTAGCCCGTCATCTCCTGGTCGGCGTGGCGAGCCAGCCCAAAGTCCAGAATCTAAGACGGGTGCAACAACGATGACAACAAACAGCAGCTGTCGTTTACCACCAAGTGTCGGTGATGTCGCCACGAAGCCCGAGCGAGGCTAGGTGCACTTTGAGGAGCATGCACATGTAGTGAGAAAAATATCCCCCGTATAGCCTCAACAGACTGTTGGGGCAAGTGCTGTTAGCGAGCACCTCTGAAGGCCGGCACGGCACACGAGGGGGTGGGTGGCCAGCACCACGCCAGGCCACCTTCTTCTCCCTAGTGGCAATATTTACACACCGCATCAGGAACTCATTTGAGGCTGAGTAGACCTAGGGGAGGCCTAGAAACCGATTAGATAATTGTCACTGGTGTTGGCCGTGAGTGGGAATCCAACTCGGGTAGCTGGATTCGTAGAACAGCGCGCTAAACGCTACCCTGCCACTCCACACACATTAATTACTGTACAGGGCTTGATGTAGCCAGCAGTCTCTACAATGAACTCGCAAGAACCAACAAAACCGCATTATTTCTGCCGGAAAGACACATGGATGAGTGGAACCTGCAGTGCATTGTGGGTTTTTCCTAAAACAGTGAAACTCTGCCACATGTAACGGCGGTGTGACACTGACACCACACGCCCCCCCCCCATGCCCAGTGATGATGGTGACGCACTTCCCCAGGCACACTTATCTTTAGGGTCAGTGGACCAATTGGAGACTAAAAACCAAATAACATTCAGGGTTCTGGATTGGTACTCAGATATCTGGTATTCGTGTGTGTTTGTAGCATGCTGAACTACGAACCCGGTAGGCCGAGTGTGGTTCCTAGTCCTGATTAACAGCAGTATCGAGTGATATCCGAAACGACCTCCCCTAGGTCGATTCAACCATTAATGAGCACTGGGGAGACAAAGGTGTCCGGGGATGATGCAAGCCACATCACCCCCTCTTGCACCATTCCAGCCTTAACAGATATTCTCCAATAGCACTTGCCCCAACAGCCTATGCAGGCCGTATGGGAGAAATGTCTTTCAAGCAATTGCCAAATATGAAATAACAAAGCGAACTCTAAAATTAGTCAATGATCAACGGCAAGAAGAAAGGAGTATGTTTGCCAACTTGCATTACCAAAACTGTGATGATGTTAAAAGCATGTAAATGACCAAGTTTACCGCTTAAAACGTTAAGTCTTGGCCATAAAGTGTCACGGTACCTTGAGCTCACAGTCTTCATTTACAGCGAGATTCCCCGGTTTGAGATCCTAGGGTTACACACAGCGAGACACGGTGCAGGAAGGGAAATTTGTAATTATTTCCCACCGACACATTTTGATGACGTAGCTAAACCACGCCAACAGCAACCTCAGCGTCCGTTCGACAATTCATAAATGCTGCATTCGTTCACTACTTCATAGGTCAAGTTTCAAAGTGGGCCGAATTTTGGACCCTGACGCCAGAACACAATGGCCAACTCCTGTAAGTGAAATCACAGCAGCCCCGTAGCATTGTGGCGGTGGGGGAGGTGAGAGAAGCCACGCACCGCTTCGGCAGGACATCCCTGCCCATGTCGGCGGGAAATCACTTGTTTCATTCATATTTAAGACTGAAGAAACGAGAAGACTTCTTCACAATTATGGCTAATCGCCTGATGAAGCTGGTTGTAATCACCATAGAAACGTCAAACTCAAATTGTAAATGTTGTGGGTTTACTCTCCAACACGCCGGTGTGCTGATGTAGTAACTAATTGACGTTGTGTTTACATGACAAACCTCATTCGTTGGCCGTGTCGGGTGATGGCGGGTTTAACGACACATTTATATTTACACGATCTAACCCCCCAAAAAAAACGTTATTATGGATAATATTGGTCGCGAAAACCTACGTGTTAAACAAATCACTTTAACACTATGAGACCTCCTTTACCAGTGGCAAAATATAGTGATAGGTTTTTACCCTTTCAACTTTTGTCGTCATCTGGTCCAACACCAATGGAGACTAGGCTCTAAGAAAAGCTGTCTCGGGTGTGGACCAATCAACTTCAAGGACAGTGCATATCATTATAATTATCAGAGTTGTTTCTTTTTGTTTGCATTTTGACTGCTTGTGTTGTGGTTATTGCAAACATGATGCCTTGTGTAAAGGTGTCAGTTTTTGTACCAGTTGAAAGGGTAAAAACCTATCACTAAATCGCTTTAACTTTGACGATCAATTTGGACTCGCCCGGAAGGCATCGTCGTTTTTGATGTAACGGCAATCATCAGATTCCCATGGATTCAGCACCAAGTTGTTTTTTACGTGAACGCATTTCCACATACAAGCGGCAGTTTGTATGCGCTACTTACCCGATGGATGATTCCAGAAGAATGAATGTACTGTATGTAAAAAACAAAACCGAAAATACGTGATGTATCAATAAAAAAAACATACGTTTAGATACACTCTGCAGCAAGTTTACAGTACTGTATATTTATACTAATTATATGGTAAGAAATGTGCACATTGTGTATGCTTGTTTCATTAATCTTTTCAAGAATGATGCACTAAAAAAATATCACATGGTACATTTGTAAGTCACCTATGGATGTTTATTATTAAATACCAAAAGCATTCACAAAGTTACGTCTGATTTGTTAGTTATTAATGTACACGGGACATCAAAAAAGCAAGCCACGGTCACTCATATTTACAGTGAACTCCCTATTACCTGTGAGCAGATGATTCTTTGCTACAGATTAACTGTGCTTGTGAACAAAAAACATCTTTGATTCATAATTGATGTTTGGGTTAGGCCACATCATGATCTGGCCAAACATCTACAATGAAGAACCCATCCACCACCCACCACCCAGTACAGCCAAACGAATTCAATTGTCACGTGGTGTGCAAGCATTTGACAACACGCCAAATTATTATCGTTCCAGCTCACTAACCCAATGACGAGTTCCAAAAGTATATCATTGCTAACTTTGGACGTAAGAATGCCGTGTTGTTAAACGCTTGCTGCACGCGACTTTTATTTATTTGGCCCTGTCGGGTGCTGGAGGGGTCTAAACCACACAAATTTGGTTAGATCGCTCCGTGGCCTTACCCAAACATCTATCGTGAATCACAAGACTGGCTGCGAAAACCGAGTACGTGCTAAAAAAAAACACATCTAAGCGCACGCCGGTTTAATTACGAGTTGTCCCCCAATCGTTGTCCGAGAACCAGTGACTCTGCGTCGACGGGACTGTGAACGCGTTAGCAAGGGAGCGTTTACTTTAACGAACAGTAAACGTATATTACACATCCTGCGTTCACCCCCCCCCCCCCCCATCATGCCAGGTAGGTAAACAATGAGTACGTTGGTATTGCCTAATGTGGATATGATTTGGTGATATCTACGTTTCCGTTTTATACGGGCACTCCCCCCCCCTCCACCACGCATTATCCTGGATAATTGAGAGTTGACTCGATTTTTAAAACAAGGGGGAAAAAAAATCTTGCATACACTTTACCTGACAGGTATTTATCCAAATGATGTCATTAGCAATAACAATTATTACCAATAAGAATGATCAATAATGATAATAATGGCAGAGTTCGTGCCAGGTGCTCAGGAAGCGGCACGGAATCTGTAGGCCGTGATTTGTTGTCCATCCCCGGCAACTCCGATTAGCACGTTTGGCTACGTACGGTGCAAAAGAAGTTCAACGTACATACAACGGGGGGCTCTGGTAACGGCTCTGCCAGGGAGGGCACGGGCCACGCTTTGCTCAATGTGTCCAGTTGTGTTCAGTGTCAGTCCATAATAGGAACACAGCCCTTCACCACAGTTGGGTTCATATTCAATCATCCTCATGAGAGTTATTGTACTCCCCCCCCCCCCCTATTCAATTACAGACAGAGGCGCGGACAGACGGACGGAAGGTCGGACGGATGGCGCTAATGCGCCGACGCTTTCAACCTTCGTTTGGAAAGCGATTAAAAGAATTCCGGATTAGAAATCTAAAGGTTCCCATCTACCTTGGACACATTAAAGGTCCCGTGGCGGCCGGTGTTAATAGAAACAGTTATACCGTCACAGCGTTCCTCCTAAAAGCCGATCATAAATTAATCATGGGATCTCTGACCTGGCCCATTTTATGTGATATGACTAATTCATGCAATAGACGGCCGCTGCTTTGTAGAGGGGTTGGCACTGTCTATAAATGAGATGCAAGCAGCTCACATCTATTATGCAGCATAACTATGTATTGCAAACGCAGTCATAAATTATGAAGCCAGGTCATTTTGGATAGCTGTGTAATTGGCCTTTCTGGCAAATAACTAAGGTGCGTGTGATACAGACAATCCCTTGACAGCAAATTCCTTAATATTCAAAGGCTGGCCCTTTTGTAAATGCACTGTTTGAATGTATGTAGCTGATAAACATTTATTTATGCTCGTCTCCATGGGGTTTCAACTCAGATGACCTGGGAAGTGTTGAAACATGTACAGTTTTTTTTTGGTATTTTATCAGTAAAGAAAAAGTGAAAGCGATAAACCTCGCGGCTTCGACTCTCAGGAATACCCTACCAGTCAATTATAACAAAAGCAAATCACTCGAGGACCCTTGTAACACCAGCAATGCTATCTGTGCTAAAAGTAGCATTTGCTAATTATCACCAATTGAACCCTAGTTACACAAGTTTAATTAATATCTAATGAACGATCACCGATCTGTGAAATTCACAGGTTTCAAAGAGCTGCTATCCCAATTAATAAGGCTGGAGGGAACCTAATGTAGCGCAAACAGTTTCCAGACGAAAGCAAATAACCAAAGCCAGACGATTGATATCCCCTGGCGGGTGATTGTGTGTGGGCATGAGACGTTGTCAAACACTCACAAAGGCTGCCCCGTTGCCTAGCAAGGGAGCCTGCCGGTGAAGGTGTTCTATTGACATTTCAGTTTCAATCCGAACGTGTCTGCTAGGGTAAAACACTTCAAACCCCTTGCAGTGCCAGGCGATTGCTCGCTATGCGGTTCCGTCTCTCGGCTTTTGTTCTCGATGTTCGACATTGCACGAATGTCGACTTGGCAACCCTGCCGCTCCTACCGGGCAGAGAAGCACTCTTAATGTTTGCAGGGGCAGGTGGCAGCGCGGCCGGAATGTTGCTGCCAAGTTCACACTGGTGCGATAACTTTGGCTCTTTGAAAAAGTTCACGAGTGTTTTCATGACCTTTCGAGTGCTGGATGGTAGCCATCTCTTTCGGCAGTCCTACGCCAGGGACGTAATATCCTAATTTGTGTGTTACGGGACAACCATCGTCAACTTCCCACCAAAGTGATCCAGCCTCATAAGGTGGCGTTTCTTGTAACTGTACTACTGACACCCAGGGTAAAGATAAAGGTGCAGCAACTGAAATTGCTGGAGGGAGCTCTCTAGAGCACACCTCTAGATTGTATTTGGCCTACTCTTCCACAATGGCCAGACGTCTGGAGAAGATTCACCCCAACACAGGCACCCTGAACCCATTTACACTGCTGGGTCGACAGAGGTGAGGGGATTTTAAGAAACTTGCAACCTTTGTTTCATCTGCCCTGCCAGGAGATCGAAGTCCAGAGCACAAACCATTGCACCACGGCAGAATTCCCGACACCCAGGGGAATTACAACCATTTTAACTGATACTCTTAGGTTTTTTTCGGTAAAGTCACGTAGGTAAAAATAAATAATACAAATAAATAATAAAATTATATCATTAATAATAATAATAAAATAACAAATCTCGACGTTTCGGGCGTAACGCAAGCAACCGTCATCAGGTGGGACAACCACAGCAAGAAACGAATGCTGAAGTGGGCAAAAGAGCTGCTGTAACATTTGAACCGAACCCACAATTCCGGGACTATGGCCCCATTGCCAGCTGCTGTGCTCATGGAGCCATCTCGTTGGCTTTAATAGCACGCCACTTAATCTGGTTGGCTGCGGTGAATCAACCATTCATTCACAATGTGGCTGTCAGGTCAGGGTGGATTTGTGGTGTGCATTGTCTCACCTTAAGTCCCTTGAGAATCTGATAGATCAGGTACTGAACCTTGTCGTCCGACTGCTTCCCATGCTTCATGATCTTGCTCAGGTCCGTTCCCATGAAGGGCATGACCAGGTAGCTGTGGGAAGCATTCGTTTACAATGAGTTGTCGTTAATGCATTGCAGTCTTGGCTCTTGAGACACCAGTCCTTGGCCAGGAGGCCGGCGTTAGTCCTTCACCTTGGCATCGGGACTGTTGCCACAGTCCAGGGCTTGCCTTAGAAGCCCCGAACTTGATGCTGTCGTCAACCTAGAGCAGCGTTCTTCAATGCACGGCCTGCAAGCCACCGGCGGCCCCTGGTGGCCTTTCGTGTGGCCCCCGACAATACACAAATGTGAAAACACCCCCACTGTGCTGTCAAACCTGGTGGCTTCAAATGTGTGGCGGCCCTCACACCGAAAGTGCTCCCCTCTAAAAATTAGTAAAGAACACTCGCCTAGAGGATCTGCCCTTGACTGGCCTCAACATGCGCCTCGACCTGAAAGGCATTGGCCTTAGCTTGGCCTTGTGGCTCAGGCCTCAACCTCATGGGTCCAGGCCTTGAATTCCAGACTAATACATTTCCACATGGGTGGCATATTGGCCTTGATACTGCAACGCCTCAGCCGGTGACGTGGCCTAACGGTAGAGCATTTGCCGCTGGTTGCAGAGGTTTCACGGATCGACTCCAGCGGCCGCTATAATTAATACTGCGGATGTATATGTAACAAGTATAACCCGTAAAAACAAAGTTTTTCACTATAAATCCTTTATATGCGTGGTGGCTAGAGTCCGCTCGTCCTCTGGCTTGAGATGGCTGCCACCTATGGGTCAGATGATTGCATGGCAGCATTAAGCAATTGGTAATTAAATATAATATTTTTGTTCTAAAAAGTGTAAAATTTTGGGGAAAAATTTACACGAACATTAATTGTCACGCACAACGAGTCTGTGTGGAAAATGTCAGCTCGATTGGATCACGGGAAGTGGGTTAAAAAACGACCGAAAGATTTGCACGGTCCTAAGCAAGCAAGCAAGTGAACTTAATATAAAGGATTAAAAAATACGCGGTGTCTGTTTCACAGCGGGCGTTAAAGACCCTGTGGCATATTTTGCATGAGTAGGTCATTGCACGCTCGCGTATGGTTCCAAATGTGCCAACATTAAAAAATTCCCCGCAAATTACTCAATTGTGTGTCCCCCCCTACTGGAAGATCACTGAGCTTGGCCAATTGTCGGCACCGGTTTCTGGCTGTCATCCCTCTTATTTAGTGTCCTGCCCAAACAAAAAAAAACTAGATTTTATACAGTGCCATTTACAGACCTTTACATAAAATAACCCAGCCCTTGTACAAATAACACTGAAAAGGACAAAAACTATCCAAAAGGCATAACCTTAAACAGACAGGTAAATGAGTTAAATGAATGGACCCCTCACGTTAGCGACCATTCTGATGTTATTATTTCAAGGTCATTGCATTTGCTTGAGTCGTAAAAAAACACGGTACAATTGAATGTATTGCTGCGGTCTTAAGGTCTTAATTTGTGTGGAGCACTGACAGAATGGTTAGCATTAGCGACCCAGGTAATATTCGTGCCTATGCTCATCAGTGACAAGCGATATTAAGCCGTGGCCTGGATCTCCGCCACGGTAAACTGATTACATAACATCTTTGAACCGTCACTTGTCCTTGGGCACCACGGTGGCAAGATGTTAACCAGAGGTGGGACAAAGTCATTGTTATGCAAGTCCAAGTCGAGTCGCAAGTCATCAAATTCATGACTCGAGTCTGACTCGAGTCCAAGTCACATGACTCGAGTCCACATCTCATAGGTGGGACAAAGTCATTGTTATGCAAGTCCAAGTCGAGTCGCAAGTCATCAAATTCATGACTCGAGTCTGACTCGAGTCCAAGTCACATGACTCGAGTCCACACCTCTGATGTTAACTACCTCGCCTGGTGGCTGTGGGTTCGATCTCGACCGTGACACATGTATATTTGAAGTTTGCATGTTCTCCCGTGGTCGCGTGGATTTGTATCCGGGTCCTCCGGCTTTGGTACAAAAATTAGTAACAGTCTATACAACCAATCATCGCTATGTTTTATATTATATCGCTTGTTTGTTTACGGTGCCATTGTTTCCACGAAAGTGGCTGGCAAGGCTGCTGTAGAAAAGAAAAAATTAGGGGGAAAAACCATGGATTCTGCAACAAGCGTTTGTTCTCGTAAATATTTAATTCGCAGTATGGAAGCTGATGGGTAGCTGTCAAAAATTGGTTTGTATTTCTCTGTTTCTGAGCAACCCTTTGATCAATTTTGCCAGTTTTCAATAGGGCGAGTCCCTAATAACAACGCAACATCACACTAAAGTCTCATTCATATTGGATCATGTTCACAAGCTATAGTGCCCACCCCCCGCCGCCATTACAAACAGACGGAGAGACACCTCATGCATAAATTACTTCAACCGGAGCTTATGAAGACAACCTTATAATCATTTTGCAGTGTGCACAAAAGGGCGATGATGATGTAGGGAGTGTGTTTATTCATGCTGCACTTTGATTTTCTTTGCGTTGCTGCATGAACGCTTTCATTTGCTAAATATTCGGTCTTCTAGTCCACAAGGGGCCCTGCGCGGAATTTGAGGTCACATTCCACAAATTCTGCCGGAGGGAATCTTCTAGCAATAACAGTGAGCACAAGGCTCGTCTATTAAAGTATTCTTTTATGACTTCTGCACTCAAAAAATGTTCGTACGCACTCATTATGTCAATGAGTAACGTGCCACGTGCTGTGTACAATTAAGATAACAGTGAAGAAGTTAATTTACCTCCAGGATTGCTTTATCAGTGGTGATACATCTTCTCAATAAAACAAGTTATACACTCTACTGGCTCACACGTATAAAGTTACAGCTCGATTTGAAGCTTTCGTGACTGCAGGAATCCATACTCTTTGGTTCACGTAGGTATAAAATAAAATAAATCACGACGTTTCGGGCGCAACACAAGCGTCCGTCATCAGGTCGTGATTTTATTTTATACCAACGTGACTTTACCAAAAGAACCAAAGAATAAGTTACAGCTTAATACTGGGTTGGGAAGCTATGGCTGGGTGGCTCAGATGTTAGTATCACAGCTGGCATCACTGTGATCCTGTGTTGATATTGGAGCAGCAGGCTGTGATTAAACTGGCTTCTCAAGTGTAGTGATCAATGTTTTGTACTCTGCACATCTCTGAGAATTATTTAGGTTTGACTGTCATGCTCAACGATCACAAACATCACTCATGTGGACGAGTGGGTGGGAAAGTGCTTTCCTCTACTGGGTGGACCAGGTCACTCAAAGGGATTTCAGAGGTAGCTCTGTTGTAACCACTTCTGTGGGCCGTTTTCTGACACGAAAGGTTTGCACTGCTCTGAGAGAGGTCTGAATGGATTTTTTTCCATCACGTGATGCAGACGGCACAATTGGAATAAAATTGTGGGGAAAAAAATGTGTGTAAAAAAAATCAAGAGTGAAAAATTCCTGTATTACAGAGCCCTGTGACCTTCAGGCCAAATGCGCTTCAGAAGTGTAAATTATTATTATAACCATTGTTATTAATTAAAAAAACATGGGCCAGACACAATCTAACCTTCGACATCAACAAGTCTCCCAGGTTCGCCAGTCGAGAAACTGGATAATTAATAACATTGTAATGCAACACATGTTGGTCTACATTGAAAGGTGTTCTCTCCCAGATGTGTGAAGTGCAGAGCCTGAGCACTACAACTGCCCATCACCTTTTGAAAAATCGGTAGGAGTGTATGTACTTCTGCAATTTATACTTTCTCCATATATATAAAAGGCAAATTGTGATTATGTGTGTCTGTTCAAAATGTTGAGCGTACTTCCCGACATGCAACAAACTTGAAATTTGCCATGTGGGTACTTTCCAGACTGTACACCATGCAAACATTATCAAAATAAACTTTAGTTTTTTTGGGGGGGGGGAGCTCAATAATGCATATATTTTTTGCACGGCAAGTGAGCTGTGACATCAAATCTGTCACGTGACCCACGCATGTGGAAGCGTAACGCATTGTAGTGTAGCGGATAGCGCGCTGTGCTTCGAACCCGGCGACCCAAGTTCGATTCCCGCTCACGGCCACCACCGTTGACGATTATTTGAACCACTCCTGGGCCTCCCCTAGGTCGAATCAGCCTCAAACGAGTCACTGCTGTAGTGTGTGAACATCGCCACTGGGGAGACAAAGGCGGCCGGGCGGGTGAAGCCGGGTAGGTAAGCTAGTCCACTATATATAGAGTATTTATTTACAGAGACTTGCTTGCCTTTTCTCTACTTTGCACTCCGACCGTTGTTTGTATTGTTGTTGTAACTTGCAGACCCGCCCCTACTGGACCATCTGTGAAAAAGAGCTTCACAGCTCATCGGATTCTTCCAGGATAAATACAAGATTCCGATTCTGAATGACAGCACAGTGTTAGCCTGGTGCCTTTGTCCACGTTACCTGGAATGGCGCCCAATCTAGTCAGAAGCTAAGCGGGGATGAGCCTGAATCAAGTCTGGATGGGTGACCACCATGCATGAAGACAGGCATTGTAGGGCTGCGACACTGCATTGTCAGCGGGGGACAGCGCAGAAAATCCCATTGTACCTGTGCTACGCTCCAAAGTCTATGCTTCTCGCCTTCACCAGCCCGCACCGATCAGTGTGGCACGGTAAAGAAGAAACCCCATGGCCTGCACAGCATTGGGGTTCGCTCATCGACCAGTGGACTGACAAAATAACTTTACACGTACAGTACTTGTTTAGAGTAAAAGGGCAGGGACTTGGGGGGGGGCGATGGAATGTCGGGGGAGGTGAGAGACGTGATGCCGGTAGGGCTGGAGGACAGCTCACATCGCGTCCGCTCTGCCGGCGATAAGACGCTTGGTTTTTGCCAGTGCCTAGAGACTTGCTTGGGGCAGAGTTGACCTCCCCTCCTTTGTAGTCTGACCCCAGCCCTCCCCCACTCTTGCGCACTCCGCACACACTACCCCACTGTCCTACCGCTATGCTCAAGTACAGCATGTGCCATTGACAGGCAAACGCAAGTGCCCCGGCTCTACTGACCTGTGCTTCACGTGGGATTAACGCACAGACTGTTTAGAAGTAGGATTGCATGCTTTGCGTGGGTAGAGATATACGGAGCAGTGAATCGTATCCGTGCCCCTTTTATCGATGGAAAATCCTATAACCCACGGATTGATTCTTACTGTTACCCACACTTATCCGTGGTTAAGAGGAGTAGCCCAGAGTTGGTGGATAACTCTTCCCATTATCCATACTTATCCATGGATGAGTCACCCAAAAGTGGTCTCCCGGAAGCGCTAAGTTCCCCCTCTTATCTGCCATTATTTGTGAATAAAACGAGTCGCCCGAGTTGGAAGGCAAATTCATCCTATTACACCGCTTCATCTGTTGATAGCCCTGCAGATAACAGGAGTAACCTCGCACCGGTTAACCTGCAATAGCGCCCCCAACATCACATCACCATCTACGAGAGGGGTTGCGATTATTTCCATTAATATTTTTTTTATAGTTTCTGAGCACAGACCCCAAGGCCCAAAACGCCAAGTGCCCAGCAACTTACAGCACTAATGAAGGTGTACAACTCAGAACAATTATTACTGTGACTGCACAAGGCACAATTGAAGCCGAGGGCGACACACTGTTGTCATATCTGGGGTGGGGCTACTCCTTCCCCCAACTCGCTGCACACAGTCCGAGAGAGAGAATTGAACGTTTAAGCAACACGCGGTCACCCATTCACTCCAGCCACACGCTCACTGGTGTTCACAGTCGCCCCCTTATCACGACTCATCTGTTGCTGCTCCGTACGTTATCGTTCACGTGAACTCACAGAGTAACGTCACCGTACATTACGGGGAAATTTCTGGCAATTCGGTGTCTGAAACTGGTATGTTCCTCCCTTAGGTTAACATGTCCTGAAATGATTACATGGTGTATTCGACACCGCACATGCACTTTATTAGTCTTAAATACATATGTGTGTGTGTGTGTATAGGACTTATGAACATGTAATTTTAAATATACATTGATGAGAGGTTGCATTGCACAATTAGTGTGTGGTCACAACTCACAAATCTTGAAATTGGTCCAGTGTTTCATTCGGAGTAAACACATCCACCAGGCCAATCACCTGCAATAAAACATAAACACGAAGACAGAAGCCCCCTTTCAGCTCCACTGTTCAAGGGCAAGTGGTGTTGAGTCGGCACCGCGTGAGCAACACATTACTCATAATGGGACAACAACATTAAAACATCCTTCAGAAGATGCTCAATAGAACCGTCAAGTTAAACGTGTCTGAGAAGTTGGGTGGTGATCATTTTTATATTTGTAGCCTAATCATGACAATAATAATGGCTGGCCACGGATAACTTCAGTGGGGAGTGATTTGTGAACCGGTTCTGGGTCCCCTCCGTACCAAATCGCACTGACCAGCGTGGTGAAGTACGATCCAACATGCCCCCAAGACCGAAACACTTTTGGAGTCCTTCATTGAGCAGTTTATTGTCAAAGGGCTGTAAATTGCTATCATCACACTATTATTACAACACTGTAATCAAACTCCTGGCTAGGGAACGGCAAATCTCAGTAGTAACTTTTCTCCACATGGACCAATCGCTATCATTGATTGTTTAAAATAAAAACGTAATTCCTCCTTACAAAGCGTAATGAATAGAGTAATTTAGATATTGCCCAATATAATAACGCCCGAGGCGGCGTCTTTGCTCGGCCGATTCTGTGAACAATGCCTTTACAGACTCTTTGGTTCTTTCGGTAAAGTCACGTAGGTATAAAATAAAATAAATCACGACGTTTCAGGCGCAACACAAGCATCCATCATCAGGTGGGAAAGCATGATCTGCTGCTGAGGCAGACTGTTTTAAAAAGGTATTTTAAAATGTATTTAAAACAGTCTGCCTCAGCAGCAGACCATGCTTTCCCACCTGATGATGGACGCTTGTGTTGCGCCCGAAACGTCGTGATTTATTTTATTTTCTACCTCCGTGACTTTACCGAAAGAACCAAAAAGTATGGATTCCTGCAGTCACGAAAGCTTCAAATCAAGAATGCCAAATCAAGATATTTGCGCAGGGTTGGTGTACGGTGATTTTTTCTGCAATATTTTGCTGTCTTTTCTTGGATTTTCTGTTTGCACTTAGTCACTTTAAGCTGTTTTCTTGTTCATGTTTTTTGTTTATTGCGGTTGCACCCGATTCAAGAGCCGAATGGCTCACAGGGCTATACCTAATAAATGAACTTTGAACTTTACCCACGAACGATACCTTTACCCACGCTAACACTCTCCAGCTCAAACGCATGACCCCACGCAGCTGCCACTCACGTTCTCGTGCTTCATGTGCTTGAGCAGCCGCAGCTCGCGGTAGGCCCGCTTGGCGAACACACGCGACTGGAAGGGTCGGTACAGCTTCTTCACGGCCACCTTGCTGCCGGTCACCAAGTCCATGGACGAACTGCGCGCGCGCAAAACGAAAGTGCGGTCTGTAAGCGGACGGAGCACTGGGGCAAGCGAGTGCTGTTCGTAAGCGCCGTGGCGTCGCCTCGTTGGCGTGGGCCTTGGTGCACGGTGTCCGACACGGTAAACGATGCCCGATGTTCCTCTTCTTCGGGCTACTCTGGCCCTTAGGCCCTGTGCAGTTGCACCACCTGTGCACACTCGATAGCCATGCCACTGAGCGAGGAAATATATAGAGCACACACAGGGGTGGTGTAAGCAGCACAGTGGTCGGCCACATTTGTCTCCCCAATGCTAGTGTTCACACGCTGCAATAGGTATTCATTAAAGACCAAGTCAATGAAAGGGAGACCCATGACAATGGTCTGATGCGACTTGTCACTTGATGTTAGCCGTAGTCAGGAATCGAACACAGGTAGCCAGATTGATAGCACAGCATATTAACCATTATGCCACTCCTCCTGTCAACTTACAAATCGATTTACAGGCTGCATTGTAGAGTACAAATAACGTGTCAGGATTGTGTTAACCCACTGCTGCATTATAGACACGTGAAAACCCATCGAGAGTAAAAGTACTTTCTTCAAGTCTTGACAACCTGGGTTAGAAAGTCAGATACATGAAAAAGACAATCACAACTTGTAATGGAACTTAAAAGTTAAACAATATAGTGTATCTTAAAAGTCATACCATTGCCATCCGTTTGCTTTTACAAAATGTGCATGTAAAAGTGGACCTTAGAGACTGACACGTATGACTGCAGGTCAATATGTGCCCTTGATGGCTCTGAGTTTGCGATTAAAAGCAAATTAGCCAGCAATATGGTACTACATTTGCAGCAAAATAATAATGCTGTCTGTCCATTACTGATTTTGTGAGTTAAGTGTATGGGCTCTTCATTGGTCAAACTGCTCCACAGTAAATATTTTGAATAAATAAAGATTACGACACAAACCGCACAATGTAATACATACAATAGATGTTTAACAACTGTACTCTAGTGCAAGTCACGTGCTACAAAGGTCAACATAGATGGCTAGAAAATATCAGAGGCCACTTGCACTGTGCTGTATACGTGCAAAGGCCTGGTGCTACAGACTAAACCACTCATAACACGGTCTACTTATGTACAATAATAGCTTTGTTCACACAATGCCCTACACATCGGCTGCACATATTGGAATGTGTAGATGCTTTCAATGGAAAACGTTCCATTGGCTCTACAAGGCTTTTCCAAACTCCAGTCCTCATGACCCACGTGGAGGATACATTTTTCATGCTTACTAATTCATTTCCCCGTTCAAATGCTATACGTCCTGCTGTGATAACACAGTGATATAAAATTACAGGCTCTATGCATGCACGTATCCACAGTGAGAAAGTTTCCAATCATCAATCACTCACAAACCTATTCTACCTACGACATGTGCAAAGAAGGAGGGGGTAATTGACGCTTGGAATTAAACTGCGAGACAGAAAGCGGAAGACGTGAAAAAGATAACAAACATGCATTCATGACATCATTCAAACTTAAGCAAGCGGACACATCGAGATGACGGTCGCTTTTTTGGTATCCTCGTAGTAGCGGCTTTTCACTCGCCATCGAACAATGACGGTCACTGCATCGCGCGCTTTCAGATGCGCCTCTGCGGCCGTCTGGAACGTTCTTACTGCCGATACTAGGAAGCCACTGGGGTCTATGCACTTTTAAAAATAGATTGAAAACTCACTTCTTTCGAACTTCTTTGTGTGTTCAGTTTGTTGCCCTTCCCCCGCACCTCCGATTACCACGGTTGGCAACCGAGGGATGGAACGTGCTTGAGATTACGTCCACCAAGCATGATGGGGCTAGGCCGCTAGGAGATCAGCCTCATGTGCAGGTGGCTAGGCAGATGATGACACATCACAGAAGGCCTTCGCAAGCTGCCGCCATCTCTCATGATCCTGCCATCCACACCAAAACCCTGGCCATCCGATTTCATCGCTCCATCTTCTCGGTGGATATCCTCTGCCTCGTGAGTTTTAATTACAGAAATTTATAAACGGCCGTTTAATCCACAATACTATCCGTGTAACCCCAGTGGGGGAGGCATTCATGCAGCGGTGGAATGACCATTGCTGATGTTTGAAACACGGTTTTGATTATTTTGGCACGCCACATCCATCTTGCCTCATTTTGCCCGAATTATATTTATTTCGATCTCAAAGGACAATAGGAACACGGGGGGACATTCTTATAAGATTACCGGGGATATGCACACCTTGTACGCTAGTGGTAGTAGTGCCTTGTGCCAATATTCCCTATTCTGGGCCGGCCTAGAAGCATTCCGGAAAATGTTGAATGAAAAATTAAGGCATGTTCTAGATTTGAAGCTTTCGTGACTGCAAGGATTCATACTCTTTGTGTTTTTTTCGGTAAAGTCACGTAGGTAAAAAAAATAAATTTAGTTGTTTTCATTAATTTGATCTTTTACCTACGTGACTTTACCGAAAAAACCTAAGAATAAGAATATAACAGTCCAGTTTGTATCTGTATCAGTGCTTTAAAAAAAGTTGTGGCAGTAAAAACTCAACATGGAAAGCAAAACACAGGTGAACATTAAAACATCGATGTATCGGAACAAAAGCAATCGTTGCTACCGATGCACCAATGTTCATTGCTCATTCACACCTAGAATCCATTATTTGATGTATAGGAGTCCTTGCCTATTAACATATGGCAGGTCACCTGCATTGGTTATCGCAAGCACGACTGCTGCTGATGAAACGATGTCAAAACAGGTCCGCACACAGCTTGCTTGTACTGCCGCGTATTGAAGCACTCTCCTGCTGCCTAGTCAGTGTGTGCTGCTGCCTAGTCAGTGTGTGCTGCTGCCTAGTCAGTGTGTGCTGCTGCCTAGTCAGTGTGTGCTGCTGCCTAGTCAGTGTGTGCTACTGCTAGTCAGTGTGTGCTGCTGCCTAGTCAGTGTGTGCTACTGCCTAGTCAGTGTGTGCTGCTGCCAGTCAGTGTGTGCTGCTGCTAGTCAGTGTGTGCTGCTGCCTAGTCAGTGTGTGCTGCTGCCAGTCAGTGTGTGCTGCTGCTAGTCAGTGTGTGCTGCTGCCTAGTCAGTGTGTGCTGCTGCTAGTCAGTGTGTGCTACTGCCTAGTCAGTGTGTGCTGCTGCCTAGTCAGTGTGTGCTGCTGCCTAGTCAGTGTGTGCTGCTGCCTAGTCAGTGTGTGCTACTGCCTAGTCAGTGTGTGCTGCTGCCTAGTCAGTGTGTGCTGCTGCCTAGTCAGTGTGTGCTGCTGCCAGTCAGTGTGTGCTGCTGCTAGTCAGTGTGTGCTACTGCCTAGTCAGTGTGTGCTGCTGCCTAGTCAGTGTGTGCTGCTGCCAGTCAGTGTGTGCTGCTGCTAGTCAGTGTGTGCTGCTGCCTAGTCAGTGTGTGCTGCTGCCTAGTCAGTGTGTGCTGCTGCCTAGTCAGTGTGTGCTGCTGCCTAGTCAGTGTGTGCTGCTGCTAGTCAGTGTGTGCTGCTGCCAGTCAGTGTGTGCTGCTGCTAGTCAGTGTGTGCTGCTGCCAGTCAGTGTGTGCTGCTGCTAGTCAGTGTGTGCTACTGCCTAGTCAGTGTGTGCTGCTGCCTAGTCAGTGTGTGCTGCTGCCAGTCAGTGTGTGCTGCTGCTAGTCAGTGTGTGCTGCTGCCTAGTCAGTGTGTGCTGCTGCCTAGTCAGTGTGTGCTGCTGCCTAGTCAGTGTGTGCTGCTGCCAGTCAGTGTGTGCTGCTGCTAGTCAGTGTGTGCTGCTGCCAGTCAGTGTGTGCTGCTGCTAGTCAGTGTGTGCTGCTGCTAGTCAGTGTGTGCTGCTGCCTAGTCAGTGTGTGCTGCTGCCTAGTCAGTGTGTGCTGCTGCCAGTCAGTGTGTGCTGCTGCTAGTCAGTGTGTGCTGCTGCCTAGTCAGTGTGTGCTGCTGCCTAGTCAGTGTGTGCTGCTGCCAGTCAGTGTGTGCTGCTGCTAGTCAGTGTGTGCTGCTGCTAGTCAGTGTGTGCTGCTGCCAGTCAGTGTGTGCTGCTGCCTAGTCAGTGTGTGCTGCTGCCAGTCAGTGTGTGCTGCTGCCTAGTCAGTGTGTGCTGCTGCTAGTCGGCGCTCGCTCACCACACAGTCCCGTAGGCTCCCGATCCGACAGTGAAGAGTTGGCTGTATCTCTTGGGCACCTCCCACACCATCTTGTTGATCTCGATGCGGTAGAAGCCCCTGCGGGACGACGCTTGCGCCATCTCTCACGGCCCAGATGGGTCACCCTGTACCTGCAGGCGCAGGTAGGATGATGATGGTGGTGGTGATGATGATGATGATGGTGGTGAGAAGACGAAAGACACCCTCCTGCGTCGACGGTGTTTACAGGAGCGGCGGTGGCGCAGTGGTTATCGCGCTGGGTAAACACGAGCAGGGTGGACGTGTGGGGTGAGTTGGATGAGTGGGTGGGGTGGAGTGTGGGTGAGTGGGTGGGGTGGACGTGTGGGTGAGTGGATGAGTGGGTGGGGTGGACGTGTGGGTGAGTGGGTGGGGTGGACGTGTGGGTGAGTGGGTGGGGTGGACGTGTGGGTGAGTGGGTGGGGTGGACGTGTGGGGTGAGTGGATGAGTGGGTGGGGTGGACGAGTGGGGTGAGTTGGATGAGTGAATAAAGTGGACGAGTGCGTGAGTGTACAAGGTGGTCGTGTATCTTGAGGTGCAATGGTTGGAGGAACACTTCACGCCCCGCCCGCGCCCTACCGCATGTGCCGACACTTAAATTATTCAACAGGTGAAGACGTCATGGAACAGCCAATGGAAGAGAGACGCAGGTGGGTGGTGGTGGTGACGGTGTGTGGCTCTGTACCTGTGTGGAAATCGGTGGGGGGGGGGAGTGGTGGCGCAGTGGTTAGCGCGCTGAGCTACGAATCCGGCGACCGGCGAGTTCAACTCCGTGACGACGATCTGAACCGGTCCTGGGTCTCCCCACAGGTCGACTCGGCCTCAAATGCGAGTAGATGTGGTGGTGGTCGAGTACGTGGTGCGGATGTGTAAATGTCACCACGAGGCAGGCGGGCGTGGTGCCCTGCCTCCATCGGTACCCCGAAGAGCACTTGCCCCCAAAGGTCTGTTGAGGCTGAGATATTTTGTCTTTGTGTATAGGTGTGGTCGTGTGAGCTATATTTGTTGTGTGCTGTACTTACACGTCTGTGACTAATGTGGTTATATGTTTACTTTGAGGTTTGTACGCCGTATTGATTTGTCTTTTATGCCAACGACTGTGTACATCACCGTATTTCCAATTAAAATAGAGACAACACGAGTATTCAATCACTAAAAACATGTCTATTTGTTCACTACGTTCCGAATGCATTAATTCGAAAATAAATAATTCCCGCGTGAATGTCATGGTTATGTGAGTGTTTGTATGCAATATGCGTTGGTGGAGGTGTACGGACGCATCTCTCGCAGTGAATGAACGAACGTGCGGCATCAATACCGTATTGTGTACAAACAGGATTATGTATCCACAACTCTGGCCATCGCCTGATGAGGCTGGTTGCAATTACCGGCGAAACGTCACAGTAACTCGAATGGTCACAATGCTGTGGCTTTACTCTCCAACACACCGGTGTGCTGGACTTGTAACGAATTTGCCACGTTTTGTTAACGCGAAAACCCCTACAAATTGGCTGCGTCGGCTTTAACGACGCGTGTTATATTATAAATACACAATCTAACCCAAAAACAAACCTCTTATTTACAAACACTGCCCCGAAACCGTTCCGCTCTTACCGTAAATACGTGTTCGCTTACCCCGTGCCGTTAGTCGCGGCTGTTCGGACGAGTGGAATAATTTGCCAAATAACGAAATTCCTCTTTCGCTTTTACTCCAAACTTAGACCACAGTGGGGGGGGGCGGACGCTGGATTTCCCGACACTGTTTAAATATTCTTCTGCATTTGTCCGCGACCGCGGTTCGTTGCAGCAAGGAGGAGCGAGTTATGTGTGGCTTGTATCGTGCGAATGTATAGCTTTTTAAAAAATAAAATCATTACCGCAAATTGTCTGAAACGACCTTAACACTCCGTGGTCCAGTTTCCTCGTTCTCTTTAAACTCCGTTACCTCTATAAAATGTATTTTGTCAATCCACCGCTGGATACGAAGGTCACCCAACGCCGTGCGGATTGACCAAACATCACCACGCTGGTCAGTGTGGGGTTGGGGAAGGCGAGAGGCATAGATGTGGCAGTCTAAAACTACAGTACAACGGATTGTTGCTGCGATGCCCTCTGCTAGTCCTAACATAGCTCCGCAAGACCTAGAATAATCATCCGTCAATAACACTGTGGCCTTACAAGGAAGCATATAAAATAGGTAACGTTTTGAGCAATGACCCCTTCACATCACATCTATAAGCTTATGACCATTGGGCCAGTGTGTTATTGACCAAATGTGTTGGGGAGTTTGTGTTCATTGTGGTTAGGGCATCACTGGCAGCCAACGCAGCATCGTCAAATCGTTCCCGTAATAATCTGTGCGTGGTGGCCAACGATCCAAGCACGATCTGAACTTCAAACCTTGACGATTAAAAAACAAGTATCTGATTTAACCATTCAGCTGTTACATATCGATATATTATTGTTCGTAACGTCACCCTCATGTATCGATGCGACAGAAAAAAAACACAATTTAGAATGTAGGCACCCTTACAGAAAACGAGTCAAAAACACAAGCGTACAACAATAAGACTGCGCAACATAAAAGCACCAGCCACTTTATTAGTTAATCACACGCAAAGATTAACCTCTGCTATGAAATAAAAAATATACATCACAGAGTGGAACTTTTTTTAACGTAATGGCTGATCAACTAAACAATATAGAAGCGTGGATATGACATGGGGAGGAGGAGGGGGGGGAGAACAAATCTTTAAATAAAATTCACACAGATTATATATAAACGGAAGGCAGGAGACGGCGATATTATTGCATATAAATACAGTCCTTTCTCTCGTCGTATACTGGCAGACACTCAATAACGCAGTGCAACACTCGGTATTGGCAAGCAATGAACGGAGGGGATTTTCAATCAACATAAGCAGAACGCATGCAATTAGATGTGCGCGTGTTGTTGCTGGTGGCGCTAACGCCTGAACAAACACACTAGAACAAGATATACGAGTACATGTACTTCGCATGGGCTCTGCGACGACGTGTACGCTGCCGAAGAGCTCATTTGTTAAATGGATTCAACGGGGGGAGTGAATATGCCTTGTGGTAGGTAACGCGTAGAGGCGATAGCTTGCAATAGTGGAAAATACATGTGCACGTTTTGAATGGGCAAGAACTCCACAAAATAGTTTTTTTTAGGGTTATATCGTGTAAATATATAAATGTGTCGTTAAACCCGCCACCACGCGACACAGCCAAATAGTAAGGGATGTCACGTGAAACAGAACGTGCCAATTCGTCACTAGTACAACACACCGGTGTGTTGGAGAGCAAAGCCACAACATTTACAATCGGAGTACGTTTCGCCAGTAATTAAAACTAGCTCGATGAAGCTAGTTGAAATTATTGGCGAAACGTCGTACTCAGATTGTAAATGTTGTGACTTGGCTCTCCAACACACCGGTGGTGCTGTACTAGTGACGAATTGGCGACGTTCTGTTTACGTGACAACCCTTACTCGTTGCCTGCGTCGGGTGGTGGCGGGTTCAACGACACATTTATATTTTTACACGATCTAACCCAAAAAAAACTCTTATGGATATTGGTCGCGAAAGCCTGCCACGTGGTAAACTCAACAAAATATGGTCGGAAGTGGCTTACTGGAGGCAGCACTAAAGGGCACCACCTTCGGACCAAACCAATGGGCAAGCAGAACAAAATGCAAATGCTGTACTCCGAAGTCATTGTTTCAGTTGATAGGGGGGGGTTCCCCTTTCCCTGGAGATCAGAGAGGATGCGAGCTTTGCTTACTTCTTCTTTCGGGTTTTGGGGCCTCAGTGACATGTACCCCCAAAAACAAGTCTGCTCGTAGCGATACTCGTGTAAGCAGTGGCGGATACAAGTGGCGAACGGCCAACGATTCTGAGCAAATAAATGACGCATTTAAACCGAAACTAAAGAAGTCAAATAGATCACTAAAATCAACGTTAAACGTACGTGTATATACATATACAAACGCATTTTGCATACTGTATAGCGAGACTGATGCTTGGCGCAGTTTATACATACGCAAGACATCTGAGCGCACGAGACGTGACAACTTCGTTCTAACAGGGGCAACAGACTTTCAACACATACAAGTTTTGACTTTTCATGTTCTTGATGTTCACAATTCCACACAAATGCAGTGCGTTTCATTTGAAAATCAAATTAATACTGTTTGTGGACTTTCCGAAACCTGTGACACACGCGATATTGTAAACTGCACAACGTTACGAGTCTGATTAACGTATTGATTGAACGGCCCAAACACTGCCATGGTATTTTCCCCTATTGTTAGTTGAAGGGGACATTGGCGATGTAAACCCTCCCCCCCCAATAAAACCACTGAAAGGATTCTGTCAACATAGCTCAGACCCGGTGTGTATACAGTGCAGTGTATGCATCTAGTATTACACTTGACAGGTCTTTGACGCAAAAGCGGAAAAAATAAAACCAACAGAGAGCGGTCAGAATAAAAGGCCATACATTCATCATTTGCATTAAGAATTTTATCCTGACAATTCTGTGGTTTCTTTTTCATACTTGTGTATATGTACACTTGCACAGCTTCTGCAACTACACACACACACGCGCTTATATAGCCCGAATAATAAATGATCAGTACATTTCCAGAAATGTAATTGCTGCCCGTTGTATCACAGAGCGCACACTTTCTTTCTCGGGCGCAACACAAATGAAGGCCGCTGCAGTGAGATGCGAGAGCGGCGAGACGAGGCTCCTTCACTGCAAGCTATGAAGTACACACACAACTTGATTGTAACATGCTGCACGAAAAGGAATTAACTTCACATGCAAAAATCGAAAACCCACACATATCCATGAACTACTACTGATAAAACAATAAACCCATTTGCACGAGTATGCATTAACGTCTACCCCAAAGTAGCAAAGTGTTATACACTTTAAGGGTGGAGACCATTTTTAAACATAAATAATTCTGCATGCGACAGCTTTTACTTGTTGCCTGCCTTTCCACTGAATGGAAGGCCAGGAGTGAATAGATAGCAGGCTGCAGCAAACTGGAGATGGCCCAATACATGCTGTGATATATGGCCTATTGGTAAGACATAGCAGTGTTACCCACTGCTTGGAAGTCAAATAAATACACAAAAAAAGCCTAAGACGGGTGACAAACGCTGAGTGATGGCATATTGCTGTGGCGCATTGGGCTGGAAACTAGCAATATTATGTAAACTGAAGCAACACTGCTTTGTGATAAAATAGGACGAAACATGGCTCATCAAAGTGGCAACACACTGGCCGTGACACCGTCTACAGGAAAGAGAGGCACTTGTGATGTGGTATATAAAGCAAAGCATCCTGGGATTATAGGTGGGTGTTTTTGACAGCCGTCCCTGTAAGCTCGTCAAAAGGCATGGAACAAGCATGCTCATTACTCCCACGACAAAAGGACACAAGAGTGTTTGTAAATTGAGGGTGCAGTAGAATTCTGACACCCCATTTCCAGCAAATTGAACACGTTCTTGTCTGGCAACCTGCAAGCCAGCCGCATGGTGATCTGCATTCCTTATTACGACTTTGTTTTCTCCGAGGATCAGGTGGCCAAAGAGGAAAAAGGGGGATGGGAGTCATTAACAGGAGAACTACAAGACAACTTGAATGTTAGATACAATTGAGGAACGGTGTTTGTACAACCGCACCTCCGATTAGCACGATTGGCTAAGTACGGTGCAAAAGGAGTTCAACATATATACCCTGGTGTCAAGGAACACGCAGAGCTTGAACAAACCCAAACCGCTTTTACCAGTCGACTGGAAATTCGACCAGTTAAAGTTGTGTTTTCGTTTTAACATTTTTCGCAATTACCTGAAGTTTCACACACATGAGCAATTGTCAAAACTTTCAAAAAGACAGAAGTCACACAATCCTATTGCTAGGCTTACTTTTCAAGCCCATCTCCAAATACTAATGTCATAAAAATATGCACTGGTGTTCGAGGATACCATTCATATATTGCGAAACATGTAAGCCAGTGTACACATGTTCAGTGGCATGTTCTTACAACATCTCGGTTTTTACATATATGTGAAATTCAGGATGACTCAAGGTTAGTTGCAGCCTGCGGAAACGGTTTTGTGATTGTCTGTAACGTTGACACGAGTAATACCAGTGAGAACACCGTGCGTGTGAGTGTGTACTTGAGTTTGAGCATACTTTCTGCTGCAGCCACGGCTTGTTGCGTGAAAGTGCATGTCCATTTTGGTACAGGTAGCGCCGCGCTCAATGGCAAACATATGGATGATGCACTGTATTCAGTACTCTCTGTGCATGTCTTGTAGCAAGGGGGTGGCGTGGTTTGGCCAAGGTGGTTACCCGCAGCGAGTCAATCCCTGCCGGTGAGGCAACACTCATCACGGCTGTAAATTAAGGGCAAACTCTTAGTTTTTAATGCTCCCCCGTAAAGCCGAACTGGGCGCTTCTATTAAGGATACTGAAACTTGCCCGTTCAAAAAAATGTCCTTTATTCTGAATGCAATTGCCAGCAGCAAAGGGTGAAGGCAGCACGAATTACCACTGCTCTGGCCGACAAATGGACTGCACAGGACATGTCCCTTTAAATCCCGAACGTGAGACATTAGCGTACCACGTAGTCTCTTTACTTTCCCAAACGGAAGTCTGCTCCATGGTTAAGTTTTAACTCTCAGTGCATACTTAAAACTACCACACACCACCATACCCTGTAACCCTTCTCGCTGCGTATGTGCATCCGGGCTTTGAGGGAGCCTATTCTTAAAGAGACACCGTCGTTATGATGCCACCCAACTGCAGCATCGGGATGAAGGACCGTTTTGATAGAATGCTGTGCATGCTTACGAGCGCGCATGAGAGTGTGCGTGAGCCTGTGTGTGCATGTTTGCGGATTTGCTGTCACGCATCCATCATGTCGAGGTCTTCAAGGTCTGGTGGCACGAAGCTGATGACCTCCTCGTAGGTAAGTCCTGCGTGAAGCAGACAAGAGCGAGAATCAAGACATGGCAGGCAAGCATAAAACACGGCTAATGAGTAACCACTGAGATTATGGCCAAGATGCCCTTTGGTAAAGTCTCTCCCTTTCCAATGGGGTTACCACCTTCCTCACGCTCTTATCAAATATGCTGTGCACAACCTAAAAACACACAAAACGCAACCCTAATATACAAGTGGGTCTCAAAGCTTCGAGTATGCCGAGCCAGTGGTCAAGTAGCACCTCTATTGTGTACTGGCTTGTGGGCGGCAAATGATCAAAGGTAACCTGTGGTCATTTATACTATTTACAACGCGCACACACACAGTACAACTGGAGTCTCATTCGTCGATACGTCAATTCTTTTGTAGTTAAGAATAAAGTTTAGCATATAAATGGTATCTGAACTATTAACCCACACTATACATGTGGCTACAGCAGCTAATCTGGCAATGTTGCATTCAGGTGCCTTATTTTCTCTTTACACCAGCTAACTTCACTGCAACGTAAAAAAAACCTACAAATCATTAAGGGGCACAAACTGTACATCATACAACACCATTGTTGGCAAAAAAAATCAGTTTACTTACAATGACCCAACTTTAACAAGTTATTACTTTTTTGGGAAAATATAAACTTTCCAAATAAGAAGCTGAAACTGTGTGTAGTCACCAAAAGTGAAATATTATTGCTGAGTGACAATAAAAGAATGAGACGATTTCATTTAGATGATATTCGTGGTTTAAACGAAATTATTGGACAAACCCGCAGGACTAGAGACAATACAAACTCCTCAAGAACCTGCCCCACTTCACACAATCCTACTTATTACTTCAAAATCCTCCAAGTACATGATAAAAGTTGTGTTATCTTTTTTAGCTACTCTATTACAGGGGCTCTTAAGGTTGTGTTTATTTTAACGACAAAGTTTTCTGTGGTGCCCTGCTTGTTCAATCTTGTCCTGGTGGTCCAGGAGTCGGCTTTTCCTTTTTCACTAAGGTGAGTAGTTTATCCCCAGAAGTTTAGTAAAATATTTGTAATGCTCTTAGAATCGCCCGGAAAAAGGGCACAAAGCTAAATTCAAATCCCTTATTTAGTAATCCTTAGTGGGCCACTTGCAAGAGGATTAAGGGTGCATTGTGCTTATATGTGATCCTTCTCTTGCTGGCTAAATAGACATAATAATAATAATAAAACACTTGCAGGGCCATAGGCTAAATGAATTCCGTTAAAACTGGTCAGACTGCATACTTTGCACCCTCTCAGATACAATCTCTCCTGACCTGAGTTTGCAGTATTCCAAACCAAACCGTTTTCTCGTGGCGAAAGTAGAAAGTAAAACAGCTCATCTAAAGGAGAGCCATTCTATAATACTTTCCTCCCCAAGTCCATCTCCTCTCCAAAAAAAAGGCAAGACGGTAGAAAGAGGAAAGTACTTGTAACCGACCAGACTCACTGAGGCTGCTGTGAAATGCACGTGATCAATGGAAAGTTGTCTATTCAGTACAGTTGTAATACCCCAAATATTATTTTAAATTGCCTGCTATTAAGTTACATTAACAATTAGTACATTACAGATATTTAAAAGCGGTACAGTCGATTAACCGTTCCAGGAAAATCATCAGCCGTTGTCAATTCTCTGCTGGATGAAGACCTCTGTCAAGGCCGTGAGCGATGACTGATATGCAATGTTACATTCCATTTTATTGCTGCAGGAGCCGATTTTATTGCTCCATCTATGCGGTGAACCTCTCAGGCACGCAATTTTTTTTCTGCCATTCCGTTACCAATCTCGAATGCTAAATTGCTTCTAGTGATTTGTCCTGGCCAATCCTTCTTTAACAGTCACTATGAGGTCTCAAATTTGCATATACTCTCTAAACCATGTTCCTCTTTACATCTGTGTGATTTCCAGTATTCACCTCTCCACGCTTATTTGCATTCCGTTCAGACTTTGTTGCATTGTGTCAATCGCTGTGCTTCTGATCCACGTCACGGCGGGTGACATACATGAGATGGATACAACTATTTGTTTTTGATCATGCTTTTAGTTATCCTATAGTCTTTGAAACATACATTCTCTGTTGTTACAAATAGTCTGTCTTCTTGCTTGACTTTTCTTCTGATTTATACTTTTTAATCACTTACAGTAGTGCTCAAATTCCACGGTAACATGTTGACGGGTTTTGCTGCAACATTCTGCGCAAATCGTATATTTTAAATAGGTTTTTTCTTTCTTTGCCACTGTCCATTACATTATTATTGTAGTGATATTCATTTTCTTCCATAGCGGATTTTAATCTGTTGGTTATAATCAGTCGAAAATGTTTGACTTAAAACTTTCGTGACTGCAGGAATTCATATGCTATGGCTCTTTCGATAAAGTCACAGATAGAAAAAATAATAACAATAAAATAATAAAAATAAAGCTAATAAAAAACCAATACAAATATCACGACGTTTCGATCGCAACACAAGCGGTCGTCATCAGGAACAGGGAGGTGAGCCTGAGGGCAAGCTGTTTATAAAGGTTTAGAGATGGGCGGGTCAGCTAATGTCAATGTGGGTATTGCCGGTGATGAGCCTTCTCCCACATTAGCATTAGCTGCCCCTTTAGATGACCCGCCCATCTCTAAACCTTTATAAACAGCTTGCCCTCAGGCTCACCTCCCTGTTCCTGATGACGGCCGCTTGTGTTGCGATCGAAATGTCGTGATGTTTTATTATTTTTTATTAACTTTATTTAAAATTTTTATTTTATTGTTATTATTTTTTCTATTTACGTGACTTTACCGAAAGAACCATAGAATAATCAGTCTATAATTATCTTACCTCATGAACTGGATTTTTTTACATTAACAATCTTACTTTTGGGAATAGGTTTTTTTCCCTTTTTCCTGGCAACAAAAAAACACCTTTTACAAGGAATCATGTCTGCATTAACCACAATACTTGTAGTCAGACTGCAAAAAAACACTCTGATAATATATGTATTGTCTTTCAAACCTATGGGTCCACACTAGAGACAGCTTTCTTTTGAGCCTTGTCTCAAACGGTGTTAGACCAGAGGACGCCAAAAGGCGTACAGCACAAAACAATGCACTATCAGAGTAATGAGAGCTCTGGATGAGCATCTACATAATGGGACCTCCTTTGCCAGTACCAAAATATGAGAATAGGTTATTTCCCCTTTTTTCTAGCAACAAAAAAACACCTTTTAGAAGGAATCATGTCTGCATTAACCACAATACTTGTGGTCAGAATGCATCTTACTTTGGCTGATAAACTTTATGCTCTCACTGGCTATGTTGAAATCTAACTTGCATTGCACAAGGCTGTGACTTCATGTGTTGAATATTCTGAAGACAGATACATCTTTGGCATTATGTGGCTTTCCCCATGTGAATCAAGGCAATCTAATTTCTTAATTTGGTCTCTTGCATCTGAATCTAAAACTCCTTTTTGAAAAATGTGTTCATTATATTCATGTCCCTGTTGGCTTGAAACGATTACCGTAGATGTTTTTCATTCCTCTCTCCAAAAAAAGTTTGACAATCATTTTCTCATCTCTGCTCCCTTGCATCGAAGGGTTAAATCAAGGACAACATTCAAGTGAATTGAATCCAGCAAGTGTAACACAAAATTAAAATGTCTTCACAATAGTCTCGAAATGCAGGTTTCCCTTGCTTTATGCGGTTTCAGTTTGTGTGATTTTGCATTTATTCGGCGAACCAATTTCTCCTCAACATATGCTACATGCGGTTTAAATTCACTCATATGCGGTTGGACGCATGAAATAGTTTGTACTGCATGTGCTACTTGGCAGGCAGCCGTCTCATGCGGTTTCACTTCGTGGCGGAGATGCGAAGGGACCGCGGTGGCGAAGATGGTAACTATCACTGCCTGGTATACAGGAAGTTGTGTTTGATCCCAACCCTGATGCCTGTATAGAAAGTTTGCATGTTCTCCCTGTAGTCGTGTGGATTTTTCTCCGGGTCCTCCAGTTTTTTCCTCCACATTTAGTTCATAGTATTTGCCTGCTAGAAATTTCCACAAGATAAGCCACTTCATTGAGCTACCATTTGTGGCCAGGTCGCCTTACCTGGTAAAATTAAAATAGTTAAAATAGTAGCCGCTTTGTGCGCCCTTTTTCGTAACACATTTACGGCTTGACGCGAGGGAAACCTGTAAAAGCACTCAAGCCATAACCTCCCTTCAATGGATGAAAACTTTCAAATCTTAACTGGATTTTACTGCCACAGGCTACACAGCTGTCTGTGCTGACACGTGGTGTTTTGTAGTTATTACTCATTTGTGGCCAGTCGGATATGCACCCACATTTCTATTTTTGATGTTGTGCCCTTAAACATGGTGACTCACTTTAACATCTTATTCCCCATTTTTGGCCCCCCATTCAAAGTCATGGTCAATCCGGGGCAAATCCCAGAGGGGGCGCAAAAAGGAACATTTTGCTTATAGAACCGTGTCCTATCAATTCAGTGGCAAAGTAAAAAAAAAAGTCCCATTTCTGTGCAGACTATTTTTTGCACATCTGGTAAAAAGTATAAAAGAACTACATCGATTTTACCCGAGATGTTGCTTTAAACGCCGTGGACAAACACAAAAGGGCTAATAGCCTTTACAAACCGTCATCGACAAAATGAGTTTTCACCATCATTTTTAAAATTATTAGGTCAAGATGTTCCTCTCATTTCTAAATGCCAATTTAGGAGTAATACGTTTCTCTGCACATGCAGTTCTGCATAGTGAAGAAAGCTGCAAGGCAGTACAAGAGCACGCAAAAATAGGCAAGTAAGCAGACTGACTGCACCATTAAACTACTGCTTACATGGCAAGGATTCTTGATTAACAGCACTGTTTGGTGTTTTACGCACAAGCTGGTATGTACTGCCCTCTTGTGGGCTGTGTTAGCTTCTAGTCACGCACGTCCAGGCACACATGCTCAACAAAACCTAAGTGTGCACTCCCAGACTCGTTAGGAGTGCATGCTCAATGGCACCTCCGATTAGCACGGTTGGCTACGTACGGTGCGAAAGAAGTTCAACACACAAACATATATACCGCGCAAAGATTTATCGCTGGGGTTTCGTTTATGAAAATTCTTGATGAAACTCTTTACATGTCTTGTTCTCAATGCACCTTTTCAATAAAACTTCATAATGCAGCTTCATTAAGAAATGTCCCGATATAAACATTGTACGAGGCTGCCTTTAATTAGGATTTTCATTAAGGCCCTCTGTTAGGTTTCGTAATTATTTGCGAAATGTATCAAACTCCTCTACCAGTCTTCTACAAAGTCCCACCGAGCCTCCTCATTGACACTTCCCAGCTAAAAACTTAATGTCCCCAGCACCACTAAGATTCAAATTCGGGCAAGCATGTGATGAAACTGACTTCTCAAGTGTAGCAAGTTGATGGTGTCAGCTCCGGCACCAATGCCTACATAATATATATTGATTTGGCTTGTTTCCTAATTCTGAGAATTAAAAAGTAAACGATGTTTAATTCACCTGCAAGGCATATTAGATGTGTACCCCAAGTGTTGCTGAAGAAGTCGATTAAAAAGGGACTTCTGAAATTGTTCTTTGACAAAATTCTGGAGGCTGTTATTTGACAGTGGCTGATACAACGATAGCTGTCAGTGTCGAGTTATATAGAATTCATGTCTTTGTCGCACATCAGGACACCAATAGTACAGCTGTAATATAATTGAAGGGAAAAACTGAAAAACTAAATCTGTAAACAAAAGAATACGCTGGTAGGGAGGTACAGCAGGGGTGTAGGGGGGGGCGATCACTTACTCCGCCACTCCTCTACGGGAAACTCCTGGTTCTCGAACGACTGGTCGTAGGGCTCGGCCTCGGGCTCGTCGTCGGGGTCGTGGTACTGAGCAAAGTACTGGTGCACGAGGGCCTCCGCCGCCGTGATGCGCTGGTCCGTGTCCAGCACCAGCATGCGCTCCAGCAGGTCCACCACTGCAGGGGCCACGTGAGAGACACGAGGTAAGAGAAGCCCCAATAGCAGCGTGCTTTGTGCTGCATGATCATTGACATCACCTGCGAGGAGCGCGGTTGGCTACGTACGGTACGAAAGAAGTTCAACTTACTTACATGGTCAATTCGACAAATTTCACTTACATCATGGGCCATAAAAGAATGCATCCGTTCCGAAGTTTAAGGTTGATGCTTCGATTCGTAGATGAACTAGTTGTTTTTTCTCCGCACTAAGCGATGCACCTTCAGTGGATGGATCATTTCGCCAGCATCCACTTAGGACTGGGTTTAATAAACAAGTCAATGCTGTATCGATTTATTGTTGAAGTAAAGTGTAATGCTCATGATACATGCATCTGATTGTGTGAAGAATTGATCGTTTAGTATTTATGCAAATTGTAATGTTACATTTAGGCTAATTAAGTGAACAAAACTGTACAATGGAGAAGATAATTCAAATATTGTAAAATAAAGACTAAAGTATTGATCATGAAATGGAGACAAACTGAACGCTTATTGAATCAAAGCGGGTGAATCTCTGAATATATGCAGAGATTAACTCCCCCAATAGTCACAGTTTAGGGACACGATATGATTAATATTTTTTTTGCCATTGTGGGGAATTTAATGCCTCTAGTGGCTGCAGGGTTTAGATTAATCGAATCATGAATTGATTCCCATATGCTTGGGCAAGTATCGAGTCCAAGAATCCATTTTAATCCATTAAGCGATGCACATTTACATGCCCAATGTCTTCAATTTACTGTTTGGGATCAACTGTTTAATTGTCCCTTCCGGACTCCGTCAGCACCAGCACTCAACGGATTCCTCCTCGGTGATCCCCAACTCCTGGCGCCTGCTTTGGACTCAACTGGTGCAGGTCACGCTCCCTCTACCCTGGCTCCGCTGCACCGTATTTCAACGTTTATCTCAAATCAGCATCTTAATGAATGGTTATATTTAGATGCTTCATAAATAAAATTGTCGTAATGCTGTCATCAATCTACGCAATGTATCGTGGTATCATTTGTATAACCAAATATGAATCGGAAAGCATTCATATTTACACACTAACTTTGACGCATGCATCTATTGAGAAAAGTGTCATGTTACTCCAATTTTAGCCCTATTAGTCCTAATGTCATTGTCATGAGAGTAAGTATCCATTCGGATCTCTTGCAATGGAGTGCAAACGTTTGCATTAGGAAGGTCCACAGAAGCAGCTTTCAAAGGTGACCTGTTCAACAGTAGAGGGCAGCATCTCACCACGCGCTCTGCCATATGACTTCGATGTTAATTGCAAGATAAACCGATATATCATTGGGCCTCCTTTGCCAGTACCAAAATATAATAGGGTTTTTCCCCTATTATTATATTTTGGTACTGGCAAAAGAGGTCCAATGATGTAGATGCTCACCCCGAGCCCTCATTACTTTGATAGTGCATTGTCTTTGAGCTGTACGCCTTTTGGCGTCATCTGGTCGAGCACCAATTGGTTCGAGGCTCAAAAGAAAGCCGTCCCTTGGTGTGGACCAATCAGTTTCAAGGACAATGCATATCTTCTTGGTTCTTTCGGTAAAGTCACGTAGAAGGGAAGTAATAAAAAAAATAATAATATTATATTATTATGTTTAATTTTTATTATTTTATTACTTCCCTTCTACGTGACTTTACCGAAAGAACCAAGAAGATGAATCCCTGCAGTCACGAAAGCTTTAAATCGAGACAATGCATATATTATCAGTGTGTTTTTTGTTTGCATTTGACTGCAAGTATTGTGGTTAATGCAGACATGAATCCTTGTAAAAAGGTTTCAGTTTTGTTGCCAGAAAAAAGGGGAAAAACCCTATTATTATAAACCGATATAGTTTTTCATGTTATCATGGGTGACTGGGCCGAGACCATAAACTTGCAACACTTTAGAATCCATTTAAATCGCGGGCGGCTATCTCAATTCTAACTCAGGACCTCAGCAGTCCCAACTCGGCGCTGTGATATAACTACCTCAAGAATCGTAATTACATTCGCAAAGTCTTGAACTTCATCAGCAGTTAGTAGCAATAACATTACCACCATTAACACTATCAATAGTTGTGAGATGAAGGAGAGACCTACAAGAGATATGAGACCTGGAGACTAGTTATAGATTAGTTATCTCACACAGATGGTATACAACTATAAACTATTTATTATTTTACCAAGGCACACCGAGCTTTCTAGCTCTTTTTGAGAAGTGACCTGGCCACAAATGATAGTTCGTTAAAGTGGCTGGTCATGTGGAAATGTATAGCAACCAAATACTCTGACGGCAGAACCTCACATGGTCTCACAGCACATAATTGCAATTTTATAACGTGACCTGCCAGACAATGCAGTTGATGAACCCTTGCTCTAGGAGCTGAATAAGCCAATCACTGAAGAACATGTGGTCTCGTGAGTTAAGTGTGCTTCCCCAGGATTAGTGGTGAACACCCACCGAGTGGGTTGGCTCCCAGGAACACATCCTTGAAGTCCCTTTTTTGCGTATAAGGCAAAGACTGGATGTAGTTTCTGGCCTGAAACAAGAAAAAGACAAATGGCTCCCTCCAAGCAGAAATTCACATCAAGAGGGGGGGGGGGCAAACGAAAGAGCAAGGAATGGGAATATGAACATGTTAGTTGTCATGCAAGTGCAAGGCATGTTAATCTTAAGTAATGATTTTAGTGCTTTGATTTGTCATCAACCACAATATTTTGATTCCATGAGAGCAAGCTGTAAATTAAGACTTATGGCTACATCCACATCTGTTTTAATATAATTGGCAAAGAGCATGAGAGAAATATTTAATCCTAAGTAAAACACCACTTGCCACCAATGCTAAAAGCTAGCTCTGCTCACAACTGAAGCATGTAGCAGGTATATACATCCATAGATATGTTCTCAGTCCACTGCTGGATGAGGGCCTCCTCACGCAACGTCGGTCGATGGGGTTAATCGATCAGTACTTCATCCCGCTGTCAGTACGGGTTAGCGAAGGTGGGCAGCATAAACGTGGTAGTTTAGTACAGGATAATGGGTTTTGCCGAACTGCCCTATGCTGCCCACAACGTAGCCCTGCGGACTGTTGTGTGCACTGGGGTCACCAATCCAAAGGCCAATCTGGCCCTCGACCCTTCTTAGCTTCTGAAATCTGATAAGAGATTAGCTCTCTGGGAGATATGGCCATAGGTGGTAGCCAGCATAACAATAATTCATCAAATGAAAAGGTTTAAATGACATGGACAGCATATCACTTCACCTGCTTGTCTAGACGCAGATGAGAGCATCAAAACAGTCACTGGCCGTTAAATTTCGATTTAAAGCTTTCGTGACTGCAGGGATTCATCTTCGTGGTTCTTTCGGTAAAGTCACGTAGAATGGAAATAATAAAATAATAAAACATAATAAAATAATTCTTACGTTTCGGTCTGTCGAGGAGACAGTCTTATTTCATTCAGACTGTCTCCTCGACAGATATGTTCTCCACCTGAGGACGTCGTGAGAATTATTTTATTATGTTTTATTTTTATTATTTGATTATTTCCATTCTACGTGACTTTACCGAAAAAACCAAGAAGATGAGTCACTGGCCGTATTATTCTTCTTCCCGAAGACGCCGGTGCTCATGTTGGACAGTAGGGGGACATCCTCACCTCTTTGCTCTGCATGCGGTCAATCAGATACTGGGGTGGGGTGCCCGTGAGCTGCAGGATTTTTACCAGCTGGTTAATGTCTAGGCCACGCGTGGAGGGGAAGGGGGGGGAAGTGTTAAGGAGCCATAAAACCAAGTGACACACACGGCGGCATCGGTGGAGATTATGAACGATTCGATGCGTAGTGGTTTAAATTACAGATTAATGAAGCCACGTGTTACAAAAAAAAAGCCATTCTCATTGAAATGTGAAATCAAATGCGCATCTGCTGCCATTTCAAGACGCACAGGTACTGCTCTTATATGCGCAAGTCACAGTCACAATATCGAGGATGCACAGGTGTCTGGCCTATTCAGTGCACTCTCCAACTTGTCAGAAGATATGGATCTTCAGTTTAAATGCAGAAATAAGGAACAAAAGGTGCCAGTAAGGGTGTTCTATGAAAACCAGTCGATTTCAAATGCCTTTAAAAGTATCTTTGACTGGAAATCATTATAGCAGCGAACGTTTGAAAAAACTGGATGCTGGGCTCATTATGTTTCTAAATGTAGCACTGTAATATGAAATGAGTGGCAGTCAAAATGGATTGATCATTGTGCAAGAGATCATAAAATTGGATTGGTTGAAGAAACAAATAGCAACATCCAGTAAACATCATTGATCATTTTCACAGAGTGAAAATTGGCTATGCAAAATGTGCACACTCTCAACACGGCAAGAATGCGTAGGTCCACCACAGCCATTCTGTTAAGCTTGCACACAAAGATGTTTCACATGCAAATCAGCATCTTCTCGGAATCAACATCGAACGGACAAGAACCAGAAATCATAACTTAAGTGTTTTGATTGAATGCCATATATACATATATATGTACAGGATATAGCTCAGAAACATATCTATATCAAATGATACACTACCCATGTAGGTGTCAGCAAGTACGAGTGCTTGTATTATATCAATAATGATTATGACTTTACTACAAGCGATCTTATATTTGCAAACATCTGCATGCATGCAGGTGTTTGCAAGATATTTTTGTATTTTTATCCAGCTTTCTTCGTGAATATTGCATCTCAAAACGGTGTAGAATTTGTAACGTGCACAGATTTCACTATGTAAAGACAATTTTTGTTCTTGGGTAGTGTTATTTCATAATTGCTTATGCCTAAAAAGTATAGAAAATGGCTATTATATGCATTCTTGCCAGTACGACGTTTGGAAGGGTCCACCATGCAGAAGTAGCAGTTGCTTGAGTGGTCAGTGGGGGTTTCCTGCCAAATTCTTGGGATAGCGAACTTCATAGCTCTCTTTTCCCCTCTGTACCATCCTAATGTGTAAGTGATTCTCGCAACATTTTTCATACGATATATTTTGTCAATAACATTGAAAATTGTAAACCATTTTTTGTTATTAAAAACTTTAACAATTTTAAAAATTAACACATTTTTTAACATTAAATTCCGAGCAACAATTGTCCATCTTACTTTCCAAAGTTATTTTGCAATGCTCGCAGATGAAATGAGGTGCCCAGGGTTTGTTTTGATCCCCGACAGGCATGCCGAAATACGCCTTGTAGGCCTCACACATCTTAGCAGATGCTTCCACAGAGTACTTTTTAGCTCGTCTTGATAAATTGGCTGCAGACATCGCAAAATGCGTCTGCCGGATGCTTGCAGCCTCTTCATGCCATCTCAGAAAAATGCAGATATGTATCCACTTAGGCAGCTGAAAATAAAGTTGTGGACTTAAGGCTCCCGTAATTACACTACTATTTATATTACTGGAAAGTTATAGAATGTTCTAGAAGTTACTCCAAGTTTACTCAGCACTGAATATATCTGGAATGTTCTGTAAAATAGTAAATTTCAAAATATCACTGTCCTGGTCACAAAAGCAAAGTTTGTGGGGAATAATAGCCATTTTCTGTACTTTTGAGGCATAAGCAAATGGGAAATAACACTTACTAAGGAAAAAAATATTTGTTAGTGTTTTCACACCGCGACAAATGGAAACCACAGACCCGGTGCCATTCATTGCCCAGCCACGGTGGGCCTCTGTTGGTATGTTTGCCTATCCACTTGTATTGTCTAGATACAAGCAGGTCAAAGGTATGTGCATTTGAGCACAAGTCGTGTTATATACCTGTGGACACCTATACTTAGTGTATCTGCAAGAATAAGACTGCTTGTATTATAAGGAGACAAGCAGTGTTATTCTAACATGTCCTCAGGGCTGCTTGCTTAACATAACAAGCTTACCCAAAAAGCAGCTAGCAAATGCTAATAGACCATGCAACGTGACACCCTGGGATTGATTTTTTGTTCTCAACATCAATACATCCGCAGCAAGAAACTATTCAAACGGATGCCCGATGCTGCCAGAAAAGGCCCACTCACAGACTCGGACGAGATTTTCTGCATCAGCCCCGGGGATGGAGTGCCGACCAGCTGCATAATGAGCTTGAGCTGATCGATGTCTAGTGTGGGTTGAGCAGCATGAAGGAAGACTCGGAGAGAGCCCTGCCTGGGGTCTTCCTCCAGCTGCTACGAATCCTCCAGTTGCTTTGTTCTTTTGCCACTTACACGTGTCAAATCGCACGAGTGATTCCCATTGCAGAACAATATGCGCTCCCACCACCAGAGGTCACCCAAGCTGACAGCAGGGCACTTTTACCTCTTTACCTTAAAAATGTTTTAATCCAGGAACTCCAGACTAAATATCAAGACTCTTGTCAAGTGGGTCGTGCATTGGGATGTTTGGTGAAGTCTTTTTTTTTAAGATTGTGTTTTCCATGTTGGAGGAAACTGGAGTGCTTGGAGAAACATACAAATAAGAGGGGATAACACACCATCATTTATGTGATCTGCAAACCCTTTTTAAATTATTTCAAACTAAGGTTAAACGCTTTATGAGTTAGCCCCGTCTGTCCATCTGCAAAGGGGGTCCGGGGGGGGGGGGCACTATAACTCATAAAGATAATCCAAAATAAACAAAATGTAAGTATAATGTAGTGTCGTTATCAAGAACTTAAATGGGCAAATTGATCCAAGAGTTGCCTAAAACTTGGAGACACCAAAATATTTTCCTCCCCCGAATATCAACCCATCATCGGCTTCTGTACTGCTATTTAAATATGATAACAAAACGCACATTGGAAAGTGACATAATCCACAAGTATGCACGATTTTAGTTTCCCCCCCCCAACTTGTTTTCCTCCAAAGTTCTAGATTAAAGACGTGTGCCACTGTACCCGGTTTACCTGATGATGATGCAACTCCCAACAAAGACACGACAAGGATTTTACTTGTCGTCACAGTTGCTCTTTTTAACACACTTACAAGGAACATCACTCCACAGGCTACGTTTTGAACACAGATGAAGCAATTCACGTGCCCCAGAGGTCAGCATTTTCATAGCCGCACATTTTTTTTACATCACAGGTTGATTCCTGGTCATTTTTATGAACGTTTACCAAAGCACATGGTCTTTTCTAAAGTAAGCATTAAAGTAGAGATTTACAATATATTGAAGGCAGACTGATATCGAAATAATTAAATAAAGAGGTCAGCGAGATCAGGATTGGGTGCTTTTGAAAAAAAATGTTATAATGAAAAGCAATATGCCAATGTGGTTAAAGAAAAAAGTTTTCCATCAATGAATATTATCTGCGAAAAAAAATGTGGACTCTGAACATAGGACAAAATCTGAAAAGTGCATAAAGTAGCATGGAGAGATGCATGCTGGAAATTACACCGAGAGACATAACAAGAAACACATAGCTCGTAGATAAAAAACGCAAATTAGACATCATATTGACTGTTATGAAAAGGGAGTTTGTTAAAAATATATTGCCAAGTGGGATGACAGCAGATGGACAAAACTGGTGAATGAATGGCAGGAATGCTCAAGAGGATGACCACCGTGGAGATGAATCGATAAGATCAGGTCATGCATGGAAGCTAAATAGATTGTGGCATCGCAGGACCATGAAGGGCAATAATCTAGGGAGGCCTTCATCCAGCAGTGGATAAATCATAGATGATGTAATCGCATATCAAAGAGATAATTATCTTTTAATAACGATTCCTGTAGCTGCTTAATGCTCTCCCTCTGGCAAACACAACACAGCAGGGCATGGAACGCCGTAAAAAATTGGGTCACAATGACATTGCACATTGGAGAAACCAACCTCACAAATTCAAACCCATTCATGCAATAAAACACATCAAAACAGCATCCCGGCACTATGCGGCATGTCAAGCATCATCATCCCTCGTTCCGTGCTAGCTCTTCATAAAGAGATGAAATTGAAAATGACCGGTGACCTACATAGAATTCAGCCGCATTCTTTCCACCACCAACTCACACTTGCAATGACTTCTGCTATTACACATGCCGTTATTATTGTTAAAAAATGTTTTACTTTGTTCAAACACGAACTGCTCAGGGCGTTTCAAGATTATTTTTAAAAGGTGTGGTAAACTCCCTGTTGGGGATTTTGTTGCTTGTGGAAGTCAACAGCAGCACATATTCCACACGTGCAAAGAGATAACGCTCAAAATATTCAGACAGGTCTATAAATTTCAATAATAAATCTACAAGAATTAATTCACAAATATAACTGTTGCCATCTTCTACAATGTGTTGTTGATAAATCCCTTAAATTTACAAGACTGTTTAAATTTCCATCGCCAGCATTCACGTACTGTAAATTATGAAGGTTCCCAGTGAAATACAATCGTAAACATTCACGCAGAGAAATACACGCACAAGTAAAAACCACTACTGTTTAGGTTGGTAATAAAATCGTGGCTCTTTCCAGTGGGGAAAGTTAAATGAAAAACTGTTAATCATTCAGTATAGAAAGAAAAAAAACAAGACGGCATCATCTTTCTCGAATAGTGTTCGCTGTTCATTTTCTGTTCAATGAATGCCTCCCGGTCACATTTTGCAACATGACCGACGCCCAAGCCTCACCACCCTCGCTTGCCTTTTTTTTCCATCACAACCACAAATATGAAATAAATGCCGAAGGAAGTTTGATTGGTTACACATTTCTAACCTCAACTGGGCAAGGCATACTGCTGGAAAGTTATGACTGTTACAAAACCTTTTATGAAGCACGTGTCTCACAAGACTAATGGATTAATGTACACAAAGTAAGGCGACCCAAAGAATTCCCAAAGTTTCATATTACCTTTTTCAAGACAGTCAAATGACCCCCGTCTCCACAGTGGCTCAGTAGGATGTCAACATGTGAGTCATGTTCAGATATTCCCCTCCAAGACATAGGGATGAGTCATGGTGCCAATTGCAAAGAGTTTAAGGGTAATTCTCCCTTGGCACAATGGTTACACCCGTTTGAATTAGAATCCAAAAAAGAGTGAGCCACAGGAAGTTGTGTGGAAAGTATGAACAATGACAATGCCTATGGCTCAAAAACAAACGATACGAGCAGTGCTAGATAGCTGCATATTCTGTGGTTCAATGCTTACAACTAGCCAGATATGTTCTTGGAAATCACCATAACGATACCATCTGCTTTAACCTGCTGCATAAATTGCACGTGATGTCATCACCATTCACAAGAATATGCTAGCGTGCGTATCACAGCCCAAAATACAATAATGAAAATTACACAAGCATAAAACATGTAAAACAGTTCCTATGTTAGCAATGCTCTCAAGGTTGTACATGTAAAAATCAAGTTCACAACATAACAAAGAACGTAAAAAAAACTACGTTTTAATCCTGTTAGAATTTCAGTAATAACTGAAATCCTTATTTTATGTAATAAATTTCCAATTCAGTTACCTTCAATAGAAATTTCCAATTGAAAAGCTCTACCGACATAAAACACCCATACCTTACCAGCGTAGATGAATGCGTTTAAAATTTAAGCTTTGTCACCAATCACCAGAAAGGATACGATCTGTGCCAGGGAAGAGCGTCCTTCCCGTCAATAATTCAGCCATGATGCAGCCCACAGACCAAATGTCGACTGGAACAGAGCAAATAGAAGCATTTAACAACCGTTGGCATGTTGGATGAGGATAGAATGTTCATAAACTTAATTAACAATATTCTGATAGTCCTGTATGTCCCAAACACAAAACAGGCAGTAACAAAAGAGACCTGTTTAATAATAGTTTGGAGCGTGAGATTCAATTAGAGGATCCCCAGCGGTGCCTGGTTTAGTATTCGATCAGGAAGAAAATTTAACTTTTTGAGCTTCCAACCACACCTAGCATGAGTAAACTTCATCTTCTTTAAAGCACAACTCTAAGTTTGCCATTGGGTCACACGGACGTTAATTATTATGCCATCAGAAATGTACCACATTAGTAACATCAAGATCGTCAAATATACTTACAAATGAAAGCATGCTGAATTTGTTAGTCAAGAATGCAGTTACAAATTAACCATATGCCCCCAAAACTGCATTGCGAAACAATACACTGAACAGATTACAGTGTCATTTTAAATGCAAATTAAAAAACAATCTTCAAATAGGAAGAAAAACATTGTGAAACTACTGGTATTTCGAGGCAAGTGAGCTGCATGTTCCCAAGAACGTGGGTGTCCGAGCCATCTTATCGAGCACCTGTCTGGTTGTAGTGCATCCAGTTGAGCATGATCTCGGGCGCACGGTACCAGCGGGTGGCGACGTAGCCCGTCATTTCATCGTCCGCGTGCCGCGCCAGCCCAAAGTCAAGGATCTGTTAAGGGTACGGGAGTGGAGGGTGAAAATGGTGTGCAGACATTGAGCCCTTGCAACGGTTTAAGGGGTTATTGACCAGTAAATTCCGCAAAAATGCAGAATTACTCAAACGGAAACGTGGCGCATGCGCTTTAGCAATGCAAAACTGTAAAAATAATTTTATATTTGTCATGAGTTCAACCTTGAGAACAGCAGTAAAGTATAGACTGGTTTTTTTTTTACACGTATATAATTTTCATGATAGGGTTTGGGGCTTTTACAATGAGACATGTGCGTGTATTTTCTGCAGATCTGACACTTTTGAATGGATATATAATTAAGTGCAGTTACAATTTGGCTGGCCGAGTATGATTAGGTTGTTTGCAGTGAGCTTTTGTATGACATTTTAGTCTACTTCACACTAATTGCTCATTAACAGCTACATACATTAATGCACAGGCTGTTTATACAGCCACGAGCATTTTTCCATGTCTCAGCACAATTATTCTAGTTTTGAAGACATGCATGTTAATTAAAAAAAAGCCCAGAGATATACACGGCAGCCCTCATTGTGATAAGGAAATATACTAATTGGTTGTGGTAATCTATATTATATGTTAGGGGAAAAAACACATTTGTCTAAATATGCATAAGGTTGCTGTTGTAAGGTGGAGGCCTTCAAAAACACAAGCCTTCCGCCTACTCTGCAATAAATGTATGTAAATCTCTAGGAATGTGCGTGCAGGACTTTTTGCATCAGAAGCAATCATACTTTTAGCTCGCAGTCTTCATTCACTGCCAAATTGCTGGGTTTCAGGTCCTGAAAAATAAAAAAATGAGAATACTGCACATCAGCAAGACTAACACACAAGAAATGTAATACAATCATGTTAAAATACAATCATATAGAAAAATTACAAACAAAGAGGCAATAAATAAAAGATTTACCCTGTGAATGATCCCAGCTGAGTGAATGTACTGCACAGGGGATTACAAGAGAACAATACAAATGCCATTAAAACAATAGCCACAACAATAATGGGAAATAAATTACAATGTTAAGTTCCTTCATGTTTTCAAGATCCTTATCATGCATTGTTACGATCTCACCGAGGCAGTTAGCCTATGGAACCCCCTTCTGTCGAGAGTGCTATTTCAGTGTTGTAACTTTAGAGCGACTCTTTTGCACTGCGCCCAAAAATGTGAATCTCAACCGATGCACATGAGATAACGTGTAATGAGCAGCTTCACAGCCGACTGCACTCTCAAAGCATGCATTTTAACAGTGGCACGTAGAGACCAGCTTTGTATTGGAACGAGCATGAACATTCACAAACTCCAAGAGTGCAGCTTATCTCAAACACATTTTCCAAAACATGATCTTTGCGTCCACTTAATGTGTGCAGCCTATAATGTGCTCGTGTGTTTAACAAAGGAGTGTTTATACATCGTGGGGGGGTTTCTGGTAGATACATGAAGTTTTGGCACATCCAGGGGTATCAACATTTAAATCAGACACATAACCTTGAAATGAGCCGATCAAAAGATAAATTTCAAAGATAAAAATGTGGTCTGCGAAGTGCAATACAATCAGGAGAAAGCTGAAACTGTCATGAAAGGGACATCATAACATTGACAGCATTAATAGTAAACCTTCCTAAGTGGGGCTAGATCATCAGGACAAGCTGTTAAGTAACAGCGTAATGACATTTTAAACTGAGAAACCTGTGAGTAATTGTAAACGCACCTTGAGCCCCCGAAGGATCTGATAAACCAGGAACTGCACGTGGTCATCTGTAAGTTTCTGACATTTCACGATGTTGTTGAGGTCAGCGCCCATCAGATCTGTCACAAGATACCTACATAATGCACGCATAAAAGAGACAAATATCCCCCAAGCTCTTTAATCGACGACTGCCAACCGTAAATACTGTAAAAGCCAGCACCTGTTGAGGCTGGAATGTTACAAGATAAGAGTGGCGTGGTGCTGACCACGCCAGACCACTTTATTCCCACCAGTACCAGTGTATACACACCACATTTTCTTTTCTTTAAAAGCACGAGGCTTAAAAGTTTCATGTTATTCAATTTTACCGTTTTCATAATTTAAATTGATGTAAAGTTGGAACTTTCATCTTTCCATTTGAATGCACTGTCAGTATCCAGTTTCTAATCTAGACGATTATTTTTGCAGCAGTTTTGACGCTGATATCATATTGACACATGTGCTGCCATTCACATCATGTTTATCTCTACCGAGTGTTCTGACCAACTTGCACATTCTTAGAGATTGTGAAATTCATGGACAGCGGCACCAGTCCTGGTTTTTGGGTTTGTTTAGTATGACAGCACAACAACAAATACCATATGTTTGTGATGAATTTGCTACAGTTTTGCTGTGCTGAATGTCTTATAATGGGACCCAACTGAGCATCTGTGATGCGGACAAAAGGGTCATGGATTGAGACCTAACGTATATAACATGCAGAAAGTGGCTGAAGGCTGACTGACAGGGATGCGCAAGTAGGTAATGACCAGCGGGCCATTTGAACAGGGGCTTGGAAAGACTGCGGTAATTTTGTTGACTGCAACACACTTATGGACGCACGCTGTTAACCGAGACGGGCAAAGTAGAGCCCTCACAGGACGGAACGTGCCATGAAGCCACGTTACGGAGTCTGGCACACAGTGCGTCCCCCCCTATCATTAAATGGGACGTGCCAACACGCATGCTGGCCATTGATGGCACACACCCACTTGCAGCGAAAAGCTGGGACAGGCGCTACATGCGTGAATAAGCAACTGCTTATGTGGGGCAGACAAAAACAAGGTTTGAAGTACTAAGCTAGACAAAACATTTGAGAATTACCGATTAAGAATAGGTGGCCTGGGAAACAAAATACTAAGTAAAACGAAGATAAAATTACCCAGTTAGTGTAAAGAACTCGGGAGATATTACATTTATCTACGGATGATGATGATGGCAGTGCTGGATTGAATGTGATACAAATTAGATTTATCGAGTGAATGTTAAAATGACCTGGACCGCCGAAAGACTGAAGATCATTATGTTGCAGTGAAATGTGAATGGCAGTGTTGATTCAACGTGATAGAAGCTCATTCATGCAATTTACTCAAATCTCATTCTGAAAATGCCTATATATAACAAATAAAATGCAGGTGAAAATTACCAAGTCGAACATCCTCAGAACATAAATTTGTGCAAAGGTCTGAATCTCGGCATGGAAGTTGGCGGGCTGCTTACAGTAAGCACCAGAGTTCATTACCGTACTCATATCCACTCATTTAAACAGTTGTGGTCTTGGAGCAGCCTGCTCAAGCATAGCTGCAATCTAGCTATGCAAGAATGAGCCGCTGATAATTTCTTCTACACGACCGCACGTTAAAAGTAGCTTACAAACCTACAGATTCTTAGAATAACAATCTTTTGGGAAGAAATATAGAGCAACACGTGTAAACATATACTATGGACAATATTATTTATGTTGCAAAGCAGCATGGAAAATAAGCAATATATATTTTGAGTTTCAAGCATCCCCAGAGCAGATATACAGGGAAATCATCATGAACTGTAGCTCAGAAGCCAAAACACAGCTGTCTGTAGCAGAAAAAAAGCAAACGTCCACAGGTAAACAATGTTTTCTAATGTTTTCAGGCTACAACGGTGTGACGTCAAGGTGGGACAATTGATCAGATATGAGTTTATTGCATGTCAGCAGGGGCGACATTCACGCAACGCCTTGTTAAAATCGTCACGGCCCTCGCTCTCGCATCCACTTACAGGTCGTCAAACTCCTCCAGCGACGAGTTTGGGGTGAACACATCCATTAGACCAATGACCTGCAGGAAAATAAAAAGCAGCATCACTACTGCCACACGAGCAGAACTCCAAATGGCAGACAGGCAAGGCACGGTTCTTTCATCCGCAACATAAACACGTTTCTACCACTGCCGCCGCACCCTTGCCCTTTGGCAACGTTCGCACATGAGCACCAGAGAACCTTCATCAACCACCAGAGCGTCCAAGGATATATATTATTGGTAGGAACCTCCTGGTTACACCAACCCACAGGGGATTATTGTGTCCGTCTGCATCCAAAAATGGGAGGGGTGGGGCTGGGTGGAGAGGGGAGGGTGGGGAGGGGCTGGGTGGGGAGGGTGGGGATGGGTGTGGGGTGGGAGGGGTGGGGCTGGGTGGGGAGGGGCTGGTTACCCCGTGGTGCCGTTATAAAACTCAACGTTTAACCTACTCACGCCGGCTTGTGCCCGCCCTCACAGTCGGCCATATTTGCGGAATACACCACGCCGCCTTTGACCCTGGCCGTTGGCCGAGCAACCCAACATTCCTACCAGCTCCCTCTGCAGGAATGTGTTTAAATTGTGCATTGCATATCCATGCAAACCAGCACGGAAGTGTTGTTACGCGACGCATCCTACAGCGAAACTCAGAGCGAAGGCGTTTTGTTTTGAAAAGGGCACACATGCATATCCCACACTGCACGTCCCTTGTGCAACGCAATGCTCGACAGCGTCTGGCTGTAGAATAACAACAACGGACAGGGTAGATAAGCCGTCTCTAGGTTGACGCTTGGATAATTGACACGCCTGAGCGCTAAATATCAAATCAAGGTGCCCTGAGGACATCTGATAGCAAGGCAGCATTACTTGTGGTTTGCTTGCAAGGAAGACCGTTTGCTTTTTTAATAAAAATAAAAAGCGGTCTTGTGGAAAAATATTCTAAACTGCACTTTGCGTAAACATAAAAGCAAAGCATAGCAGACCGATATTGATGGACTCTAGCAGTTGCATAATATGATGAACGCAATATTATTTTTCCAAAAATATAACGAACGCAATATTATTTCGTCAAAAAGCAATGAGTGAAAATGTGTATATTTTGTAACCATTACATTCTTTAAATGTTTGCACAGAATCTCATGTAAAAAGCAAGCTTTTTACCGACCCCCTGCATCCCATCATCTGCAAATAAATAAGACGTGCAATATACAAAGCATTCACCAGCAAATGTATTATGTAAATAAATAAATATATTTCCTAAACCCTTTCAAATGAATACAATTTAAGGCACAGGATAATGGAATCCAATGGAAGGGTTGGGTCACTCTGGACAGATAATACCTGACTGGGCACGCCGCACCCAAGGGGCCTCGGAAACAACGAACCGGCAAATCCATAGCATTGAGTCATTTGGAAATAGTAATATTAATAAATTAAACTTTCATTGAGGTCCGCGCGACTACTTGGCGTCCTCATACGTCCACCACTCGACGTTAACGCCATCGTCTCTCGGGCAAGCAAGGCTCACGTTCTCATGCTTCATGTGCTTGAGCAGTCGCAGCTCGCGGTACGTCCGCTTGGCGTGGATGACGGACTGGAAAGGCCGCGAGAGCTTCTTCACGGCCACCTTCATGCTCGTCTTGGTGTCGAGCGATGAGCTGCCACGGCAAAGGAACCACAGCAGTCTCGGTCGTCACGCGCGCCTCCAATGGCACCGGAGAAAGCACTTTTTTCAATTGCATCCTTCCTGTCCTCCAGCTTGTTCAATCCAATGAAAACATGTTGCCACGATTGAGTAACCAAGTTGTGATATTTGTATTGAACAAGGGCACAAACACACTCTAGTTAAGTGGCTTAAGCTCTGGAGCAAGTTATCTTGAACATTTGCACCACCCCAGCACTAATCTCATCTCGGCAAGCTCTGTCAGCTGCATGGCTAAGTTGTCTGCGTTGTGATGTCAATGACAAATTAACAGTGTTTAATATATCATGCTCTTAATGCTGTATACACCTTGCTGTATATATATACACAAGAGGTGCTGCAACTGCTAATTGAATGAGAGTGGTAGAAAACAATCAACGTGAGCTGGGGAATTTACTAATTCAAGGGAAACTTTCAAGTCATTAGTCTAAAAGCATCTCCAACCATTTAATTGATTTTGGAATTAAAATAAAAACCACGAGTAATGAGAAAATCAATCGCCAAGCAAAAATATCTTCAGACAGCTTAACAGAAGCCAATATTAAGGAACAAATAAGCGTATGATGAATCGTACTCAAAATGGCAGTATACTTGTAAGACTATTAATATCGGTGCACTGGTGGTAAAGTGTCGAAGCAATTTAGAAAGATTTCAACGAAGTTGACTCGCTACAAATGACAAGGGATGTTTGGATTCAATGGTTATGGCAACGAGCTAATAGTCAGAACATGGATTGGATGACAAGCCTTTCATAAAATAAAATGAATAGCCTTTGGCAGTGTAAGATTCTGGAGAGCATGGCAACTTAGGAACAAAACCAGTGGACACACCAGCAACCTTGAGAGGTAACCGTGCGCAAAAGGGATGTGGAATGTGGGCGAGAAGCACTGATGAAATCGGAGTGCACGTGGAAGTGAAAACTGCAGCTACAAAAGGCTAGAAGAGCAGGTGGTTTCCAACAAAGGAAGAATTACTCCAGCAGATGAAAATTTACAAAAAAAAGGATGTTAGAATGTTGAATTTGCGTGAAGTTGGTGCACTCTAAGAGTTTTGACTCGATAAATGTCGTGAACACTTTACAAATACAAGCCGAGCAAGGTCAATAATTGTACTGTATTACGTCACGAGCTCGCTGTGCTACTCATTATGCAAACAATGCTAAAGAGAGGTTTAAGAAACGCACCGCTTTAAGCATAACTTAGGGCAAATTTGATAAGATAGTTACTTTGATGGCAAGTCAAGAGGGAGCTGTGTATTCAGTCAATAAAGTTCTGATGCAGGTTCATGCATCTTTATCCACAAATGCGTAAAATCAATGTGCACTTGAAGTGTTCCCGGCAAGCACAAAAGGACATTGAGAATGGCTGCGACATAAATATTCCATGCCTCCTTTGCACACAGCACAGAATGCAACATATACTCTTAATTAGTAACAGCAACAACCAAGTGCCACTGTACTGTACAACAAAGTTGGAGCCTTGTGCAACCCTCAAGCGCGCACAACAGTAAAGCGCTGTTTTAAATAAACATGAAGAAAAAAAACCCAAGCTCTTTAGGAAATGGTGGAGAGGGATTGCAGTTCTCTGCAGTTTCTAAATTATGACAGGACACGTTGTGCAAACGATTTCACGGAACAGAACTAAAATAAAACACCAAAAAAGAACACTTAAGAGTTGACATCGTCGTTTGCAATGGGGCCCCCACGCCTCCCCAAGACTTCTAACGCAACAGAGCAAGGCTGGCAACTCCGAAACGTCACAAAAATGGGACCACTTTAAAAAAAAAACCACACAAAGCATCGGTGCAATAACCAACGAATGCATTTTCCGGAGGGCCACTTGTGCAGCCCCATCAAGGTTATTTCAGTCTAAACGAGCTGGGGGGGAGGAGGAGGAGGACTGGCGCACAGGGGAGGAGGGGGCCGCAGACAGGACAGTGTGTTCCTGTTGCTAGCGTTCACTCCACGAGCTCGGCACATTTACATAACACAGGAGGGCGCAAGCCCTGCAACGTGGGGGCATATGCTACGACAACTACGTCGTTTGTCCTTTTAAGATCTCTCTCCCGTTTGCTGTTGACGAGACGCGCGCATGTGCGCTCTCTCGCGACAAAAGTGCATCATTCCTCGTCGCCCACATGCTTAATGAATCATTGCAAAGCGGTGGCCACGAAGTGAATAAATTACTCACTCCCCCCCAAAGCTCCTAAACCCTATGTGGCCTAAATAGAAATGAAATGCTCCCATCTTGCTCAAAAAGCCACGAACACGCACGTGATGCACACTCATCGCGGAATGGAAACAAGTTGCAGAATTAAACTGAAATGTGTTGACAAACAAACACCCAATACAGTACTCACCTTACCAAATATGCAAGTATCATACAATGGAAGCTAAAATGCACTCAAGACAATGGACATGTGCGGACTAAATGTTAACAATGCACTTTACTAAAGCACATTGGCTCAGCAGTCAGAGACGTGTTTTTTTACAGCTGGCAATCTCAAATGAAGTGCTACTGTAACTATCTCAATTATAGTATTGACTACGTTCATTCACAACAATGCTGAAATCAAAGTCGCAGTATCAAGCCTTGCTTTGGCACAATAACATTTCTCCCTTTTATCTTCAAGCGATTAGATTACCTAGAGCACTCAATTATGCTCGATGCAAGTCATACTTCCCTTGCATCATCACCGATGTTGTATATGCACCAATCACTCCGTGCATGTACTCGAATTATTTTGGACACACGGTGACATGCGCGTTCTTTCATTTTACGATCGTCACTATTGTAGTGTGCTGCATGTGCCTTTCATTTTCGTGGACCTCCCTAGGAACAAAAGGCGTTCTGTTACAATGTGCTTCGTTGTGTTAATGTAACCAGCGATGCACGCATCTCGTTTTCGGGGGTATTTCAGCCTCCACCAAGTTCATGGGCACGAGCGTTGACTGCCAAGCTTAATCAAATATAAATTTGCCCAAAGCAGAGCTCCTATTAAAATGTCCCGAGTGCACGCAGGTGAGATTATATTGCAAGTCCATTCACTTGTTTAAATCTGTCCCCGTGTCTTGCACGTGCATCTGCTGACTGATGTGCAAAGATGGCCAGAGTCAGAACCCCCTGCCCATGATTTGCCTATCCCTGCCGTTTAAAAATGGAAACGACAATGGGCAACTTTACGCGTGCAAGGACACAAAAAAGTGGCAACAATGCCACTGTATATGAACAAAGAGTCGTGAAATTCCCAAACAATGGCTTTCATGCAGTTTGATGCGATACGTCTGTGGCTGCCTAGCAATGAGACGGTCTACTGAATGTAGGCAAGAGACAATCGCCGCAGAAATGAGTTACGTAACGCGAATCTATGACCCATTATAAAAGAATGAAATCCAATCCCGTGTCATCCCACTGCTGGGCGACGACCGATTGACCCCAACTTCGTCACGGCTGGTCAGTGTGGGTTGGGTGAGGAGGGGTAGGATGCTTGATAAGGTTTATGAAAAGTCAGAAACATGATAATTTCTCACATTAACATCACTCGCTCCGGCCAATTCTTTATGACCCTTGAGCTACACTCATTTAAATTTTTTTAAAAACAGTCTGCATCAGCAACAGACCATGCTTTCCCACCTGATGATGGACGCTTGTGTTGCGCCCGAAACGTCGTGATTTATATTTTATACCTACGTGACTTTACCGAAAGAACCAAAGAGTATGGCTCGCGAGAGTAGTTTATAGAGGCGTGAGGACACCAGGAAGTTATCAAAACAAAGCACCGCATTAGGCACAAGCTTTGGTGCGACTCCCAAACACTGCAAGTTGATGGAACCGGACGCCAACCAATGACACAGTAATGCAACAGTAATTAATGTAATATGGCAAGCCATATAATGTATTCCCAGATAACCTTTGTAAATGAGACTACCCTCCTGGCCACATGCGTTCTCGCCTGGTTAAATAAACTCGACAATTCGATCAACAACAAAGGCATAACATGGGCAAATGCCGAACATTGGCTTCCTCTAGTTTGATGCAAAGACTTATTTGGCAACATAACTTTGCAGATTTTCAATTAGCACAGAAGAAAAAAAACCATAAAACAAGATTAATTATCTACGTACGAATATTCGTGGAAACTCAATTACACAAATTCGAAACATTTGCTCGCAGCAGTTTGGCCAAAGAATCGTGGCACCATACCATAGGGAACGCGCCAAAACAGTTTGATAACCATATTGCAATCGTAGTGCAATGATACTAATTAAAATAATGAAAGTTGATGATAATAAGTTTGGCCCGTGGATGATGCGATCGACAAGCATTTGGGACGACTGTACAGCTGAACAATATGATAGTAATACCAGTACTGTATTGCAATACTGAAATGCATTAATGACAGGTAATGACACTGACTCACAACTGTTTTTTCAATGAATACTTCTACGATTAAGTGTCCCCTTTGCAAGCTAAACGTTGCATACGCTCCAGTCAAATTAAACATGACTCAAAGCCCAAACGGGGTGTGGGACCGATTGCTCATCTTCACACAGCAAAACAAGTGGCACTTGTCCACATTCTCATGGCAGGGCCTAGTCCAAAAACCACAAATTACTCGCACAAACACAACGGCACATCAACACACTGCACTTCGATTTTACGAAAACAGCAGAAAATGCACCGAGTGAGTGCCAATTTTTGCAAACTTGCATGGCTTCAAGTCTCCTCCTCCACGTGGTGCACAGCGGCCCAGCAACAAGATGCCACCACCACCACCAAGATGCCACCACCACCACCAAGATGCCACCACCACCACCAAGATGCCACCACCACCACCAAGACGCCACCACCACCACGTACAGTGCAACTTGCAACGCGTCCGCATCATAACGGTGGTGACCACAACAGGGACGCGTCAACGAGCCGTGCATTAGGGCCGCTAACACGTCCATCGGAATGGAATCTGACGACGACGACGACGATGATGGTAATAACGTTGATTATTAATAATAATAACACTTACCACACCGATCCGTAAGCTCCGGAGCCCACCGAAATGAGGTTCACGTATCTGCGCGGCACCTCCCACACGGTCTTGTTCAACTCCTGCCGACAGAAGCCTTCCTTCACGTCCGAAGACATTGTCGTGGGTGTGAGGACGGACTTCTTGATTTTTTTTGAAAAAAAACGGGAAAATGAAAAAAAACTAATAAGGATGGCAACCCCCTACCCCCCAACACACAGCAGCAGACAACGCGTTGCTAATTAATGTTCGCCACAAGGCGGTGGTGGTGCTGCGGCGTGGCTGGGTTAGAACCGTAACCCTCCCACACGGCCACTCGAAACCCGCAGCAATAAAAACTTAAACCACCGCACTTGGCAAACAACAAATTAGCCCTGGCTAATTTCCCGCCTTCTTTATTTACGGTACGCGGCAACTGCTTCTTTTTTTTATATCGATCAATCGATAGGCTGCGTGAGCTCCGTCCTCCTGCAGCTCAGCCACAGCGCACCAACCCAACCCACCACCCACCGCTCCTAACAGCCAATTTAAAGTTTTTTTTCTTATATGGGGCGCGCCTTTTAGATTTCACAACACGGATGCGCCGATAACTCACCGGGCACTCGCAAGCCCATTGGCTGGAGAGCGCGTGACAGGCAGTGGGGGTGGGTGGGGGGGGGGTTGGCGGCGGCGGCGGGGGAAGCGAGCGCGGCTGTGATTGGTTCGCCGGGACGCGGCGCGCCTTATCCGCGGTGGGGAATGCAATCGGGCCAAATTTGGTGACACCCGGCGAGGCGTGACGTCACTGGGCGTGACGTCAGCGGGGTGACTCATGCGGTGGTCAGAAGTCAACCCCACGGTTGCTTAAGGCAGGAAGGGAGCACGCGTTGACTGCCTACTTGTGACGCCTGTAAATTATAAGATGCAGCTTCATCCTGCGTCCTGACATCGGGTGTGGGGGAAAAAATGTTGTTCAGTCAGCCAAGCCCAACGGTTTTCCAAAAACACCACCGTATTAATGTAAGATTAAAGACAAGCCCACAATGTTGAATGTGGCCATGCACATCAAATTATTGACCGAAAAGTACACCCAATATAGAGGCTCACACACTAATAGGATAGATTAACACTGACCTGAAAAAATATATGCGACGTTTTGGGCAGTGACCCTTCTTCATAACACATAGAGATGCATAGGATACCCTTGAGTATACATTGAAGACAAACCACACACAAGTACGATTGTAGCCACGAAACCCAAACGATGCACCACGTAGTACACCACTCACATGTGCCACAACGGAGGACGAGCAAATCACATGAACTCTCTCCTGAAGCCCACTCGTGGCTAGCAGATGTCGTGGCTTTGGCTTTAATCCCTGACCTTTTTAAACGTCACCCTTGATTTAAGATCTCCCTTTTTTTCTTGCACGTGTGTGTTACCTGCTGGTGTTACTTGAATGGTGCATGCACTACTTGAAGGTTGTTTTTCTCCAGTGTGTTTGCTACTCAGTGTCTGCAACGTGATGATTTATTCGCTGCTGTAACTTCCCTTCTTTCACCAACGTCATTTGCGGGTAATTCTTGTAAAAAAACTGAAGGCTGAATGTTACTTAACCGGGAAGAAAGCCTCACTCAATACTCCAGGAAACATTGCTGTGCTGCCATCTTGTGGTAAATGTTCCCCCTTCCCAAATCTGCGTGATCAACCAACTCTTTGACTTCAACGTTCAACAAGTAACAGTGTATAATGGCATAATGACACCAATTAGTGCTGATTAGCGCTCACTTCTCCAGGAACGCATCTTGAGCGCTAAGCGAGGTCTGCCTGTATTTGGGGATGCTGCCTCGACAGGAGTGCACAACCACACAACAACAAAACATTCGTCAATAACAAGAGTTGTTTTGCTATGAAAAATAGTAATAGCCTATTATAAATGTTTATAACAATAGTTGTTTTTTTTATAACAAGAGTTGTTTTGCTATGAAAAATGGTAATTGCCTATTATACATATTTAGCAATTCAAGGCCGCAGTGTTATTGACGAGTGTGTTGAGTTTCCTGTCTTCAAAGGTCTGGATTTCATATGCGTACGGAGGGTGGGGGGGGGATGCGTGACGTCAGCAGGCACACTGCGTGACGCTCCGCATGCGGGTTACATCACAGATGTGACGTCACAGATGTGACAGGTGTGATGTCACCGCTCACTTGCCGTGTAAAATATATGCATTATTGCGCCCCCCGTCCCCCCTCCCAAATTATAAAAGTCTATTTTTATACTTTTAGCATTGTGTACAGTCTGGAAGCTACCCACATGCCAAATTTCAAGTTTGTTGCATGTCGGGAAGTATGCTAAACATTTCGAACAGACACACATATCCCTTTTATATATCGATGATGATGATGATATTTTAAAACAAGTTTAACAGACACGTCAGCTGGGTCTCATGACCGATTTTTTCAATCATGCCTTATAGGCGCCCTCTGCTGGACACTACTAAATAAAGGCTAAGTGTTGTGGACCGAAGCTTTCTAAAGCCCCAGTGATTCAGAGCCAACCGTACAAATACATTTTTAACGATATCGATACCACGGATACCACTTTGAAAATAACGCGTGTAATCGTCTGTGACTTTAGAAAGGTCCCATATTTGATCAGAGGTCTTTACATGCTGTGTTGATGTGAGTCGGGGAGGGAGGTCTTGTGTAATGTGACATTGACAGACTCGTATGTTGAACTTCTTTAGCACCGTACGTAGTCAACCGTGCTCATCGGAGACACGGGGGAGGATTACAAACTAAACAGAAAAAGCAGTTCTAAACAAATTAGTTTTTAATCGAGGCCCTAAACTAAACTATTTCTATTTTACCAGGTAAGGCTCACTGAGCTACATCGCTCTTTTTTAGAAACGATATGGCCACAAATGATAGCTCAACGAAGTGACCTATCGTGTGGAAATGTATAGCAGCCAAATACTCTAAATGTATGTTTCTAAACGTGGAGGGAAACCCCGGAGGAACCGGAGAAAATCCACACGACTACGGTGAGAACATGCAAACTACAAATATACAGCAGGCGTCAGGGTCGGGATCGAACCCACGACCTCCTATATACCAGGAGAGGTATTTAACATCTCGCCACTTTGGCGCCCTGACCTGCATGACTCAAGCCGACCCTGTATGATTCAAGCCTACCCTGCATGAGTCAAGCCTACCCTGCATGAGTCAAATCTACCCTGTATGAGTCAAGCCTACCGTGTATGAGTCAAGCCTACCCTGTATGATTCAAGCCTACCCTATATGACTCAAGCCTACCCTATATGACTCAAGCCTACTCTATATGACTCAAGCCTACCCTGTATGATTCAAGCCTACCCTGTATGATTCAAGCCTACCCTATATGATTCAAGCCTACCCTGCATGAGTCAAGCCTACCCTATATAATTCAAGCCTACCCTGCATGATTCAAACCTACCCTGCATGAGTCAAGCCTACCCTGTATGACTCAAGTCTACCCTATATGATTCAAGCCAACCCTATATGAGTCAAGCCTACCCTATATGATTCAAGTCTACCCTATATGATTCAAGCCTACCCTATATGACTCAAGCCTACCCTGTATGATTCAAGCCTACCCTGTACTACTCAAGTTTTCAAGTTTAATTTATTTGGTATAGCCCTGTGAGCCATTCGGCTCTTTAATCGGGTGCAACCGCAACAAACAAAAAACAAAAACATGAACAAGAAAACATCTTAAAGTGACTATGTGCAAATAGAAAATCCAAGAAAAGACAGCAATTTTTTTCAGAAAAAGCACCGTACACCAACGCTGTGTGCAAAAATCCCAGTGGGATGCAATTCAAACAACAACAACAACCACAAGACAACTTAGATTAAGGCCATCAGTCTAACTCTGTACTACAACAAACAAACATGGCCAAACCAAAAAACTTTTCGAAAATCACCAAAATAAAGCCTTAAAAGCAATGAAACAGTGACCATAGGAACTGTGGCCGAATTTTCACAATAAACGACGTCAACAACATGTACTACCAAACTCTGCAGCCATAGCTGGCTGCATGAGTCACTCCACAACAGCAGGAGCCATCAGTCGGAGTATCAACATTTTTCAATGGACCTTTAAGATCAGCACACTATATCAAAACACAGATCATACTTTGCAGCGATCATCCGGAGCGAAACATTGTATTTTAGGCCACTGAATAGCAGTGGCAGCTAGGGGTGTACAAGCCTACCCTGTAAGATTCAAGCCTACCCTGCATGACACACACGTGTCCAAGCCTCCCCACACGCAGCTGTGCACTTTTCAATATCTCGGTGTGTAGTAATCTCCCTAAGTAGCATTTTCTACAGACGCACACTCCATCCCTCTCGCTACTCTCCTCTCAATTAATCCTCCCACATGGATTTATCCCTCGACTTTAAGAACCAACGTCTCACAACAAAACCTCGATTATCTTCACTGCTGCTGTCCCACGACAGCTCACGAAGATCACAATCTGCCGTACTGGGCAGACAAATCACTCATAAACCAATCATTTCAAACAAACAATAATGTGATATCATGAAAACTATGTACAATGGCATTCGATCAACAACCCTGCACCTCGTATATGAACATCTACAGCCATGTTTGTCAATACATTGGTCAATGCGGGTGGGAAATGCAGGGAGCTGAAACATGGGAGCATAGAAGTACAATACAAAACTGGATTCTGCTGCACTGCCCTCTGCTGCCCACCATGTAGCCCGACACACTAAAATAACTTATTGCGCAAGGTGGCCACTCATCCAAATACTATTCAGGCTCAACCCTGCTGAGTTTCCGAGATATAAATAACACCTAAAGATGTGCTGCTTACAAACAGCAGGAAGGCACGACTCCCATCATGCCTTGCGTGCAGGTCATGGCCAACACATTGCATGTACAACGAATGCTCTCAGCCTTGCATAGAGCACACAACGAGGTGAACACTTGGCCATATTGTTGAGACCACCAATTCGAAATAGTTAAAAGTGTGGCCGTCCCTTCCTGCGTCGGTAAAACAGAGCACTGTTATTCTGTGTATGTTGAATGTTGAACTTCTTTCGAACTTTATTACCTAACAATGCGTAATTTTGCCAACGTTGGCTCGCTCAATGTTGGCACAATTACCAACGATGGTTCAACGTCATTCCAACGTTGGCTCAAGGTTATGACAACGTTGACATGTCATTGAACCGTTGGACCAAGGTTGCCCCCAACTTTCCATGCTAACTGTGATAACGTTGCCTTCATACGTCGACCATCATCTCTGTCTGTTGAGAATATTCAAGCACAAGGTACCCGTACATGAACAAAATTCATGCACAGGGTACCATGAAAAAATAAAAAAAATTCGCGCAAGAGCCGCGTTAGTGACTAATCTTTCGAGCAAACGATATTTTCGCTCAACTATCATAAGAAAAGGTTCATGTGAGTGTGTTTGCTATACATATACTTTATCTTCCATATAAACATTAAAACTCCATTCCCTTACCAAGATGGCGCCGGCTATTTTGCTCGGCCGCCATTTATTTCCTCTTCCCCCCCCCGCCCCCTTTGTGAGTCACGTCAGCTCTGTCACGCGATTGGTCGACGCGCGGCACGTGGTGAACGCGCCGCGACCAATCAGCGGGGAGCGTAACATTGGGGCGGTAGTAGGGGTGTAGAGACGAGCTTGTGAACGAGCGATGATGGCCGCTGCGAGTTCCCGGCTGCTGATTCACCTCGGACACCTGAAGGGACGTCCACAGTCCACGCTGTCCCTCGTATCCTTCACCCATTGCTCGCGACGTCGCCTCGTGGTTACCGCTGTGTGTGTGTGTGTGCAACTACTGGAATGGCTCATGCAGCCAGCTATGGCTGCAAGGTTTTGGTAGTACATGTTGTTTATGCCATTTCTTGTGAAAATTCCGTCACAGTTCCTATGATTGCTTTTTCATTGCTTTCATGGCTTTATTTTGGTGATGTTTGTTTGTTGTAGTACAGAGTTAGACTGATGGCCTTAATCTAAGTTGTCTTGTGCTTGTTGTTGTTTGACTTGCATCCCACTGGGATTTTTGCACACAGCGTTGGTGTACGGTGTTTTTTTCTGCAATATTTTGCTGTCTTTTCTTGGATTTTCTGTTTGCACTTAGTCACATATTCACTTTAAGATATTTTTTGTTCATGTTTTTTGTTTGTTGCGGTTGCACCCGATTCAAGAGCCGAATGGCTCACAGGGCTACACCTAATACATGAACTTGAACTGGGGCGGTCACGCTCAGCGGCTCGGGATAAAGTTCGCGTCTTGTTGTTGTTACACGTGGGTCATATGGAGTCGTGTGGAATGCGATTGATGTTATTATTATTTTCGGGATTGCATTTGTTGGGGGAACAGCTGCGGGAGAAGAGACACTGCACAAACAAGTGTTTTAATTCAGGAGTACTTTTAAACTCCACATTATTTGACGCCTTGTAAATAAGCGCAAGTTGGTTGATGCTTGTCACTGTAACTGCACTTAGTGATGTTGAGTATGGATTCCTGCAGTCACGAAAGCTTCAAATCAAGATGTTTAAACCTACTTTTACAATTTTTCGATTTAAAGCTTTCGTGACTGCAGGGATTCATCTTCTTGGTTCTTTCGGTAAAGTCACGTAGAAGAGAAATAATAAAATAATGAAAATAAAACATAAAATAATTCTCACGACGTTTCGGCCACAACGCATGGTTCTTTCGGTAAAGTCACGTAGAAGGGAAATAATAAAATAATTCTCACGACGTTTCGGCCACAACGGCTGTGTGTGGATGCTGTCTCGATTTTAACATTTTTATAACGAGTTAACACCAAATTAGCCGTAATGCTACAGATGTCATGAGCACACCTCTAAAGCTAAGCAGGCTTTGAGCCTGGATAGTGTTCAAATGAGCGACCACTACGCACACACAGATTGTTAAAGGGTCTTCTGCATGGTTGGCAGCAGAGATGAGGACAAGCCATTGTTGTACTGAGCTTCTATGCGTCCTGCCTTCAACCCGCACTGACGAGCGTGGTGAAGTATGGTCTAATAAACCCCACGACCTGCATTTTGTGCGGAGGCCTTCATCCAGGAGTTGATTAACAAAGTGCTTTGCATGCATTAAATATCAGGAGGCCCGGTACTGGTTAAAATACAACCTTTGGAAAGAATGTGGTTATTTTATTAAGACCATGCAACAACATTAGTTGTATGTATATAGTGTTTAGTTATTAACCAAAGTACTCTACTCTAATTTCGACTAATGTCATCTGGTCTCGGACGCTATGCAGGGTTGAACCTGGTTTGTACTTGGATGGGTGGCTACCGCGGCTTGCCAGGTGTTGTAGGCATTAGACTGCGAGGTGGCCAGGATTTGGCAGTGTTGAATGCTACCTTTGCGTTTGTGGATTTTCCATGGGTTCTCTGGTTTCCCCATCATATGCCAAATACTTATTTATGGAATTGGTCAAATATCCCTATGCAGGACCCTCATGAACAAGAGCTTTGAGGGTCAGTGACACTTTTTTATGGGTAATTAATTAGCATTAGTATTATGGTTACATCATATTTGACACATGGTATGGGTAAAACTTATTATCAATAGTAAATGCCAAACCTCTCATTTTAAATGTGTGCTTAATTTGACCACATTACTTTGTGTTTTATCCAGATATGTATATAGTTGCATAATTTAACTTCCATTGTTTTCAATAAAAGTAATACAACTTTTCAAAAACCGCATGCAGAGCACAGGGCATTGCACGACATCATGGGTCCAAAGGCTGACAGATTATAAACTAGTGCCGCTCTCAGTGCCTATCCACCTACAGAACTTTGGCCGTTCTTCCATAAGCTCATCATAGGTCATGTAGACCCTTGAAAAACATTGTCCTAAATATAAGTTATTTTTTGGCATGTCGTGAAATATTGGTTAGTACATTGGACTTGTGATCCAGAGATCGCTGGTTCGTTTTCCCGGCGCAAAAGTTTAAACAATGCAAGATTATTAAATCCCACCGCCTCTGTTCCCACCCAGCAGTATAAATGGATACACCACCGTCGACCGGCAGATCATGTGTGGTGGGGTAAAACGTAGGTACTATCACTTCTTCCAAGACAAGAGCTCATCATGGAAGGGTATGCCAGATGCCATCAAGGGAACTCTCTAGAGCTCCCTCTAACGGTGACCCCTTTCGCCAGTATTGGCGTGACCATGCAGTTACAGGGCTGTATCTTTATCTTTGACTATTCTTGCCACTGTTATCAGTACTTCTTGTAGAGTCGGTCACATACAGCAGTGCACAGCCCTGCTTCACAACACCACGGGCAACAAAACTTGCATCAGTGTCATTTGCCTGAAATTATCCGATCTGCAGTGGCAATAATTTAAGTTTTTCTCTGATGTCATTGGACCTTCAAAAATTTATGTAGCTATGTTTTGTGGCAGTACAAATTTAAAGTGTTTTTTTTGTGCATTTATCAGTGACTGGGCTGTTATCAGGAATCTCGGTTGGCATGGATACCTTATTCTGAGAGACAACATAGGGTGTTAAGACAGAATCTTGATACACTTAATGACCTAAGAGTAGAGTTATACCATATACTCTGTATGAACAGCATGCTTAATACAAGATGTGAATATATAGTGATAGTCCATTAAGTTGTAGTTTAATATTTATTAATGTGGATTTTCCTTAAGTTGGTTATGAGAACCCCAATCATGTTGGAGCTACTCAGGCAATGCACCAACCCAACATCCCACTCAAATTCAGGTACGTATTAAAAGTACAACTCATGACACTTGTTTGATTTCAAGTAATAACACTGCATGCAATTGTTAAGGCAAGACAAATTAAATCGGAGCTTGTTGATGTAATAATAATCACCTTTACCCTCCTTCCCAGATACTCTTTGGACAATGGAATTCTGACACCGAAACAGAGAGAATTCTACGAAGAGAATGGCTTTATCGTCATCAAAGGGCTGGTTCCGAAGACGGATCTGGATAAATACAGGTTATTAATTTAAACAAATGATGTGCTTTTATACATTTTGGCTTGCATACATGAAACTTTCACCACATGCAGCTTGGTCTTTATCACTCCTGCATTACCCACAACACTCCAGACACATTTTATTACCATCCAAGCAGCACAAGCAGTCTCTGAACATTACTGAATCTCAGCTTGCTTTGTTTTGTAAAAGTGTCCTAAGAAGTGCTCTGCCAGTGTTGTGCATCCAATTTTAAGCTGCACTTTTTAAAAGGCTTCTTGTTAACTTGCCCTACTAAAGCAGTGCCCTCTACACACACAGGAACCAGTTTGAAAAGATTTGCCGTCTGGAGGTGACCGTACCGGGCATGGTGGTCATGCGAGACATTGCCATAGCCAAATCCGAGTTTGTCCCGGACCAAAAAGCTATCACCAAGGTCCAAGATTTCCAGAATGATCCTGTTCTGTTCGAGTACTGCGAGCATCCAAAGGCATGTGCCTGCCTCTTGTTGACACAGCACAGATACAAAAAACACCACCGCAAACACAATGCTGGGTCAATGGAGCTCATATTATCCAGCTTTTACATCTCATTTATTTAGTGGGGGTTTTCTGCTACCAGGTCAAGCTGTGCTTACCAGAGAATACCATAAGACTTTTTTAAACCGCTCACATTTGTTACCACTCATTGTGCATTGCCTTGACTTGAAAACGTAGCCTGACATGAATTAATCATTGAGACACTTGTGAAAAGTCGGCAAGAGTTCTGTTCCAAGTGAAACCACTTTACTCTTCATTTTCAGGACAGCTAATGAAATAGATTTTTACCTTAAAACATGTGCAAAGTGTTTATTTCGTGACTAAAGTTTAATGTTTATTAACTGGCAGGTCGTCCAGTATGTGGAAGCTTTCACAGGATCCAACATTATGGCCATGCACACGATGCTCATCAACAAACCTCCTGACCCTGGTAATAATTCATCCTCCCTTCATTTGCTCACATTTTAGGACTGCTTTTAATTTGCATGTGTTTAAATTGTTGGATCATATGTTAAGACCCTTTGGACATTTTAAAGATGTCAGTTCCTGATTTAAAGAGAAACTTGTTCCAGTTCTGAAACTGCACTTCACAAAAATAACAAACTTGTGCAATAGGTAGATTTAAATATTGCACTATTAATGTCATTAAATATAACTGCTGCATTGCAAGGGTATAAATGTAATACTTTGATGAAGTGTTAAATTACAATAATCGCCAGATAAACTCACCTCTGATATACAAATGTCTGTGGACTTATAAATATTAATTACTATCAACATTTTTTTAATGTTTAATCGACTACAGGAGGCCTGAGCCAGCTGCATCAACAACAATAATTACTATTAGTGCCCGTGGCCTGGAATCCAAACTAGATCACTGAGATTTTATCAGAGCACATGACCACTGATGCTACCGGCCTCTTTATATTTAATAGAATGTTCTAGATGGGATAGAAATCTGTAATTTGGCATTAATACAGTGGAGTCAATGCTTAAAACTAAAAACTATTCCAATCACCAATATTTTATTAACTCAACATTTTTGGACAAAAAAGTTTGAACCCAAACTCTACAAAAGTTTGTTGATGCAGGTTTTTACTGGTACTAAATCCAAATCGGCAATTATACTTTCGATAGAATATATGATCCCGATCATTACTGAACCATGTAATTTGGCTCATGTGAAGTGTGACACTTAAGCCGATAGAAAGCAGAACCTTTCATTGGTTACTACTTACTATGTTGCGTTCAAAGAGACAGTTTTAATATTAAAGTTGCTACGCATTCATACAAGTGATACAGATAGGAAGAATGCGACATGACCCTTGAAAATAACTGTGTAGACCCCAAAGGGTTATTTACTCAGGTTATAAACTTTTTCTGAGAATTTTGACCTCCAAATCCACCCATCCACACAACCCTCCCAGGCTCCAAGACGTCACGCCACCCGATGCACCAAGACCTGCACTACTTCCCTTTCCGTCCGGCCGACCGCATTGTGTGCTCGTGGACCGCCATGCAGACCATCAACCGGCAGAACGGCTGCCTGGTGGTGCTGCCCGGCACTCACAAGGGGGAGCTCAAGCAGCACGACTACCCCGAGTGGGAGGTGAGTGCGGCAAGGGCAAGCAGCCTCCTCGCCAATAAGCGGCAACACTCGCGATAGTCGCACAAAGCACCACCTCCCGTTCCCTTGTGCATTCGCTCGTGTGTCACCGCTACGTAACTGTGTATCCATTCATGGATTCAAATCGATTGTTTCACTTGTAATACACGCATCAAAGTGTGTGTTTGACAATAATGGAGCAGATTTCATTGGCGAGCTTAACCAATGAGTCTATCTCCCGCATGAGGCATGTAACGATTTATCCACAGCAACAATTTTAAAAATTATGGTGGTTCAGGGTCACATTTAAATAAAATAAAAGCCTCTTGTAAATTTACACATTTTCACTTCATTACCCCTCATCAGCAAATTGTAATGTTCGTAAATTGTTTATTCTCATATCGCTGGTTTGGTGGACTCATGCAGCCAGTCAGATGACTTGTGCACTCAGCAAATGGGCATCCTCATGCGTGTGTGTGGGAGTGCAGCGTGCTGCGCTACGAACCTAGTGACCCGAGTAAGATTCCCGCTCATGGCCAACATCACTGACGATTATTATCTGAACTGGTCCGAGGCCTCCCCGAGGTCAAATCCGCCTCAAATGAGTAGTATCTGGTGCAATGTGTGAATATCGCCATGAGGCAGAAAGCCAGCCAGGTGTGGTGCCGGCCTGCATAGATGCTCGCTAACAGGACTTGCCCCAAAAGTCTGTTGAGGCGATACAGGGGATCTTTGTCGTGGTTAGTGCACTGAACTATGAACTCAGCAGCATGAATTCAGTTCCTGCTTATGGCCAACAGTGGCGACAAATATCTGAACCGGTCCTGGTCCTCCCCTAGGTCAACTCAGCCTTAAATTCGTATTTGGTGTGGTGTGTAAACATCAGCACCCACCCCCTCGTTTGCCGTGCCGGCCTTCATAGGTGCTTACTGACAGCGCTTGCCCCAGCAGTGAGTTAAAGGATCTTTGTGTGCATGCACGCAGGGCGGCGTGAACAAGATGTATCACGGCGTGCGGGACTATGACCCGACGATGCCGCGCGTTCACCTGGACATGGAGGAGGGTGACACCGTGTTCTTCCATCCCCTGCTCATCCACGGATCCGGCATGAACAACACTGATGGTTTCCGCAAGGTGGGGCCACTTCCACCACTACCGTCATCTGCACTGAAACAAGTTTTTTTTTTATATTCTTTGGGTCTTTCGGTAAAGTCACGTAGATAGGTTGAAAGAAAATAACAAAAAACTCGTCATCAGGAGGATCAGATGAGCCTATCGACGTGACTTTACCGAAAGACCCAAAGAATATGAATTGCTGCAGTCACGAAAGCGCTGCACTCTATTCATGTCTCAAGTCAAGTTGGCCGTTGCTCATCGCCATTGGTGGCCATGGTCCAGTGGAGGAAATTGGGCATCCTGCATAAAAGGGCCAGGGTTTCCAAAGGAAAACCACTGTAAACGGCTGAGTTAATTGCCAATGGGTGACATTTTTATTTCTATTTCATGCTTGAATAAAACTGACTACAGTTGGTGTGGGCAGGTAGTAGGATGGTGGTGTGTTGGGGTACTAAAAACATATGCAAGCAGGTATTTAATGGATGGGTTAATCACGTAAATAATCGTTTTTGAGACTTTGGTAGAGCTGGAAGGTGAATATTAAATGTAAATACAGAAAATAGGTGGCTGACCTATCAGTAGGGATTTTTTAATGTCACGTTATCCCCTCATTTCGTGTATTCTCTAGTTAATATTTACACTACCCATTCAGAAATCGGTCAAGCATCACAATGCAGGATCATCTATAAGTTAGTCTCGTGAGACTCGGATACAACTTTCTTGGATAAATAAATAACATCCTTTTTGTTTCCTCAATCTGCGCAGTCCATCTCCTGCCACTACGCGAGCAGTGAGTGCAACTACATCGAGGTGAAGGGCACGAGCCAGGAGAACATTGAGAATGAGGTGAAGGACATTGTTCGGAAACGCCACGGCATCACGGAGCTCGACTTCTCGGTACGCAACTCTGTTTTGAACGCTTTTCTGAGCATTGGTGTCGTAGTTAAGGCGCTGCACTACAAACCCGGCCACCTAATGTCAGTGGGGAGTGATATCTGAACCTCTACCGAGCCTCCGCTAGGTTGACCCAGCCTTCAATCTGTATCTGGTGCTGATGTGTAAATGTGTAAATATCAGCACCGGGGGAGACAAAGGCGGCCGGGTGTGGTTCTTGCCACGACACCCCCTCGTGTGCTGTGCCAACCTTTATAGGCGCTCGCTAACTAACAGCACTTGCCCACACAGTTTGTAAAGCTACATGGGGAATATTTGTTTTCAAAGTGGTCAACAGACTGCACTACGACCCTAATAGCCCATGTTTTATTCCTGGGTGTGGTAGGTAACACCATTGCTGATTGCTTTTTGAACCTGGACGTAGTCGCCCTGAGGTTAATGCAGTTTAAAATAGAACCTTGGTGCAATGTGTCAACATTAGCACTCGGAATAAGGACAAAGATTCTCCATGTCGCTGCGTTTTGCTGAGACCTGCAGTTAGTATGGATCATTTGGTCAGGCTACATGCACATGGCTGCATTTGTCTCCCCGATTGCTGATGCTGGCATCCTGCACCAAAGACTCTCTTTAGACTGAGTTGATCTAGGGGAGACCAGCTTCAGATTCAAGTGTTTTTAGGCTTTTATGCTGGGTCATGATGAGTGCGCAAGCACTATGTCAAACTTGTGCGGCCCGTTGAGGTGAAGGGCTGCTCATGTGGCTCACTAACTAGTTCAGGATTGCCCATCATCACCGCAATATACCAAAATAATAATGATACGCGAAAACATGAATGTATTTCACAGTTGTTCAGTGCATAACCACTACCTCTGCACTATTTTATACATTTGGTTGAGGAGTTGTGAGATTGACGGTGCCCGCGTTGACTGCACACAGGACGTGTGGCGCATCAAGGGACGGCTCGTGAATGGAGAGAGGCTGCAGCTGTGAGGGGGCTCCGCCATGTGCCTTCACACCACTTAGAATCCCTGCCACCCAATAATTTGTGTCCCCTTTAATATGCCTTAAATGGATCTTCTATTTCAGACCCAATAGTCATAAAGCAGCAGTTATTAAAGCCATTGGCTGCACCATCCTAGTCAATATTTGGGGTCAATCACTGATGACATGCACACTGGATATCCCATCTTCAAGCAGAACAGAAGTACTTGGAAGTAATGCAAACCTCACATGAGGAGTGGTAAAAATTTTATGCAAATGCTGGCGAACCAGGTCTCCTCATCTGACGTCACGTGGCGTCCTCAAAACGTCTGTACATGTAACAACTAATCTGGACCTCTTTTCTCCAGGTCTCACTTCTACCTTGCTTCTCATGCTATAATATCACTAATCTTTATCTTTTGTCTGCAGCTATATTATCTCTCGTGCATCTCTCAGATCCGTGTTTCTCCGTCTTGGCGAGCCATATCTCTCTGCAGGCCATATGGGTCGACAGGTGAAGAACTCTTTCGTAAAGCCACTACATAAGCTGATATTCTGGTCTGCAATGCCTTTGTGTTCTGAAATGTTTTCACATGTTTTAAGTAATTCGTTAATGCTTCCATGAGTTTCTGATTCTGTTGGCTGTTGTGACTAGCGCATTTCACATTAGATGTTTTAGCAAGCAAAAAGTAAAAAAAAAATAACCATTCAAACTTATGGAAGAGCATTATTATTTTATTTGACATTTGAGGTGCGTAATTTCTGAGGTAAAACCATAAATGAGTTTCATCTCGAATGTTTATCTTGTTGAACGATGATGGGGACTGTTCCAGCACTTTTGAGCAAGGTTTCCTCTGGACAATAAGGGGTTAAAACTTGACACTTTCTTGGTTTTGATTTTGCAATGATATGTTTTCTGCATATAAAGCAAATGCTGTTAATTGTAAAACGTAAATGTAGATTTGAGTTCTAAAAGATGCAATACCTAACTATAAAGGAGTTGGAAATTATTTTTAATAAAGTGTTTAAATTCATAACTATATTTCGTTTTGTTTTATTGACCGAGTATACCATGTCATCAAATGGATATGTAACATTGTTAAAATTGAGTTGCAAATCATTAACACAACGCGAGATTTGAGTTATCACATTGAAAGATGTTGACCCAGGATATTTAAGTAATATTACTGATGGTAGTGTGCTGTCGTAATTCCTCATTGAAGTGTGCTAGATCACACAGCAAAGTGATCAAATTGTGAATAATCTGACCATTGGGCTCTTCGGCACATGTATAAATCTTAGAATTTTTTCATAAAAGGTGAAGATGTGAGCTACTTGTATGAAAAAAATTCATTCTCTAAAACTTGAGCAAAACTTTCATCGGCAACTACTGGGATCATGGCCAATCTGTGCTTCTCACTGCTTGGCCAATAGTCGCCATATAATCTGCATGCCAGACACACGCACACAGACACACACACGCACCTTGAGAGGCGTGTAGCCTAGATGAGCACACATTCGGCTGGTTTGGAGGGACCAGCAGGAGCCATGACTCGCACAGCGCTCTCTCTGCTCGTCCTTGCGCTCTTCTGTAAGTCGTCCTCTCACGGAGGCCCAGCACCACTCACCCCTGCAGCTCAAGCGCCACATTGGGGCGCCACGTTGGTGCCACGGTGGCGAGACGTTAACTACCTTGCCTGGTATACAGGAGTTGGAAGGGCTCGATCCAGACCCTGATGCCTGTATATTTGGAGTTTGCATGTTTCTCTCTCTCTCCCCGTTGTCGCGTGGATTTTTATCCGGATCCTCCGGCTTTTTCATCCACATTTAGAAACGTGCGTTTTTAGAGTATTTGGCTGCTATAAATTCCCACGTGATAAGCCACTTCATTGAGCTATCACTTGTGGCCAGGTCGCTTGTGAAAATGAGCTTCATAGCTCAGTGGGCCTTATCTGGTAAACTAAAAATACAGTAGTTTAGTTTTACATTGTCCGTTTATTGGTGAACTTAATATGAATGTGAGCTACGCATGCCGACAGGCCTGAGTTGAGCTGTAGATGAAGGAAAAGCTTCTAAGGAAAGCCTATGGGCTTGGTGAGTCCAGTTCAATCGTCAGTACATTTCCGTATATCATGAGCATTTGCTTGTGGTTATAAATGATGTAATTACAAATAAACATGCATTTTTGTTTATGCATATTTTTCAGATCTCGGCTTGCACTATTGTAAATGCATGAAATGTTTTAATATGTTTTTTACACATTTAATTAAAATGTTGTTTATAATAAGATACATATTTACAATATAGTGTTGCAATAACATGGGTCATGTTTATTTTTAATTGTATTCAAATAAATAAAATAGTGCTGTGTATAGTGAGTAGTTTGTATTATTTTACGAGTGATAGCGTTATCACACAGTATTCATACATTGACAATTCATTTAAATTCAATGAGTAAAAAATGTTATGTGAAAAAGCTGAACTACCCTAAACCCGATATTTGTATAAAGCTCAATTATACAATTAGTTGACCAGCTGTCATATCGTGATTTTTTTTTTCTCACTGACAATATTCTTTACATATTATTTGTGTTGAGATATCAGAATATTTAGACTGGAGGAATCCGATGAGCTATAAAGCTTTTTCACAGATGTCTAGGAGGTACATTTGCTTTATTTAGAATGTGTAATTCATGATTGAACTCAATGGACCAGATGGCACTCAGTCATGCCTATTTTAAGGCTCCCTAACGTGGGTTCTGTATCGGATGGGGCACAGCAGCCACCTACAACAGAGCCAATGGTGTGATGACAATTTCACTGTAAACTGTCATCTGGGCAAATTGGCATGCGATTTTAAAGAAAAAATAGTCTTAAACTTAACTCAAATGTCATTACTGCAATATTACTGTCTAAATGCAAAATTGGGCGAAATAATGGATAACTAATATCCTTTCTTCCTGTGGGAAAGCACGTCACACCTTGTCGTTTAATACTTATGTTGGTACTTTGTGTATTCTGAGTATTTACAGCAACACAAGATGTTTTCGTAAATTGAATCTGAGAAGCAAAGGCGTGCATTTATATACGCCTATGAGTCGGTACAATATCCAATGGGAATTAACTGCAGAAATTGTTAAGGAGCTTAAAAGAAGGCTGAAAAGTTGAGCTCAAGGTAAATGAGTTGCGTTCATCAACTGTTGATCAACAACTCTCAGACGGAGACGGCTGCTAAACGTAGGTCAGTTATTCAAAGTGGACAGAGATGAAACTGATTTCATAATCAGGTGGACAACTGTGGGCTGGAGTGCTTTGGAAAGCTTTATGATGAAAAGCAATGTGCCTAAGGAATACAATTATAATATATCATCAGTCAATATTATCCGCTCTGACACGTGCTTCATAAACGTGGACATGGACAAAGAAAATGGAACGGTGCACAAATCAAGAAGAGAAGCATTCTTAGAATTGTATTGGGAGAGGAACCCATACATTGGAAGCCGTATACTGGAAGCTAGAGACTTCATATTGACTCTTGAGAAAAGTGGGCTAGAGCAGGTTATCATCGCAAGACTGGAGGATGCTCGATGGTTGAGATTAACAATGGGGTGGCAGACAAGAGGAGAATACGTCTCAGAGGACGCTCATCGTGATGAAAAAAAATCTTCTAAGGAAAGCCCATGGGTTTGGTGTTACAATGAGTACAGTTCAATACAGTACATTTCCGTATATCATGAGCATTTTCTTATGGTTATAAATGATGTAATTACAAATAAACATGCATTTTTGTTAAGCATATTTTTCAGATCTCGCCTTGCAATATTGTAAATGCATTAAATGTTTTAATACGTTTTTTACACATTTAATTAAAATGTAGTTGTTTATAATAATATACATACTTGCAATATAGTGTTGCAATAACATGGGTCATGTTTCTTTTTAATTGTATTCAAGTGAGGGATGACATCGGCTCGTGTGGGCACAAGTCCCGGGGGGATTGTCACATCGCAGAACCCCACGTGGGATGATGGCAGCACCTTGGGGAAGACTTTAATCCAGCGGTGAATGAATCATAGTTGATGACGATTATCCAACTGCTTCGTTCACTGCACTACGAACTCGGCAACCTGAAAATGTGATTCCTGACCCGGTCATAGGCACTCCTCCCTTTCACCAACTTGCAATGACCACCGCGGCAAAGTATCATTAATCAAACACTCAAGAGTGACACTGTGTATGGAGCCCTTCATCCAGCAGTGGATGGGCAAAGGTTGTAATTCAAATAAATGTCATATGCTATAGGTGAAAGGGTTTGCTTCGGTGTATGTGTGTGTTCATCATTCCTTGTTTTTGAGTGAATCCACTCAGGTTATTGTTGCATTCACCCGACACTGCTTAAAATATGCCACGGTTTTACTTAACAGGCATCCAGGAGGGCAGAGCAGCTACACTCATGAAGGCAATTCAAGGTAACGCAACTTGTAGCACCACCACCACCGTGACCTGAACACCAGACACTTACAAAAACCCTCACAGCCGAGGTAGCAACTCAGTGAATTTCCCTGTTCTCCGTATTAAGGGATGCTCCGGAAAGACGGGCCTCCAAATGTCTTGGGGTCAGAAATGGATTACATTACCCAGACACACACACACGCGCGTGTCTCCACAACTTAAGCGTGAGACACAAGAACACGCATCTCATGGTGTCCTAGAATTATCAATTCGGGGAATCCAACAGGAATGCTTCACTCTTTAACAACACGCGAGTTAAACTCGTGAACACAATACAAAAACGGGTAAAAGATGTCACCATTAGAGGGGCCAGTTTCAAGAAGTGCACAGAAAGAGAACCTGTTTAGACTGAGCACATGCCCTGGGTATGGACACAAAGGATGCACTGATTTGGTTGTAGTCAATGGTCCCAATATCTACGATTTGCTGATAAATGGCTAGATGACAAACCATTACATCAATGCTAAAAGTAAGTTACTGGGTGCCAGACTCAAACGTCGGACATGAAGGTTATCAGCAACTAACACTACTATCAATAGTTAGGTATTCTTTATGTAAGAGAAAATGCATACTTTATTAGGCTTTCACCTGAGTATGGGCACATGCTTAATGTATAATACAATGTCATTAAAAGCCAAGCTCCTTAATGTAACTAGTCAAACATCCCAATTCAGTACTCTTCAGAAAAATGTATTTACTCAACGAGATTGTCCTGTATAAATAAATTGCGTTATGACTATTCAAGCTGTCCTCGACTTAAGAACGGGTTACGTTCCTTAGGCCCAATCGTAAGTCTATTTGTTCCTATCTCGGAACTCAATATTTATTTGCACAGTTAGTGTTATGAAATGTGATACGGTTCAACAAAAAAATGGAAGCATTGTTAGATTAATAAATATACATTTGCATGTAATACTATAATACTGTATAGTAAATCCAGTAAAACATCAAATAAACACGAAAATAAAATATAAATGTTATTTTCACTTGTGCATCATATGGGATTCTGGGACTCAAAAGCACAACCAAACGCTCACAAATTGGATGGTCAAAATAATCTCACGGCATTTTGTTCGAAAGTCGGTGTGTTCGTATCTCGGGGACTGCCTGCACTATGGTTTTTATCCACCTGCTTGCAGATCCGAGTGCGGTGTTTGTGCAAGAGGAGACAGCAGCCAGCTTCCTCCGTCCACGCCGCTCGGTCAAGCTGCAGCGTGAAATAATCGGTGAGTGAGTGAGCGAGCGAGTGAGTGAGCCCTGTGGCCCATCATAACCCTCGCTCCAGCAGCAGCCTGCAAACAAAGCGCTGCAGTTTCGTTTTTAAATGTGCATCGGCGGAGGTCCAGGGCTTCGTGACCGTTCGGTTCGAGGTCACATTGATGATGCGCACGCGTGTGGGACAGCGGAACAGACGCAGAGCCTCTTGGCGGACAAGCGCCGCACGGAATACCGTGAGGAGCAGATCAAAGCACGGGAGAACTTTGCTGAGGAAGAACGATCTGGTAAGGAGTGGCCAGTCACAACCCACAGACATATCTTCATCTGGATCACATTGCTCTCACATTTCAAAACTGCAGAAATATGGTAGCTTAATGGACAGGATTATTAGTGGTGGTGTTTTCAAGTTATCAAAGTATCATAGCCTGATTTGTTTTATTTATATATTTGAAATGCAGTTATTTTGTGCTTCTAGAGTTGAGACAATCGTCATGCTGATCTATTCACTGATAGACGTGGCAATGCCATTCCTCGTCGTGATGTCATAATCCATCTCACTCCTGTGCACGAGCTGACCTCATTGCTCCATCCTTGTGGTAGTCATACGCTGGTGTTTTTTTGCTGTGGAGCAAAGTTGGTATCATTGCAACCATTTACACGTTAACTCGTTGCTGTGCCAAGAAAGTGCAAAATAAAACTGACGTCAACGGTGGCCACTACAGAGTTGTTTGTCAACTTGAAATATCGCATTTCGCATGAAGCATCAATATGGCAAAAGTATTACTGCTGTAAGCCACGTGTTGTTAAACAAACTTTTAGCTTAATGCCGTGGCAGTTAGGTTTATAGTCCGTCACTCAGTTGCGCTGTTTGTCCTCCGCAGAGACGTACGAGCAGACCCGGGAGGCGACCGAGTCGTGGAGAGAATACCACTACGACGGACTCTACCCTTCCTACCGCTTAAACCGCCACATTCCCTACTGAGCCACACCAAGAGGACGCAAGAGCCAGCAGAAATCCGCTGAGGCACTCGACAACAATGTGCTATGCACATCACCAGCGGAGCCCAAGATATGCTGCCAACTGCTGAGTCTAAACAGATGATTAATATCAATAAACCGTGCACAAAGTAATCAACGCATGAGCATGCAATATTAATGTTCAATGGACGCATTATTTGCAGTTTAACACATTCAACAAAACCTGCATACTTGTGGTAGGATACACATGGCCATTTCTGGTTGGATGATAGCTTTTAAATAATCTACTTCCCATCAAAATCAGTCCAGTTACGAAGTTTAAATTTGTGATTATTAAATCGTGGCCTAGCGTGTACCCACTATATTGGATTTTATATATTGGGTCAAATCCAAAAGTGATCAAACATAATACGCAACCGTTATCCTATTTAAACTCACAGATGAGTGATGGTGCAAATGACTCACGAACTGGATGCGAAATATTTTGTTGGTCTAAAATAGCCACACCTACAGACCCAAGAGCTTGCAGAAATAGGTCCCTTTAAGTGCACCTTTTACACAAATTGATATTGATAGCTTTGCACAAAACATGTTTCTGTTGTAATGTTCATAACTAAATACGACCACAATTATCCATCCAGAACTACCAACACAAGTTTTTTGTCTAAATGGTATACATTTTTGCAACAAATATCAGCAAGCCTGTTTTTGCTTGTATGTTAAATTCAGTTTTTCTTAAAAGCTTGTCTCAGCATAAAATGTTGCATCGTCAATTTTCATATTTGAATTGCTTCCTGCTTTAGTGTGATACTTTAGTTACAAAACGTGAATAAATCTTTTTTTGGAACGTTAAAATACTCGCATTTTTTTAACATTTCACCAGTTTTTACTGTGCCCATACACATGCGAGTTTAGCAAATTTGATCCTTAAAATTCCACACTACATTGGCAAATTCTACACCACAGTGGCACACGAAACACCGTGTGCTCAACATGTGAAGGTGATAAAGAGCCCCTTGTCAAGGCTGCTTAAACTGATGGGGCAATGCTAGTGGCGAGCAGCTATTACAACTGGCACAGCCAGTTGAGGCAGTGGTGCTGCTACTGTCTGGATGTGTGTATCTCACTGCGCAAGGTCACTTAAGGCTGAGTAAATTTTAAACCTAAACTAGTTCATATAGCCAATGGTCTGTAGTTAGATAACAGACAATATAATTACGTTAACTTACCAAAATTAATTTCTGGAAATGTTAGCCCTGAAAGAAACACCTGCATTTAACAGCTAAAGTATGATAAAACAAAACCTATGAAATACGTATTGGTTAACTTTAGAACATTTATTCATTAAAGTACAAACACCACCAGTGACCTGCACCCAATAAAAATGTTGACTTACACCGCATGCCTAAAATCTGGAAATCAGGGTCAAAGACATCTTAAAAGTAACTTTCAATGCATTGGCAATTAAATGCTTACTTCAACGATAAAAAACCAAGCTCCAATATTTGCTACGTTCCAACCAAAATATCAAGCGGCTTTATCCACAGAAATTGCATTACAGCACACACTGGAATGTACCAATAAAACACATTGCAATTATTAATCAAATAGAGGTACAACCAGCATGATGTATAATAAGATGGTGACCAATACATGGTTTTAAGAGAGCAATGATTTAATTAATCGGTAGCCATGCAAACATTTTTAGAATGTATACATACAAAATACTAATATAAAAGTCAATGGGAAAATTATTTGGGGAGTTTGATAATTTTTCACATTTTCAAATCCAAATAAATGTTATGGGTTTTCCCACATAAAAAATCCTAATTGTTTTAAAATTACAGTACTTAAGACACTACATAAACACAAACATGTTACTTCCAAGGATAGTAAAGCTATTATTTACAATTACAATGCTCCCGCCAAGTATTTATAAGTTTTTTACCGGGCCTTTCATACAGCGGAAGCTTCACACGCTACACTTTTGGTAAAATGATGGCTTACATCATAAAAAAGAGTAACAGATACACATTGTTAGCTTCATAGCACGGTGGAATTCCTATGACAAGCATCATGATTGTGCACCTATTTGGGCAGGCACAACACACCAGATGGGACGGTGGGACCAGCACCCGCACACTCAGCTGCTTTTCACTCCCGATGGCTGATGTCAATACAGTGCAGTGTGGAAATGCATGCAACCACCAGTGGTTGACAGTGGCCCTGATAAAAGGAATGAAATGGGGGCCGCCCCTGTTCAATCGTTACCATCTTTGTAGCCCAGCACTTGAGCCCCCTCCAACCCTTGAGGCTCAGTACAGAAGCACTGTCTCCACACTCGATAGCCACACACCGAACTAAAAGTTCAACGGTATTGAACACTTGCCGGGAGAACATCATTGATGTCAAAGTGTATCATCCCATCTTGGAAATTATCCCTGCAAACACTCAGGCCAAGCTGTTGAGAAACTTTGCCTGCTCTTCGCCACGTGGCAACAAGGTCTCGGCTCCGATCTTCGGCCCCTTCCTCTCCTGTGCGGCAGACACACGAAATCACAGTCACTGTCTGGTACATGCCCACGGAGACCAATATAGCAAGCAAGAAGTGCCGGGGGAGAATAATTCTAATTGATGGATTACATGAGAAACAAACATTCAAGTAGGATGAACCACCACCATCAAAGTACTGATTTGCGGCAGGTATTCAGCCACCAAGAACGTTTCAAATGTGTTTGAAGGAAAACATCTCAAACTAGTAATGCAACAACTGTTGTCAATCCTCCAAATGTTGTTGCTAACCTTTCGTTCGAAATCCTATTACCGCAAATTGGCAGTTGAGAAAAAACAGTAGACACTTGAGGTTCAAAAATTACTGGGAGGCTATATCAACAAAATTAATGATAATCTGAAAATGTTCACTCACCTACGATTTTTATCAAATGGAGGTAAGAGTTTACTTAATAAACCATCAAGACAGCAATACTATCGAAACACTAAAAACGAGTTGTTTATTTTTTTATATAAAGTAGGGCAATCAACCTGTCAAATCAAAGAGAAGTCTTAATTGTGTGGGTGTCTCATGCATTCTCATTCACAAACCTTCAACATTGAGTCCCTTTCCCATTTGAACTGCCCACAGTTTCTGCAAGATGACAGCACATTTTCACTTGATTAATATTTGAATTAAAATGTTCGTACAAGTACAAAATGAAACAATAAATCTGGCATAAAAGCCACAGCATACACAGTGATTAAAGTACCCACATTAAACACTCGTAGCACTGGAAAAAAACCACAGCACAAACACTGCAGAGAGTGCAGCACACATGGTACATAAACACACAGGGAATGGAACACACTGAAGTGCACACGGAACACTGGAATAAACCACAATCGACACAACCACATACTATATCAAGTTACAGCATATGCAGAACTGGGACAAGCCATAGTACACACAGCACCAGGAAAAACAGCTCAAGCAAACAAACAGCACTGGAACAGTAAAGTGCACACACACAGCCCTGGAAGGGTGAGCACACACACACACACCAGCAGTGGCATAGTGTTCACAGAGCACTGGGGGAAGTCACAGCCAGCACACGGGCCACCAGGCACGTACTTGCAGTGTTTCTGGGGCAGCCTGTCGAGCGACACGGTGCGGTGGCTGCACTGGCCACAGCGGAAGAATCGCTTGACGCCGTCGTGCCATGACAGCGTGTGCATCTGCTGCACGCACGTCTCCAGCGCCTTGTAGTGCGTGTACTTGCACTGTGGCGAGAGGGGACAGGGACGACAGGGGACACAAGGAAGATTAGGTTTAAATACAGTTTGCGGAGCTCGTAAATATGTCATTCAATGAAGTGGCTAACACAGTAGCAAATAACTGAGTTGGCAGCAAGGAGATCCTGGGTTCAAATACAGTTGCCAGTAATTAATATACATTTTCAAGTGTAGTGAGTTGGTGGCCTAAGCTGTAACACAATGCTCAATTAAAATGCAATTGTATTCTAGATTTGAAGCTTTCGTGACTGCAAGGATTCATATTCTTAGGTTTTTTCGGTAAAGTCACGTACCTACGTGACTTTACCGAAAAAACCTAAGAATAGAAATACAATTGTAATTAAAAAACTTTTGTAAAAAAAAATTTTGATGATTCTACACCTGCTTGCAGCTCACAACACGGCACTTTTGTTCCTTCAAGTTCTTCATCTTCTCTTCCATCTGCTCCTTCTTCTCCCGAACGTTGAAGTACTGCTCTTGTAGGTCATCCTCTGCCTATGGGTGTGGATAAACATACCGCCAAATAGGCAAAACACCGTGGAAGACGCTTATTCAAACGAGGACGATGGCAATTATTATGACAGGCAAGCAGATACGGTGACAATGACAAATGGGGCTACAGCAATACAGGGAAAGGAGATGCAAGGGTGCTTCAAAAAAAATGTTAACACTTCTGAGAATTTGTAACAACAAGAAATGTGCCTCCGGGCTCTGGAGGCCACCTGAAGAAGATTCCAGGCATGTGTCGACAATGATGGTGAACAAGTGGCGACTCTTTTGACTTTTTGAAGCGATTAATATACATTTGTTAACATGTTACAGTGTATTATCCGTTCTTTTTCCATTAAAAACGATAGTCCTATATAAGTGTTAACAATTTTTTTGAAGCACCCTGGACTTATATTCAGGTGAAAAGGTATCAAGGGACTTCCACAAAACTACACGGCTATACTAATTAACAGGCATATAGACACGTACACAAGTACAGGAGTGATATTGAGGCAAAAGGGCACGTGAATTTATTTTGCTTGGATATCATTGGCAAGTGACTACACAGATGATCTACGGGATAAACAAATTATATTCTCTATTAATTTGCAATAACGTTTACAGCAATATGGTGGCCTGTGCCATGAACTGGCAGGCTGCCGCCTTGTTAAATAACTTAATTACTACTAATTAAGATGCACCTCCAATTAGCACGGTTGGCTATGTACGGTGCGAAAGAAGTTTGACATACATACATATTAACTTTTTATAGCATCCTATTTAAGGCGACCACAACAAATGAGACACCAACAGCCGCCCACACACCCATGGGGTCATCATGAAAAACTCAAAAGACAACTGGGTCCGTAGCGGCACCGCGTGCACACCGATCACGCAGCGACGGCGTCGCAGCCACCCACGCACCTGCCGCACTTTATCCGAGTGCTTGGACCGCGCCGCCAGCAACTGCTGGAACTCGGGTGAGTTAAAGAGCTCCGAGTTCCGCCGTGCTCGCTTGGAAGCCGGTTCCTGACCGCTTTGCTCTTCTGAGAAACAACAGCCACGGGGGGAAAAGAGAGACTTGAGTTGAGCCAAGCGGTGCCACAAATGGTTGAAGCTAAGTGGATTTGACGTGCGCAACGAGTTAATTTTCCATCAGCTGACCAAAACACCCCATTCATGTGGGTCTCAAAGTCCAGGTGGGGTTATACCATATATGCTTCAGATTATAAGCAAGTTCTGGAAAGTAAGTCGCGCCTAAAACTTTCGGGACATTTTTTTTAAAAAAGGAAAATTGTATTAATCGAGAGATTATGGGTGCTATGGGAGAGCTGATGCCTGGAAGATTACGCATGCACGGCTTTAAAATGGGGAGAAACACGTCTTCTGGAAAATTATGCTGGATAACTAGATTAAAACCCTTCTTCCGGAAGGCAACATATTCCACTCCCCAACCTGCCCCAACTTTAGCCTTAACATATAGGGGGGGAAAATGCATATTATTATTATTTGGAGAATCTTTCGCACGGTTACTCTTCAGTACCTGGGGAGGAGGCGGTGTCCTCCTCCGTGCGCTGCAGGACGGCTCGCACAGTCTCCCCGGCCACCTTCCGCTTCACAGCGTTGGGGTTCTGCTTTTCCAGTTGCTTGCCATTGGCCCGCAGCTTATGCACAGCAGCCAGCTGCGACCAGCACGTGTGCTCATTATTCATCTTAACTGATAAAAACAATCCAGCAGCAGCTGTGAACATAAGACCACATCTCCACCATTTCTAATAAGAGATTTGGGCCATTTGAGGTTGAACTGATACCCGATGCAATTGTTGGAAGAATTGTGTAGTTTCTCCCATTTATTGGTAAGAAAAATCACCACTTACTTGCCAATTGAATTCCCTTTATATATTCAGCAAAGCCTCAAATAATCTCAGGACACTGTTTTTAAAAAGGTTTTGCATGAGGACATTTGGCAAATTCCTTCAAAAACAGTGTTTGCCTGAAGTAGAGAACTAAACATTGTTGTAATGTTGTAATAAAGTCGACCAACACCCAAATGTCCAGGGAGATATGTTATCTACTGACCACCCCATAGCCTTGCAAGTTGGAAATATCACAGCCAAAAATGACATTCCCCGATGCACAAACCACGCCCGCAATGCGCCGCAATACTGGTGTGTGTCACCACCCGGCGTTTTCCACTGGAACTGACGGCGAGTACGTTTTTTTTTAAATGCATGACCAGTGCCGTCAAGAGTTTGGCGGGGGGGGGGGGGGTCCTCACCTTTTTCCTATCGGCGTTTGACGCTCGCTTGTTCGGTTGTGGAGGCGAGTCAAACAAGAAAACCTCGTCCCCATCTCGGAGTCCGCTGCCGATGCGCGGAGTCCTGACCGAGGTGGATGGCGAGGGGATCGGTGAAGAGGATATGCTGCCACCTGGCTCGGGTCTGACTGGCCTCTCCGTCGTGCCCGTCGGAGTCGCTGGGTTTGCTTCGGGGCGCGAAGCAGAAGGGGCATCTGCGATCTGAAGAAGCCTGTACACGTAAGAAAAAAATATATATTTTGTGAATAATTAATAAATATAGTGATTGTTAGCCAGTTTAATAAGCTTTATAATGACCGTGCCAAAGTGCCAAACTGGTACCATTGCGATCCTGCATTCAAACCTCGAGTCTCTCTCTCTCTCAAGGGACTCATAATACTCATGTCAGCTACAGAGACATTGGAGGTTGAAGCCCCGATGCTGGGTATGTGTCTCCGTCATTTTCACTGGGCTCAATGTTCATGCAGCAATAATCTGCTTTATGTGAGAGTTCTGGATAGGTCTTTACCATACAATTCCTTATACATATGAAGTATTGGAAAATGACGGCAGGAAACTCCTTGACGGGAACACACTTCTTTTATTAAATCTTGACTTGTAACAATACAACGCGTGGCCTCTCTTCTTCACAATGCGCTTCTCTTGACTCTGGATTCTGTGCTGCCGGCTCTCTGTGCCTCGTGTAGACTCCGCGCCTCGGCTACACTCCTCTCTCGCCTCGTGTAGACTCTGCGCCTCTGCTACACTCTCCACTCGCCTCGTGTAGACTTTGCATCTCTCTCTCTGGCTACACCGTATGCATACTCGGCTCGTGTAGACCTTCCTCTCTCGCTGGCTACACCGTATGCATACTCGGCTCGTGTAGACCGTTCTCTCTCGCTGGCTACACACTATACATTACTCAGCTCGTGTAGACCGTTCTCTCTCGCTGGCTACACACTATACATTACTCAGCTCGTGTAGACCGTTCTCTCTCGCTGGCTACACACTATACATTACTCAGCTCGTGTAGACCGTTCTCTCTCGCTGGCTACACACTTATACCTTACTCTCCTCTACTCTCCATTACTCTCCTCTCCGGGCTCTATCTCTGCACCTTCGTCTTCATTCTTAGATGGTTCCACTTCTGCCCCTGCTCCTCTGTGCATCACCTTATATACCCCTTCTTCCCGGGAGACGGAGCGGATGCGGACCTCAACGTCGGCACCGCTCCTCAGTTACCCAATCCCCACGCGCTATCCCTACGATCCGGTTCCGCTCAGCGCGTGTTTCCACTCCCCGACCAATCACACCGCGCTGCTACCCGATCACTCCCTCTGGGCGCGTCACCGGCACACAGCCAATCAGCAGCACTACCCCCACCCGCGCACTGACGCCTGCTCCTCCCCGTCAGCGCGCGTCACCACACACACATCCGTACATACGCGCTGGCACACGACATATACACCCAGCGCGTATCACCACTACATCACCCCCTCCCACATAGCTCGCAGCCGGCCCGGCTGCTAACAACAACCAACCGCGACGATAAAACGACAACCAACAAAAAAAAACCCCGTAGCCCCCCGAGTGTGCCCCGTAACATAACACAATAACAACAAGAATAACTATGTACAGATTGACAATGAACCCGAAAAGTCAACAATAACACGATAATTCGAAACGAACGCGCCCCACGTCCCTGCGACTACACGCAGTGACGAGGCGCTCCAACTGCCCCGACTCCTCACGAGGCAGGTCATGCAAAGTAGCACGACCTGGCGCGAGTCCGTCTGGCTGGTCCATCGTATGGGGCGGGACACTGACGACCGTCCGGCGGTTCCGGCTGCTCCAGACGGCGCGGAACGGGCCTGAAAGGGCCGGCCCCGCCGCGGAGATCCGGCCGCCGGTGATCGGCAGCTGTCAGTTCCGAGACACCTGGGAGCAGATCAGGCGAAAATACGTGTGGATCAGGCAGAGACATTTCCCCCTCTGGGTCGCCGGTCACGTCACACGCCCGGCCATCACGACACAAGGGGAGGCCATATGGAGGCGAGAACGGTTTCAGTCGGGAGGGGTGAACGTACCACCGGCGCTTTCCCCACTTTATCTGAACGCACTGGGGCCGTGCAACGCGCACGACCTCCACGGGTCCCCTCCACGGTCTCAACAATTTAGGCGACGTAGCCAAGGGTGCCTGAGGGCAATGCAGCCAGGCCCTGTCACCTGGTTTCCATTCGTGCATGGACACCTTCCGTGCCCGCAACCGTTCATTAGCAATTTGGCGAGCCCGCGAATTAAGCCGCGCGGCCTCCCTCGCCTCTGTCAGCTTGTGAATATTAAACTTAATATGTTCTGCCAAATTAGAATTAGTTCGTGGAGCGGACAGGCCAAGTTGCGTTTCTATTGGCGGGTCAGCTTCCCGACCGTACATCAAATAGAATGGGGAAAACCCCGTAGCTGCATGGGGGGCCATTCTATACGCGGCAAGGACTCCCGGGACCTGCAGGTCCCAATCTACATGTGCCTCGCACACCTGCTGGCACAGCATGGAAGTCAAGGTTTTGTGGAGTCTCTCCACCATCCCGTCAGTCTGCGGGTGGTACGGGGAGGTACGCACCTTCTTGGTACCCAACAGATCGCACACCTCTTGCAACAATTTACTCGAAAAATTTTTACCTTGGTCGGTCAGCAGGCGTTCGGGAGCCCCCTTGTCCAGGACATAGCCCTGGACGAAGGCATCCGTCACAGCCGCTGCCGACTGGTTAGCGAGAGGCCACGCCATAGGCCATCGGGTAAAGTATTCGACCCCCACTAACAAATATTTATTCCCTCTCGGCGTGACTGGGAAGGGCCCCAAAATATCGAGTGCAACGAGCTCGTTGGTACGCGAGACCTGAATAGATTGCAGCGGTGGATTAGCTGCCACGGCCGGTGGTTTACGCCTGGCGCACTCAACGCACCCCTTCAGAATATGCACCACATCACTTCCCATTCCCGGCCAGTAATAGTCACGCTGAAGCAGGGCAAGCGTCTTGTTAACTCCCAAGTGCAAGAGGCGTTCGTGTGCCGCCAAGACAACCCTCCCCCTCACAGCGGAAGGCACCACGAGTGCGTTCCGCCGGGACAAACTGTCCCATTTCAATAACACGCCCCGCTCAAGTACATAGGAGCCGGTACGCTCCTGGTCCCCCTCGGGACCCCCAACCTTGCGGCGCAATGCTAGCAGCGAGCTGTCCGCCATCTGGAGGCGGCCCCATTCGCTGAGCGACAGCGAGAGCAGCGAGTCCCGACCCTGAGAGGCAGTGGAATCATCCCCGATCGGTGCGCCCGCTGTCGCAGCCAGTGCCCCCATCTCCCCCGCAAGCGTCGGTTTACAGCGCGCCGATCCCGACAAACACGCGCATTCATCACAAGGCAACAACCGCGACAAGCAATCGGCATTCGTGTGTCGCAACCCCTTACGGTACGTAGTCGTAAACTGATAGTCCTGGAGGACTTCCAACCAACGCGACAACTGGCCCGAGGGCTGGGCGACCCTCAATGAATACTGTAGCGCCGCGTGGTCCGTTCGGACTGTAAAGTGACGACCATAAAGATATGGCCTAAACTGCTGCACAAAAAAAACAATGGCAAGCAGCTCGCGACGGGTGACACAGTAGCGCTGCTCCGCCGGAGACAACACCCTACTACCGTAGGCGACAACTCTTTCGACACCCCCAACGACTTGGGATAGCACCCCCCCAATGCCCGTGTTGCTAGCATCCGTGTCCAGCAAAAAGGGACTGGCAAAATCGGGATAACACAAGGGTGGGGCACCCACCAAGGCGTCCCGGAGGGAGCGAAACGCGGCCTCCTCCTCCGGTCCCCATTTGAACTTCACTCCCTTCGCCGTTAGAGCGTGCAAGGGTTTTGCAATAGTGGCGAAGTGCTCAACGAACCGCCGATAATAAGAAGCAAACCCGATGAAACTACGCACGTCGGAAACGGACGTAGGTGTCGGCCACGAACCGACACAATCCGTCTTCGCGGGATCGGTGGAGATCCCCGAAGAATCGACAATGTGACCCAAGTATCTAACGGACCCACGAAGGAGGTGACATTTGGCCGGTTTAAATTTCAACTTAGCCGATCGCATTCGCAAGAACACCCCTCTCAATCGCCGGAGGTGTTCCTCAAACGTTTTACTGAAAACAATGACATCGTCCATATAAATCAAGCATGTATCCCACTGCAAGCCCGACAAAACCAGCTCCATAAGTCGCTGAAACGTCGCTGGAGAGGAGTGAAGTCCCATGGGTAACCGGTTAAACTGGAACAGCCCCCCTGGAGTCCGAAATGCTGTCTTAGGTTTCGACTCTTCGTCGAGCGGCAACTGCCAAAACGCCGATAACAAATCAAGAGTCGAAAAATATCGCGCACCAGACAATGCATCGAGGGACTCATCCATCCTGGGGAGCGGATACGCGTCAGCCACAGAGATCTTATTCAGGCGACGGAAATCAACGCAGAATCGCAGGGACCCGTCCTGCTTCTTAACCAGCACAATAGGCGCTCCCCACGGGCTAGAGGAGGGCGAAATAATATCGGCTTCTAGCATATCGTTAACAGCCGACTGAACATGTTCCTTCTCCACGGGACTCAGTCGGAAGGGATTTAGCCTGACCGGCGCCGCATCGCCCGTTTCAATGTGATGGTGCAACAAATCCGTGCACCCAATGTCATACTTATGTTTACTGAATACATCAGAGAATTCAATGAGCAACTCGCGCAGCGCACCCAACTGCGCCGCCGACAAATCGTCCGAGGCGGCACATAACGAATGGACCCACTCAAGGTCTTCCCTTGGCTCAACGTTCCGCGCGGGGCTCGAGCCCACCTGCGCAACCAACCCATCATCCCCAGGGACCTGCGCCGCGTGAGCCAGCACGGTGCCCTGCGGAATGACAGCTGGTCGCGACCCCGCGTTCAAAACCATCACAAACGGATCCCTGTCAGCCCGCACCAAAGTGTGAGCCACCGATAAATCAAGACCCCCGACAGCCTTGTTAGAAGGACCCAAAAGCATACTCTGTCCCGAAGCCTCCCTCACCCATGGTTTCCGCAACCGGAGGGGAATCAACATCTGTGAACCCGGGGGCACTTGCACTGTCTGCGTCGCCACCGCTTGTATCGTAGCGCACGCCGTCCGAATGTCAGTAGGGCCCGTCAAAAATGAAATCCGGCGACCCGATGGCAGTTCAATGCATCGTTGATCGATAAGAATTTTAATGGGCATTTTAGCCAAAAAGTCAGTGCCCAAAAGACACGGAACTGCCAAAGAAGACGAAACGAAAACGGGTCCCGACAATTTGATATCTCCAATGCAAATGGACGCCCTAACCTGACCGATAATGCCCAACGATCCCCCATTAGCGGCGTAAAATGGCACATCCACTGGAAGCAGCGGACGACATTGGACCGGAAGAATATTATAAATGAGGTCCGATATAATAGTTGCCGATGCCCCCGTGTCCACTAACACCCTAATCTCAACCCCATCAATAGATCCCGTAACAACGGACGAACCCGCCGAAGCAGCCACAATTCTATGCCCCAATTCCGCCCATTCAATGTCTCCCTGGTCCCGGCCGAACCCCCCTCGCCGAACCGAATCCCCGAACCTTAACCGGCCCTCCTCCGCCGCAACGCGGCGTCCCATGTGTGCCGAATAAACAGGCCGAGCGTGTGAGGTGCCGCGACTTGCCGGGGATTGTAGAGATGACTTGGGCTCTCGGTCGTCGTCCAGCCGAGCTCCCATGGCGCGCTGCCGCGGAGCGCGGCACCCGGACGCCACGTGGCCCCGGAGGCCGCAGTTATAGCACGTGACGAGGGTCGGAGTAGATCTTGGTTGCTCCGACTTTCGGCCCGATCGCAGAGGCGACCGGGCCCCCGGCCTCCAGTCCCCTGGTCGTCCCGTGGCGAACGCCTCCTCTCGTGGGCTGACGACTTGGGGTTCGGCGACCACCAAACCCGGGGCTGCGACGACAGCAGCGTTGCAACCAACGCCTTGCTTCCGTTGTAGGGCCTCGTGCGCTTGAATACTCGTGGCGACTCTCAAAGAAGAAATATCAATCTCGTCAGCTGTGTTGATAGGGACCCCCAGGTCCTGCGCCAACTTGAGCAGCTGCTCCAAAACCATCGCGTCTTGGCCCTCCTCGTCCATCCGAGGGAACGCCGCATCAGCAAGAGCCAGCAACGCCGTGCGATAGGCCAGCGTGGTCTCCGTGGCCGCTTTCCGTCTTGCGTAGAACTGATGGCGGCACGTAGAGGGAGGCCCGTAGACCCTGGCCAACAAACCCAGCGCATCCTTCAGCGTGGAGCGGTCCGACTTCCGTGCAGCCCTGAAGGCCGCGAGCGCATCGACGTCCAGCATGGCGGGCAATGCCCGCAGCGCCGTAGCATCGGACCACGCTGACATCTCTTGATGCGCCAAAAACCTTCGCTGAAATTGGCCCCAGTCTCCGCCTTCCGCCTTGAAGGCTGACAACGTGGGCAGGCGCTGCTGAAAAATGAAGTCATCCGCCTCGTGGTTCCTCTCCGCCTGTCCGTCGGTGTCTAAGATGGCGGCTCCAGCAGCAGACGTAAGATGGCGGACCCCCTCGCGCGCTGATGACGTCGATGCGCGCGCTTGGGAACCCACCACCACGTGGCGCTCGCCGTTCCCGCCAAAAGTAGGCCCAGGCGCAATGGCGGGAATCCCCCATTCGTTTTGGCGGGAATCTGCGGGGCGACCTTGTAAAATGTCCCCCACCGTCCCCGCTCCTCCCGACGAGCTGATCTCCGCCAAGATGGACGCGGCGGCGAGCAGCAGCTCCGCCAGTCGGGAGTGCGCCTCACGAAGCCCGGCGTCTGTCCCCGGTCGCTCGGCCGGCGCCGTCGACGGACCCTGCAGCGTGGGCAAGTCCTCTTCCTCACCCCCCGCCACCAGCGGCCCCGAGTCGTCCAGGTCTTCCTCGCGGTCAATCCCGTGGGTCCTACGGGTCTTCCTCGTCTCCATACTTGGAAGCCCGTTTCACTTCTGACGCCAGATGAAGTATTGGAAAATGACGGCAGGAAACTCCTTGACGGGAACACACTTCTTTTATTAAATCTTGACTTGTAACAATACAACGCGTGGCCTCTCTTCTTCACAATGCGCTTCTCTTGACTCTGGATTCTGTGCTGCCGGCTCTCTGTGCCTCGTGTAGACTCCGCGCCTCGGCTACACTCCTCTCTCGCCTCGTGTAGACTCTGCGCCTCTGCTACACTCTCCACTCGCCTCGTGTAGACTTTGCATCTCTCTCTCTGGCTACACCGTATGCATACTCGGCTCGTGTAGACCTTCCTCTCTCGCTGGCTACACCGTATGCATACTCGGCTCGTGTAGACCGTTCTCTCTCGCTGGCTACACACTATACATTACTCAGCTCGTGTAGACCGTTCTCTCTCGCTGGCTACACACTATACATTACTCAGCTCGTGTAGACCGTTCTCTCTCGCTGGCTACACACTATACATTACTCAGCTCGTGTAGACCGTTCTCTCTCGCTGGCTACACACTTATACCTTACTCTCCTCTACTCTCCATTACTCTCCTCTCCGGGCTCTATCTCTGCACCTTCGTCTTCATTCTTAGATGGTTCCACTTCTGCCCCTGCTCCTCTGTGCATCACCTTATATACCCCTTCTTCCCGGGAGACGGAGCGGATGCGGACCTCAACGTCGGCACCGCTCCTCAGTTACCCAATCCCCACGCGCTATCCCTACGATCCGGTTCCGCTCAGCGCGTGTTTCCACTCCCCGACCAATCACACCGCGCTGCTACCCGATCACTCCCTCTGGGCGCGTCACCGGCACACAGCCAATCAGCAGCACTACCCCCACCCGCGCACTGACGCCTGCTCCTCCCCGTCAGCGCGCGTCACCACACACACATCCGTACATACGCGCTGGCACACGACATATACACCCAGCGCGTATCACCACTACACATATTTAAAAATCTATTTCATAAATGTCTACTTAAAATAGTCTATATAGGTAGGCTTAAATAATAATAAAAGAATAAACTTTTCTATAGCTGTCGGGTTTTTTTGCAAACCTATACTGATATTTTATCCAAAAACATGAATAAAGGGAAAAGGCCCAACATCCTAATACAGCATCCTCCTTTTTAAGTCTTGATGCTCACTGAGGCTTTCCTGGACAAATAAAAAAGCTTATGTCTCTGCTGCCTAGCTAAATCCCATTGATAAATGTGTGGTTAACCTCAAGGAAAATTTTACTGGTAGGAACGAAGTGGACCAGACCACCAATAGATTATATCGTCCGTCCGTCCGTCCGTCTGTCCGTGTATCAACATCGCCCCCTACTGCAAACACTTGGCATGACCCTGTCCGACAAGATGGCCGCCCGCTCCCCCTGCGATCTGTGAATTAAACAAGATGGCCGTCGCTTCCGGCGCCTCACGGCGAAACTTTTTGATCGACTGACTATGGGCGAACTCATTTATTCTGGTGGGTGAACAGTGGCGGGGAGGGGTGGAGGAGGAATTGATGATAAAAACAAACTTGCACCATCGTTACAGCTGCCGCGACGAGAGATGTGGGAGGAGAAGCGGCGACCGCTGCCTTGCAGGTGAGAGGTGCGTGTGTGTGTGTGCGCGTGTGTGCGCGTGCGTGTGTGTGCGTGTGTGTGTGCGTGTGTATGCACGTGTGTGTGTGTGTTTGCGTGCGTGCGTGTGTGCGTGTGTATGCGTGTCTGTGTGTGCGTGTGTGTGTGTATATGTGTGACTGTGTGCGTGTGTGTGCGTGCGTGTGTGCGTGTGTGCGTGTCCGGCCCACTCGAGCGGCGTGATGAATGGGCGCTATTGGGCTTCGGATCGTTATTCACGGCGAACTGGAAGCGTAGCAACACAACTTCATTACGTGTGCGTGTGCGTGCGTGCATGTGTGTGTACGTGTGTGTGTGTGTGTGCGTGCGTGTGTACGTGTATGTGCGTGTGTGCGTGTATGTGCGTGTGTGTGTGCGCGTGTGTGTGCGGTCGATATCCCTGTACCGGTATTAGTATTATTCCTACCAGCCCACCCCGCAGGGTTCTGTTAGTTTTAAACCAATTACTTTTTAAAAAAGCCATTTTATTTAAAATAATTGCGCACTTCGGTTTGGTGGTTCATGTTCGAAGTGTACTGTGACCCTCAAAGGAATGGCACCGTTCCTGTGGTCGCCCCAGGTGATACGTGGATCAAACAAATCACTCAAAACCACATAGTATGGCAGCAAGAGCAGTTCATGCGATTTCTGTCGCAAGAGGTCATACGCTGACTAAGCACGAGGAATTAATGCATTGTTAGGAAGAGAAGACATGGCTGTGTGGCTTTGGACGCACTTGGCTTCTCGGTCCTCGCTGCGCTTGCGACGGGCATCCTGCAGTCCCCTCTTCTGCTGCCTAATCAGCTCGGCTGCAGATATTGACTGCACGTTGGCTCTCGGCTTCCCGTCAGCACCTTGCTCCGCACATACGAACAGCACACGTGTGTGAACGCACGTCGCCACAGCTGCAAACGGCCGAACATTACGCACTCAAAATATACAACTGCCGTGTTGTGTGTGTGCGTAAAATGATACTGTATGGCACGTGTGTATAAAATGTGCATGTATTATGCAAGAGAAAATGTACAGATATAACAAGAATATAATATAAAAAATAGCTCATACACTGTATTTTATGTTTCTAGTAACCCTTGCTAGCGACTGAATTCTAATATTTGTCTTTTTCCCGAAATGTATCCCGATTGTGTGATTGGCTTCATGTTATGTGTCGCAGTATCAATTCCGACATCTTGAGCAGAGCAAACCTTTGTGAGAGAATTGCCCACTAAAGTAAATATCAGAGCTGAGATATTTTCAGGCAGCCTTTGGTTCCACCAATAGGGGGCAGCATTTTCCCACTTGTCCTGCCACCGACAGTAATGTTTGATGCGTGACAGTTAAACTGATTCGTTTAAATCTCATAGTTGACATTTAGTCAAATTATGTACACTCAAATGTAATGTGATAATTTGTTTGTGCAGTCACTGATGACTGGGCGGAGACCATCAACTCACAACATTTCGAGAACCCAGATTAATAGCAGGCAGCTGTCTGGATTCACACCCAGGAACTCAGCAGTGCCAGCTCAGCTGTCTGACCTCTAACCCACTAAGGTTGCGGTTCCAACATTAGCACAATCTTAGGTTGGTAGTACACTTTCCTGCATCTCACTATCAACATTGTTTTCATCATCCTTTGTGTTTCAGTGTGTATGCAATATACATTTTAATACAAATATATGCCTGCAGAGACCTTTGTAAGCAAGCAAGCATCGTTAAATTTAGAGGGCAAGTACTGTGAGACGTGTGTGTTTCTTTGTTTGTTTAAATATTACAGTATGGGCTGTGTTTTATTCACCTGTGGTGGAGGTCTGTACCAGATGCTTCTTCAGATTGAGTGCCCCAGGTGTGGGAGCCTTTAATAGGCCCTGAAAATCTTCTGAACAACCAGTCACGCTGCCACTGGAAGGAACCATACCTAGATGCCCAGTCAAAAACACACGCAATGCGTGCCACAAATGAGCCACAATACCTCGCTCATCTCGTCAAAGAGCATAAACCATCACGCGAACCCCGGTCATCATCGCAGCGGATTTCTGCTAACCATCGACCAAAGACCATCACTGCATCGCATGCTTTTAGATCCGCTTCTGCGACCATCTGGAACAAGCTTCCTTCTGATATTAGGAAGCCACTGCAGCTATGCAACTTGTAAATCTAAATTGAAAACTAATTTCCTTAGAATTGCTTTTTGCGTTTAGTTTGTTGTCCTTCCCCCGCACCTCCAACTAACACGGTTGCCTACGTACAGTTTGAAAGAAGTTTAAGATACATACATACAATCACATATCATAAAATCACTCAAGTGAGACACAAAGTAAATAGTCATACGACTCTCAATTATATTACAGGCAGCTGAGTAGCTAAGTAATGAACAATGTTATTTGAAGCAAATGGCTTCTCTTTAACCTGTCAATTGATATTTTTTCCTAAAGTTTGTCTTTTAAAGTGGACATTAAAATGATGTGATATGATCTGCAAAACAAAACCACTGCCATATAAAAAAAACTATATTTGAAATGTCAGCAAATACATTTCAATAACTTACCATCTTGTTCTATGTAAATACATTTTCCAAGTTCTTTATTGTAACAGGTCATGAATAGCAATGGTGTCTCACTTGTTTAAACTAAGATAATGAAGTGTAATTAGATTAATACTTAGGAAACAATTTACAGTAATACAAATAAGGACAATAAATGGTCTGGAAGCATGAACACAAGCCTCGTTAAATTTAAGGAGGTGTTAGATATATGTTCATAATTAATAGAATGGTGTAGAACAGAAAATATTGCTAGGATAGTTTTTTAATATGTAAGCAGAAAGGAAACTGCTAAATTAGCTGTATGTCTACAACATCAGCATTTCTAACCACACAGAATAAAAAGTAAAAAAGCTTTGCCATTCACTATTTAAAACTTTCAAGTGCCCAAATGTATTTTTTCAACTGAGTTTTTCCCCCAATTGCAGCACAATCCATGAATAGCACTGAGAAGTGTCTGTTTTAGTATGCGTTATGGAAGTTAAATAACCTACAGAGCGAGCAGTTATTATCCATGCGTGACAGATACTAACCCAAGTTCTGCTTTGCCTGCAGCAGCACAGCATCTGCGCCTCGCACCACGAACCCAGACAGTGACATCTGTGTGCTTTTGCTGCCTTTGGAAGGTGTGGAAGATGCACTGCAGAAGGTAAATACAGAATCATAATATTTATTTATACTGGAGAAAACCGATGAGCTATAAAGCTCTTCTTCTTCAAAGATGTCCACTCGGCGTGGGTCAGAACATTACAAAAACAAATAATACAAAAAGAATATAGGAGTACAACATATAGGAAAGTAAAGGCAGCGTGCAGTTGGCTCCATACAGTACGAAAGTTCAACATAAATACATACAAATCGCTAAAAAATAAACAAACTAAAATATTTTTATGTTACCAGGGAAAGCCCATTGAGCTATTAGCTTCTTTTCAGAAGTGACCCAGCCACAAATGAAAGCTCAACGAAGTGACTATCACATGGAAATATATAGCAGCCAAGTCTTCTAAACGCATGTTTCTCAATGTGCAAGGTCGGGATCGAACCCCCGACCTCCTGCATACCAGACGAGGAAGACAACATCACACCGGAAGGTAATTACATTAATGTAGCGTTTACAAGGGCGACTTAAAATTGATAAACTTTACTTATTATTTGTTTCTTTCGGTTAAGTCACGTCTAAAGATAAAACAATAAATTAAATTAAATAATAGAATACGACGTTTCGATTGCAACACAAGCAATCATCATCAGGTATAATGAAATAGCGACATAAAATCTAACCAGAAAACTATAGACAGACATTAGCAGACAGATATCACCAAGATACATAGCGAGAGCAACACATATGTATCTTGGTGATATCTGTCTGCTAATATGTCTGTCTATAGTTTTCTGGTTAGATTTTATGTCGCTATTTCATTATACCTGATGATGATTGCTTGTGTTGCAATCGAAACGTCGTATTCTATTATTTAATTTAATTTATTGTTTTATCTTTAGACGTGACTTAACCGAAAGAAACAAATAATAATTCCTGCAGTCACGAAAGTTCTAAAATTAAAACTTTACTTAACCTAAACTTTCACGACTATTTAGTGAGTATTAGATTTTAGGGAAGATTTTAATTTAATTAACAAAAGTGTGTGTCCTTACACCTTCAAATCTATCTTTGCGCCAGAATGATTTTTAGAAAACACCCACATGCCTTGTCAAATTGAGTACAGAAACAGTTTTTATTTGGTTTTACGTGAAACTGGCCTGGTAGCTCAGTGGTAATCGGAAGCTTGCACGCTCATATGGCTGAGGGGCGATTTAGGCCATAATATCTCTGGAGTTGATATCATGAGTACCAATTGTGGGAAAGTCAGTATTGGTTTTCCTAAATACCTAGATAGGTTGAACGTTCAACCTATCTACGTGACTTTACCGAAAGACCCAAAGAATATGAATTCCTGCAGTCACGAAAGCTTTAAGTCAAGATTCAGTATTGGTTGTCCAATGGAGAAAACTGCCCCACAATAGATATGTAAGCCAATGTAAACAAAATGAGCGCTGCTTCAATACTTATTTGTTCAGGAAATCACTTTGAATTCCGCACTATGGTTAGAGTGCAACTCACAATCTGAAGGATTCAAGTTCAAGTCCTCTTCAAGGGACAATTCAACAGATCAACCATCTATGCTCGATAAAATAAATGACTGTGAAAATGAAATTGGTCATTCATTCGCAAAAATGCTCTAATCATGGGAATGTAGAATGCGTACCACAGACATCGGGCGACCAACACAGATAAGCAACACCCTACGTGTTCCGTTCTTATGAGTGTTATAGTCCGAGCATTGTACTGTGGATCTCAAGAACCTGGGTTCAATCCCCATCAATGGATAAGATCCTATTCTGAAACTCACCCAGATTTAAGCAACCTCAGATGAGTATCTATTGCCATGTGCAAACATCAGCACTGGGGAGACACAGGAGGTATCGTGTGGTGCTGGCCAGAGGTGTGGACTCGAGTCATGTGACTTGGACTCGAGTCAGACTCGAGTCATGAATTTGATGACTTGCGACTCGACTTGGACTTGCATAACAATGACTTTGTCCCACCTATGAGATGTGGACTCGAGTCATGTGACTTGGACTCGAGTCAGACTCGAGTCATGAATTTGATGACTTGCGACTCGACTTGGACTTGCATAACAATGACTTTGTCCCACCTCTGGTGCTGGCCATACCATCTCCTAGTTTCCATTATAGATGTTTAATAACATCCTATAATAATAAAGAAAGGATACTGATTCGTGTCTGTGTATATACAGATTGCCTTTGACCAATTCACCTGCCAAGTACCCAATTTCATTATGACTCAGCAGCTAAGCAGAACCGAGCCTGGATATTGCTTGAATCGTTGGCCACCAATGCACAAAGCAGGGGTCAAAGGCTGCTGCGGGGCAACGTTGTCCGAGGGCGGTTCAGAAAAAAATATTGCTGGCATTGTAGACATCCGACCTTCACCAACTCGCAATGACCAGGGTGGAAAAGTATTGTCAAATAATCTCCACGACTCACAAAGCATGCTGGGAACTCCCTCATTCCGTAAGTGGAGTGACAAAACGGCTGTACAGGTACACGTTTTGTGCGCACGTGTGGACATACTGAGGGTAGGGTGGGACGAGACGTGTCCCCGCACGCTGTTACTCACACGCTGGCCGCGTAAGCGGGGGACGAGACTCCCCCGTAGTGGAACCCCTGCTGGCAGATCCTCTCCTTGAGCCCCAGGGCCCCGCGCCCTCGGCCCCGCAGCATCGTAGGCTCCCGGCCCGTGAAGCCTGCCTGCAGCTCGGAGCGACGCGAGCTCATTTTGCGGTACTGCGACTGCACGTGGAACTGGCAGAACTCGCCCTCCATCTGCAGGCAGGGGATACGGCGGTTAATGCCCGTACAAGCACGCGCAGACATGTGAAGTTGCGTATGAATAGGCAGTGGAGGTTAACAGCACTTTGTTATAGCGAGCCGCTCTAAAATGTAGTGACCCAAGTTCGATTTCTGCTTGTGATGCACATCCAGAAATCAAGATGTACTGCAGGGGTAGGGGTAACAGTATAAATAGTAAACGATGACAAATTAAGGTAAGATTTACATTTTTTTAAGATTTCAAATGGTTAACCTGCAAATCAATGCGGCTCAAAGTCCCAATGTTAATTTAATGGAAGGTGACGAGTGCGAGGGTCCGCACCAGGTTAATGAGCTGAGTGCAGGGGTCCCCGTTGCGTTTGGCTGCGCGACATGTGCCCAAGTCCTTCGCCTCCCCCATTAGCATCACCTTCTGGGGATGGTCCACAGAGATGGACAGCTACACACACACACAAGACATGCTCATTTCAAACATTAATTTGCAAAGGGAAAATTGACAACATTAGCACAAGAAGGAAAGAAAGCTCCAGCAGAATATTCAGAACTCAAAACGGCAGAATATGCTTGTAGCAGTGACAGGAAAAACCCAAACTAAATGTTGCCAGCATAAACACAACATTGGAACTAGGCGCGTAGTGATGCATTGATTTGCCGAGTAAAATCAATTGTTATGCTCATGATACATTCATCCAATCATTTGTATTGTATCATTATTTTAGATTCATATACTGTATGTTGAAAGTAACTGTTTTTTGTGACCGAGAGCCAACTAGAGGTAATACATTCACAAAAATGGTGAAGAGAATCAATTATTCAATAAAACTGTGACAATTCATCTATATGTTGGGTTGGTAACATGCTTACATGACCATCTACACTCCCATAAACAAAAGGAGAGTTATTTATAACCAATACTTATTAAGTAAACTATCAAAATACCACAAATGAGATCGTTATATTGCTTAAAAGTTTGACATTTTTATCGGTCACTAAGATCATATCAGTGCATTCCTACATCACTCCTCCCTACTGCATGTATGTAATGCTAAAAATGCTCTGAGTCTAGATTAAATGTTGGCATAAGCTCCATTAACAGGAGCATAAATTAAGGTCTCGGTGTGGTGGGTCCAGTAACATCCATGGACTGGTCATCACCTTTTACAAACCATTCCAACATTATTTGTTTACATTTTCCACCAATTCCCTTTTCCTGTAACATGTAAAGTACGTACCGATACTTGCCGTTTATAACACGGCCTATGTAACCGTGATTGTACCGAAGAACTGTAATGTAAAACATCTATACCCTCACATGACACCTATGAAATAGAGCCTAACAGAATATCGGGCCCTACCTGCTGAAATAAATAACATTAACTATAATGTGTTCTTTTTATCTGCATGAATTTCGTAGAATTTGTTTTTTAACCTTCCAGATTTCCCCTGTAAAAAAAAAGTTTGATTCAATGACCCGTGTGGTTATAACAGTCATGTAGGCAAGTATGCAAGTCATTCTGCGTCCAATAAAATCACATCTGCAGGAATAGAAGCCAACAGACACATAAACATCACGTGAATCTTAGCTTTCCATTGTACAAAAATAAAATATGCGTTAGCCACACACCTCATTGTATCCTTCCTTGGGCTTCATGAGGGTGGGGTTCAGGAGGCCCACAACAGAACCCTGGTCCGTCTTCCAGTGCTGCTTGTGGACTTCTCCAAAAAGCAGCAGTGACACAGACACCTCCATGTTCTTCAGGTCCATCAGACGCCACACGCTGAATGTCTTGCCCTGCGCATCATCAACGAGGAGTCAAGTTCACTCCCTTCAAGGCCAGGCAAAAAACAGCTCGAGTGTGTTATTTTAAACCAAGTTAGAGTTCACCAAGTGCTATATAGCCATTAACGTGTGTGTAGGCTGAAATGCAGGTAGCCCTTTTCATCTGTAAACTGGGTGCAACAACATATGGCATGTTTTTTACAAGTAAGACTGCTGCTGTGGTGCGATGTGGTTAGCACAAATGACTTGCAATACAGCAATTGCTGGTTCGATTTGATCTCCTGGCAAGAGGAAACAATAGGAAAATGTGTTTAAATTCTTCCGCCTTGTTAGTGTCGGGGCCAAGCTTAGGGAGCCTTGTGGATCAGAGCATGGAGGCTACTTCTGGGCTGACAGAGCCCAGTTTGCAGTGTTCATGTAAATGCATCATCAGTGCTCTGACATGGGCATCAGCATTAGCCCCACGGAAGCCACCCCATTCGTATGTTCTCTCAAGCGGTGCATGTGGTGGCGTGGACTCACGCTGCTCACGCTCTGCGGAGTGTGCTTGTGTACGATCACGCCGATGGTCACCCAGTCAATGTTATCCAAGCTATCGCGTGTGATTTTGTCTGGCAGCTGAGAGAGGCGAATCATACGCCGGCCGGCCATCCTCCTATCCATGTCCACAGACGAGATAAGAGGCCTCCTAAAAAAAACAACAGTGAAACTACTTTAACTTTCAAATCATCATAATAATCATCACAGCAATGGCACCACAAAGTTTCAGGAAATGAATCGAGCCGGCCTGGAGATATGAAACGAGGTTCTCAAATACTGAGATGTGAATTGTAAGGTAATGTGATAAGTATGTTGCATCATTAAGTTTCAGTATTACGGTTGGTACACTGTGCCATGCCAAACTAGGGTTGTTAAAAAAGAATGGCCAGGGTAAGGGAGCTCCAAACTACAAGGGCAGAAAGTTCACAAGACGTGCATCAAATCACACAATAAACGATATATTCTTAAATATTATATGTAATGGTTGACACGACCTCTAAAGCCACGAGAGGCTTATGGTGCAGCAATGTGTAAAAAAAAACACTTTTAGAATTGAATCACAACTAAAATGGGAGGGTGGAGAATCATTATGCCTCTGCCACCACGTATTACAAAATATGACTTCATATTGTGTCTCTTCTGAGTAAAATAGAGGGAAAGTAGATGAGTAAACCACTGGAACTGAATTGAGAGCTGTATGAATCAGTCAATCGACCAACAGATCCTGCTCACACCGTGCTACCATTTGACTTTCTGGCCACTGTACCAGCACTCAAGATTCTTCCGCTAAATCTCAAAACTTGGTAGCCAGAAAGCGTCATATCAGCATTCTCTCAGCAGCACCTGGTTATTGTCAAATGTCTGACAGAAATCTATACGTTTGTTACCCAGCGTTGGCATCCACAGTGAACACTCACCTAATCCGGTACCCGGAGTATTTCTCCACCTCCGTGTTTTCCTGCATCCCGCTGCTGCTGCTGCTGCTGGCAGTGGTAGGTGGACTCAGGGTGGTCGGGGCCTTCCGTTTCCCTGCAGTCGCACCACCTGCAGCGCTGGTGCTGGCGGTCACTGACATCGGGCTCTGCGGACAAGTGCCTGCTTGACTTGCAGTTGGTGTCTTTGTATGGTCCTTGGAGGCAGTAGAGCTCCCTGGCCATCACATCGTAGGTATTAGGCAACAGCGACCTCGTTTGAATGCAGAACCCCGCGTTAAATCCATCATGTCAGAATAAATACGGCATGATGGTACACTATGACTGCCCACACTGCTTATTTATAACAAAAACATATACAGCCCTTTACCAATCGACTGCTAAGTGAAGGCTGTGTTGGTCATGGGGGTTGTTTCACTATTTCATTATGCTGAAGTTGGAAGGGCCAAAACCTGTCTGAATAACACTTGCCATGAATGTCAGGTAGAATTTTTCTTTTAAAAAGCAATAATTTTGAACAGGTAATTTCTATGCATTGAGAAGTATAATTGGCACCTTGGAAAAAAATGAAAGGTGCTTATTAAGTGCAAATTATTCATTTATTTAATTACTATTTTGTCAGGATATATTTCCAAAACAAACGACTAAGCATAATTACAATATAATACTTTGCAATATCGGACAATCATATTATCGTGAACCTTATATTGTACAACAGCTCGTAGTATCGCCATACCATGCAAACACTTGCGAATAGACTTTTTATGCTGGTGTCACAGCACAATTAACAACATTGCAAAGTTCTCACAACTATATTTTCAAGAAATGAAACCTGCTCTTATTGAATTTTTTTTAACAAGGTCTTCCTTGCGAAAGAAAAAGCTTTGCAACAGGTGACCAACATTACAATTATGATGATAGTATTTAACTTTTAATACTGGTGTGGTCAGGTTGACCTGTCTCTTGTGAGTGACCAGTGCCATATCCCATGCTGACCTCCGCTCTTAGGCTGATGTGCGAGCCGGGACTTAGTTTTGACATGCGCAGTCTTGGCAGCTTCTGTTTTTTTGACACCGACTTTCCGCTGGGATGAAACTCCACTTGATGCCGCTACGATAAAAAGACGAGTATATTTCATCACAAAAAAACATGTAGTAGGCAACATCAGCAATTTAACTCGTTCACAATGATGAGCCGATTATATTCCGCTAGCCACAGAATTGCCAAAGTGCACCATCTAATGTTAACATGGATGTTAAAGACTGAAATTATTGGCTATAGTAGGCAATGTTGCATGTGTTAAATAACACAAAGTTACTTATAACTAAATTACAGGTCCAAAATTAATAATGGCTTATGTTTGTAAAGTTTCCATAATTGCTGCCACATATCTTTGCTTAACCTTAAATACCACAACTGGATTACAGATATGAATGCAAACATGTTTAAAAAACCAAGATTAATTTTTACATGAATGTGCATTGGTCATAAATAAGAGCCGTTTGGAAGCACCTGGTGGGGATGTCTCCTGCAGTTGCTGCTGAAGTCTCAGCACTTTCTCCTGCATCACACGCAGCTCCTCTACCGAAACAAACACATGGGAATAAAGGTGCAGTTGACACAGCATCATCGCTCCTTCGTGTAAAAATCTGCACTCACACACATCAATAAAAAAAATAGCAAAGAATTTCTCCCAACATTTCTTGGAAAATATTTAATATGCTCACATTTTGTAGTTCGTGACTGCTGTAGATTATTTTGATGTTAATAATGATAATTAGAACAATGCACGTACCAGCCAACTCTTCCTTGCTCTTCTCCTCTAGCCGCACGTTCTCTTTGCCGTCATCACAGCGCGGAGTTGAAACCGCAGACCGGCATGGAGCAGGAACATCACCATCAGCTTTACGGATGTCATCTCCACACTCCTCGGGTTCACCAATGTCAATGACCAAAGCATCGCTGTCCTCCGCATCATTGTCTTCGGCATCAAACAGGGCGCTCAGTTCAGCCTCAGTGCCATTGTTGTCACTGCATGGTGGATGGGGCCCTCCGCTGTGCTGAGCGTCATCTCCATCATCGTGGAGATCGTCTCCGTTGACCCGGGTGTCACCTCCGTCCACGTCATTGGAAAGCGGAGACCCCTCTTCCAGCAGCGAAGTCAGGACATCCAGATCCCCTTCGTTGTCTGCGAGGACACCCGCTGTCAGAGGTGGCTTGGCCGTGGATTCACATGACGTTTAAATATTGTGCTTATGTATACAGAACGGTAAATGGTGAAGGTGCAGCTCTGCAATTGCTTGCTTACGGCACTCCTAGCAAAAGGGTTTCCATTAGAGTCCCTCTAGAAAGTATATGGTCTACTTCTACGGGTGGACAGAGGTGAAGTGATTTAAGACACCTGCCCATTGTTACACGATAGCAGCTTTGCTCTTATGTATATGTTTTAAGGTTACATTGGTGAAATGATTGACATGCATGCACCTTATTTATAAAGAAATTACTTTATTGAGAGGGGTATTTAATTAAATCTGGTCTTTGGCTATACACTGCTGCATTTCCCTTAACCTTCTGACCATCTGGACTTTGATTACCAAGTAGAAAATGATGTATTAACTTGTACCTGAAAGAATACAGTCCTCATGCTAAACGTCTGTGCAGTGCATGGTATACAAGAAACCTTCTGCATTTAAGAGCAAGACGTAAACAAATATATCACATTTATCGTTATTACTGAATTTCAACATCAAATATAGAGGGCTGACATTTTGTGCAATGGCCCTTCTTCAGAAAAGAGGCAAAGTAAATAGATTTTAGTTGGTGGTCACACTTTACAGTGTGGCCCTGAGAAAGATGGGACATTTTAATAGAGTTCCAATGGTGTAAAATGCTTACCCCGAGCTCTCATACTCTGATGGTGCATTGTCTTTGAGATGTGCGCCTTTTGGCGTCATCTGGTCCAACCCATGTGAGACTAGGCTCTAAGGAAAGCTGTCTCGGGTGTAGACCAATCAACTTCAAGGACAGTGCACATTATTAGAGTTATGTTTTTTGTTTGCATTATGACTGCAGGTATTGTGGTCTATGTAAACATGACTCCTTGTAAAAAAGGTGTCAGTTTTGTTGCCAGATAGAAGGGTAAAAAAAAACAATTATAATACGAGAGAACTACATAGGAATTAAACATACCTTCCATGTTTATGGCAGTCAACGCCGCTTGTCCAGTTCACTCCACAATGCAGCAACTGCACTTAAACACTGCGTGTTGGAAAGAAATGAAGTGTAAGGAAATTAAACATTGCATTATTCATTTGCGAAGCTTTAAAACAAACATGCAAATTAACTATATGAATTTATGATTACTTCAACACGACACCTTTGAAGTGCACAATTCATACTTGACTGACCTGCAAGTTTGAGGCTGCTTATAAATTAAAAGGTGCATAAATATCCAGCATATATTATAATATACCTTTAATGTGTGAATTGTATGAATACTTGCAGCAGTGTACTGTACACAGTAGTCCACGACACCACACCTTTAGACGAATTATAACTTATATTATGTCCATGGCCAAACCATACGGGTATTTTGTATAGATTATAAAATGAGTAGTACTTCCAATGACTGCATTACTCTAAATTACACTGTATACATAGTATGCAGTTCTGTTATTTTAGGAGTATTTTAACCAGATTAGAACTCAGAGAGACCAAGATGAGTCCTCATTTGCGAGTGACCCAGGTCACAAGAATGAACTTCTACTCCTGAAGCAACATATACCAGGAATATGCAACATTATGTAATGTACGAAGTAGCGATTCGCTACTTAATTAAACTGCATTGTAATTAATTGTTTACGACTGTAAGACGTTATAACACATTTAAAGTTCTTTATAATCCAACACAGCATCACGACCACCACGAAGTGTAGCTCTTATCCCACCCAGTAACAATTCTCAAACAAGAGTTTTAAAAAATATCAACAAATAATTTAAACAAAATTATTTACAAACAACTTTGACCACAATGCAATGTACCGCGCGAACCACTGTACACAACCCACAATTTAAAACAACGCACACACACGTATTAATCAAATACTTGGAATTACCATCTTTACACTGGCACGTTAACTAATCGTACGTTTGAAACTTAATACTTTTTAAGATTTAAAAAAACACAAAAATTAAAGCGCGAATCGTTAAAGCCACCGCCAACCAACCTTTGACGAGGGGCCCTGCTACATTTACCAGTCCGCACAAGCGCGGCGCCACCGCTCGGAGCCTCGCCATTGGCTGGCGCCCTCTCCCCTCCAACCAATGGGCGCACGAGGCGAAGGCAGCGCGCGCGCACCGCGGCCAATGGGGAGCGAGGAGAGGCTCGGGCGCGCAGTCGGAGAATGGCATCCGGAGGAGTTTCGCGCCAAAAAGAGGACCACCCCCCCTACCACCACTACCTCCACCACCCACCCACCACCCCCCACCACCACTCCCCACTACCCCCCCACCACCACCCCACCCCCCCACCACCACCCCCCCACCACCACCCCCCCACCACCACCCCCCCACCACCACCCCCCCACCACCACCCCCCCACCACCACTCCCCACCACCCCCTCCACCACCAACCCCTCCACCACCAACCCCCCCACCACCCACCCATCCACCACCACCCCCCCACCACCCCATCCACCACCACCCCCCCACCACCCCATCCACCACCACCCCCCCACCACCCCCTCCACCACCACCCCCCCACCACCCCCTCCACCACCACCCCCCCACCACCCCCTCCACCACCACCCCCCCCACCACCCCCTCCACCACCCCCCCCCCCCCCACCACCCCCTCCACCACCCCCTCCACCACCCCCTCCACCACCACCCCCCCACCACCCCCTCCACCACCACCCCCCCACCACCCCCTCCACCACCACCCCCCCACCACCCCCTCCACCACCACCCCCCCGCCACCCCCTCCACCACCAACCCCCCCACCACCCCCTCCACCACCACCCCCCCACAACCCCCTCCACCACCAACCCTCCCACCACCCCCTCCACCACCACCACCCCGTCCACTACCACCCCCCCCCACCACCCCCTCCACCACCACCCCCCCCACCACCCCCTCCACCACCCCCTCCAATTATTATTATTAACAAAGCGACTTTCAGATGTCACTGCTCTGCTTGGATAAGATTTCCTCCATCGACATGCCCCACCTATCACTACTATTACTACATTATCATTGCCCCACCTATCACTACTATTACTACATTATTATTGCCCCACCTATCACTACTATTACTACATTATCATTGCCCCACCTATCACTACTATTACTACATTATCATTGCCCCACCTATCACTACTATTACTACATTATCATTGCCCCACCTATCACTACTATTACTACATTATCATTGCCCCACCTATCACTACTATTACTACATTATCATTGCCCCACCTATCACTACTATTACTACATTATCATTGCCCCACCTATCACTACTATTACTACATTATCATTGCCCCACCTATCACTACTATTACTACATTATCATTGCCCCACCTATCACTACTATTACTACATTATCATTGCCCCACCTATCACTACTATTACTTCATTATAATTGCCCCACCTATCACTACTATTACTACATTATCATTGCCCCACCTATCACTACTATTACTACATTATCATTGCCCCACCTATCACTACTATTACTACATTATCATTGCCCCACCTATCACTACTATTACTTCATTATCATTGCCCCACCTATCACTACTATTACTACATTATCATTGCCCCACCTATCACTACTATTACTACATTATCATTGCCCCACCTATCACTACTATTACTACATTATCATTGCCCCACCTATCACTACTATTACTACATTATCATTGCCCCACCTATCACTACTATTACTACATTATCATTGCCCCACCTATCACTACTATTACTACATTATCATTGCCCCACCTATCACTACTATTACTACATTATCATTGCCCCACCTATCACTACTATTACTTCATTATCATTGCCCCACCTATCACTACTATTACTACATTATCATTGCCCCACCTATCACTACTATTACTACATTATCATTGCCCCACCTATCACTACTATTACTACATTATCATTGCCCCACCTATCACTACTATTACTTCATTATCATTGCCCCACCTATCACTACTATTACTACATTATCATTGCCCCACCTATCACTACTATTACTACATTATCATTGCCCCACCTATCACTACTATTACTTCATTATCATTGCCCCACCTATCACTACTATTACTACATTATCATTGCCCCACCTATCACTACTATTACTACATTATCATTGCCCCACCTATCACTACTATTACTACATTATCATTGCCCCACCTATCACTACTATTACTACATTATCATTGCCCCACCTATCACTACTATTACTACATTATCATTGCCCCACCTATCACTACAACTACTACGTTACTATTGCCCCACCTATCACTAAAACTACTATGTTAATATTGTCCCACCTATCACTACTACTACTATGTAAATACTGCCCTAACTTATAACTACAACTATTACGTTATCATTGCCCAACCTATCACTGCAACTACTTCGTTATTATCGCCCCACCTATCACTACTACTATTACTGGTAGGAACCTCCTGGTTACACCAGCCCACAGGGGATTATTGTGTCCGTCGTGCAGGGATGGGCAGGGTGGGTAGAGAGGGGCTGGGTGGGTAGAAGAGGGTGGGGAGGGGCTGGGTGGGGAGTGTGGGGCTGGGAGGGGAGGGTGGAAAGTGGCTGGGTGGGGAGGGTGGGGAGGAGCTGGGTGGGGAAGTGGGGGGTGGGAGGGGTGGGGCTGGGTGGGGAGGGGCTGGGAGGGGAGGGTGTGGAGGGGCTGGGTGGGGAGGGTGGGGCTGGGTGGGGGGTGGGAGGGGTGGGGCTGGCTGGGGAGGGGCTGGTCACCCCGTGGTGCCCTTATAAAACTCAACGTTTAACCAACTCACGCCGGCTTGTGCCCGCCCTCATAGTCGGGCATATTTGCGGAATACACCACGCCGCCGTTGACCCTGGCCATTGACCGAGCAACCCAACGTTCCTACCAGCTCCCTCCGCAGGAATGTGTTTGTTTAATGCCAATAATTGTCGATAATAATACGTTGTGACACTTATTCATATTCCGATTCCCTAAATCCAATGTCATAGCTTCATCGCGAAATATAGGAAAATTAATGAGTACGTACAAGTCATCTGAAAGTGGCCGCGAAAGGCCCTCTTGTCGACACACGTGGCGTTGTACAATATTAAATGTAAAGGAATCACTTAGAGGCCAATGGCAGCCATAACAGACCCTGGGTAATAATACTCGCATTTATAAACGGAGATGAGCCTCCGGTAGGTTAAATAGCAGCCACAAACACATCGAGAGCAGCGGCTATCACTCAGTTTGTTCTATGAGCCACTAATCACCGTACCACGGTGTGCGAGATACATAAATATACCGCCCCGTATATCAAATTTTTCACATATGGTGGAAAGCAAAACTGTGTTTGCTGCTGCTGCCGGTTTCATATAGTCGCTAAATATTTAAAGATGAGGGCCGCTATAATCTCGCCCCGCATGTGCCCACTCACATCACCCCATCCCCATCTGCCAGGCGCCAGCAAAGAGCAGGTAACACACACACACAGGTGAATGTGCAGTAAAAGCGTTTTCCCGAAGGGGCATAGCACATCAATCCCCCTCCCCCCCTTCCCACAACCTCCCTGCCACACCACGAATTATAACTGGACGCTGGTGTATAGTGTCAGCCACAAGATTGCCCTGGCTCCATCATGAAATATTAAGGGGTACAGCAACATGGGTTAGTTTCAGGTAGGCGTATGCTCATGGGCAAGCCCCGAGGTCTGTGTGGGTTTGCGTGTGCGAGTCGGTGGGTTGGTGTAGAGGAAGAAAGCTGCCCCTGAGTGTTTGTCAGGGTGGGATCGTTGTGGGAAGTGGGCACGCACAAAGATGTGAGGCAATCACCCCCGGACAGGTGTGAAGACCGCACCAGCCAGAACAACAAAGCAGTGCAAAGGACAAGACAGCGACGGTGACGCAAGTAAGTGGTGCTTGTGATAACTGTTTTTTTTTTACCATTTAAAGCTTTCGTGACTGCAGGGATTCATCTTCTTGGTTCTTTCGAAAGATCCAAGATGATGTTCTTTACCCTTTTATCTGGCAAAAAACTGACACCTTTTTTACGAGGAGTCATGTTTGCATAGACCACAATACCTGCAGTCATAATGCAAACAAAAACATAACTCTGATAATGTATGCACTGTCCTTGAAGTTGATTGGTCCACACCCGAGACAGCTTTCCTTAGAGCCTAGTCTCACATGATGTTGGACCAGATGACGCCAAAAGGCGCACAACTCAAAGACAATGCACCATCAGTGGTGCTTCTTCCAATGCGGTACTAAGGGTGTAGGTGAATGCCTGCCCTGGAAATGTGCGAGTCTGTCTATCAAATGAAATGCTTCGTGAAAATATTTTTAACAGTGTGTTGCTTCATGTCTTGAGCTGCAGGAAGAGCCTCCTGTTTAAAACGAGATGCTTTAAACGAGCACGAAGTACTCACATTTACCCAACCAAATACATTTAAAGAATCTTCATTTCGACTGGAGGAATCCGATGAGGGATGAAGCTCTTTTTCACAGACGTCCAGTATTGTTGTGCCAGTCTGCCTCGTGAAGTGTGGTTGTCCAGCATTGCTGCTGTAAATTATTGTTTCCGAAGCAGCGTGCCTTGTATCAGCTGGGTTTATTCCAGCAACTATGTCGTCAATGTTTTACAATTTAGCGCTTCCAAGCCTCATACAATCCAAACATTAGGTACTTATTACTTTACAGCCTGTGTTCTGTATTAAGAGAATGCGAGTTCAAATACGATGGATTATTTAGTGTGATATTTTTTTTTTGATTCACTATCTAATCTATTGTACTGAGGTAAATTGCAAACGGCATCAAGGTACGTACAACGGGATCATTTTGTTTATAAATGTTGAAAACTCTTTAAAAAAAATTGGCAAGACCGTCATAGAGAAATAAGACGGGTGATGAAATATAATGCCAGATTGTTATCCAGCAAAGGTCATCCTTGCATATGTGGAAAATAACAGCAACGTGGACATACAATATATGGATACATATAAATGCATTCAAAGCAAATAATAATCATACTTTATGAGATGCAAACATCAGCAAGTAGGTGATGCATTGCTCTCCAACATAAGGGTGTACTGAAGCTGTCATAAATTGGCACCTTTGTTCACGTGGAAACTTTATTAACTGACTGTCGGGTGGAAGAGGATGTACAACACAGATTTAACTCACACGATCTGACCCAAAAATAGATTATTAAGTACACAGTCAAGTAAAATATAGATGTGTGGTATTTCTAAGTGTAAGGGCGTTTATGAAACATCATGGTACAGCCTAATTTTGTGTTTGCACTTTTAACTGTGCATGCAGCATGTGGATTTAAAATCTACAAATACATTCAAAACATGTATTATATAAAATGCTGTTTAACTGATTACTTGATATGGACATCACACATATGGTTAATAACGTATTACGTGTGTTTTCCGTATTCGGGCTGATTTAGAACATTTCCATCAACAAAATACACACAGGAGAATCACATTGTTGAGGTGTTCAGTATACATTACTTTAGTTGTATTAATAACATTCGATAGCGTTGAACTCTGAAATGTATCCCTAGAATTAATTTCCGGTTGGCGTGATATTTATCCTTAATACGTTAGTTTTAAGGGATGCTACTTTGGTGTCGTGGTTAGCGCACTGGACTTGCAACCCAGAGGGCACTAGTTCAATTTGTTCTTCCAGCATGGCACACAGTGGGGCAAGTTTATTAAATCCCCTTTCTTCCGTCCACCCAGCAGTATAAAGGGGCCGTCCATAAATGACGTCACGCACCTAGGGGGGGTCAGACATTTGTGACGATGTGTGACGAGGGGAGGGGGGGTGAGAAATGTGACGTCACATCAAAATGCGCAACTTGAAATAAATATAGACAACACGTTCTAATTAATTAATTAGACTTTTTAATAAATGTTTTCTCCTACAACATCAGAGTGCAGCGCCACATTAAATACGCACTACAATGACAATAGTTTAAAGCGATTTGAAGCATGTTTTATTTTGGGGGAGGGGGGGCAGAGCTTTTGACGTCATATTTAAGGGGGGGGGGTCTGACTTTTTGTAACGCCGTGTGACTAGGGGGGGGGCAAAAATCGTCCAAAATCGCGTGACGTCATCTATGGACGGCCCCAAATGCGTGCAACACAAATCTAGAATTACAACACAGTTGATTAGTCGGCCGCGTGTGGTGGAGTACAGTGGGGGTACTGCCACCTATTCAAAGAGGTTTTGTCCAGCACGAGTAGGGAGATTAAATATCCACGACTAGATCGGCTCTCCAGAGCTCCCTCTAAGTCGTGGAGATCTATCCTCCAGCAGTGGGATGGGCAAGTAATTGCAGGGCTGAAACTTGACCTCTTTACATTAATCTTCTTGGTTCTTTCGGTAAAGTCACGTAGAAGGGAAGTAATAAAATAATAAAAATAAAACATAATAAAAAAATTCTCACGACGTTTCGGCCACCGAAAGAACCAAGAAGATGAATCCCTGCAGTCACGAAAGCTTTAAATCGACTCTTTACATTAACTTGAGTGCAATAGGCGCATATTTGTGACTACACCTGGTCAACAATATATATTTTAATGTCGAATACAAACAAATCCTCACATATAGCTGCAGGGGGATCAGCTGAGAGGGTTGACGTATTAATCGAATTGAGTGCACCACGTGGCGGGATTTGGGTTGGATTATACACGGCGCACGGCGCTTGTTGCATACAGGGATTAATCAACAGGAGGCTTTTGACGAGAGCGATCAGATATGCAGAGGTCCCGTATTTGATCCAGAAACATTCTGTTATTGAGTTCCACTCCATAGATTAAAATTTCATGCTCATGTCCAGTCTACTCTGTAGGCATTCGATGGCATGACTGCCGCTTAAGCGCGTGCACGCGTGCGGGTTGGTTCCCAACACGTGGGGTCCAACGTCACACGTCTTGCTGAACAGCTTGTGGTACAACCCCAAAAACACATCAAAGAGCTCTTCCATCAGGGCAGGGAGGAATTCAAAATATCAAAAATTAAAACAGCAGAATGTGGACATAAGCAAACCCCTTGGGAGAAAGGCCACGTGTGCTTGTATCAGAAGCTGCCAATTGCCTTCTCCGCACCAGTGCATTGTAAGGATGTGATGCCTATGAGAAATGTATTTATAAGGTGTGCTTATATCCAGCTTAGAATTCACGATTTTCTGATGTCTTTTGGCTTTCCTGTGGAGATAATGTTGCATGGTATTTCCTCCGTTGGATCAATACTGCCAATAGTCGTGATCACGGTCCTATTGTTGTTACTATTTGAGTATGGGGATACAATTCTTGACGTAAAGCTTTCGTGACTGGAGTAATTTATATTCTTTGGGTCTTTCGGTAAAGTCACGTAGATAGTTTCAAATAAAATAGCAAAAGTAACAATTTATAACATTTTTTGTTATTTTCTTTTAACCTATCTACGTGACTTTACCGAAAGACCCAAAGAATATGGGGATACACTTTGATTTTGACGAGAAATTCCAGTTCGCAGAGCAATAAGACTTGTGATCTGGTCAAGGTGTCCCGAAATAGCACTGCGTATACAGCAGTCGATATTTAAAGCCCAATTTTAACATCAAGATATCTCTGCAAACGAAAATGCATGACACTGAGTGCATCCTTTGCAGCCATCATTGAGACGCTTTTCAAATTACTACAAACGTAAATATATGAAAGTTCTGGAGCTACTTGTGACGACCAGAAGATGTACTCTGGCATTGAATCAATTTAAATTTCAATTGGTGTTTACATTCAGAATACCAGTATTGCTCTTGGGTAGAGTCCAATCATAGATAATCGAGTGCAGAGCTACTAAATGTGACCTGTTTGTTTTTAATACCCATATTAATAATACCCTGCAGTAATCCATGGGTGTAGCTTTAAGAGCCAATGTTATCATACTCCACTGTAAACCCGGGGACAAAAGTACAAAAGCCTGGCCATCGCGAACATTAGTGATGAGTGATATTTGAACCAGTCCTTGACCTTCCTTCATCAAACCACTCTGACCAGCATGAAGTATGGTAAAACAACCCCATGAATGAAAGGCGTAGATTCACTAAGAGCAGTGGATTGCATTTGGAAATGTGGCTAAATTCCATCTGTGAGAGTTTGGCATGTGCCAGCACCTGGACAAAAAAAAACCGATGAAGCTTGAAAAACATCTGGCCTAAATTCCCAAATAGACGTCTATGCACACAACATTCTGTTGGCAAAACCAACCGCGTGAGAACTGAGAAGACTGGAGAGACGTGGGAAGTTACATCACCACAATTGGGCCTAAACAGCTCAGAGGAGAGAACCCGTGGTGTTGGCTTGACGCCAGACTGGCCCAGCGTTTCACAGAGAGCATTGAAAGGGGGGCTACTCGCATTAAAGTTGACGGGAGGGTGTTTTTTGGGGGGGGGGCGGGCTGAGAGTTGCTCGCGTTGGCTTGTGGGATTAACTACGTTGTCTGTGTGTGCGCGCTCGTGCGTGTGCGTTGTCTTTGTGCGCGCACTGACACCGACCACTGTCAGGAGCACGCGTCGCAAGCGCCACACACGAGGGAGCAGAGGAAGACGCGCACCGGGACACAGCTCCAAGTGTCTACTCGACACCGAATTATGTTGCGAATCGGTGAGATAAACCCTCGCACGCACGTTTTCGTCGTTGTATGCGTTAGCGAATGTATAACATACCCGTGAATATCCATTATATGCGTGATGTACATAGGAATGCATGTGTTGTGTGCTACTGTGTGTCATGTTTGCACGAATGCATGCACATGTGGAATTTGCGTTTCGGCTCCAATAGAAAGTAGTGAAAATGAACAAATTACATTGGCAAGGCTGCACTTTGCTCCCAGCTGTCATTGTAATGCATTCGCTCTATTTGATTTGCAAACTTTATTTTGTCTTAAGTAGCGTTTGTAAATGGTGACAGTGATCTTATATTACCAAATTCCCACCGAAATCTTGTCTCATTTGAGTGCAAAAAAGTGACACTCTCACGAGCTCGTTGCCGGCTTGTACGCGAAACCGCTCAAGGTGAGCGGCCGCTGTTCTTCGTCGTTTTCTCCCACCGCCAGATGTTTCCACGACGATCGTGGCTCTCGTAGCCCTGTGCTCCAACGCGTCGCCGGCCTCGCCGTGCCCCAAGGGCTGCACGTGCCCATCCCCGGGCACCCTCGCCTGCAGCGGGCACGTCAACTCGAGCGCACTGCCGCCGGGTACCCAAGCCCTGCTCTTGCTGGGCCACCTCCCTGCCCCGCTGGTGCTCGACGCCCTCCGCCTGCGCTCGCTGCAAGCCCTGGACGTGTCCCATACCGGCATCTCCATCCTCCCACCGGACGCTTTCTCCGGCTGCCCGGCGCTGCTCTCGCTCAACCTGAGCCACAACGCGCTGCGCGGCGTGCGGGAGCACGCGTTACACCGCCTGCCCTCCCTCCGCCTCCTCGACCTGTCCCACAACAGAATCCGTGGGTCCGGCCTCTTCGATCTTCTGCAGCGCCTGAGCTCCCTCTCGACGCTCAACGTGAGTCACAACGCCCTCCGCCAGCTGGACGGGTTCCGTGCCGGGCGGGCGAACCCCCCACGGCCGCTTCCGCACCTGCGTCACCTGGACGTGTCCTACAATCGCATCGTGGAGATGTCACCTGTCACGCTCTCGGCGTTTCCGGGCCTGGTGACGCTGCGGGCATCGCACAACCGCCTGGAGGAGCTGAGCGAAGAGCTGTTCCAACGCTCGCGAGAGTTGCGCTTTCTCGACCTCGCCTGGAATCAGCTCTCCCGGCTGCCCGAGGGTTTGTTCGGAGGCACCACCGCCCTCGAGAAGCTGGACCTGCGCGCTAATCGTCTGGCGAGCATCCCCAGCGGATTGCTGGGACCGCTGGGCCGTCTGGCGTGGCTGCAGCTCGAGTACAACCCCTGGGAGTGCGACTGTTCCCTGTGGGGGCTGAGGCTGTGGCTGGAATGGCTCACGTTTCGAGGTTTGCATCGCATGACCACCCAGGGCGTGCGAGATGGGTTTTTTCAACAGACCACCGTCTCACATTTGCAGAAGAGGGCGGCACACTGGTGCTGATACCCAGAAAGTCGGAGCCAGTCCAGAGTTTCACTTATTAAATGCATGTTGCTGGCTAATAGAACGAAATGGTTTCTATCACCAACAAAACATAATTTAATCAATGGTGAAATAAATCAACTGTTTTATTTATCATTACCCACAACGTGCATAATTTTGTACAATTTAGCTGCACTGCACTGAACGGGTTCCAAATTGTTCATGGAAAGCTCCTGCCGACAACATCAGGTAACCCAGCAAGCATAGTTAAACTGGCCACAAACTTGTTGATGAGGCATATTAAGTAGAAGCCAGTCTACAGTTTGTCCGATTTAACAAATGCTGCCATATGCTGATGGACTTAAATAGTTGCATTTTATTGGTGGTGAACACGGGGAAGATTGATATTATATAAACCTCCGTCACAAGCCACTGTTCCATGCAACACAGTACAGGACGTCTCTCGTTAGGGTGCCTTCGTTTGACTTATCATGAAATTGTCAAATAAGTAAAACTTTATTTATCAGGTTTTTTGGGTTCCGGTTGATGCTGGTTGTAATCGCCAGCGAAACGTCCTACTTAATTGTAAATGTTGTGGATTTTCTCTCTAACACACCGGGGTGTGCTAATGCAGTAACAAATTGGCTCGTTTTGTTCACGTGACAAACCTAATTAACTGTCGGGTGGAGGTGGGTATAAGACACATTTACATATACGCGATCTAACCCAAAAAACGTTATCATGAATATTGGTTGTGAAAGCCTACGTGTTAAAGCTAACATTACTTAACACTAAATCTTGACGTAACGCTTTCGTGACTGCAGGAATTCATATTCTTGGGTCTTTCGGTAAAGTCACGTAGATAGGTTCAAAGAAAATTGAAAATAAAAACTACGACGTTTCGATCGCAACACAAACCTATCTACGTTACTTTACCGAAAGACCCAATAATATTAATTAACACTGCATGATCTAAGCACACAAGTCAAATAATACACCGACTCCTAATATACCATCACCGAGCGTTAGTTGATAATACTCCCGTATTTTTAATTACCTTTATTCGGGGAAGCTTTTTACATCTCTAAACACAATCCAGATATTTTACACATTCAACAAAATCAAGACCAGAGTGAAAATGACGTTTGTCTTTATTTTTGACAAATCAATCTACCTTGTTCAGCAAGGCTTATACGCTTGCCTTGTGTGTGTGGTTGTGCAGGCGGGGAGGTGGACAGGTTGTCGTGCTCTGCACCGAGGGAGCTCAGGAACAGGCCACTCCAGCAACTGTCCTCCGATATGTTCTCCTGGTGCCAATCATCTGTGCGCGAAACCCACAGCAACACATCCGACGGGGCACAGAGGCTCTCCGAGTCCTTGCTTTTCGAGGCAGAGGGGAGGCAGGACGATCAGCGTGAAGGACACCCTTTCATGTCCTCTGAACACAAACCCCCACCACCTTCAGCAGAAGAGACCGTACCGTCCTCGGCACAACGCTCACCGCCGCCACCTTCAGAGGAGCAACATTCGCCCTTCTCGGCAAAGGAGCCACCACCTCTGTTCATGCCGGCGCAGATGCCCCAGTCTTTGTCCGCCAAAGAACCCTTGGCATTATCGGTGCAGGAGTTGCTGCCTCCGGCGCAGCGCCGGGCTCCGGCTCATCTGTCTGCGGGGGGTCCCATGGCACTCGCCATGGAACAGCCCGGCACGCTGTCCCCGCGCTCGGTGCAGCGCGGCATCAACGACGCGTGCATGTTCCACCACCGCGTACGCGCACGCCAGCCCAGCGTGCGCTACGCCCTAACCACTGTGGTGGTGGCGGGAGTGGTGTGCGGGCTCCTCTGCGTCATGATGGCTGCGGCGGCGGGCTACGGCTGTGTGTACGCAGCCATGGCAGCGCACCGCGCCGTCGAGAGCCGCCGGTTGGGCGGCGATGGTGGGACGGAGGCCGACGGCACCATTCCGCTAGCGGCCACCGAAGGAACGGCTGACAGCAGCGATGGGGGTGACGTTGGCGCGGCTGGTGGGAAAGAACCGCTCATGTCTTGTCCTGGAAACGGTGCCAAACTCAAGCCAGACAGCCGCGTGTGAACGACCCGCACCAGCAAGAGCGATGTTCCACACCGTCCGGTCTTATCGCTCGCGCGCGTTGTATCCTCTTCCAAGACCTAGTGCCGCGTCAAAAGCACGTGGGTTGCAGAGGCTGGCGTGGATTAAGCACTGGAAGCTCTGGTCATAAAATAATTGCGGGGTCATCATCGTCGGTTATCGCGATCTACCGCTGGGTGAAGGTGTCCCCGTGTCGCCGCCGTCCCTCAGTTTTGGGATGCCACAATCCATGCGACTCCTGCACATGGCCATCTTAAAAAATAAATTATCATTGTAAACAATCGTTAAACTTTGATTTAAAGCTTTCGTGACTGCAGGGATTCATATTCTTGGGTTATTTCGGTAAAGTCACGTAGAAGGGAAATAATACAATAATAAAAATATAACACAATAAAAATTCTCACGACGTTTCGACTGCAACACAAGCAATCGTCATCAGGTGTGAAATCCACAGAAAGAAAATTTGAAAAAAGTTGGGCGCCGACGGCGGTGGATTTCACACCTGATGATGATGATGATTGCTTGTGTTGCAGTCGAAACGTCATGAGAATTTTTATTGTGTTATATTTTTATTATTGTATTATTTCCCTTCTACGTGACTTTATCGAAAGAACCAAGAATATAATCGTTAAACTGTTATGTTTCTAATGCTGATTTATGGCATTGATGATGGACATAAACCAAACTTCCACAAAGCAATAGTTGGCATATGAAAAATAACTAATTTCAATTGTCCTTGTGCATTGCATCACTTTCTTCAAAGCCCTACTTGTTGCTGTGACGGTGCTTACCAGAGGTGGGACAAAGTCATTGTTATGCAAGTCCAAGTCGAGTCGCAAGTCATCAAATTCATGACTCGAGTCTGACTCGAGTCCAAGTCACATGACTCGAGTCCACATCTCATAGGTGGGACAAAGTCATTGTTATGCAAGTCCAAGTCGAGTCGCAAGTCATCAAATTCATGACTCGAGTCTGACTCGAGTCCAAGTCACATGACTCGAGTCCACACCTCTGGTGCTTACTATAGTAGGAAGCATATAACAGTGTTTTTTTAATTAAGGGCTCAACATAAGCCTTTGATATATATTTACTAAATGTGGGACACCTGCTCTTGTGGTTCCCATGCCAGAACTGTGCTTTTCATGTGTACGTGTGTGTAAGTTTGAGGTCTTCCTATCAGAAAGTATTCCCTGTAAAATCTTGATTTTAAGCTTTCGTGACTGCAGGAATCCATACTCTAAAATAAATTTGTATTTTAGGTATAAAATAATATATTTTATATAAAAGAAATTTTTATTTCATACCTAAAAGAACATTTTATTTTATACCTACGTGACTTTACCGAAAGAACCAGAGTATGTATTCCCTGTAAAGTATAATGTACATCCTTTTTTCAATCCACTGCTGGATGAAGGCTTTCCCATGCTATGTCAGTCATGGGGGTCGTGTGACCATTCCTTACCGCGTTGGCGGGCGCGGGTCGATGAAATTGGAGGTGGGGGGGGGCGCAGGACTGGGTCAGATGTTTAGACAGCGCTCGTCACTGTTGTGCGAATAATTGAAGGCACCAAGTCAGGCTCATGCTGCGATTATAATTATGTAACGAATTAAAATTTGTTTTGAGGCATCCATTAAGACACATGCAGAATAATACACGGGCTTTTTTATACTATATATTTATAGTACGAGGATTGTGTTTGCACAGAACAATGGCAGATTCTGTGACATGGTCTGTGAAACGTAAACCCAGTGCAGATCAAATTTGAGCCCGTACAGTTTTCCACGTATTAGCCCACGTTTTGCCAGTGACGCATCTGTAATACAAATCTCTGGATCAGCATAACACAACACAACACCGCCACCTCGAAAAGCTGCTGACCAAATGGAACCTGCAAGGCTATATATATAGCCCTACTTTACATATCACCTGAGCCTGGTGATGATTGACCAGAGGCCTCACTGTAATTAAGTTCCAGCGCCACCATCCTTGTCCGGTTTTAATTATCGCGACATTAATTTACAGCCCTTTGTCAATCCACTGCTGGATGAAGGCCTTCCTGACGCCTTGTCCGTCGTTGGGAGATGTTTGACCACATTTCACCATGTTGGTCGGTGTGGGTTGGTGGGTAGAGGTGCCCAGGACAGGTTCAGATATCACTCGCCACTGATGTTTGCCACGGTCAGGAATTGTACGAAGAAACCCGGGTGCATAGTATGCAGTTTTATAACGACTGTGCCAGGGCTCTACCCCTGAGTTTTATAATCCAGCAGTATGTTGTATTGTTTTGCATAATTTTACTGAAGTCCGGTTCACATTAATCCACCGACCTGCAAGCAGCGCATGCCTGTGCTGGTATTGAGTCGGGGTGGTGAGATTCATCACCACCACCTGGAGATTCAGAGTTGAGATTTGTTTCGATAGTCATTGAATAGCAGCGCTTATAACGGCTGCAGAAGTGACGAACCCATTGCACACAACGTATAACGAATAAAAATACGTCAACCTTTACGCACGTGATTTAATGCGTGTATTGGGTTCTTCAGAATCAATGTTAATGACTCCAACGTATTTTTCCACCTTCAGTAATTGAAGCAGCGGTAAAAAAAATGCCACGTTGGCCACATTACTGTGGTGGGCACCAGTTTCTCAATACAACCACTGCTGACTTTGCATGAAATGGTGCAACCACCACCAGGCGGTACTCTTTTTATCACCCCTGCAGCAACGATGCAGCTGATGATGATGGGGGCTGCGTCAGCTGGGTACTCGAGTTTTAGATAAAGGTTATGAATAATAAAAGCTTACCGGGTATACAGAGCTGGCCATCCCGATTAGTAGTCTACATTGGTATTACGTAACTCAAAGTAATCGTTAGTGCCATCGTGGGGAACATTAATAACAAAATAAATGTATTTTTATACATTGGGATAGTTTTTACCATCAAAGTCAAAGCATCTAGTATACAGTGATGTAGGATTAAAAACCTGCATTTAAACTACAATGGTTATTTGCATGTACAGCCTAATATCTACACAAATTACTCAATGATGCCCGTTTAAGTCAATATTAAGCATTTTATTGAGCAGCTTTTCACCTTTACAGCGTTTAACCGAAGACTGCTTTTGCTTCAGTTTACAAGCTTACAAAGTCGTTTGCATTTTGTCAGAGCCAGCAGATTGTTACATTGTTTTTAGTCACGGCCTATTCTGTTTCAATTAATTTTTGACAAACTATAATATAACATGACACCAACCCCATCTTACCTGGGCTGCCGATCGGTTTTCTACCCCACTCCAACCATACCACACCATTGTAATCTTGTGATCTGGTTTGGTGGGTTCCTGTAAATGAGCTGTAAATAGCTTGGCTTAAGCATTTAAGAAATATATATTTTTACGTGTATAATTTATACATAGTCTGATGGGAAAAGTGATGTTGGCGAACAGCTGTTTTACGGCTGCCACAGCAAAAGGCATTTGCCCCGCCACCTTTGTCTCTCCAATGCTGATATCGACACGATGTTTGAAACGCATATTTTATGTTATGCGGACCTAAAGGCACACACGACAGGTTCAGAGTGCCGATGGTGCAGCCAGGAATAAATCTTGCGCACAGTAACCATAGTTGAGTGCTCTAACCACAATCGCGTCGTTCTCCTGGTATACAAGATACAACGGCGACACAAAGCCTAGGTGTGTAACAGTACAGCTTGTGCGGCAAGGCCTAGTGGCGTACATCACCTACACAAACCGCATGAAAGCTTATAACAACATTCGATATAAACATATAAATATTATGGATTTGTTTTAAGAAACCATCAGTCAACAAAGCTCACACTACAGCCTGCCAATCATTTTGCGGAAAACAATTCCACCCCAACTGAAAAAAAGCTTTTCTAGCGATTAAATATTTATTTTAAGGAATTGTATTCAAACTGCGTTATCTACATCGTGACATAAAGGAATGTCCATTCGAAAATTTCACACAGCAGTGTATCACCCTTTTTTAGATAGGATAGCCCTAGATTTGAAGCTTTCGTGACTGCAAGGATTCATATTCTTAGGTTTTTTCGGTAAAGTCACGTAGGTAAAAAAAATTAAAATTAATAAAAGTAAAATAAAATAAAAAATCACGACGTTTTGGAGGCAACACAAGCTTCCGTCTTCATGTGGAACCGTCACAGCCACGACAGCTGTATCAAGTAAATGAGAGATTACAAGAGCTACCACTCCGTATATTATATATACTTGATACAGCTGTCGTGGCTGTGACGGTTCCACCTGAAGACGGAAGCTTGTGTTGCCTCCGAAACGTCGTGATTTTTATTTTATTTTTATTAATTTAAATTTTTGACCTACGTGACTTTACCGAAAAAAACCTAAGAATATAGGATAGCACGGGGAGAAGTTTATATCATAGAACTACTTCTGAGATTCCTGCAAGGGACTTCACACGAGGGGCGCTGTACTCCCCCTCGCCCCCTGCTATAGAGAGAGATGTCCATCGCATTGGAGAGTTGAATTTTGCCAAATCAAGCAGTCGTTTCTGGATATGCCAAGGCCATGTACTCACTTCAGCCGAGAAGTGGGTTTATAATCATGGGTGGCTGCGCCGATTGGAACTCTGACCACAAAGCCACTTGGCCACAATTTTCTTTCTATGCTATTTTCATTTCATGAGAAATATTTAATACAAATAGATTTGTCCTTCAATATCAAGTTGCAAATAAATGTAAGGTGTATACATTTAATTATTCGATATCAAACGGGTGGCTATCAAGACCCGCAAGCCCCCAATGCGCCATCAAGCAACTCTACACACTCCCATAATCAATCGCTACTTACCAAACTATTTTCACACAACTGTACATATATTTTCTTTATTCCGCGCAGGTGAGAGCCCAATGAGACAACATTATTCTTGCAAGGGAGACTTTGGAACAATGGAGGGTGTGTTGTACAACGAAACGAGAACAAGGTGTAAAAATATGAAAAATTAATAAAACCTTAGTACGTTTTAAAGAAATCAACGTTTGCTTCCTCAACCATGATTGCAAACGGGCACTTTAATCGAGGGGGTGAAAACTGTATGGCGTTTATTTTGTGTGCACGTGATGCAAGGTGCATTTTTATGCGCTGGCGCAAAATCTTCTCTCTTGATTTGCATTTTGAAGACGTCCGTGACAACGGATGAAAGTGTTTGGTGTTATTATTGTACGTTCATCACTTTACACGCCCACCACCTTGGCTTCCCTGCGTGTGTGTTTAAACTGGGACGCTGTAACTGCTGCTCTCACCGCAAACAAATAAAACATCACAATAAACAAAACAAAATGCCGATTGAAAGCTGTGAAGTAATCACTGTGGAATGAATTTTACTTGTTTAAATCCGTGAATTAATCACAAGTAGTACTGCAAAGATTAGATCATTGCGTAACACGCACAAACACAGCAAAATAATTAAACAAATTCTAGCGCTTTCTGTCGATGACAAGAAACTTATTAGACAGAAAAGTGTTTGGAGGCGAGAAAATACAAGAGTATTCATGCAAAAAGTAATTTAGTCAGTAAATAGCACAACTGGGCCATAGCATGAATCGTGTGTTGCATTCCAGGTGGCATTAAACAAGAGTTGTGTGTGTAAAGCACACAGCATTGTTTTAAACCACCAATTGACACAAAAGTTAGAACTGTGGCCATAGTTAGGCTGTACTGCATTATGGGAAAGCCCCCAACAATGCCTTGTGAGCTCACTAGAGAACACTGCTACGAGTGCACAGCAGTCCAACCGAGCCAGTGGACATCAGTGGTAGAAAATTTTGGTCTTTAAAATTCTGGTGGTAGCTAAGTAACACGGCATCTGCAAAACGGTTTCACCCTTTTTAGGGATCTTCAGTACAGTATAGCCTTGCTACTCTAATGCCACAATTGCACCCAGAGCTGTTTTTATAAACATGCGTTTTAATGCCTCTTTAGGTTGGGTTGTTAAACGAAAGCCAGTAAGAACTGAATCGATTAGCGGTTCTGAAAGTTGGCAAATGGTAACCGCTTCCAAAATAATGTGAGGAGCGAATGCACTGACTGGCACACAAGTGAATGTACAAATGGCATCGTGGCCTAAGCGACAATTGCGATTGCCCTCGCTTGTGCACGCGAGGTGTATGTGGTCTCATCTTGCATGCTAACCAGACGTCTTGGAAGTGTACCTACACATTACCCACACCACAAGTGACCGGCCAATCAACTGTGGTGAATCCATTTATACTTCTTCTTGGTTCTTTTGGTAAAGTCACGTAGAAGGGAAGTAATAAAATAATAAAAATAAAACATAATAAAATAATTATTATGTTTTAAAGTCACGTAGAAGGGAAGTAATAAAATAATAAAAATAAAACATAATAAAATAATTATTATGTTTTATTTTCATTATTCCCTTCTACGTGACTTTACCGAAAGAACCAAGAAGAAGTATAAATGGATTCACCACAGTTGATAATAAAATAATTATGTTTTATTTTTATTATTTTATTACTTCCCTTCTACGTGACTTTACCGAAAGAACCAAGATGAATCCCTGCAGTCACGAAAGCTTTAAATCAAAATCCATTTATACTGTTGGATGGACAGAGGCAGCGGGGGGAGGGGGGAGGGGGGGGACGGGTTACTCAATTGTTACAACTACTCTGGCAGCTCCTTACATTTCTCAGTTAAAAAGGTGGACACGTTCAGTTTATTTGCGAGGCATTTTTATTTGTGCAGCGCAAACAGGTAACCGTATTTTTGTTCATACGGTTACCGGTCATGCAACAAATAAAATGGAATTTAACAACCCCACTCGATAGGCAGAGGAATTGGCACTGCCTAAATGCGTTTCAATGCAGGCCCACACCCTCACCTGCCATGAGCTGGTAAAATGTGTGCAGAGCATCGCAAAATAATGCACAAAGCAACAATGCCACCACAGCCTGAAAGTATTCTAACAGAAAGCTTACATTAACAAAAGGCAGCCTGTTCTGGCGACCAGTTTTAAAAATGTCAACGTTCGGAAAAAATACGTGGCAGTAAAGTAACACGGCAACTGCAAACCGGGTTCACAATGTCAGCAGCGGTGGATGGCTTGCACAGTAACTGGGTCTTTAAAGAGGTCACAAGAACATGCTGCAATAGGCCACGGTGTGCCAGTGGCCAAGGGTGAATTTGAATAAAAAGAAAAACACCAAAAACCCCATCATATTTAACCAGTGCCGCAATGGTCTCACTTGCAAAAGCAATGACGAATCTCAATCACGTCTCACCTTTGACATTGTGAACGCTTTGTTGCTTGCTCGGGTTCAACTGTATTTCCCCCCAATTGCTAAACTGGAGCTAGCATTTTAGCTACTGCGTGTGCAGCCAGTGCAACTAGAACTGGGGCCCATAGGCACAAAGAGGTCCACAGGGCATCAAGTTGCAAAATAGATGGGAATTGAAAAGGGAAACCCATTTAATTTCTTGTAACCGGGCCCTGAGGATCGAAGTGGGAGACTAACTATTAACTGTGTTTATTTTACCAGGTAAGGCCCAATTAGCTATGCAGCTCTTTTTTGGAAGCGTCCTGGCCACAAATGATAGCTCAATGAAGTGGCTTAGCACATGGAAATGTATAGCAGCCAAATACTCTAAATGCATGTTGATTCCAAATCTGGAGGGAAAAACTGGAGGATCCGGAGAAAAAGCCACACGACCATTGTGAGAAAGCCAAGCAAACTCAAAATAAAAAAACTCCATATATATGCGAGAGAGATGGTGGTTGAGAGTCAGCTCTGCTTCTTTTTGAAAAACTCGGGTAGGAACTGATGCCATACAAACGAGACGAGCTCACGTTCGGTGCGGTGAGTCACGATGCCGACGGCCGACAGGCACGCGGCTCCCAGGGTGACATGAAGCAGGCGTGGGGCCTTGCCGTGGTCACAGCACAGCACCCACTGCAGAGAGAAGAGACGCGACGAGACCAAGATGATGAGCACGAGCGTCCCCGCAACATTCCTGCTCACACAAACTCATCTCCAATGGTGACCCTGAGCCAATGGTATAAACGTCAAATTGATATGGCAGGGTCAGTCTCTGCATAGGATGATCATTTAACGGTCGTGAAATTTAAGGATGTCAAGTGGTAAATGTCAGTTGGCAGACTTTTGGAAGATTTACAAAAGGCATTCTTCAGCCCTGGAAAGGTACGATCAAACAAACTTGAAAATAATTCTGTAAATTTACAAAACGTTAACCAATCCTGTACCCAGTGCGTTGTGCGGCTTCGCTCAACAGAGCAATATTAAAGTGGATCTGTGACGATTACCAAACTCAGTGACGATGATAGTGGTGATCATTATGACAAAGGAACTGTAATTGCAATGGATATAACAACAATGAAGATCTGCAAACCAACTAGCTACCTTCAGAGATTTGTTCATGAAGCCATCCAGATATATAAACACAGACACAACTTCAATCGAGAAGATGGGTACAAACTGAGTTATCATTGGAAGGACGTTATTAACCAGGTAAAGTCTTAACTGACTGTTATGTTTCCATCCTACCTGCCGATGTCAGCTGATATTTCCGACTCTCTGTGTGTGTGTCTCTCTCTCTATGCCTCTCTCTTAGATCTCTCATGCTCACATGTCCTTTGGATTGTACCATCATGCCTTTGGATTGCAATATTCTTTTTTACATTAACATGCTAATTTCTCACATTAACATCACTAGCCCTGCCCGCTTCTTTATGACCCTTGAACTACACCCATTTCAACCCTTTTAAAAACAGTCTGCCTCAGCAGCAGACCATGCTTTCCCACCTGATGACGGACGCTTGTGTTGCGCCCGAAACGTCGTGATCTATTTTATTTTATACCTACGGGACTTTACCGAAAGAACCAAAGAGTAATGAAGATCTCTGATGCGTTCTCGGGTTGCACCTCGTAATTTTCAGTTCCTGGAGAAGATCCTCGCACGTGGAGCGAAACATCGGACATCATGCAAAGAACACGCAGTAAAACCAGAATCTACATCAGACTCTATGCAGCACAACTGGGGAAAGCATGGTTTTACCCACAATGCTCCACGGAAACTCATAATGCGTTTGTGAGTACGGTATTGCTTTTGAGTTGAACAGGGTCCTACAGATTATATGTCATGCACTTGTAAATAACATCTGATAATCCAACAGTATTTATTAAACAAGCCCGACTCTGCTGATGAGACCTAGGAGGTCGAAACCAGTGGAGAGTTTACTTGCTTAGACAAATGCTGCTGGATAATGTTGGTCTGAAAAGCCAAAAGGCTGATGGCCTAAAACGTATTTTAGTTACCGTGTTGTCTGGACTATAATACGCTCCGAAGAGGCAAACACACTCCCGAAATTTACTCTGAGGAGTACATTATTTGTGTAGATACAACGCAATTCTGTTATACGCTGTTTGAATTCATTCACATGCGGCTATGCTTTCGGACGTGTGCTGTGTGCGCTACTCGGCAGGCAGCCGTCTCGTGCGGTTTCGCTTTGTGCGCCCTTTTTTCTTTGGAATGCATCTACAAGAGGGAAACCAGGAGATGCTTTTCAGCTAGTAACAATATATTTGTTTACGCTTGTTTACCCAAGAAAGCCTCAGCGAGTTTTTTTTACAAATGAGGGGGCAATGGTTGCTGCGTGTAATCCCAATTGAGTAATCTGCGGGTCATCTATTAGAAAAGCCCGCGTTACGTTTGTCCATCAACTAAATTATGAGAGCCTTTCAGAAGGCCTGAATCTAAAAGTTATCGAAAGTGGATCTCCCCCCCACTAGATGTGGGGGTAAAAAGTTTATCCAACAGGTTTCCAACAATTGTCGACCCCCCCCACCACCAAAATAAAAATGCACTCTCCCACCCCACCCCACAAAAATAAATGTCTTTTGTAGGCATATATGCCTACCCACGCATCATACAATAGTCAGTAGTATTTGCACACATTGGGGGGGTGGGGAGAAGAGGACATCAGTGATCAGAGGGGGAGAGGGGCGAGGTGCAAAACGCTGAGAAGCTCTCCGCAGGAGCTAGAATAAGAATAGAGCGGCCACATGCCGCCAAATTTCTAGTCTTTCAACTTTTGACCGTGATGCCGGTAAGCAACAGTCTACTCGAATGAATGTCACAGGACATTTAATGTCCAGTATGAAGTGTATAATTACGGGTATTACGCCCGCAGAATAAGATCAGGGTGGCCGCGGGAATCGAACCGTGAACCGCTACGACAAGCGGCGAATGTGCTATAGCTGGACCAGGTCACGGCCCTTTGATGGCATTGACGATGACGGCGATGGTGAAGCCGTGCTACCTCGGAGGTGGCGGTGATGACCCAACTGCAGAAGAATGTGAACGCGAGGACGAGGTTGGGGCGCAGCGCGGCGAGCGGCTCGTGCGGCGTGTCGCGGAAGTAGTCGACGATGAAGTTCAGGCTGGAGTACAGGCGCAGGGCCATGTTGAGACAGTTAGCGAGCACGAAGCCCACGGAGCCGAATGCTCGCGTCAGCGCGTACGACAGCACCAGGAACACCACCGAGAGGACCAGGAGCTTCATGTTGTACCTGCGTGTACGTGTGCGCGAACATGAACACGCGTGGAAACGGTATCACGATGTTATTTGCTGCGGAGTAACCTTGCTGCGTAGTTGCCCGCATCAGTATTAACATTTCAGGGCCAAGCGGAACAAAGCCACTAGCAACACAAGGTTAGAACAACACAACTGGGCATGTGTGGTGAAGAAGAGCTACATAGCTCATCGGATTCCTCCAGCATAAATAGATATTCTAAGATGTTTTTAAGAACTGTAGTGGCTGGACAGACTTCTGGTCACTCCTAAAGGTTGAATTGAGAGCGATTTTGTTTGGAATTTCTCAAGAGAAAAACATTTCAGTAAATATATAAGTTATGACACACATGCCTCGTCATAAAAATTTAAATCATATTACACATTGAAGTGGGCACGTAGCTTAGAGGGGGCTATTATCTTATCACAGCACCGAGGCTCCATCTATAATCCTTGAGTCAGAGCAGTAATTGGTACCACCTAAGGTAGCAAATCTTGAGAGCAGATTTATTTATATGGCTAGCAAGATTAAATGATTTGGCAACCCGCACAGTATTTTGATCAATTCAATCATTGATTTCACATGTCAAAGGCGGAATATTACGTGTAAGGTACTGTAATCACAATAAATCTCAGTTATAATATAACTGGAATTTCAACTATAAAAACGCTTCTGTATCGTAATTATAATTAACTTTACGACTGGTTAGTTAAATTTCGATTTAAAGCTTTCGTGACTGCAGGGATTCATCTTCTTGGTTCTTTCGGTAAAGTCACGTAGAAGGGAAATAATAAAATACAATTCTCACTATGAGAATTCTCACTACTGTGAGAATTGTATTTTATAATGTTGTATTTTTATTATTTTATTATTTCCCTTCTACGTGACTTTACCGAAAGAACCAAAAAGACTGGTTAGGTGCCTATGTAGTTACAGCTATGGGTCGGAGCAGAAGGAAGAGAAGCAATGGCGAGGTGTGTTGCTTGCCGCCAAGAGCGCTCGCCACGAGTGCTTGACCTTGGCCAAGAACAACCAAGTCCAGCAGGTCTCTCACCTGTCCACTTCGCTCTGCTTCATGGCAGCAAACACGAAGCACTCTGTGATGCCATTCAGCGCCAAGAACAGCACGTAAGCGGAGTACCAGCGCAGTAACACCGGCCCTGCTCAAGAGAATTCACCACCCGGGTCAGAATGTACAAAATGACACGACACCATACAGCTACTACACATGGCTCAGCCGCGTGGTCATTGCCGCTAATGGCCGGCTGATGAGTTTTTACATGAAACGCAGCCCCATCTCCCATGCTGTGGACTGCGCCGATGATGTCTTTCTTCAAGGGACTACTGTACATGATAATATTTTTTGAATATCTCAGTCGGTGGCCTCTTCACTTTTTAAACCATCCCGTGCGTTTGTATAATTATTTTGATTGTTTACGCAGGAATATCTCGCCGAATCTCACAACTTTTTGCAGGAGGGTTCTGCCAAGTTTTCGCAGTAGGGGGTGACGATTGCTGTGTAGAAATTTCAATTTTGTAATTTGTGGCCATTTTTTTTTATTTGGACCATGATGCCAGCACACAATGCGACTGACGTGATGGGATCATTAACGTCCAATGTGAAGGCGTGTATTTTTAAATCCTTTATATTAAGTTCGCTTGCTTGCTTAGAACCGTGCAAATCTTTCGGTCGTTTTTTAACCCACTTCCCGTGATCCAATCGAGCTGACATTTTCCACACAGACTCGTTGTGCGTGACAATTAATGTTCATGAAATTTTTTTTCCAAAATGTTACACTTTTTAGGACAAAAATATTATATTTAATTACCAATTGCTTAATGGTGCAATGCAATCATCTGACCATAGGTGGCAGCCATCTCAAACCAGAGGACGAGAGGACTCTAGCCGCCACACATATAAAGGATTTATAGTGAAAAACTTTGTTTTTACGGGTTATACTTATTTACGTTTCATACACCCATAAGCAGATTCAAACTATGAACCTCTGCAACAATGTATGTTGAACGTCTGTCGCACCGTACGTAGCCAACCGTGCTAATCGGAGGCACTAATCAGAGGTGCAAAGCGGTGCGCCTCCAAATGCTACAACATGCGGCAAATGCGCTAGCGTGGGCTTGTTAACGCCACAAAAATGCTGCGATGTTGCCATGATGGCCACGTGACCCTGTTCAGATAATTCCAAGTTTTCTTTTTCACCACGTATGTACTCAAAGAGACCAGGAGAGTTTCATTTGCAAGAGTTACTAGGGGCATTAGTCTGCCACCACAGCACCCTTTAATTAAGTAAAGCCGAATGACGGATCGGAAACACGGCAAAGACGTTGCTGGTTACCGCCGCTGGAGCTGAGCAGCGATCCCCCGTACAAGTCGAGCGCCAGGTACGAGTACGAGAAGCCGAACGTGAGGACGGTGACTCCGATGAGCAGCACCAGCTTGAGCAGCGACTGCAGCACCTTGGCCACGATGGCGATGTCATCCTGCCAGCAAAGCCGCACGGGGAAGGGTGCTGTTAGCGAGTGCCTATTGAGGGCAGAGGAGGCACGCGCGCCGGCTGAGGGGCCAGCATCACCGCCAGCGTTATGTCTCCCCAGTGCTGCTGTTCACACACTACAGCAGTTACTTTGTTTTGTTCTGCTGAGCTGACTTAGAGGTCTAGGCCAGGTTCCAGATTACAATTGTCCCTGGTGTTGTGTATGATGAGGAATACAGAAAAAAGGGTGGACAGCACAGCAAGTCAATCACCACAAAAACAAAACAGTTTCCCACGTATCTATATTTGACTGTTGGTGCAAGTGCTGTAAGAGCTTATCAAGGCTTACATAGCACGCGAAGGGGTCAATAGTTCAGCAACACACACGTACGATTGCCTTTGTTACCCCCTGGTACTGATGTTGACCAGACCACTGCACCGGATACTCAACTTAGGCCAATTGTACGTAGGCTACATAAAAATATAAATGACCACTGGTGCTGCGCATGTCCTAAATTCAAATCTGTTTCACTGGGGCCATAATTTAGTCACTACCCTAGCAGCCAAGGAACAATACACCAACCCCACCCCCCCCCAAACCTCCCCAAACCTATTGATTTGTGACAATTGAGGATCACAACTCGATTCAAAGTAAACGTGTCTTATCGGTATCTTCTCGATTTTGAGATCTGTTTTGGTATCATGTTTGTCTCCACTTCCTCTGCTCCGCCATAGCCTACAGGCACCATTTACAAAAAAAATTGCATTCATTGCCAATGACTTATTCTTCCTCGTGCAAATCTACGCGTGATATCATAAACGATTGAATCGGAAAATCATTACAAGCCTACAAAAGACAAAGATCCCCAGTATAGCCTTAACAGACTGTTGGGGCAAGTGCTGTTAGCGAGCACCTATGAAGGCCGGCACACTACACGAGGGAGTGGGTGGCCAGCACCACGTCTAACGGCCAGTCTCCCCAGTGGCGATGTTTTTATACACCGCACCAGGTACTCATTTGAGGCTGAGCCGACCTCGGGGAGGCCCAGGACCAATGCAGATAATCATCACCGGTGAGCGGGGTTGTCGGCTTCATCGCGTAGTGTGCTAACCACTACACTACCGCTCCCCACACCGACATCACGCGCAGAATCGTGTGTACATGAACTCGGGAGGCGAAATGCGCAGTCCGATCCACACCTCGTTCTGCTCCATGGCAATCTTTCCACGGCTGAGCGAGCGAGCGAAGAAGACGTAGAAGCTGTCCTCAATGGGCATGAAGACAAAGCGCGGCACCATGGAGCCCAGGTTGTTCACCACGTCGTAGATGCCTGCACAGACCGCCGCTTCATCTCAGCACGAGCCGGCAACTCTCACAGCCTCGCGGCGCTTTGGAGCACTCCACAGCGCATCGCGTATTGTTGTAAACGTGATGGTGGCGCTTTGAGTGGTTAGGTTTGTGCCAGAAAGGTGCAACACATATGTAAATGAAAATAAAATAAACTATTTTTTTTTTCCAGGTTAGGCCCACTGAGCTACTTTGCTTTTTTTCAGAAGCGACCTGGCCACAGATGATCGCTCAACAAAGTGGCTTATCATGTGGAAATTTATAGCAGCCAAATACTCTAAATGCATGTTTTTAAATGTGGAGGGAAAAACTGGAGCACCAGGAGACAAAAATTAACGTGACTCGACTCAAAGATGACAAAGGCACAGCTCCGCAATTGCTCCCTGGCACCAGTTCCTCTCGCAGAAGCGCGTCCAAGAGAGAGAGCTCTACAGAGCCCCGCTAGAGGGCACTTGGCCTACTCTTCATTGCTGGCCAGACACAGTGGGAGTACCTACACTTTACCCCACCATGTCGATCGTCTAACTGTGGCGTGCCCATTTATATTTCTGCAGGGACGGACAGAGGTAGGGGATTTAATAAATGTCAACTATTACTGGTAGGAACCTCCTGGTTACACCAGCCCACAGGGGATTATTGTGTCTGTCCGTCCGTCATGCAGGGAGGGGCTGGGTGGGGAGGGAGGGGCTGGGTGGGGAGGGGAGGGTGGAGAGGGGCTGGGTGGGGAGGGTGGGGAGGGGCTGGGTGGGGAGGGAGGGTGGGGCTGGGTGGGGGGTGGGAGGGGTGGGGCTGGGTGGGGAGGGGATGGTCACCCCGTGGTGCCCTTATAAAACTCAACGTTTAACCTACTCACGCCGGCTTGTGCCCGCCCTCACAGTCGGCCATATTTGCGGAATACACCACGCCGCCGTTGACCCTGGCCATTGACCGAGCAACCCAACGTTCCTACCAGCTCCCTCCGCAGGAATGTGTTGTTTGAACGACCACGCCAGGTGATTTAACTGGACCTGTGGCCTCTGGATGGAAAATCCAGTTTGCTCATGATTACACCACAGCATCATCCGTATTGTTTTTTTATATTTGATGACAAATATAACATCTGGTTTAATTCATGGTTAGATTTATAACAATTCGTAAGTTAATGTACAATTTCACATTAGTTGCTAGTTTTGCTGTTCAGATGTGTTACTTATGCTTTGTTTAACCTGAATAATTTTGACGTAAAAATGATCATTTAACCCTGGGCACCACAGCAGATCGGAGTTTGTTTCATGTCATCTTAACAGATTGTTGGTGAAATAATCGTTCACTAGCACTGCTACTACGATGCTTAATAACGTCTCTCGTCGCGCCTCGAGACCTCACAACAACGTGCAGCGTCTTTCAACATGTCACAACTTCCCAAAACAACCCGCAGTGGACCGCAGTACACCGCGATATCACAACATGCCCCAACCACTCGCAGTACGTTACATATAAGTAAAAAAAAAAAATCAGTATTCAACCTTGATCTCCAAAGTTGAGGACATTGAAGAAAGTCATGATGTATTTCTCCCCTAGCAGAGAAACAAGGCAAACACACACACACTTGGTCATGTGACTCGATGGTTAAGGAGGCAAAGGCTTATGGACCTTCCAATGAGCCAGCAATGACGAGACCCTCATGCTGAATCCAAACAGCCACCTGCGATTAAACCAGGTTCTTTTGAGGAGTGAAGCTAAGTGTCTTAGTCTGGCCATACATAATTGAACAAAACACAACATTGTATGCATATGGCATTTCAATTCCCAGGGATAAATGAACAGGCATCACAAGCATTCACAGCGAGCAGTGCATCAACGCACTTCCAGAAGATGATATTACAGAACTGTGTCTGTAGTTGCCTCTATTGGGCTCTATCATCAGACAATGACATTGACTGTATCTTCACTCGGTGTGGTGACACACGCCTGTAAGCCTTCGTGTTTGAGGCAAGGGTTCGTGGACCACTCACTGCTGTGGTGAAGTATGGTCAAATAACTTCTTGGTTCTTTCGGTAAAGTCACGTAGAATGGAAATAATAAAATAATAAAAATAAAACATTATAAAATAATTCTTACGACGTTTCGGCCACAACGACAGACCTGTTCTCCACCTGAAGACGGCTACTTGCGTTGTGGCCGAAACGTTGTGAGAATTATTTTATTATGTTTAATTTGTATTATTTTATTATTTCCATTCTACGTGACTTTACCGAAAGAACCAAGAAGATGAATCCCTGCAGTCACGAAAGCTTTAAATCGAAATATGGTCAAATAACTCCCATGACCTATAAGGTTTGTGGAGGCCCTCATTGACACAAGGGCTGTATGTGTAATAATCAATACATTTCACATTTTTTTCACACCTCACATCAATAAAGGTTTCTCAGCTTGCTTTATATGAAATAAAATCTACACAAAAAGGCCCCACACTTTAAAACATGTAAAACGTACTATTTAATACATGTGTTTTGTGCGAGAGGATAAACACGGGCAAGGGAACCTTCAGTGAGAAGTTGCTTCAGGAAGGACTGCATCATGAAGCTCCGAGTCAAAGAGACGAGCGCCCAATCAAATGGCTGCACAGCACAAACACGCGGTTATAGTGGGCACATCACACGGGCCATTCACAGGCCAGTCGCACAGGCTACGCGGGTGAGACAGACACCCGTGGTCCAGTGCTTCCAGGAAAAGGTTCTCCATTTGTAATAATGAAGACAATGATGATGAAGATAGAGCTGGGGTCGGCAACCCGAGGCTCCGGAGTTGCATGCGGCTCTTTAAGGACTGCTTTGTGGCATTATTTACGTGTGTAATGACAATAGAGCCTGCATGCGGTGCGAGGGGACTAGTGGCCACGGGAGGTAATGACAGGGAAATCAGCCTACAGTTCGAATACACTCGTGGCCATGGGAGGTAATGACAGGGATATCAGTTGTGAGTGTGAAGGGACTGGTGGCTACGGGAGGTAATGACGGGGGAGTCAGTCTGCAGTGTGAAGGAACTCGTGGCCATGGGAGGTAATGACAGGGGTATCAGTTGTGAGTGAGAAGGGACTGGTGGCTACGGGAGGTAATGACGGGGGAGTCAGTCTGCAGTGTGAAGGAACTCGTGGCCATGGGAGGTAATGACAGGGGTATCAGCTGTGAGTGTGAAGAGACTAGTGGCCACGGGATGTAATGACAGGGGAGTCAGTTGTGAGTAAGAAGGGACTGGTGGCTACGGGAATGTTCGAGAAGGGAGCATGATCAGGTGATGGAAGAGGACGGTAGAGCGAGCGTCCAGTCAGCGAGAAGGATCAAGAAGGGGGGCGTGGCCTCAGTTGGTATGTAAAAGGGAGATGCGCGGGAGACTCGGGGCTGTTGCAGTGGGGGTCTCCGCCTGATGTCAAGTGAACGTGTCTTCAATAAAGTGCCATCTCAAGAGAAGTGTGTCAAGTCGTCATTACACATGCATTGCTGGCTCTTGGAGCATTGAGGTTGTTGTTTTTTTACAAAATAAACAAACAAAAATGGCTATTAATTTTATGTTGGTTGCTGAACCCTGAGATAGATCATATGTCAAGGTGATCTGCCAGTCAAATAGAATGGTCATCATGTTTTCCATTTGGCTAGCTTGCACAGATTCAAAACATCGATTATTACACTGGTCAACACACATTTTATGGCATAGGGTATTCCAACGGTTTTAGGGTAATTTTGGGGTGCTGATTCCAAATCTGGCATCAGTTTTGTGTCTATCACATCAGGTTTTTAAGATATCAAATATTGCATTTTCCATAAACTGCAGAAGAAAAATATTAAATAAATGTGGATATCTACATAAAATTATATTATAAACACACTATCCTAAAAATACACCACCATATTTTAACACTAAAGCAGTCACTGATTCGCAACAACTTGCAATCATAAGTGACAGAGTTAATTTCGGGTAAAATCAATGAAAATGGGGTATGCCGATAGCATAAAAATGAGATGTGATAGAGCAAATCTGAGATCAGATTTGGAATCAGCACCCTAAAATTAGTCTAAAACAGCTGCAATAGTCCAGGCCAGAAAAAAAAGGGTTTTTTTTTGTTGACCAGTGTAATTATCACGTCTCCCAGTAACTTCTGGAGACTTAATAAAATGCACAGGCTAACATAAATTCGCCACGATTGGTGATTAACGACACTGGCTTATATGTAAATACAGTGCTCATAAACTAACGCTTGGGGCAATGGGCCATGTTCTTAACAGACTGAACAGAGTCAGAAGGCAAATCAACCATGGTTTGTGTGCGAAGCTCCACTTGTGGTGATCCAGCAAAAAATCTGCCGATAGCTAAAGGCAAAACAAGCATCCCCATTCACAGGCACAAAACCCCAATAACTTATAATTATTGCTGCTGGGCCTCAAATGCTTGGTCCGAGGCTGTGCTGCTGTGTTACTCTCTCCCCTCTCTCATTCATTTCCCTGTCCTATTCCATCCTGATGTAGTATATTTGTTGAAATTTTCTAGCGTCTTGAGATTAAATTGCAATTTTCAAAAGGATCCACACCCGGGGAATCAGTTGTGCAACTTGGTTGCGTGCACCTAAATCGTTTACATGTGGACATCCTCTGCAACCAGTTGCAATCAGTTGCGCAACCGATTGTTTAACATAGACAGGCCATAACGCTGAGCGAACGGCTCAGTGATTTTGATGTGGACCTCCGATTAGCGAGGTTGGCTACGTACTGTACGAAAGAAGTTCAACATACGTAAGTACATAGTGAAACGCTGTCGTCGTTGGCTGCTTAACGTGCCATACATGTGGGTGCAAGCAGTGCAGAGTGTGGCCTCACCTGAGTGCCCCAAGTGAAGAACATCTGGCGGACAGAGGTGATGGGAAAGTGGCTATCCTTGGCGGCTGTAGAGCCGATGTAGCGGGTGAAGTAGCGGTAGTAGCAGAAGGACAGGACAACTGCATACATCAGCTGCACACAGCACGGGGTTCCACAGTTAATATGCAATGCTGCAGGGCTACACAGATGGTCTGGCACAGGGTTGCTCAGCTGCTAGCTGGTGGGCTAGAAGTGACAAACGAAGACTCGTGGAGGGTCTTGCAGAGTTATGGCCCTCCGAGAGATGTGGTTCGCCGAGACAAAGAGATGCGGATAACTGAGATGAAGGAGAAACAAAGATGAGAGCTACAAATGGGAGCACTGTCGAGAGGAGATCAATATTCATGAGATGCACTTCTGCACCCAAGTATCTCATCGTCTCTTCCCTCTTTTCCACAGGAATTTTCAGCGGGGAAACTAATGTCTATGTTTCATCCCTGGGTGGTGGAGCGATGACAATAATGGCATGCAGGTGCCGAATGGATTGTTGCATGATCTTGGTAGGTGACAGCAGCTTGGGGTGACCTGCATCTGGCAGTGGCTTGATCGTGGCTGATGATGATTAACTTGGTGCAGTGACATGGCCTAGCGATGGCGTGTTCGCCGCTTGTTACAAAGGTTCATGGTTGGAAACCAGCAGGTGCGCTGGTTTTTAAGTCAGGTGTATTAACCGTAAGAATGCTCGTCGTTGCTGCACTGCGGATGTTAAAGATCCCTTGACGTAGGCAAACGTGTGCCGGCGTCAGGGTCAAAATTTTACAAATTTGAAAACTTTCCCACAAATAACTTAATTGGGATCATACATGGCAATCATCGCCCCCGGCTCCAAAAACCTGGAAGGAGCCTCCTGTGAAAGAGTCACGAGACTCGGTGAGGCTTTCTAAGGTAAACAAGCATAATCATTATTAATAGCAATTAAGGAACTAATCTACAAGAATAAACTCGACAATCTTCAATCAAATTCAGAATGTCAGTGGTGCTGGCCCCGTGACTCTCATAAGGGCTGTTTAACATTAGCATCAGGATTCAGTACAGCCACGCTCCTTATGGTGCATCTCTAATACCTTTAAAGTGGCCTTATCGTATCATGCTGAATTTCCCAGCGTTGTCAAGGTGTCCTGTATTGTGTCTGATGTGGGCACCTGTGAAAAAGCGAAAACCCAGAGGCCCCAGTCCGGCCTGAGGAACACCAACGCCACGGTGAGGATGCTCCTGCTGCCCAACGCCAGGCTCTCCGCAGACACCTGTGACTCACAAGGTATGGGGAGAGGGGAAGGCGTTTCAGGTCAAGGCCCATTTGCGAATTAGGAGGGATTCTTTAAAGTAAGAGGTCTGGGGGCTGCTGCAAATAAGGAGCTTTGTTGACTCTGTTAAAAAAAAAAGGGTTTCTCTTGTTAGGTTTTTCGTCCGTCCCCCGCACATCCGATTAGCATGGTTGGCTACGTACGGTGCGAAAGCAGTTCAACATACATACATAAAGGGCTTGGATTGCTTTGTATGTAAAAATGTATTAGGGCATTTTACATGCTGGGCTTTTGATATTTCTTAAAACAGGGGACTTTGCAGGTTTGTCAATTAAGAAGGTTGGCAGGTTTTTACATACACATCTCAATTGTATCGTGGCAATGGTGTTTCAGGGAATCTTGAGAGAGCTGTAACAAACTACTAAAATGAGAACTGTTCCGCCAACGTGCTACTTTCACTGATAACCTCTCCTCGAAGTGCAGGCATCAAGGAACAAATCCGCTCCCGACCCTGAGTCAGAGCGGCTGGGCACCAACCCGCAGTTGCACGAGTGTGTGTGCCTGGGTCGGAGTGGCTAGGCACTGAGCCCCAGTTGCACGAGTGTGTGTGTCTGGGTCAGAGTGGCTAAGCACCAACCCGCAGTCGCACGAGTGTGTGTGTCTGGGTCGGAGTGGCTAGGCACCAACCCGCAGTCGCACGAGCATGTGTGCCTGGGTCAGAGTGGCTAGGCACTGACCCGTAGTAGCACGAGCATGTGTGCCTGGGTCAGAGTGGCTAGGCACTGACCCGCAGTTGCACGAGTGTGTGTGCCTGGGTCGGAGTGGCTAGGCACCAACCCGCAGTCGCACGAGCATGTGTGCCTGGGTCAGAGTGGCTAGGCACTGACCCGTAGTAGCACGAGCGTGTGTGCCTGGGTCGGAGTGGCTAGGCACTTACCCGTAGTCGCACGAGTGTGTGTGCCTGGGTCGGAGTGGCTAGGCACCAACCCGCAGTCGCACGAGCATGTGTGCCTGGGTCAGAGTGGCTAGGCACTGACCCGCAGTTGCACGAGTGTGTGTGCCTGGGTCGGAGTGGCTAGGCACTTACCCGTAGTCGCACGAACATGTGCGCCTGGGCGAGCACCCAGAGCGGCTCTGACAGCAGCTCCACAACGGCCGAGACCGCAAACACCCACACGGCGGCCGGGTAGGCGGGTACGTGCTCCACGTCCGGGGCCTCAAGCCATCTGGTCCACACGTAGCCCAGCGCTCCGGCGCATACCGCCCCCAGCGGCACCCTGACCACACCGGACGGGGAACCCTCCATGCGGTTAGTCAGCACGCAAGCGACGACGATCACACACACACACACACGTGTGGTGCATCCATCGGCGATGTAATGGATAAGAGCAGAGCATGTTCTTTGAATTGAGCAAAGTTATTAGAAGAACTTGGGTGAAAGAGACCATGGGAGGAAATGTCCCAAGTGTGAGAGAAGAAGCAGAAAAGTGTTGTGACCTGCAGTGTGCTGAGTGAACACAGTATGGATGAGATTAAACAGTCAGTTTTAGCGCTTGGGTGAGTGACCAGGTAGGTGGGTGGGTGTGTTGGTAAATATGTTGATATGACCCACAGGGTGAAAGAATCAATGAGTGACATTCACAGGAAGTAACCATGGTAGTTATTAAATCCTTTATATTAAGTTCACTTGCTTGCTTGCGCGCTTACGACCGTGCAAATCTTTCGGTCGTTTTTTAACCCACTTCCCGTGATCCAATCGAGCTGACATTTTGCACACAGACTCGTTGTGCGTGACAATTTCTGTTCGTGAAATTTTTTTTCCAAAATTTTACACTTTTTAGGAAATTGTTTTTATATTTAATTACCAATTGCTTAATGGTGGCAGGCAATCATCTGACCCATAGGTGGCAGCCATCTCAAGCCAGAGGACGAGAGGACTCTAGTCGCCCGTTTCAAAGACCAATGTGGGCTGGGTTGTGGCCCATTGAACACGCATATAAAGGATTTATAGTGAAAAACTTTGTTTTTACGGGTTAATTTTTTTTATTGATAAGGATGTGACTGACCACCGGTCAGACAGTGGCTGTAGTGAATCAGTGAGTGCTGGATCATCAATCAGCCAGACTGCTTTATATTGAATCATATTAAATACAGCGAGGTAGGTAAGAACTGAGTGCTTCACCGCAGACATGGCATCAGTAATCCAACATGTGCATAATAAACGTTTTTGGGTCAGATCGCGTTATTTATAAATGTGTCGTAACCCTCCACCACCCGACATGGCCAATCAGCAAAAAAGTGTCACGTTGACAAAAGACAAATAGTTCACTGCTTTAGCCCACCGGTGTGTTGAAGCGTGAAACCACAACATTTACCATTTTTGAGTTGAAAATTGTAAATGTGGATTCACTCTTTAACATACCGGTGGGCTAAAGTAGTGAACTATTTGCGTTTGTCAACGTGACACTTTTTTACTGATTGGCCTTGTCGGGTGGTTTGAGGGTTACGACACATTTATAAATAACGCGATCTAACCCAAAAACGTTGATTATGAATAATATTGGGCGCGAAAGCCTACGTGTTAAACTGATTCCAACATGTGCTTTGTATATTAGTAGCAACAATTATTTGGAATTAAAGAAGGCTGTGGCACGGCAAAGAAAACCAAGATTCTTCTAATCGAGAGCCGTGCCCAGCCAGCCCAGTGTGGCTCAATAGGCCACAGGTTTCTTTTTCATTACAGAAGCCAAGCCATGCCGGTGACATCACACTCAATTAACGAGTCGAGACGTGCGCAGATGATGCAGTGACGCTGCCTAACCACATTCCTGGCCCTGCTTGGATTCAAATTTCTTGTAAGGCCGGCGTATCATGCTTTGCTTCTGGCATAGCACGACAAATGGCGACTTTAAATCAACCCGTACAGTGAAAGCACCACACTGGCTTTAATGTGCCAGTGGAAGAGGAGTGTGTGCGGAATGGGAGCCACGGTGTCGTGGAAAAGTGAACTCACGTCATCCACAGGAGGTTGATGACGCGACGCCAGTCGGCGGTAGATGCCCGGCTCAGGCAGGCACGCCGGAACGCCTCCCTCGCCAGGAACACGGTGGTGGAGTAGAGCAATGTGAGCCTGTGTAGGCAACCGCAGGAGCAACACACGCGGGCGCAAGTCTATCGCTATGGTTCTCGCTAAAGAAGGGCGAAAGTCGATTTGAGATTGACGACCTGCTGCTTTGCCTAGCGATCAACACATCCGCTTGTCTTGAACGGCAATGAGATACTTCTTGCATCGATGACTCAAGATCATAACCGCACCTGCGATTAGCACGTTTGGCTACGTACGGTGCGAAGTTCAACATACATACCGTACATATTTAGGCAACAGTGGATGAAATATTTTATATTGGCGAATATGTTTAAGTGAATAATTTACAGCATGGATGGAGCAATGGCACAATTATTAGGACGCTGTGAACCTGGCAACTTGATTTAGATTCCCGATCACAGCTAACATTGGTGGAGATAGCTGAATAAGTCTTGGGCCCCCTCTACACCGAGCTGCTGTGACTAGTATAGTGAAGTATGATCGAACAATCCCTGCGACATATATGGGAGGCCCTCATCCAGTGGTAGATTGACAAAGAACTGTGAATTTTATTTAACAGCATAGGTTTATTATGATTTTAATTATTTATCAAGAATATCCCAAATGGAGAAACCTCCTGAAAATATTTTCAAGTTTGAAGTTTTTTGGGAAATTTTTCATGAACGGTTGGATCTTATCATCCAGCAGAATAGACCAATACCCCACGAGCCAATCAAAAGCAGTTAAATTATCCATGGGTTCTGTGTTCGCAGGGTGGCGACCATCGCATGAGGCAGGCCATACGTCCAGGCACCATTTCACCATCGCGAAACATTTTAGTTAAATATCCCAGCAGCCTGCATCTGTCTGTCCCTCACAGCAAGAAAGCCAGCTAGCAAAAGTTTTTATCCTTCGATTTAAAGCTTTCGTGACTGCAGGGATTCATCTTCTTGGTTCTTTCGGTAAAGTCACGTAGAAGGGAAATAATAAAATAGTAAAAATAAAACATAATAAAATGATTCTCACGACGTTTCGGCCACAACTGTCTTCCCGACAGACCTGTTCTTCACCTGAGGACGGCTGCTTGCGTTGTGGCCTAAACGTCGTGATAATTATTTTATAATGTTTTATTTTTATTATTTTATTATTTCCCTTCTACGTGACTTTACCGAAAGAACTAAGAAGACGTTGTTATCTTATATAGAGCCCTGTATCTCTCTACCTTTCTCTTGCCTTCTTTCTACAGTATCCAATGTATCTCGATTTCCCTCTCATCTGTTTCTATTTGTCTCTATTTCTCTGTCTCCTCTTCTACCTCTCCTATCCTCTAATATTCCTCTCCTCCCTCCACCGTATCTCACACACTTCCCCCCCCCCCATCTCTCAACCTGTTTCTCTCTCTCACCCTTGATCTCCTTATTCCCACCTCTACATTTCCAATCTCAATCTTTCTTGCCTCTCCATAACCCTTCCTCCGACTGCTTGTCGCTTTCCCTCGCTCGCCTCTTTCTGTTTTGCTCTCCCTATCCTCTCCATTTCACGCCCTTTCATTCTCTCCCCCACCCCCCGTCTCTCCTCAACATTCCTCTCCGTCTCATACTCGTTCCTATATGTGCCTCCTCTATCTCCCTCCCTCACCTCCCTCCTCTACATCTCTCCCTCAGTTCACAGCGAGCACTTGGCTACGGGCCAGCCAGGAATCCAGGCAGAAATACAGCCAGCCAACTTGTTTTTCTAATATAGTATGATTTCAGCAGACTGCCACTGTGCAAGTTTAAGGACTGAAGTTAAATATGCAGCAAGGCACGCTGACACAGCACACATGTTGACGTGGCTCAAAATATGTTTACGTGAATGGATTGAACAAAACCATCTGTGCCATAAATCTTTTGATTATTCTCAGTGCGTGGCTTCTCAGAAAAGAGAGCACGTGCCGTTAAAAAGCCCCCGCTTGTTGACTCTGTTAAAAGGGGTGTAAAAGCAAGTGTTGAAACCAATGGTACTCCAGTTTCAGCCAGGGCTCAGACACATATCAGCCAAACACAATAACTGCTGCGCTAAGTTATTCTGAGCAGCCACCATGACCAATTCAAACCGACCTCTGAATTGTCAGCCGATTACCTGCCAAGCAGCCCACTTTGGTAGTAGGTAGCCACCTCTTCGGCGCACACATATTCGCACTCTGACCAAGCAGCATCGTGTGTGCGAAACCCAATAAAGCATCGTGGTAGATCGCTGCAAAGCCAGGATGAGCAAGTGAGCAAGTGAGCAAGGTCACCTGACATTGACGACCCCCAGCACCTCCTTGGAGAGGTGTCGCAGGATGAAAGCGTTAAGCACGAATGTGATGACACGGAAGGACACCTGCAAAAGACAAAGGTCCCCCATATAGCCTTTAACAGACTGCTGGGGCAAGTGCCGTGAGTGAGCGCCTCTGTATAGACAAAGACACAGACGCACAAGCCTCGTTGAGACTTTCGACATACTACTTTATTAGTTTTTGTCCTTTTTCCCAATTTTATCATAAATGCTCTACATGTGTCACGTGATGAGAAGAAGTCATTTGTATATCCGTTGCAGAGGAGAGCGACCCTTTGTGTTAGGGAACTGCTCACGAAAGCAGACACCACAGAACTACCTCTGAAATCCCTTCAAGTGAAACTCCGCTCCACAAAGTAGAGGGCAGAACATTCCCACTTTCTTTGCAACAAACAATAATGTCTGCTACCACCCAACCATCTGTAAAAAAACATTAAGGAACCAAGATGATACTTAATGCCATGCCTGGGAAATGTTATTCATTCATCTGAGGATACTTCACAGGTGTTATAATTTCTACAAAACCCCTAAACTAATTGACCTGAAACATACACCACAGCTTACCATGTTCCCTGAATTAAATAGATTTTGGATCAGATTGCCAACAAAATACTTTCCTGATGGGGTTTTACTCTGCAGTTTTTGAGCAACTGCCGATGACCACAATAAGAGCCAGGTACCATCAAACGTTATTTTAATCGGAATCTTTTTACCCGCAGTGGTCACTCAGTACAGCAGCAAGCGCATCGGGCACCTAAACCATTTAGCCATCGCAATACGCCATGGTTTTTTTGTTATTTTGATATTGTTTTGATTATTGTTCCGAATGCGATGCTCGGCATTGTCAGAAGAATAAAGAATCCGTTCAGAATTACCACTGAGCAGTGCAGCCCCGAGAGTCAGAGAATGGCGATGCAAGAGATTTTCCCAGAACTTATTCTCAAAAACTATCCAACGTGCAGTTTGATCTATACACACTACTGCTATGAGATTGGTGTTTGTTGAATAATAGTCAAACAGGTATGGTATTATTATTATTTCTCAAAGCTGGAAGTTATCCCAATTTAGTCTCAACCTAGTAACCAATGCTAGCATTGGCGACAAGGCTGAAACTATCAAACTCGCTATACTTCAGAGCCTGGTTTAACCACAGGCGGTTTAAATCCAGATTAAAACTCTGAATGACAGCAAAGGTTACTCAGTGATCTGAATAAAATACTCATCGTGTAGGCACTCTCCAAATACCTATGCCAATAGTTTTAACACTCATACGAGTACAACACCACCCCACCGTGAGTGATATAAGTCATTAGATGTATTCTTTAATAGTTAAACCACAGGATATTGTTTTACTTTTAACAGCACACAATGGAATTATACTGACAGGGGCTTTCATAGAATCGTACCGACAAATATGGTTTCTAATTTCCATGTGTGCAATCATTCCCTAATAAAATCACAGTTATCTTACCCATAAACGTGCCAGTATGAACAATGGAATAACAGTCCCTCAACGTATAACGAGAAGCAGTCATTACTCAGAACTGTGCAGATCGTCCAAAAGACAGACAGACAGAGAGACATGCCGACATAAACACGAACAGAGACAAAGAAAGAAGCAGAGAGACAGAAAGTGACAGAGACAGACAGAGAGAGAAACACGCCGACATAAACACGAACAGAGACAAAGAAAGAAGCACAGACAAAGAGAGTGACAAAGTGAAACAGAGACACGAGATGAAGAGAGAGAGATAGAGACCAATATAGACAGAGAATGTTGGGGTTCCTCTTCATGAAATGGGGGTCCTACGTACATGTTGCGCATTCATAAAGGCGGCACAGCTCGTACCCTGCAGATATTTCCTAATTATTTGAGATTGGCGGTGATAAATTAGCACTGTGCATCATGATTTAGGTATTGTGAAATAGCCAACTGGGAAAGGGGCACAACAACTGTTCCCGTCACGGTGCCTGACGTTTCCTGTTTGAACGCTTTTGTCAATGCGAGCAGCCACCGCTAACGTGGAGCACAGCATCATGCCTCGACTTGTTTGCCCTTTAGGCAAGAGCACGTGGCTCCAGTATCTGCCAATTCACCTCCCATAACAGAATTTGACACACTGATGAATCTACAGATAAAGCAAAGTCTGAGCTTGCTCAAACTTCTGCCAAAAGAACAGCAGCCACGATCTCAGACAGCACCAGGCCTGCTTACTCGCTTCCTGATTGGCCAACAATGAGCTTGCAATTGACTAGAAGTGACATCGAGGACAAATTATAACTCCAAACTGAATCACTGGCAGGTTTTGCTCCATTTATGTTGCGTCATTTCACTCACGGTGTCTGCTGCGAACAGGGTGTTCGTATAAAGCGCCGCACTGTGCACACATACATTTAGCATTTTGTCTATTTCCTCAATCACAGAATCAGAATGAGACTTGTGTAGTCTCACTGACCTAGATACTCATGTATTAGAAAATATTAAATTAGCCACCTTTCAAATTACTACCTCTAAAACATGGCTGACAATAACTATGCAATGACCACTAATACACTGACACCGTGTGCACAGCACAATGGAAACAAGTGTAATGTTTGTTATTGTATTTCCAGTCACATAGGATCCAAGTTGGGTCGACTAAGATGAATACCACTGAGACACGAGTAACAACCAATGTTTAATCTTTCAAATTATTCTTCCATCTAAATGACAATGTCATGCTTAAACTGTGGATTTGCTATAATTTCACTTGAATTCTCCATATATATATCCTTGTCTGTTTATATATAGGTACAAAATTCACCCTCTATATCTTAATGTTTTTGTAACTTAATTTAAATTGTATGACGATTAGTCTAAAAAGCATCTGTACTATTTAATCATTATTTATGTCTGTGCAATAATATTACAATTTTCCAAAATAATAAACGATTAACTATTTTTATTTTACCAGGTAAGGCCCACTGAGTTAGATAGCTCTTTTTAGAAAGTGACCTGGCCACAAATTATAGCTCAACGAAGTGGCTTATCACATGGAAACGTATAGCAGCCAAATACTCCATTTGCTTAATGCCTGTACTTTTTTAATTTGTTTGGTTTTGCTACTTTGGCGACCAAGCTCACTCATGCAAATGAGACTATCATGGTCTCTTGAGTTCTCACCTGGTTAAGAAAATAAACTTTACTCTGACCCGTTAGGGAAACAAAATACATTTTTAGAAAAATGATAATGCTGGTTTTTGATGCGACTGTCATCTTTGAAGAGTATCACGAGGTATTTAATGTTCACAGGGAATTCATTTCTCCAGCTGCATTCGGAAAAGACAGAAAGTACTGCTGAACCTAGCAAGCGAAAGCATCCACAATTATTATCTTCACTATTTATTACCGGACATCACACCTCTGCACAAGTATAACAGTGAACCCTGAAGGGCCAACAGAAATAAGAAGCAGAATTGTACAGAGCACAGCACATATGCAGTGTCACACATAAACCCAGAATAACAGGTTTTCAAGACAACCAGCCACACCGTTTAATAATCTAACACATTGAACTGGCGTACTGTATAGTGAAATCATTAAGCTCTGAGATAAAAAAAAATACTTTCTTGCAAGTGGATGGTATCACTGTTACAATGAACTGGTGTTTCTTGCGGTAATAGTCACCCACCCAAGTACTGATGAGACCTGATCGCGTCGTAGCTGAAATTGCTGCAGATCAACACCAGGGGGCATGGAAGCTCAAGGGGACAACGCTGCATTACTTTGTTCAACCATTCGCCACATGTTCGTGTGAAATGATAAAATTTGCACAAATAGAACAAATCTACATGCAAGATTTTATGCATGTATCGCGAGCATAAAATAGGTTTTGATCGATTAATCAATGCATCGTTGCATGCCTATCAACAAAGCGGCATTTCAGCTGCTTCGTCAAGATGGGAATCTAGCCTAGAACCGTGAACAATGTGAGGCAGAGGCCTTGTCTACCAACATTCTCTAGAACAGTGGTCGGGAACCTGGTCCATACTGATGGCCGAAAATATTTACAGGCCACATGTTATCTAATAATGACAAATATAACGCATGTGTCGACTGATATTCAAGAGGCCCTTGCATTGACATGATAAAAAAAATGTGAAACTCCGATGTGTGAAATACTCATCTCTAGCAACCGATTAGTCCAGCCGATATGCTAGAAGTATCGACTATGATTGTTGGGCCGTTTCTAAGTGATAAGCCTCGTATGGCCATTCGATATGTTCACGCAGGGCCGTATCCTGTGCGCTGGCCATATATATTCCTCCACTGCTCTACATCACTTCTGTAAGGCGTCAAAGCAAGAACTGCAGCACCGTCTGTGGATGCATCTAAGATGGAGGAACAAAAATCCACGTTCTGTGCCTCGAGACGTACAGCACATTTGGGACGCTCAGCCAACAACAAACGCAAACACATCTATTAATAACCGCAACGCCAGCGTGCCACCCGCACCTGTAAGAGGACATTGTAGGTGGCAAGGATTGAGGCTCCCTGCAGGGCTTTCGTGGTGTCTGATGCCATGGCCGTGGCTCTGTGTCCATGTGCCCACCAACTCCTCCTCCAGCCCGGGCTGCTCTCCGATGCATGTAGCGGCTCCGAGTTCTTGGGGTTCGGTGTGGGAGATAAATAGGAGAGTTCGTAAAGAAAACATTCCAAGGGCACCTGAATGAAAGTGACTTGCAATGGGAAATGAAGATCGTGATTTACTGGCCAAGAATTTAGGGAAAGGAAGATGCTGATTATAATGTTCTATTACATATGGGCTCGTACGTAGTGTAGCTATAGTTCATTAATGAACATACCTCAAGTAAAATAAAGAGGTCATCATGGCAATCGTTGTTAACGCCACGACAGATTGCTTCCTCCTGCTGCTAGATCCCGTAATTGTTTCAATTCAACCTCCGAGCTTGTATTTAGGCTTTGGCAAGGTAAGGTGGGGAGGGGAGTGGCGGGGGTGGGGGCGGCGGGGGGAGTGGGGGGGGCTGCGGGGGGGGCGGCGGGGGCGGTGGGGGTGGGGCGGGGGCGGCGGGGGCGGGGGCGGCGGGGGTGGGGGGCGGCGGCGGGGGGTGGGGCGGTGGCAGGGGCGGCGGCGGGGGCGGTGGGAGGCGGCGAGGGCGGCGGGGGGGGCTGCGGGGGCGGCGGGGGCAGGGGGGCGGCGGGGGGTGGGGGGGTGGCGGGGGCGGCGGGGGGTGGGGGGGGCGGCGGGGGGTGGGGGGGGCGGCGGGGGGTGGGGGGGGCGGCGGGGGGTGGGGGGGGCGGCGGGGGGTGGGGGGGGCGGCGGGGGGTGGGGGGGGCGGCGGGGGGTGGGGGGGGCGGCGGGGGGTGGGGGGGGCGGCGGGGGGTGGGGGGGGCGGCGGGGGGTGGGGGGGGCGGCGGGGGGTGGGGGGGGGCTGCGGGGGCTGCGGGGGGGGGCGGCGGTGGGGGGCGGCGGTGGGGGGCGGCGGGGGGGGGCGGCGGTGGGGGACGGCGGGGGGGGGGCGGCGGGGGGGGGCGGCGGGGGGGTGGTACCTAATTCTAGATTTGAAGCTTTCGTGACTGCAAGGATCCATATTCTTAGGTTTTTTCGTTAAATTCACGTAGGTAAAAATTTTAAATTAATAAATGTAAAATAAAAATGAAATAAAAATCACGACGTTTTGAATTTTTTACCTACGTGACTTTACCGAAAAAACCTAAGAGTAAGGTAGTACCTGCCCACTTAGAAAGGAACGTGTTTTATTATTTTATTTCTATCATTTCCATTATTTATTTTTACCTACGTGACTTAACCGAAAAAACATAAGATTATGCTGGGACAAGTGCTATTAGCGCGTGGTGGGAGCCTATGAAGGTCGGCACTGCACGGCACACGAGCGGGTGGGTGACCAACACACACACCCGCCTTTGTCTCCCTCGTGGCGTTGTGTGTGGGCCACCATTGTAGATTGTTTCCTCGCTCACAGCGCTTGCCACGACGGCTTGTTACACGTAGGGGATCTCTGTACGTTGCCAGCACAGCAGTGTACCTGAAAAGGCGATTGAGTGCAGCCAAACGAGCGCCTTTTGGAGTGTTCAGATGGCTAAAAACAACGAAGACGACGACGGCCCAAAAACGACCCGAAAACGACCAAAAACGGCCCAAAAACGACCAAAAACGACCGAAAACGACCAAAAACGACCGAAAACGACCAAAAACGGCCCAAAAACGACCGAAAACGACCAAAAACGGCCCACAACGACCGACAACAGCCGAAACGACCAAAACGACCAAAACGACCAAAAACGGCCCAAAAACGACCGAAAACGACCAAAAACGACCGAAAACGGCCCAAAAACGACCGAAAACGACCAAAAACGGCCCAAAAACGACCGAAAACGACCAAAAACGACCCACAACGACCGAAAACAGCCGAAACGACCAAAACGACCAAAACGACCAAAAACGGCCCAAAAACGACCAAAAACGACCGAAAACGACCAAAAACGACCAAAAACGGCCCAAAAACGACCGAAAACGGCCCAAAAACGACCGAAAACGACCAAAAACGACCAAAAACGGCCCAAAACGACCGAAAACAGCCGAAACGACCAAAACGACCAAAAACGGCCCAAAAACGACCGAAAACGACCAAAAACGACCGAAAACGACCGAAAACGGCCCAAAAACGACCGAAAACGACCAAAAACGACCAAAAACGGCCCAAAACGACCGAAAACAGCCGAAACGACCAAAACGACCAAAACGACCAAAAACGGCCCAAAAACGACCAAAAACGACCGAAAACGACCAAAAACGACCGAAAACGGCCCAAAAACGACCGAAAACGACCAAAAACGGCCCAAAAACGACCGAAAACGACCAAAAACGACCAAAAACGGCCCACAACGACCGAAAACAGCCGAAACGACCAAAACGACCAAAACGACCAAAAACGGCCCAAAAACGACCAAAAACGACCGAAAACGACCAAAAACGACCGAAAACGGCCCAAAAACGACCGAAAACGACCAAAAACGGCCCAAAAACGACCGAAAACGACCAAAAACGACCAAAAACGGCCCAAAACGACCGAAAACAGCCGAAACGACCAAAACGACCAAAAACGGCCCAAAAACGACCGAAAACGACCAAAAACGACCGAAAACGACCAAAAACGGCCCAAAAACGACCGAAAACGACCAAAAACGGCCCGAAAACGACCGAAAACGACCAAAAACGACCAAAAACTACCAAAAACGGCCCAAAACGACCGAAAACGGCCGAAACGACCGAAAACGACCAAAAACGACCGAAAACGACCAAAAACGACCGAAAACGACCAAAAACGACCGAAAACGACCAAAAACGACAGAAAACGACCAAAAACGGCCCAAAAACGGCCGAAAACGACCAAAAACGACCGAAAACGACGGAAAATTGACGATCGGCGCTCCGTGGAACGCGCCGCTGGCGTCGACGCGAAACGTGGCGGCTCATTCGCCCGGCGCGCTGATTCGCTCATCGCAGGCCGAAGTTCGCGTCGTTATAATTAATCGTGCAGTGGTGGGGGATGATGATGAGGTTAGGGGGCAGAAGGGGGGGGGTGTGGTGTCCCGTTCCAAGGATATAACTTTTTTTTAATGAAATATAATGTGAAGCCGTCTGGAATCAGAATCTCGTATTCGGCGAATACGCCAAATTCAGCGTCGTTCGGTGGGTGTCGGCCTGCGGTTTGCTTCCTGGTTGAGCCGCGGCGGTGCTGGGGTTGGATGGTCCCCGACTTACGAACTTGAGTCGTAAGTCGAGGACCATGACAAATCGCTAACCTTAAACACCCGGTCGTTCATAAAAGTTGAAGGCGGTATAGTAATATAGTAATAGAGCAAGTACAGAATCACTGAACCGGAATTCATAGCTTGTAAGCATTTAGCGCGGGGCCCTTGAAAGTGCGAGGCCCGTAGCATATGCAGCTACTTTTGCTACTAGGATAATCCTGCATGGTGCATTTCATTTCACATTCTGTGAAACTCTTATCCGCGACTCTGTTATCTGTGGATCATGTTACATGCAGCCTCAAACACGATAGGTATAAGGGTTATTAATCCAGGAGGTTGATCATAATTCATAATAATCTTCCCTCTGGTAATCCATTGCTTGTTAATCCAAGTTAGGCATGGGGGTTTATTGACCATACTTCACCAATGCTACTCAGTGTGGGTGGCGAAAGGTGGGCCCAGAACCGTATGGATATCGCTCGCCGCTGATGCTAGCCGTGGTCAGGAATAAAGCTTATAGGCAGTGCACTAACTTCTGCATCTCCGTACCACCACTTCTTATTCGTGTTTATTTGGTTCATCACAAGCAACGTTTTACCTGTGACACACCACGGCAAGGGGAGTAGAGTGAAGGATATGATGTATGGCAACATAAAAATGCTGCACGAAGCAGTGTGTGTGTTTAACAGTGGGTGGGGAGAGGAGAGGGATTAGGGGGATTGGTTTAAAGAAGGTTTGAGCCGATTTAGAGATGAAGATGAGTTATCCAGAGGTGGTTGTGGTGAGCACTAAAAGTTATCCATGCTCGCGGGTAATAAAATGAATAGGATAGAGACAATAAAAACACATACACGTAATTTTAAAACCCAAGGAAAGGAGATTGTGGGGGATGAGAAACCATAGAAACAGGAGTCAAAACATGCCAGAATTATTTAAAAGCAGGAGACATGACCAGAGAAACTGAAACACGAATCAAACAGGGATTTGGGATTGAAAACAAGCAGAATATGGGCCAAAATACATTTTTATATTACTAAGTAAACAGTTGAAAGCGAATAAGTTTAAAATACAAACATCAACAACACAACGTACTCATACCAAGTAAATGGACTCAACACAAAAACGTTAAACCTTTATTGAAATTAGATGTATTCAAAAACAAATAAATGGCACTTACTGTCCATAATGTCGTCGAGGGGGGGTTGGGGTTCGACCGCGATCAAACAAAAACAAAACTATATTATGGATGATATTGGTCGCGAAAGCCGATGTGTTAGACTGGTACTTAGTATATTATGATTGAAAAATACTGTATATATTGGCTGCATTCACGAATACTTAAACTCAAGATTATATATACTGACTTTAATATCGGTGTTTTTGTATCTTGCTTGTAAATAACTTTAATTTGAAAGTATCCACGATTTTTTTCTTTGTTGTGTCACCGTACCGTATTGGCATTCGCCAAAATGCATCAAACGCTTATTCGTGAACCATGCAGATCATATGAAGAATGTAATGCGCATAAAACATTTCATGGTGAACAGGATAAATAAACTTACGAACAGCGGGAGATTTCCCCGATCGTATTGGGGCTGCGGATAATAGTCGCAGGCAACAAACAGAGTCATGGATAAAGAGGAGCCTTCACTGTATGGTGATTAATGGAGATGTGAATTTAGGGGATTTAAATCGAATCCTTCACTTAATCTGTTTGCACCCCCTTATCCCCCTGAGAAAAAGGTTTTATTGCTACATATGGCCTTGCGAGCCCAAGGACCATCTATGGCTTCGTTTTTTTATACTTAATAATTTTAAAGTCGCTGAAACACATTTTGGCAGCAGATCAGCTTGGGCGAATTTAATGTTGAACCTTTATAGGACATTCCCTCGGTTAAACTGATGTGTGTAAATAGATTTCTCCAATTGTCACGTGCCAACTCGTGTGGAAAAAAATAAATCAAACTTGTTTATAAGTTATACGCTGTCCCACGGTCAAATCAAGAGAGGGTTGTGCTGGAGCAAATGTTCCAAGGTTAGTCACGCCACCACCCGCTCAATGTGTGACTGTTTTAACTTTTATTGATGCTGTCTCCACCACTTCGCAAAAAATTAAAATGCGAGCACCTATGTCAATCCGCTGCTGAATAAAGGCCATGTTAATTGTGGGGGATGGTGTAACAAAACTTCACAAATGGAGCTTGGTGATGGTGAGGGAGAGAGGTGATTCAGAAATCTCTCCATCGATGTTTTCAGCCGAACGGCAACCAAAATCGCTGGGTTCTGCACTACTTATTTCCATTAGTTTGTCCTTTAGAACAAATTGCAATTCTGAATGAATACATATGCACGTTCGGATTTGTTTTACATTGCTTTTCCATCTGTGTGGGTTTAACCTGGGGAGTACATCAAATATTCGTGAAGATGGGAATGAGACCCATGGTGTTTATCGGTGCCTGCTACCAAACTATAGTTGAATCTCGCTGATGCGAATCAAGTAAGTTGAAATGTGTCTCGCCATGTAAAAACAAGTTAGCTACACGACAAATTGATATAAAAGGTCCATGCAAAGCTCGTTTGTGAATCCATTGCTGGATGAGGGCCTACTACCTACGTCGTGTGGGTCGTGGGCGTTGTTTTGATCATAGGTAACCATTCTGGAGGGTGTGAGTTGGTGACGAAGCAGATCATATATGAAGGGAGATAGTACACGACAACCATCATGATTTGCTACTCTGCCCTCTGCGGTCAGCAAAATAGCCCCATCCACGTATTATTTTACTACAACATTTATACAAATGACTTGCGCTTAGAAGTGTCCAGAATTAAATATCATTACATATTTTATTGTAACTTTCAGCCTCATACTCAGGATTGTACCATCTAAGTGTTAATCGTATGACATGAAATCATTAAAATATACAAAGTATTGTCGATGCTTCGTGTAATCATTGCGGTAATTTCCAGTAATAGACGATTCAATACATAGCATGGTATAACCCATTCATACCTCGTGTTATCATGTTGTTACTTCATGGTCTGCATTCACCATGGGAATTTTCCACTTTATCAGAAGTTGCCACAGCGTTAAAATACCTTTAAGTTTAATTGGCTGCGTTTAAATGACGATCAAACAACTACTGTCATTATGAAGGCGTTTCCCCCTTTTCGTAAATATTTAATCATACAAATCACTTTGAATACGTCCGATTTCTTCAGATCTTGGAAGCTAAGCAAAGTTCTAGCCTGAATTGTGCTTGAATGGGTGGCCACCATGCACAACAGGTGTGATAGCACTAATATTACTATTACTATAGGTGTGATAGCCTGTGGGACTACATTATGGGCAGGGGAGTAGAACCTACTTCACACCTTCACCAAGCCGCATCGACCAGCGTGATGAAGTATGGTCAAACAGCCACCATGACCCCCCACGGAGCAATGTGGCATACCTGTCAACCCCTTAGGGGCCGTCCATAAATGACGTCACGCACCTGGGGAGGGGGGGGGGTCAGACATTTGTGACGATGTGTGACGAGGTGGGGGGGATTTGAGAAATGTGACGTCACATCAAAATGCGCAACTTTAAATAAATATAAACAACACGTTCTAAATTTTGATTTAAAGCTTTCGTGACTGCAGGGATTCATATTCTTGGCTCTTTCGGTAAAGTCGCGTAGAAGGGAAATAATACAATAATAAAAAAATAAAGAATAAAAAACACGTTATACTTAATTACATCACAAGGGAAAACATAAAAATGTATAATAAAAAAAATGCCCGTATTGAAACGGCTGTACTCCGTATGTACCTGAAAACTCAATTTCCCTGTATACGGTTAAACCTTATGGGTTGACAGGTATGATGTGGAGACCTTCATCCAGCAGTGTATTGAAAGTAGGGTTGTACTGCCACTGCGGCGCAGCTGTGGTTGGATTTTCTGGTTTACCAGATGGCAAGTTTAATTCCTCGGTTTACAATGGACAGTCTCCAATATCAACAGTAATTTATGTCGTGTCAGTTGGAAGCTGCGAAATGCATTACATTCCAAAAATAAGTTCCCAAGGTCAAATGCTGCGTAAGTAATATGTCGTGTGCAGTGCACGCTTTTAAAGAGATCCACATGCAGCCAACCAGATTCACGGCCTTGCCCGCGAAATATTCGCTGAGTGCGTGAAGGCCGGCTCACCATCACTGTGACCAGCAGTGGTCAATCCACTGGCGGATGAAGGCCGTCAACCACCTCTCATGATCCTGGGATGTGAGAGTCAGTGCCGGATTAAGCTCGTGCGGGGCCTGTAGCATACGTTATAAAGGGGCCCTAAATAAAAAAAAAACCCCAGGTAAATTTGAAAACACATACATTTTTTACTTGCATAGTAAAGTAATTGTATTTTTTCATTTGCTATACAGCCAGATAATACGACAAATCGCTAACCTTAAACACCCAGTCGTTCATAAAGTTGAAGGCAGTATAGTACTATAGTAATAGAGCAAGTGCAGAATCACTGAACCGGAAATGATAGCTTAAAAGCATTTAGCGCGGAGCCCTTGAAAGTGCGGGGCCCGTAGCTACTACATATGTAGCTACTACACGTGTAGTAGCTACTTGTGCTACTAGGATAATCCGGCACTGGTGAGAGTCCTTGAGACTAACTGCTCGTGCGAATGACGACTGCAAAGCAGGCGTCGCGAGAGATAAGAGCCCCAGGACGAATTGGGTGAAGCGTAGAACGCTGCCAGCTGGTGTCACTGTTGCAGGAGATTTCCATTTAAACGCCTTGAGTTGACGCCACACACTTCGCTCAAAGAGAAGATATACCAACACAGACATAACCTCAACCGTGATCATGGGTACAAACTGAGTAATCATTGGAAAGATGTTATTTACCATGTAAAAAAGATTTAACTAACACATATTTGTACCATCTTATTTGACAGGTACTATTATACTTTACCGAGTGTTGACATCCCCAGCGTTTAACAGTGCTGCTTTTTTGTGTATTTGGATTGTCAGCCAACACCGGTTACAACCCCAAGTCGAGTGCACCGATTGTTCTCTTTTAGCCCCGCCCACCCCCCCCCCAACACGTTCCATTGATTGGCTACCACATTCAGATAAGCTCCCCCCCCTCTCCCCGAAAGAACCAATAAGATTAATCCCTGCAGTCACGAAAGCATTAAATCGAAATTGTATTTAAGAGCTTGTCTCTTGGAATTTTGCCTCACTTGATAGAGTACATCTAGCTGTGACGGTCCCACCTGATGACGGAGACTTGTGTTGCCTCCGAAACGTCGTGATTTATTATTTTATTTCTATTATTATTTCTATTATTTTTATTATTAATTTTTACCTACGGGACTTTACCGAAAAAACCTAAGAGTATGAATCCTTGCAGTCACGAAAGCTTCAAATCTAGAATGAAAGAGAAGCTGCCAAGCGCCACGCGAGGAGGAGGGGTGCTGCTCTCACACGCGGCAGAGAGAAGAGACCCACATTCAGACATTTGCGTGCGTGTCACGTGTCCACCACATGCAGCACAATATGCACTCGGCCTTCTTCTAGACCACCTTACTCAGAAGAGGGCTGAACACCTGGTCGTGTTATTGTTGAGACCACCAACTTAAAACAGGTCCCTGTGGGGTGGGCTGGTAGGAACGAACAAATGAATGGCTATAATAAAATGAAATGGCGGGGGTACGATACGAAGGGAGAGTTTGAGGCCTAGTTCTAGGCTTTTGGCCTAGCTGTAGGCTTTAGGCCGCTGTGAGTTAATTTTTAATTTAAATGTTTTAATTAAAAACTATCTCAGGGAATTATAAGGGAATGTTACACTTGTTTAGCCAGGAAAGCCTCATTAATTTAAATGTTTTAATTAAAAACTATCTCAGGGAATTATAAGGGAATGTTACACTTGTTTAACCAGGAAAGCCTCACTGAGTCTAAAGGTTTTTGTAGGGTCCTGCCAAGTGTTTGCAGTAGGGGGCGATGTTGCTACACCTAATCGGACATCGGATGGACGGACGGACGATATAATCTATTGTAGGCTGGTTCACTTCGATCCTACCAGTAAAAGAGTTGAAAGTGTAGCCGTCCGCTTCAGGCAGCAGTGATACAAAGACACAATTGTAGATGGTGGAGGGAGAGGGGAGGGGTGTGACTTCTGCTGTTTGTGAGCAGCACCTATTTGTGTGTTGTTGTTATTGTGCATCAACCATCACGTGGACTCCGGTCATCCTCCCAGCAGCGGTTTTTGGCTCGGGATCAAACAAAGGCGGTCACTGCGTCGCGCGCCTTCAGATGCGCTTCTGCGGCCGTCTGGAACGCTCTTCCTTTCGATATTAGGAAACCACTGGAGCTATGCACTTTTAAATTTAGATTGAAACCGAATTTCTTTAGCACTGCTTTTTGTGTTTCGTTGTCGACCCCCCCCACCCTAGCACAGTTGGCTACGTACGGTGCGGAATAAGTTCAACATATATATTAACATTGTTATGGGGGTTTTAATACATTTTCTTTTTTAAAAATGTTGGATTTGAGCTTACTCTCATGTACATAATATTACCAAAATCGAGTTTATTCATGTACGCAACATAACTCGACTAAGACTTTTGCTGTCGCTTCCTGATGCCGAGAGAGGATGGTGCATGCCTTTATTTAATCTATGTTAGATTCCTCTTAATGCCTTGCCTGCTGGCATTTTTAAAAGCTTTCCCACCTGATGACGGACGCTTGTGTTGTGCCCGAAACGTCGTGATTTATTTTATTTTATACCTACGTGACTTTACCGAAAGAACCAAAGAGTATGGATTCCTGCAGTCACGAAAGCTTCAAATCAAGATTGTTTTAAATAGATTACAATATTTAAAAAAACTCAGCTGCTCGGATTTTAACCAGATCTACATGGTATGGCCATATCACTCCTATTATTTCGTCCCTGCACTTGGCTTCCTGTAAAATACAGAGTTGACCTCAAAATTCCAATTCTCACGTTAAAGGCCTTGAATGGGCTGGCTCCCTAAATATCTCGCCGATCTGCTCAAGTTTAATATACCACGACGAAAACTTACATCAGCTGACTCTGATCTACTCATCATTCCAAATACGAGATTGCTGTGATGTTCGATGGGAGACGGAGTCTTCTGTAGCCAGGGATCCTGGATTGTGGAATCCACTTCCTCGGTTGATTGGGGATTCGGAGTCTTTCACTTTTAAAATCACGTCTTAAAACTCACCTATTTGTACAGGCTTACCCTGTAACCTAAGATTAAAAAACAATATATTTTGTTCTAGATTTGAAGCTTTTCATCAGTCACTCTGGCTGTAACGGTTCCACCTGAAGACGGAAGCTTGTGTTGCCTTTGAAACGTCGTGATTTAATTTAGTTTTAATTTATTTTATTTTTTACCTACGTGACTTTACCGAAAAACCCAAAGAGTATGAATATATTTTGTTGTATGATTGGATTACTCTGCAATGATTATTTGCTTTTATCATAGTTCTTCATTTTATTGGAATTTCGAGAGTCGTCGTTGATATTATCAGGTTTCTATTTTGCTTAGGATTGTATCTATACTCGTGAGTGTAGTTTTATTTTTATGTACAGCGATTTGATATGCTTCAATATGAAAGGAACTTTATTAAGTAGAGAATAATAGCACGAATATAAAGTTGGGGCAACCACCGGCCTATATTGTGGTTCAATCTTAATTTTGGAGCTTTCGTGACTGCAGGAATTATTCTTTGGTTCTTTCGGTAAAGTCACATATAAAGATAAAATAATAAATTAAGAACTATATTGTGGTCTTCATCAGTTTCTCTCTTCGTCGTGCCGGCCACGTGGCCGATCTTCTGCAAGGCTCTCATCGTCGCCGTCGCTGCGCTCATCAGACCGCTGTGTAGTGGGACGCCGACCGATGGGGTTGTGGAGAAGGGTCGGCTTTGTGTAGCTACGTAGAACGTTACATCGATGTATCGCCACTGTTGTGCTTAAAGTGTGAGAATAAATAAGACGACGTGTTTCGGAAGTCGCTCACTACACGTGTATAGGTTTGTTGGCATGGGTATTCAGATTCCCAACAGCCTCAATTGCGAACTCAGTTAATGATTAATCACATGCCTGATTCATCAGAAAGAGGGGAGTGATGATGATGATATGTGGTGGCATCACTTTCACGAGTCACCATGACCTCGCTCATAATCACAGTAAAGCTATTGCCGTTGAGTGAAGATCGCCTCCTATTAACTGAGAAAAGAACTGATCTTAATCTGCGAAATTAATTCAGGATGACAGGATGAGTTTGTCATGCGACTCCTCTTATCCGCACACAAACGTGGATGCAAGGAAGGTGCGGAGTAGTGTCGTGTGATTTAGCATGGTTGGCTACGTACGGCGCGAAAGAAGTTGAACATACATACGTGTGGCAAGTGTAGCGTAACCTGCAGCTGCAGCAGCATCCTCACCATCAGCAATTACAATAATCACCCTCATTAGCCACGATATATCCACTGCTGGATGAAGGCCTCTCTGTGGCATGGTCATTTTTCACCATCCTGCAGACTCCGCACACACGAACTGATCTCATCTCTCCATCTTCACGATGGTCACCCTCTTCTCAATGGTGTTCACCCCTTTTGGGCTGCCATTCCATCGGCAGACTCATCCGCGCACAGCGGAACAAGTGACCGAGCGTGTGGGCGACAGAGAGAACGGCAGTGTATTACGGAGGAGGACATTTCACCAACAGCTTCAGGGTTACAGAGAGTAGAGGTCGCGCATGAAAGGGAGCTTGTACGGTGAATTTGAGTATTTTTGGTTCTTGCTCATGGGCAGTGGTGGTGAGTTGAATTGTTGAATCACAAGATGCTGATGACGATGGCTTGGGGAGAATTGATTTTAGTATGGCTGATGAAGTTTATCATTAATTTCAGGTCGACGCCGTTTACTATACCTCATCTGATATTTCCAAATGGTTTAAGGTTGAAGTTGTTTAAATATTGGCTGCAAGCTATTTTCTGTTTGTGGCACGCTTATTTCAACATGGTCAAATATTCCCTTCAAGTTTAGCTGGGCTAACCGATTATTAAAGTCATCGATTACTCCACCGATTATTGTTTTTTTTTATAATTCAGCTGATCGTTTGACATTTTTACCTGTGTTCCCACGTGTGCTGCTGGACGGGAGGTGTTGGGCGGGGCTTCGTGACGACATCATCGACATCGTCTGCCGTGTCACGCTGGGCATGGTGTTTCGGGGGTTTCCTGCTTTCAGGAGGCAGGATGGAATTTCCCACCATGTTTCAAGGTGCCCGAGTAATTAACCACGCAAGTAGTTGGTTATAATATTTAGCCGACAAATCGTGCCAGTTCTAGTTTCTCGTTATGTCGCGGGTTTCACTGATAAGTCACATCATGGTTTCTGGTTTGTCTCATCAAACATGATGATGACAATTCATGGGGATATCTACATGTGCACTTGACGCTAACACAAGCCAAGTCTGTCGCTTTAGAGTACAGTCGACCCGTGCAACTGAATCCATCACCATCAGCCTTGGTTTATCCACTGCTGGATGAAGGCCCCCCACAAGCCGTCGACCATATCTCACGAATCTTGCGATGTAACAATCCTCCAAATACCTAAACGCGAGCTGTGGGCATTCTCTAAGACTCGTTCCGTCCCTTGCCTGCCACTCCGACGGTCATCGTCCCTTCTATCCGTGAGACGTCCTACCCGGGCCCACGTATGTCTCCTAGCTGTTTGAATCACAAACAACTGTAACCTGCATATGTTCTCGAATCCAGGTGTTCCTCATCAGCAGCAATGGTTAATCCACTGCTCTATACAGCACCAGTAAATTCCCCACAACTGCGAGTGCCCTATACCAGCTGGTGCCAAGAGTTTGCACACATTTGGGTGCTTTGCACCATAAAGTGGTTTGAGATGAAGTGCCCGCAGCTTTATGCGTGTGACAACATCTTTTCGGCTTTTATAGTTTCCAAACAACAAGGTTTCAGAGGGAGAGCTGGCACGCACACCAGTCACGTGCCATTGATAACCAGACTAGGTCCTGGAGGTGGCATCCGTGAGATCGACCACGGTCACAAAAATTGTACGGTCAAGGTAGACTTTATAAAAAAAAAACAAAAATACGATTTTCCAACATTTTATTTGGTAACAATTTACAGTGTACTTTACAAATGTACATGCCCCATACAGAAGAAGAAAGCAACCCAAGCACAGTCAGTAACAAATCAAGACGCCACCTTGTCGCCTATCTCTCAACCACTTCCTACGATCGTAAAATAAAACACACGAGTCACTTGCACGCGTGCAGCCACTGCAACGCTGTACAGCAGCAGCATGCTGAATCGTTCTGCTGATAAAATGGACGCCAAAGTCATAAAACACGCTTTGTAAATCGTGGCATTTGTCAATGTGACATTGGAATCGAATTTTGACTTCAGGAATCCATCGAAATCGTTTCCGAGACTGTCTCTTGAAATCACCTCCTGGGGGGGGGGGGGGAGGATAACTGAACAAGCACCTCGTGGCGATTACTGCTCCAAGCCAGTGTACATCGAGAGCAAAACCAGGCACTTTGTAACGAAAGTGGCGATGAAAAATCATTTGTTGTGAAAAATTTTAAGTTTATCAGGGGGGCCGGTTGGGGAGGGTGGAATTCCATCTGAAAGTGGAGACGTGGTTGTTGAAATTTAAGAGGTGATTTGTTTCCTCCTCTCTCCATTGTTTGGCCGATGGCCCAGTCAGTCACCTTGATGTGCGGTGCCTCTCATCAGCCACCTGCTCCTTGTGTGGACCATTTGAAGTCGTTCCCTCTTAACTAAAAATAAACATTCCCTAAAACATTACAACCAAAACATTACCACACAAACGTGACATCAGTCCTCTGAGTCACCAAAGCTGTACTCTCAAAATACCTTTTTTTTACCATTGGACACAAAGTCACAGAACCACTGCAAAAGGCCAGCATGAAGTAATTTCATGTAAAAATAAGCACTGTTTTGTAGATGCCGAGTGTTTTGCATTCACACTAAAATACAACTAAACTGTTTGATAATTTCGCTGTGTTTTATGATAGTGGTAAATCTTTGCCTCTTGACACGCACTTCCTATAATAACCCTAGAACCTCAACTCATCTGAGGTGAAATTGTGTTTCTTGGCAAAAAATAATAATACTTCAATGCAGACCTGAAGCAGTGTTTCCGTTCATTTGTTTTGTCCCGTTCATCCCTTTCCCAATACCTTCATTCACGACGAACCTTACCATTACACGATACAGCGGTACACGTACATAGATGACAGGTGGTCTTAGTATTTTTGAAAAGGAAGATCTCCTGTATTTTAAAGCGTTGCCACTACCAGTAGTACTGGGAGGCAGATATTATTCTCTGTAGACAGCTCCAGGCTGAAAGTAAGTCACGTTGTGAGTTACGACTGGAGTGTAATATGCAGTCACGTACGAGTCTGCACCCTTTTCATTTGCGATGTAGGACTTGAGACCACCTGCCATATAGAGTGTACAGTGCATTCCTTTCCTACCAACGGTGCTCCAAGCACCTCCAAATAACATCCGCAGACCACCTGAACAACACCTTCTCTTACTGTGCAGCCAACTTTCCAAGTCTTTCTCGGCGAATTGCATTTCAAGGCAATGACTTTTTTCGTGACGCCAACTTCATGGCAACTGAGCCACGCCGCCTTAATTCACGTCTTCCAACAATCCAATTTACGACATCGATTCACCACACCACGGGGAAAAAGGCAACGAAAACTGCCAAACCTCTTTGTCAAGTTTTAAACCAAGGTAACATTTACACGCGTTACCCTGCATGCAGTGGTGCTGCTTAAGAGATGGGAAGCAGACATTATAAACGTCACATATCCGAACCGTCACATATCCTCCCTGACCAATGAACTGCCCACATCCCAGTGCAGTATATATGCATGGTGTCGCTGTCATTTTCCATGGATGTTCACGTATATGATCTTGCCATGTGCCCGCCTGTACGTTAGTGCCTGGCGGACCAGATCTAATTAATATAGTCGCTCCAAGCCTGGGGCGTGCCATTCAGCCTCTGTCTCCTCGACAGACCTGTTCTCCACCTGAAGACGGCTGCTTGCGTTGTGACCGAAACGTCGTGAGAATTATTTTGGTATGTTTTATTTTTATTATTTTATTATTTTCCTTCTACGTGACTTTACCGAAAGAACCAAGAAGACAGATCTATGTTGTACCGTATATAAAAATGAGATGTGAAATCCATTGGAAGCCCTTCAAACATTATAAATACTCAACACAGACTTGTTCTTCTCAGTTTCTATCAGTCTTACAATTCTTTGTTCATTTCCCTCTCAACATCGTCTTAAGTATGGTTGAAAATTGTCACCAAAAAAACCCTCACGTATTTATTTTATATATATAGTACTTTTACTATATAAAGTGAAAATAACTTACGAGCTAATTTAAAACTGCAGGTATCTGCATGCTTGATTAAATATACCATCAGAAATCAATAAAAAATTAAATATGTATTTAAGAGCTAACAACCTAATTACCTTTGTAGTACTGTATATTAAAAGAAATTAAAATAAAATTTCATTAAAAAGAACTCTATCAATGATAAGACAAATTAACCAGGCGTGATGTTTAGTTTGTGCCAACGCCAAATTATACAACTTATAATAAAAAAATATAATAGTCTTGTTCAATCGACCTTAACACATGAACCACGATTTGGTATCGCATGACGGAAGAGTATTTAGACACGGTTTTTCAATGTCAGCTGAGATTATGCCATCAAACAAAAATGCCATTGTAATTTTTCATTGAAAAAAACTTCTTCTGGAGAAACAGCAAAGGGGTACAGAATGGAATTTCATTTTAATCAGTCTTACCTTGACTCTTAACTCATACAGCTGAAAACCTGGCAGCGAACACACCCCATACCATAATACTCCTTTTCTCCAAGTCTCATTCTTTTTTGTTAAGGGAATACTAATTTGGCAATGATGCTGCAGTGGTCTAAGGGTTAGTTAGCAGTGCGGTGGGCCAGCGATCCAGAGGTCACCGGTTTGATTCGATCTACTGGCGCGGAAGCCTATCCATCAGCAGACGTGTCGATCGACAAGTCGTATATTTGGTGGGGTAAAGTGTGGGTAGTCCCGCTTCATCCAAAACCTCAAGCCAGAGTGGAAGAGTAGGCCACACTACCTTCTAGAGGGGCTCTCTAGAGCTCTCTGCAGTGGAGGACCTTCTGCAAATTAGTAGCATGGCAAGGTATTTACCCTACCTATTTGGCACGTTTTTCAAATTGCGGGATAGAGTTCTGATTAAACCGTGAATGCTACAGAACCCCTACGCAAACAACCCCCAGATGCCAAATGATACTATATACACTTGTAGCTTAAAATCTACTTTAAGACTCAAATCTTGACTAGATTAATATATTTCAAGGCAAGATTTCGAAAAAATCTCTGCTACAGTAGATGTTGTCTGTCGCCGGTACACAACGCTAAGATTACTGGAGTGGAATACCATAATGTGGCTATTTAGTGACCTCTAGTACTTAAGGACCAATTGTTTTCAGGTTTCTACTTCAACCAATGCTTTCTTATTTTACGCAGATACTGCGTCAATAATACAATGATTTCGATTTAAAACTGCTTTTGATTGAATTACCTTGTAAATTCGGATTGCCATTTGAACGTAAAGTAGGCACAATGCGCTAAGATAATCAGTAAACATGTAAAATGTACCAGTGGTGGTCTCAACGGTTTTGAGTTCTCAGTGATGGGCCATATCTGGTTCTGGTGGTCATACCCAGTTCATATCTGCACATTAATCAGCCCTCTTAAATTGCATCAATGAGCAGTGAAATCATTTACGGCTCCTGTACATATTCCAACTGCTATATCGTCATAGGATTGTGTATTTGTACACAGGCCGGTTTGCACTTAATTAATCACCGAATACTCTACATCAACCAAGATTAATCCTTTGGCTCAATTTCCCTTCCAAGAAAGTGGAATCTTAATAAGCACAAACAAGCTTAAAAAACGCACACACGTACGTACATACATATGGAACCCAATGCCCCGAACGAACAATTCTTGACTCTCAATGCCAAAGATACATTTGCAAAGCTATTCACGACGCTGGCATGCCACAAAGACGCCGCTCGCTCAGATGCCTTGTTGGTGCTCACTCCATCACCTCCACATTCAGCGGCCCACGCAGGGAATAGAGGTAAAACTTTATTTACCCCACTGTTTTCTCTCATCGACCGTTTAGTAGAGCAATCGAACTGACGATCGATTGCTTAGATTATCGGATTTGCCAACTCCACGCTTCCAGGGTGACCGAGCAGAACTTTGATCGTTACTCCGTTTGGCATGGATTACTCGATCGGAGCTCAATGCCCTGCAGAGAGAAGCCTTCACCTTCACACCACCATCGCGGTGTCCACTTCCCTTAAGGAATCCCTGAAATATTCTCTGTTCGAATGTAACTCGTTGCAATGCAGTTGGCTATTGTGCTGACCTGCTTCCACCCAGCACTGCGTGGTCTGGGTCGTGATTATTATCGCTTTAAAGCGCCCAATTTGTCGGGCGTTTTGGGAAACTCGCAAAGAGTCGTTAAAACTGCCATATTAAAAAGGCAGGAGGATATCGGACCAAAGCAAATGCTGACAATGCCACTGCGGAGACAAACCACATTACATGATATTCCATACCATGTATGGAGGAAGTAGGGAGCCACTCGATACGCAAACGGAAAAGTCAAGTTTCAGTTGTGACTTTTCGTGGAAAAGTCAGCAGCTGAGAATCTTATTCTATATCCACAGTTTGCTCAGGATCCCCTCCTCCTCCTCTTTGCTTCGATGCCACGGTGGGTATCGACCAGAACGAATTTAGCACCGATGTTGAGCAACCAGGAAATATTGAGGGATTGCTTTGACACTCGCAACACTCCAGATTAACAGGCAAAAGAATAAGAGCAGGAGGTGTGACCCTGAGTGGCATCCTAATTGATAAACACTGGCATCACATGTCACGTGGCTGAATGTCGTCCCACAACACAAAAGTTTTCATTACAAAAAATAAATAAAATAAAGCCCACTGTGCCCGTACAGCATTTGTCAACAACGCGGAGATAAATAAAAAAAACACGTACGCACTTCGCATTCGAGTGAGCACCGGCGCCAGATGTTTGGCATCAAGAATAATGTGGAATAAAAGTCTCCTGATTGTCTGCAGATATCCACTGAGATCGGACTGCGTGGCCTCATCTTGGCTCCGTCTGCTGGCGCGGGGGAATGCGTTCGGTCTGTGGTAAAGTCTGATTGGCTTGTTTTGCATTTCGTTAGGCTCCTGGTCTTGGCACAGGCATATGTGGCACTATTAGACTTATATTTGCATGGCTTAAGGTGTTTGGAGAAATGCCCAAGGTTTGACAAGCCTTTGTTCGTGAAGGTTAAAGTCTACGAAACCGTGAGGTTATACATCCCTGGTGGCTCGTGCACTAGAAAAACGAATGCCTACGAGCCTCGTTTCACACGCGAGGTGTGATGCCATCGGTGATAAACATTCACATTCTAACCCGCCCCCATAGCGCTGCGTGCAACTGGCAGATGAGAAACTACACTCAAACTAGCATAGTGGAAGGGTGAAATTCATTGACAAAAACCTGCCGTGAAACAACTGCGTTTGCATTTGCGGTGGCGTTACGAATGATCCACAGCGTCTAGAGGAGTATGCAATCTGCGTCTGTTGTACTACGCCGCCACAATTTAACGGCGATTCCAATTAGCCGATGTCTACACGAACCCCCCTCCTCTCCCCTCCGCCCTCGTTAAAATGTGGGTAGCGAAACATGCGCAAAGGCTGTCGTAGCCCAAAATAATGAGTGCAACACCTACGGAAGATTGAACTCGCTCACGGCAATCCATAGAGTTAGGCTGGCAAATTAAACCAGAGAGGTAATTGGTCACTGAAACAGAACCTCTTCATGACTGCAAGCAACTGTTTTAAGGGAGATTGTGATTAAAATAAAAAAAACGTAATTCACGACAATTACAGAGATGGCATTCCATCTCACAGTCCTCTTGTTAAAAATCCAACCAAAGACGTTGTCATTTAAAACACCAGCTGCCCGTTTTGAAGTTTTGATGAACTGGCGATTTAAAAGAGAACAATTGATTGCTTTGCGGTCTTTGTATTTAACACTCACAGCAATACGGTACCCAACATCCAACATTTAAAATATTACAAAGAAACATGACTATGAATGCGTAGATCAGCATTTTACTAAGAACCCCAAGAGCAGTTGGCGGGGCGCTTCGAGCCTCTTGGTTAATATCACTGAAGGCACTTCAGGTGTGGCAATACCTTCTGTCGACACCGCACAGCAAATACCTCATTTCCACTGGACAACTTACAGTAGCTGCGCCAGGCCGAGCCAGCTGGGCGCGGCCGAGAAGGAGCCAGGTTGTTTTTCCACTGCAGTAGCCGAGCCGTGCCGCTGACGTCGCTAACGCAATGAACGAGTCGAGGCGCGCGCAGATGCCGCGGTGACGCTGTGTTGGAATTGCACCGATTGACGTCGCACGCAATGCACGTGTGATTAACCCCGCCCCTGGCCCTGCTTGGCCCCCCGGAGCTAGATTTACAGCGGGTCACGGTTTGGTTCTAGCTCGGCGCGGCAAATTGCCAGTGGGAGGAAGCTACCGTAGTACCGTGAGGGCTCCGCGCTGGCTCGGCTCGGCTGTGCCAGTGGAAAAGGGGTATTATAGGAGCCAGAAAAAAAGGACCCATACCGTCCGTCGGCCTCTTTTTCTATTGTCATACAACGTTGATCAACAACGGTAATGTTGTCAATGCTGGTCATTCGTCTCTGTGTGTGGAAAGTCGTCGGGTGATGATTCAATAGGAGGCTGTCGTGTGAAGAGGAGGGAGTGAAGGACCCCCTTGACAGGACGTTTCCCTTCAGTCCTCCTGCCCGCTGGAGACCTCCTCGCGGTCGGATAAGCAGTCCCTGGACATCTCGTCCAGAAACCCAGGGCCCTCGCGGCCTCGCCAGGAGGTCATGTGGAGAACTTCACTCGTGTCCATGACGGAGGACACTTCGGACCGCTGAAACGACACGATAAAAAAATATTGAACTATTTGTGTTTTACCAGGTAAGGCCCACTGAGCTATACAGCTCTTTTTGATGAGCCACCTGGCCACAAATGATCGCACAACGAAGTGGCTTATCATGCGGCGGCGCACCCTCATCAGTTCTCTGTCCCGCCACGGCATGACTGCAAGCCGATTTCACAGTGCGAGGAATCACAGTACGGCAATTCGTCGTCGAACGCGGTTTTCGCCAAACGCGTCGCGTCTACCGCCGCGTCACAACGAGGGGCGGCCGCAATCGCCTTCACCTCCGGCTCCCGTGTCCCTCACCTCGGACTCCGAGTCGGAGAATCCGCCCAGGGACAGCTCCATGTCGGAGCGCACCGACCCGGGCGCCTCCTCCGCGTCGCTGTACGCTTCGCCGGGCGTCGGGGGGCCGCTGTCGTCGGCGGGGATCTCGGGGGGGCTCGGCGGGGGACCCGTGCCCTGGGCGCGTCCGTGCAGGGCGGTCCCCAGGCACGCGAGCCAGCGCCGCTTGTTGTAGGCGCTGTCGGCCTGCAGGGTGTGGCCTCGGCCCATGGGCCCCACGCCCACGCGGAACGCGTTCTTGCCTGGGGGTACCGGCGTCACCGTGAAGAGTTGTCAAACTCGCGGTGCCGGCGTCATCGGCAAATTACTCAATCATCGGGATTAGACGAAGCGATTGTCACCCCCCCCCACCACCCTCCCCGGCTGCCAGACTAATTCTCGCTTGCAGGCGTGGTGCTGAGGTCACATCTTGTGCCACACAGAGACATCTGCCACCTGGGGTGCCCCATTCAAATGTTTGAGATGAGATATAAAGTGCTATGAGATGCCCCGTTGTAAATGGCGCTCTTTCAAAAAACAAATGGTTCTTGTTTATTATTACTACTACGGCTACGAGTGTCATCATTCCCGTCAGTGCCACCATGAGCGTTGACTCACAGTGGAATCAAAGGCAACGACAGAAAACGACGTCCGAATTCTCACCACGATCGTTTGGCCCGAAGGGTCCACGGAAGGAGCCTCTTCCCCCTGGCTCCGTGATGTCCTCCAGGCGGAGCTCCGCCGTGGGGACCGGCTGCCGGAACACCTGTGCGATGATCAAAGACACGGATCAAGGTGCGCAATTCACGCACCGAGGCACCGAGTGGAGCCCTGCCCCCATCCTGGCTCAAGACACATCTGTTTTCCTCTGCTAATGGCCAACTGCGCCCGCTGTTTTTGTGCGAGTTCTTAAAATGCGGTTGCATTTAGGGCAGGCGTCGGCAACCCGCGGCTCCTGAGCTGCATGCCCCTCTTTAAGGACTGATCGTGACATTATTGAGACGCATTGCGTCTCTTGAAATATTACATTTTTTTACCGAACTGGAAAAAAAAGGCTCTTACTTTGGTTGCCGACCACTGATTTAGATGCTCGACGAATCCAAAAGGTAATCGAACTGTATCATCGTTATCGGTAATAGTAGCAGCTTTACTATGAGCGACATTCTCAAAGCCAGCTGGGCTGCACGGATCAGGAATGGCAAACGTCGGTGTTGAAGTGCTCGAAGTCGAAGGTCATTATAAAATTGAGACCATGAGACACCGTCACCTGATCGTCTGATATTGCAAATGACGACAATGACGTGAGTGTCATTAACAGCCAAAATTACGGGGGGGTTGCAGACTTTAATTGAATCATCAAACCTGAGCCAACCGGCTCGATGGCTCGTTTCTGCACTGCTAAACGTTGATAAATAAATACACTATCGATCGTGTGCCGGGTAGGAAGTTTGCTTGGCGAGGCCACGGCGTCTCCCACCTGGTAGAAACTTCTCTCTCCGCGGGCGCCAGGGCGAGTGAGCACCAGCACCTCGTCAAACAGAAACACGTGCAGCTTCTGTTGGGTCGCCACACACACGTGCACGGACGCACACGTGTACATGCGTAAATAAAGTGTGTTTTAGTCCAATGAGATTCGTGCATTTCTGTGCCGTGTGCGTGTAAATAAGTGCTTCCGTAGCTTGTGTGTTCGGCTAGTATCCAATCAATATCAATACAAATGATGTATATATTGTTGGTAATCATGCCAGAGTAAAAACCTGGAATATATTTTCAGGTCTAAGTGGCTCCATGCTCAACCGAGCATTATTTGCATTGCCGTTTGAAAAATGGGGGTACTTAGCTTTTTTATTGAATGCACATTTACAGCCCTTTGTCAATCCGCTACTGGATGAGTGCCTCTCCATGCCATGCGGATAGTGGGGTGTTATTTGACCACACTGGCCAGTGCGTTTTCCTTAAAAGGTGGAGTGTAGAAGTGGGAGCACAGAAGCACAGTACAACAATTGATGTTGCTGTACTGCCCTTCCGATGGCCAAAACCGAGCCCCACAACCTATGGCACCTGTTATGCATGGTGGTCATCCATCCATGCACCATTCGCACCCAACCCCTGCCGAGCTTCCGGTATATTATGGGATCGGGCACATCCTGGATCATGTGGTCATGGGTCTTTGACACGGATGTTGCGACGTAAATTAATGAAACAAGTGACCAGGATGAATGGATGTCAAACATCACGCATCGAAAGATGCCGCGGTGGGCAGAGAGAAGTGAAAAGGAGATAACAGTTAAGAGCACATTTGGTATTCGCATCACTCTCGTAGCACAAGCTATCGCGAAGAGGCTAAGCTTCACAGACCGGCACAGTCTGCCGGAAAGCGGTGATGCTGCCATGTGGTTTTATCCCATTAAGTAAGTTGCAGGTAATTTTTTTCGAATTTGGCAAATTTTGACCATGACGCCTGCGCACATGACCGAGTCTTTTTCAAATAACATCACGTGATCTTCAACTGTTCACGGCGAAGCAGGCACCGAGTGTATTCTTTCGGTGAACACGCCCGCAGCATTAACTAGGGCGGGCCGCAGGGCTTGAAGCGCGAATCCTCTGCTACAACGAGCGGCAAATGCGCTACCGCCCGGCCAACTCGCCGAGCCGTGCAGTGTGCGTGGGGGCACTCACGGTGCCACGTTGGTTGCGCAGCTCCCCGTGGCAGTGCAGGAGACGCGCCGAAGCGATGCGCGGGTCCCGGTGCCGCGCGTCCACAAACTCGAGCCGCTCGCGGTAGAAGCAGCACTCGGACTCGCCCGTGCGCAAGTTGATCTCAGAGAGGATGCCCCGGACGATCTCCGTCTGAGGGAGGAAGGGGGTGGGGGGGACAAAGAAGCAGCATCAGCTCGGCGCTCATGGGAAGGCACGCGCGTCATCACGGGCGACGGGGGAGGCCAAATGTTTAACACGCTCGCCTAGAAGTTCTATTCCTTGACCTGCGGTCAGATGGAGCAATGTTCGTGGGGAGGTGGAGAGGGGCAGGCGGAATAAGGGGAAGGATTGTGCGAGAGGGTGGTGTTTGTTTAGCTTAAGGGGTAGGGCTGGTGTTTGGTTGGCGAGTGTGCTTAGCCTCCTACCAGTTTGCCGCTTCTCCCCGATGCCAAGTATGGCCACGTTTTGTTTGCCTTTCACGGATCCCACTCAGCCACCTCTCAGGGGTGATGACCTGACAACACGGGTTGAGGAGCCCTCTCCTCACCGAGGGCCGCATTGGGTTTCACAAGTAATATGGCTACAAGTAACGTGCGTCTTGGCTGTGCACAAAGGGGCCCTTGCAGTGACAAGGAGAAACGGGAGTGCCATTACCGGATTGAAAATATTTCCCTCCAGTACTCGATTAGTGCGGCAAAGATGCTCGCAGCGGGTGGCTAAATATCGATGGCAGGACGCTTCCAACTGCTTTCTGTGTTTAGTTTGTTGTCTTTCCCCCGCACCTCCGATTAGCACGGTTGGTTACTTACGGTGCGAAAGAAGTTCAACTTACACACATCCACCCCTGTCATGTAGCTCCACCCCCTGTCATGTAGCTCCACCCCCGTCATGTAGCTCCACCCCCTGTCATGTAGCTCCACCCCCTGTCATGCAGCTCCACCCCCTGTCATGTAGCTCCACCCCCTGTCATGTAGCTCCACCCCCTGTCATGTAGCTCCACCCCCTGTCATGTAGCTCCACCCCCTGTCATGTAGCTCCACCCCCCATCATGTAGCTCCACCCCCTGTCATGTAGCTCCACCCCCATCATGTAGCTCCACCCCCCGTCATGTAGCTCCACCCCCATCGTGTAGCTCCACCCCCTGCCATGTAGCTCCACCCCCGTCATGTAGCTCCACCTCCTGTCATGTAGCTCCACCCCCGTCATGTAGCTCCACCCCCATCATGTAGCTCCACCCCCCATCATGTAGCTCCACCCCCGTCATGTAGCTCCACCCCCGTCATGTAGCTCCACCCCCCGTCATATAGCTCCACCCCCTGTCATGTAGCTCCACCCCCTGTCATGTAGCTCCACCCCCTGTCATGTAGCTCCACCCCAGTCATGTAGCTCCACCCCTTGTCAATCAGAGTGACCGCGGCAGGGCCCTCACCGCGTGGCGCAGCAGGTCGACGTCGGGGTGCTCCGCGGGCGTGTGGCGCTCGATCTCGCGCAGCAGCAGCGGGTACTTGACGAGGCGCGAGCGCGGCACGTCCAGGAAGCTCCACAGCTCCAGCTTGCGGCTGAACGGCGACTCGATGCAGCGCTGCAGGAAGTCCTGCACACGCGGGTCGCGCTTCTTCTGGTCCAGCAGCGCCTTGGCCGCCACCTGGTTGCCGCAGTAGCTGGTGTACGCGTTGAGGCACGGCAGCTGCAACGGCAGGAACGGCGGCGAGATGTTAACTCCCTCGCCTGGTATGCAGGAGGCTGTGGGTCCGATCCCGACCCTGACGCCTGTATACTTGGAGTTTGCGTGTCTCTCTCCCAGCAGTCGCGTGGATTTTTCTCCGGGTCCTCCGGTTTTTCCCTCCACATTTAGAATCAACGTCACGCGTTTAGAGTATTTGGCTGCTGGTATTAATTTCAACATGGTAAGCCACTTCATTAAGCTATCGTTTGTGGCCAGGTCACTTCTGAAAAAGAGCTACATAGCTCAATGGGCCTTAAATGGTAAAATAAAAATAGTTTGGTTTAGGATGGTTTTCCAGCCGCTCTCTAAGCCATGAGGATTTGCACGTAGCGGCCGCAATTTGTAGCACCTTCGCAATTATGTCTCGTCACAACCACACCAATAAGCTGACATTGTCCAGCCAAGGGGACCCCCCCACGGCAGCTGTCCCCTTGTGGGGCAAGGTCAAAGCAGCACCCGCCAGCGGGCATCAGGCTTACCGGTATGGGAAGCGATGAAGCTACGCGGCGTATTCCAATTGAGTGATGTAAGAGTGAGTATCCAATTTGTCAGAGCGTGTCCGCAGCTGTGCAGGCCTCGTCTCTTAACACTCACCCACGTGACGAGGGTTTGTCCCACTTCCTTCACGGTGCCGTCGGGACCACGAGCCTCTTCCAGACGTCTGACCAGGTCTGCGGGAAGAGACGGCATCGGCGGTAAAGCGATCAGATCCGGCAACACCATCATCAGCAGCAGCAGTCATCGCATTAAAATTCAAGGGATGTTGGTGAATGGCTCAATTCAGTCCCTGAAGATGCTGCAAACACGTGGTGCGAAATGGCGGACATAACGCTGAACAACACGGGCCATCACACGAAAACACATCCGAGCGCAACCACGTGCGTTCCTGACACTGTAGAAGGTCTAAAACGATGCTGCTGCATCGTGTTAATTATCATTCACAGCCAAAGAGTGCAACTGTGTCTCTGCTCAAAGGTGAGCAATGTCAGTAACCCTGAGCCGTGAGTGGTAATCGCAGTCCCTCCATCAGAACAACCGCTCTTGCTTCCCCCCGAAATGGTACAAATTTGATTGACCAGCATGAAATTAAGGGCCAAGAATGTTCTATCCTGAAGAGGATTTAAACTCACAACCCTGTGACTGTGCCACGCAGTTAGGCTGCTGTTACATCGTCACGTCTTATGTCTTCCCAGTAAACGTGCTACGTTGGGCCAACTTTAGCACGTGGTTGGAACCGTTCGAGCAACGTCGGCCCAACGTTCCAAGCTTGCTCGGTTCTTGTAGTAATGTTCATTGTTACCTTGGTGCAATGGAATAAACGAGTCGAGGTCTCCGAATATCTTTGTTAATTCTTCCTCGTTCATGATGCCCAACTTCAGCATGGGGTCGTGGTAAGCCTGCGTGATTCAGAACACAAACAGGCCACGGTGACTCTTATGAATGTGGTTAAGGGAAGCATAGACTGCTCACTCCCCAACGCAAGTTAAATAAAGTGCTTGACCTTCACGAGTCATACATTAAACATACTGTGGTTTAGTTTAACAATTTACGTGGAACCACCAGCCATCCGTGCTGTTGACTCCCCGCCTCTATTGAAGCCTCTAGAACTTCCTTGTTTCCTCTGCTCACGACCGACTCTTTCTCCACGTAACAAATATGCCCCCCTGTGCTGCACGATGTCTTCTTAAGATGTATTTGCATTCAGACGCTACATACAGTACATTCAAATTGCATTGTTGCATTGTATTGGGGCGTTTGGTTATATGACCGTGTAAACTTCAACACACTTCAAAACATTATTAACAAATGTGAAATGTAAATGGCGTTAACACTATGGGAACCTCATTTGCCAGTAAAAATATGATAATTGGTTTTTTACCCTTCTATCTGACAACAAAACTGACACCTTTTTACAAGGAGTCATGTTTGCATTATGACCGCAGGTATTGCGGTCTATGCAAACATGACTTCTTGTAAAAAGGTGTCAGTTTTGTTGCCAGATAGAAGGGTAAAAAAACAATTATCGTAAATGGGGTTCTTACGCAGAAGTGAATTATGTTTCTCTTTGACCCACCCATCTTCAACTTGTTGCCTATACATCTACGCCTCTATCAGGATGGGTTCACAAATTCTTACCTAGTCAATCGGCAGGTCGTATGTGATGGGGCAAAGTGTGGGTACTCCCACCTCTTCCAAGATGTCTGACCAGCGTGGAAGAGTAGGCCAAATACCCCCTAAACAAGCTCTCTAGTTCCTCCCTCTAGTGGAGGCGTCACCGCCGGCAGTGGCATCAATTGGATATTACAGGGCGACACCTTTATGGTTTTAGCTAAATGGCAATGATTGACTGTGGAGATTTGGTATTCAAATCAGCCCATGCTGCATGTGGCCTTAAATGGTCTAAATCCGATCACCCGCTTCATCTCTGATAACAGCGTCTCTGCGCGTCCTTGAGAGATCTATGGCGTTACCGGTTATCTCCCGCTGTCGATAAGAAGACGACTGAATTGCTCGCAAGTTGTTATTGTTAAGGGGTTGTTTTTTTGTGTAAAACGGGGCCTGCTGATTTGTTTCAACCACAGGCAAACACGAGAAACCTAAGCAGAGCCTCTACATTCCAGCGCCACATTCCAAGCCGGAACACAAAGTAGAGTAAATCCTTCCTTTGCATGCGATGGTCCAACTACATGGGACGCAATTGTCTCTATCGCATTAAGAAACGAAATCAACCGAGTGAGAAATTGTCAAAACTGTAGGGGGTTCCCATTTATATCAGATAATTCGGTTTGATGACCATCTAAACTTTAAACACGCTTCCAAGACATTACTTTGAAACAGAAAGAAAAAAACTGGATCGTTCTGTAGAAATGAATCACGTTTCCCTTTGCCCAACCGTCTTCAACTTAAATTTTCATTTAAAGCTTTCGTGACTGCAGGGATTCATATTCTTGGTTCTTTCGGTAAAGTCACGTAGAAGGGAAATAATAAAAGAATCTAAATATAAAACAATATTGTTTTATTTTTAAATTATTTGATTATTTCCTTTTTTTTTCACTTTACCGAAAGAAACAAGAATACGTCTTCAACTTGATAGCCACAGCATGAAGCCGGCGATTGGCCCTGGTAATTTGGTACGAAAATCATCTTGTGCTGGAGCCTTAAATGGGCCAGATCGTTTTTTCCACAAATCCTTGTGCTTCGTGTCTCGAGTTACAGCTTCTCCGCACGTCACCGAGGGCTCTTCGATGTGACGGGTTATCTCCCACCGTCGATAACACGAACACAAACTCGCTCGACCTCTGTCTTGGAGATTGTTTCGGACGCGGTAGATTTCCTCCTTGCCGCGCTTTTAACGCCACAGGCAAAGACTAGCAACCTAAGATGAGCTTCTTCTAAATTCCTTTAGTACATTCCAAAAGGCACAAATTCTGCTAAATATTCTTTTTGCATACGATCCTTCTCATAAATGGAACAATGTTGTTTACATTCCACTTTGGAAATAATATCAACAACGTCAGATTTCAACAAACTTCCAGAGGCTATTTGTAATAGTTGGTGTATTCCACTTGGAGTGTTAATGTTTCCATATTTCCATGCTGATGATTGTTTTAAAATTGTGCCAAGTCTAATTGTTGAACATGTTCACATTTCGATTTAAAGCTTTCGTGACTGCAGGGATTCATCTTCTTGGTTCTTTCGGTAAAGTCACGTAGAAGGGAAATAATAAAATAATAAAAAATATAACATAATATTAAAAGTCACGTAGAAGGGAAATAATAAAAGTAAAACATAATATAACAATATTTTATTATTTCCCTTCTATGTGACTTTACCGATGTTCACATTTATTTAGATATAAAAAAAAAAATTTTTGCCATACCATGCTTTGAATATGTACGTTATTAATTTTCTGTAATTTACCCCCTCTATTCAGGATCGAAACAGGAGGATTTCTCCACAACTCTGGCTGTCGCCTGATGAGGCTGGTTGTAATTACCGGCGAAACGTCTCGGTACTCGAATTATAAATGCTGTGGGTTTACTCTCAAACACACCGGTGTGCTGAACTAGTAACGAATTGGCACGTTTTGTTTGCCTGACAAACCTTACACATTGGCCGTGTCGTCGGGTGGTGGCGGGTTTAACAACACATCTATATTTACGCGATCTAACCCAAAAAAAAACCTCTGTCATGGACGAGATTTCGGGTTGTACCATGTGCTGTTCGGCATGATGTCTACGGCGTCTAGCCCCACGTGCCGGGAGCTTTGTCCGGAACAGAGTTCAAGTTCCTGGCAGGTGGGGTGAAGCGTCGTACACAAAGTGGAATGAACACGCGATGCAACCCGAAAACACACCGGGGAGCCGTACAACACGACCACCACGAACACCTGCAGAGCAGCCGTGAGCTACGCTTAATTGTTTTTACACGGCTCACACCTTATGGGGCAACTTTCAGTCTCAATGGGCTCACATAGAGTGTATATACGTGTGCATGCGTGTGTGTGTGTGTATGTATGAATGGTGCTGTATTGATTTCCGTATTAATCCTTCGATGAGCGTAATTTTCTATTGTGCTATATTCCCTTACACTAACACACAATGGCCTTCTCTAGGGAACAACGCCACTCGTTCTTTGATACCCCAGATTATTGCCATGCCTCCCAGAAATGATTAGCGGTTGACTCCCGACTTGGCCTGGCTCGCAGAGTCTGGCATTAACAAAAAATACCAATTTTTATTATACCAGGTAAAGCCCACTGAGCCATATAGCTTTTTTTCAGAAGCGAACTTGCCACAAATGATAGCTTAACAAAGCGGCATAGCATGTGGAAATTATAGCAGCCAAATTATCGCGTTATTTAAAATGCGGAGGGAAATACCGGAGGACCCGGAGAAAAATCTACACGACCACGGGGAGAACATGCAAACTCCACATATACAGCAGGTGTCAGGGTCGGGATCGAACCCACGACCCTCCTGTATACCAGGCGAGGTAATTAACATCTCGCCACCGTGGCGCCCCAAAGAGACGCGGCTGTGAGTTCAGCATCCGCACTCGGGGAACGGCTGGAGGAGGAATTGTTCGGGTGACGTTGCGATACCTTCTTGGCGAGCTGCAGGTCTTCGATGAGGGCTTGTTCACCTTGGAAAAGCTCGAAAATGGTCTGCGGAAGGGAACAAGGGGTTCACGCGGCGATCAGGGGGCAGAGAGAAGGGGAACACAAAACAGAGTGCTCAGACGAGGTGACAAAGCAGGGAGCAACGTAGAAGCACACAGAGTTGTCATGATTGTGGCATTAAAATAGCAACCGTAAAACGGTGGCTCTCGGTGGCTCAGAGTGGCTGATGACCTCATCGTCAGCACAGGGATCCTGGGGCCCAAACTGATATGAAACGAGGTTCTGCAGCTGTGTGGGGATGCCGTCGCGACGTAACGGGTAGCACCCTGGACTTGTGATTCAGAGGTCCACAGTTTAGTCTCTCCGCTCTGAATCTGAAGCAATTGCCAAGTGTCTTGCATTGCCTCCCCTCTCCCACACCACGGTTGGTCTATCGGCAGGTCGCGTGTGCGGTGGGGTAAAGCGTGGGCACCCCAACCTCTTCCAAGACGTCTGCCCAGCATGGAAGAGTAGGCCAAATACCCTCTGAAGAAGCTCTCCAGGGCTCCGGCTAGTGGAAGACCTTCCACCAGCCGTGGGCAAGAGCCAGACATTGGAGGGCTGCGCCTTTACCTCGTTGACCGCTGTCGAATGAGTTGATTAATTACAGCATGGTAAGATTAAAAATGTCTTTTTGTTTTGTACTTCACTGAAGCACAGCTCCAAGGGTTTAAGCCACAGCAAGTCAGAGTCAGTCACTCATGGTGCAAAGCTTAAGCCCGTAAAGATTAGAAAACACTCTTTCAGGATTCTGATCGTTTTGAGTGATGTGGATGTAATCCAGGAGGATACATGGGATATCTGTATTGGAAAAACACTTTGTTCTATGCGGAAATACTCATTAAAAAAATATCACAAAGGAGTTCAACGTGAAAATGTAACACGTTTACAGAACTTTGTCAATCCACTACGGAACGAAGGGCTCCCAAAACCGTGTCGGTTGGGTGGGAAGTTTGACCATACTTCACCACGCTGGTCAGTGCGGGTTAGCGCAGGTTGGGGGGGGGGGAGCCCGGGTGGCCAAGGTTCACGGCGCCGTGCACAGAACCACTGCGCACGCTAAGCCCTAATAAAATTGGTGAAAATTAAGAAGAAGAAGAAAAACAACTGCAAAGTTGGCTCACTGCCCTCTCGCAGCCAAACCCGTGAGGGGGCGAGAAGCACCTGGGGGCCACGCCTCACAAACGAGTTGGCTGCAGTTGCCAAGCACCCAAAGTCCGTGGTGGGTGCGCTCATTATTCATTTATTTACGTTGTGCCTCTTATTCTCTCAGCGCGAGCTCTGTCACGGCGGGGGGCGGTGGGCGGGGCCTGTTCACCTCCGAGGTGCGGATGACGACAGCCCCCCCCCCCCGGTGTTGCGGGTGTCTGATTGGTGGACTGGATGGGAAGGGGCGGGGCAGGTGAGCGCGTGGGCAGGAGGGGGTCAGAGGGACCACCTCGTGGGCGGTTGAACGGTGGGGGGGGGGGTTGAGCAACGTCACTATTGAGTCACACCTGACGGCGCAGGAACCCGTCAGGTGTTGCCGTCACCCCCCCCATCCCCCCACCCCCCGTTCTAAAAGAGTTCACCGTGAAGCAGGTGTAGCTTCAGCCCTCGTAGCGCGATGCCGGCCACGCGCTGAGCACGGCGTATTTGGCTGGCCGGCCCTTGGTATCGTCCGGTCAACAATTACGCAAGGGGAGAGAAATGACGTCGACTGGTGGTGATACGCCAGGCAGAAGCTCACCGAGATTCTATTAATCGAATCTACTGCCGGATGAAGAAGACCTCCCTAAGCCGTCACAATCTCTCAGCTCGCATCTCCGATGAGCGCAGTTGGCTACGTACGGTGCGAAAGAAGCTGGACATGCATGCACACAGTTCTGTGATGCAACGATACATCCCACGCACACGCACGCGGGGCAGTTCCATCGCGCCACCTCCGTGCAGGTCGTTCTCCTCGGGGGTTTTTTTCACCCCTTTGGCTGCCGCTCCGTCGCTAGTCTCGACCGCCGGTCATCGCCCCCTCGAGCCATGACGTGTCCTGCCCAAGCCCACCACTTCCTGCTCTGAACCGGCAGTACGATGTCTCTACTCTGTGTACGTTCTCTAATCCACGTGTTCCAATTCCATCCTATTCGTGCCCTTTTCAGGTTTTGTTGCCTTTTATTTGTGAGCAACTTTTTGACGAAAAAATATTACACCGATGTATGTTGAACTTCATTCGCACCGTACGTAGCCAACCGCGCTAATCGGAGGTGCGTCACCTGCTCTGACACAACGACAGTTAATAACTTCACCTGCGATTATTTACTGAAAGATACGCTTTGAAGGTGACAAGTTTCGAACATAAAACGATATACAACGGACCTGACAGACTTCACATGGTCTTCAACATCCACTTCAAAGCAACAGCAGCAGCTGTGCTTTGGTAATTGCCACTCAAGACCAGCAGGTGTGAATAATGGCTCAGTGGTCAGAAAAGTGGCCTAAGGGCCATGCAGCTGCCCAATGACCACAGTAGATTTTTATATTTAATATCCAGGAAAGCCTCCATGAATCTAGATATTATCCATAATATAAGGGGGGGGGGGGAGTTTGGGTGAGATAGCGTAATGTAACCAAAAAAAACATATTTTCTGGATAATATTGTTTACGAAAGCCTACGTGCTGTAAAATTGGCAAGTTTGGCCAGACGTTTCTGGCCAAACGAGTATTTTGAGCACGGGAGGAGTGCGCTTGCAAACCCAAAAATGTTGGGGATTAACATTCAAAACACTCACAGAGATTGGTCATAAACCACGACTTGCTGTACCGCCACCTACACACGAGGGTGTTGTGACATTCACAAAACCCTCCTCCACCCAGCCCAGCATTGCAGGTGCCCAGCACCACCACGGTGGGAGATTAAACCATCACCCCTCCCCACCTCTTTCCAGCCAGCAGTGCGACTGGGTAGACAGTGGTCAGTCAATCGGCAAGTCGCGCATGGTGGGGTAAAGCGTGGGTATTCCCACTTTTTCCAGCGTGGAAGAGTAGGCCAAATGTCGTGGGTTCGATCCCGATCCTGATGCCTGTATATTTGCAGTTTGCCCGTTCTATATCTCTCTGGTCGCGTGGATTTTTCTCCGGGTCCTCCAGTTTTTCCCTCCACATTTAGAAGCCATACATTTAGAACATTTGGCCGCTATAAATTTCCGCATAGCAAGCCACTCCGTCGGGCTTATCATTTGCGGCCGCGTCGCGCCTGAAAACGAGCTGCATAGCTCGGTCGGGCCTTATCCGGTAACATCAAAATGAGTTCACAGTTTAGTTTTACAGAGGCCGATCCCTCCATCGGCGTGCGGCCGTGCGGGCCGGCGAGCCGGCCGGACAGACGCTCACCTCTTGCCGCTTGATCTCGGAGGAGGGCAGCGCGTCGCCGTCGCGCGCCGTGAACGTCTCGCTCCACAGGCGGCTGTTGGAGCGGCGAGGCGGGGGCCCCGCCTGGGGCGGCGTCACCAGGGCCGGGGGGCTCTTCCCCGGCGGGGTCTTCTGCTGAGCGGGGGGCTGCTCCACCGAGCGCACGCTCGTCGTGCGCTGCAGCGCGGAAGGGGAACAGGACGCACCAGGGCGAGAGACAAGGCCGGGTGTTAGGCCAGTGGGGTAGCGTGGTGCGTGTCACCCAGAGGTCGCAAACGGGTTTTTATTCCTTACCCGTACCCGGCCGCACCAGGGTCGCAAATGGGTACGGGTACCCGTGCCCGGCCGGGTACGGGTACCCGTTCCCTACCCGTACCCGTACCCTACCCGAAATGAGTGACAAACGGTTACTCACCAGTGACTCACGGCCTACCCGTACCCGTACCCGGCCGCACTAGGGTCGCAAACGGCTACCCGTACCCGTACCCGGCCGGGTACGGGTAGCCGGGTATCGGGTAGGGTATGGGTATCGGGTACCCGGTTGCGACCTCTGGTGTCACCCCCCCCCTCCTGAACCCCCCCCTCGCCCCTCTTCGTAGGCCGGTGCCTGGGTCCCCTTTGGACCGTGGGTCCCCAGTGCAGTTGCACCGCCTACACACACCCGACAGCTCGGTACCGCTGTGAACGCTTGTAAGGTTGTGAGCCCCTCTCTCAGAGAGCAAGTGCGATTTTAGTACATGGGCATATTAGGTTTTTTGTTTTGTTTAAATTACCTTGGACTCCAGGCCTATGCACTGCCTAAGCCGAGAGCCTTCCTAAAGTGAATCAGCCAAAGGCTGCTGTGGCAACGCATTAAGGAACTGCTCATTTGCATTGAATGGGGTCCCATAGTTATTTTTAAGGAGTGCTCTTGCAAATAACAGCTGGTTATCCATGAGCATTTGCTTAACAAGCTTGACTCTCCATTGGAACCTCATTTGCCAGTAAAAAAATATGATAATTGGTTTTTTACCCTTTTATCTGGCAACAAAACTGACACCTTTTTTACATTAACAGAGTTATGTTTTTTTTTGCATTATGACTGCAGGTATTGTGGTCTATGCAAACATGACTCCTTGTAAAAAAAAGGCGTCAGTTTTGTTGACAAATAAAAGGGTAAACAAACAATAATCAAGCTTGAGTCTGCTGATGAGACCCAGAAGGTTTGGGATAATATTTAGTTTTTAATATATATAGCGTCATTCATGCCAATTGCATCTCACAAGACTGTACAATAATTATATCCATAATCACGTTAAGGGCTACATCCTATTTACAACAATTATTAAGTCAATTAAAACCCTCAGAAATGTTTTAATGAATAAACCAAACCGGTTTAGAGTTGGCAGCTTGCTTAAAAGATGCTGCTTGACACTATTGGTCTGGAAAACCAACAGGCACATGGGCTGAACACATTTTTTTATGAACCACGTGGAGGCAGAGAACGGAGTTCTCCTTATATTGCTCATGGGGAGCTGGCATCTATTCTTCTTCTGTTGCTCCAGCTGTCTGCAACTCAGTCTCCCCGTTGTCTGCACCGCGACCTCCCTTCTCCCCCAGTCGCAATCTTGGTTAAAGCCCCTCCCCTCGTTATCCTTAACGCATGAATGACCACCTCTGTGCATCGTACCATAATAACCATCCCTTTCCACTATCTCCCACTAACGACGATTCATCACCTCTCTCCCCCCTCCTCCCCAGCCTTATAATATATATGCCGTTGTACTTAGCTGGTTTAGAAACTAAAATATTATTAATGTCGGAAAAAACCCGTGACACAATGGCCTACTTTTATGAATGAGATCAGAGGGAGGCTTTTACCATTAACTTCACGGTCGACTTGCGCTCGTTGGCAATTCCACTCGAAAATCACCGGGGTGTGGTGGGGATTCAAATCATGGAACCAATCCAATCCTCGCTCAAGATTGGACGTCTCAGAGATTCTCTGTGGCCTTTCCCTTGCCTACGTCCCCTCTCATCTCACTCTACTCCCCACCACGCACTCTCCTACCTCTCCACTCTCATCTCACTCTACTCCCCACCACGCACTCTCCTACCTCTCATCTCACTCTACTCCTCTCCACGCACTCTCCTGCCTCTCCCCTCTCATCTCACTCTACTCCCCACCACGCACTCTCCTACCTCTCCCCTCTCATCTCACTCTACTCCTCTCCACGCACTCTCCTACCTCTCCCCTCTCATCTCACTCTACTTCCCACCACGCACTTTCCTACCTCTCCCCTCTCAATCTACTCCCCACCACGCACTCTCCTACCTCTCCCCTCTCATCTCACTCCACTCCCATCCACGCACTCTCCTACCTCTCTGCTCTCATCTCTACTCGCCTCCACGCACTCTCCTACCTCTCCCCTCTCATCTCACTCTACTCCCCTCCACGCACTCTCCTACCTCTCCCCTCTCATCTCACTCTACTCCCCACCACGCACCCTCCTACCTCTCCCCTCTCATCTCACTCTACTCCCCTCCACGCACTCTCTTACCTATCCTCTCTCATCTCACTCTACTCCCCTCCACGCACTCTCCTACCTCTCCCCTCTCATCTCCCTCTACTCCCCTCCACGCACTCTCATGCCTCTCATCTCACTCTACTCCCCTCCATGCACTCTCCCACCTCTCATCTCACTCCACTCCCCTCCACGCACTTTATTACCTCTCCCCTCTCACCTCACTCCACTCCCCTCCACGCACTCTCCTACCTCTCCCCTCTCATCTCACTCTACGCCCCACCACGCACTCTCCTACCTCTCCCCTCTCATCTCACTCTACTCCCCTCCACGCACTCTCCTACCTCTCCCCTCTCATCTCACTCTACTCCCCTCCATACACTCTCCTACCTCTCCCCTCTCATATCACTCTACTCCCCTCCATGCACTCTCCTACCTCTACCCTCTCATCTCACTCTACTCCCCTCCACGCACTCTCCTACCTCTACCCTCTCATCTCACTCTACTCCCCTCCACACACTCTCCTACCTCTCACCTCTCATCTCACTCTACTCCACTTCAAGCACCCTCCTACCTCTCCCCTGTCATCTCACTCTACTCCCCTCCAGTCACCCTCCTACCCCTAACCCTCTCAACTCCCTTATCGATGCACTATCTGTATAAGCAAGTCGCATAGCCCCTATTGCAACCTTCGCTCAGTGGGAGGTCACTCATTCTGCTTTGGTGGCCTCATTGCCTGTGGCTCTCTTCCCTCAGCCCCCCACGCTGTCAAGACCGTTTTACCTCTGCCTATGGCTGGGGATGTCTCTGTATCAAATAAACAAGCCCACCGTATGTGTTCTGCACCTTGAGGTGCGGTCACATTTTGACACTATATAAATCCACATTGTAAGCTGTCTAAGATGGGTCGACGACAAAGGTGCTTACCTAGACACCGTTTAGTCAGCAGTGGATAAACAACAGGCTGTGGAGTGGAAGGCGCGAGTGTGAAGAAGGGTTTGTGTCGATGGTGCCATGGGGTGGAAAAAGGCTGAATGTTTGTCCTGCGTATTTGCACTCGAGGGCTTAGAGCGCACGCACGCACAGAGGGGGGCTTCACACATTCGAGTGACTCGGCAGAATTGTGCCTTGCCGCGTTTCCTGACTCGATTGTGCGGCTCTGTGTGTTTAGTCTGACCGCGCGCGAGATCAAAGGCAAGCTCACACGAGGCCCGGCGGAATTCCTGAATCGGGAAAAGGAGTCCTGAACAAATCGGCTGGACATGCACCGTTTGCGTACAAACGCCACCCTTTCAGAAGGCACTGCCTGTTTAATGCACAGGCGCAGAGGTCAGCAGAGGTCACCCTGTTTTATGTGCCGCACTCACGGAACTCCTGTTTGCAGTCCTTGGGGCCCACTGAAGCAGAGCTATATACACATCACACCCAAACCGTACACACATCACATCCAAACATGAAACAAAAGCCTGCACGAACATCTCGCTGAAATGTAAGATGGCCGACAGTCGAGAGCACTTTGAGTGGCGGGCCAGAGAATGAAACGGATTCACGGAGGAGATGGAGCGACGGCATCGGCTCGTGCGCAGGTCTAGGTGGACTATCGCATCGCAGGGTGGTGAGAGGTGACGACGGCTTGGGGGGAAATCCATCCAACAGTGGATGGACCGTGGCCGATTAGGACGATGATGATGATGAAACAAAATGCTGTAAGAAAAGCCAGACCTTGGCAATGTTTTTGTATTTTGTTTTGACTGCGATGTGTTTTTTTTTTGCGAATGTCTCTATGTTTTTTTGATAGTCGCCTGTCTGAACAATGATTGAGAACAATGCAAGGAAGTGCACGAGGTTTGGGCCAGCGCGCTGTGTGCGATGTGTGCGAGTGTTGCTATGCCTGTGTGTGCGCGGGGAGTGGTAGTGTAGCGGTTAGCGCTGCGCTGCACTACGAGCCTAGCCACCCGGGTTCGATTCCCGCTCACGGCCAACACCAGTGACGATTATCTGAACCAGCACTGGGCCTCCCCTAGGTCGACTCGGCCTCAAATGAGTACCTGGTGCAGTGTGTAAACGTCGCCACTAGGGAGACAAAGGCGGCCGGGCGTGGTGCTGGCCACCCACCCCCTCGTATGCCATGACGGCCTTCACAGGTGCTCTTGAGCAGCACTTGCCCCAACAGTCTGTTAAGGCTATATGGGGGATCTTTGTATTTCTGTACGTGCTAGTGTACGTTTGTGAAAGTGTGTCGGCAAACGGGGGCCCTCAGTAGACCAGGGTTAATTTAGTCAGCATCTTTGTTAAGTTAGTCATAGTCTTCGTTTGTGAATTGCATTCAGTAGTTATCTTAGCCGAGTCAACCGAAGCAGTCAAAAATGTAGACCACTCAATTATTATTAATAACGACGGTGTGCGAGACGCAGAGTTGTCACCCATTTTTATAATCGCATCGAGCCAATTCCCGTCGTTCGTTTGTCCTGCCCAGTGCCCTGGCTGTCTCGAATAACACTGCAGAATGATCGTATTTTTCATCTCTATTCAAGTTGGTTAATCTCATATCAGCATCGCTGACTAAAATATTTAATAATACTAATAATAAACATGAAATTGGGGAATATTTTTGGCACTAAATTTGTTAACAAATTGAACACCGATCCCTCCCAGTTTCTTCCCCCAGCACCGCCAGTGTCTACTCTCCCCCTGCTCCTCTGCTCGGCTAACCGCAGGCACACCTGCTCGCATACTTTGGCTCACGATTTCAAAAGGAAAAAAAAGAGAGAGATATTAAATAAAGATGCCTTCTAACTTTGGGCCTTCTTCAACATTCTCCGAATTCTTCTGGTGAAGCTGGCTATTTTGAAAACGGATGAAAGAACCGCGCCTCAATACAACTACGGGCGACGATAACTTACGATATATATGTTCATGAATTTGTCACCTGAAAGAAGTGAAACTTGAAACAGAAAAATTTACACTTGCCCACCAAGTAGATTTAAAAGACAATTGTAATTTAGCACGTGTACACATGCATAACACAATGACTTCATGTTTCCTTTTTCTCATATACTGTATATATAAAAATGTAATTCAAGAAAATTCCCCTTTGTGACCGAGGGTACTGCGGTTAGGAGTGTGTGTCTCATAGCGAGACGGTCGACAGTTCCGAACCTAGTCAGGGGGTGACGCAACCCTCCTCTCATGCCTCTGGGGGCGGTGGGGGGGGGGCAACTAAAATGAGCACCACTCGATAGGAAGTCGGCAGTAATTATTCACGAGATTACGCCGGAGCGCAGGATAGAAAATTGGAATTTCCACCGCCGAATTTGAGGCTTGTAAACAGAAGATGCAGCTGACCCCAGCGCACGAAGCGCAACGTCGCAACACCGGTGACAACTTGGAGAGCCGCACGGCGCGACCGCGAAAAACCTGAGCAGAGCACGCGAGCACCTCTGCATGCGCGTACGTATGTATGTTGAACTTCTTTGGACTACGTAGGCAACCGTGCTAACGGGAAGATGGGAGCGAGCGAATCGACACACGCCATAAGAAGTAAAACATTCGACACGTGCACCGTGTCACGTGCGATTGTGGGCCACGGTTCAGATGTCGCTTAAGAGCGATCAGCACTTCCTCTCGGCCGCGATACTGCACACGTAAGGAAGTTTCCAAAAAAAACTAGACTTTAGAATAATAATTTTAAAAACCACCACAACATCCTCCATTATGAAGTTTTGGCAGCACCAATCCTATTAGATATCAACCTTCCCCTGCCCATGGATAACGGTATCAATCGTCTACTTGAAAGGGTGGTGTGTATCAGGGGCCTCTCTTACATGTAATCTGAAGGAATTCAATAAAAACACACCCTGCCCACGCACCCACTCCTTACTTCACGGTCTAGAGACGTATTCATGACTTTCGCCTCGTGGAATCGTGGGCTCTTTGTGTGAGAAGGTAGCCACTGTCATTACGGCCCAGCCCACAGAAGGAATTCAGCATTCCACCGTTACAAAACGTGCAATTATCCCACCTACACACACACCTCAATTATGCCACCTTTTACCTACATTTATTTATTTATTACAAATGCATGGGAGCGGCCTCGTCGTCTAGACTTTAGACCGAGCGTCCTCAACGTGATGTCCTAATCTATGAGTACACAGAGCCGTTAGTACCAGGAGACCAGGTTTTCAAGCGGGACAGGGGATTAGCATATGGCAGAAGGCTATAGAAATCCATATCATATAATCGGAGGTCAAAGCGGTTTATTTGTGATGTTTGAAAATGAGTGCATTGTTTGAAAGTGAGTGGACGAAGTTGGGACAACGTCCCACAGCGGATGAAGAGTCAATTGAAACGTATCATCTTTTGTATATTTGAGCTCTTTAGCAAACTGTACGGAGCTCTGCGGTACAGCTCTACCCCCTGCCACCCAGAGTTATGTCAGCGCGTCTTTTATATATTTCTTAAAAGCCCAAGTAAAACCGCATGGTCAACATCTCTGTGTGGATTCCTTATTCACCAGAAAACTCAGAAATTAGATTCCACACGGTGATGAAATGCGCAAATCTTATGAGTGACATAAGGAAATCCACCCAATCGGAAGGGCATTCCTTCACCTCTGCCGAACGCACTTCACGAATAGAACACCACAGATATTTAAAAAAAAACACAAGTGTAGCTATGTCTTCTTCACAACAATTCAAAGGAGAGTTTCAATCCATCCATCAGTTTGCATGGACAGCTGGGGTCCAATGCCTTGGTCCGCAACGACCTCCGTGTGTGGCCTCATCCCAAGTCTCACTGACAGCAGCAGGTGAGTCGTCGACGATTCGTCACCATCAGCAGGGACGAAGCGAAACCCCCATTAATGATTCCCGACAAGAGCCATCGTCAGCCTTGGTCAATCTGTTGCTGGATGAAGGCCTCTGCAAGCTGCCACCACCGCGACCTCTCACAACCCCATGATGCGGGGAATCCTGGTCGTACTCGGTGATTCTTGGAACCTCCCTGCTCCTTCACTATCCCAGCCGATGCCGTAGTTGGCAAAACCACAGCTTTGGAACCTCATTTGCCAGTAAAAAATATGATAATTGGTTTTTTACCCTTCTATCTAGCAACAAAACTGACACCTTTTTTTTTACAAGGCGTCATGTTTGCATAGACCGCAATACCTGCAGTCATAATGCAAACAAAAAACATAACTCTGATAATGTGCACTGTCCTTGAAGTTGATTGGTCCACACCCGAGACAGCTTTCCTTAGAGCCTAGTCTCATACTCTGATGGTGCATTGTCTTTGAGTTGTGCGCCTTTTGGCGTCATCTGGTCCAACCCATGTGAGACAAGGCTCTAAGGAAAGCTGTCTCGGGTGTGGACCAATCAACTTCAAGGACAGTGCACATTATCAGAGTTATGTTTTTTGTTTGCATTATGACTGCAGGTATTGTGGTCTATGCAAACATGACTCCTTGTAAAAAAGGTGTCAGTTTTGTTGCCAGATAGAAGGGTAAAAAAACAATTATCAAACCCACAGCTGTCGAGGACTTGATGCCATGATGTAGGTGCGTTGGTGATTGGGGTGGTGGGGGGGGCGGGAGGGTTTGACCATACTTCACTACGCTGGTTAGCACAGGATGGTGACGGACGCTATCGTCATCTCGCTGAGTACCCGACACAACTAAGCGGGACGATGAGAGAAAGGACGTCGCTCTGACGGCTTTGAGCGCCGCACCTGCATCTTGGGCCTCACCTGTAAAGATCGGCCAAAGTGTTTGGCAGCGGCGGTCTTGACGGGGAAGATGAGGTTCACGAGGGAAGACTTGGAGCGAACTCTTTTGTGGCTCGGCTCCTGTTGAGAGAGAGAGACACACACACACGAACATGGACAAGCGCACTTTCAGAGGGCGGACACTGCGGTGCATGACGCTACTGATGACGACAGTCAAAGTGTTGGTGGAAATTCCACGTTCCTATGGTGAGGGGGAGTCTATACATAGGGCAACCACTGTTGACTTCCCCACAAAGTGGTACTTTTTTTATCGACCCTGAAATGATGATGGGCAGAGGCAACCTCCAACCAGGATTTTAATTCGCAACCTTTTGATTGGAAGTTGCTCGCTCTACTACCGAGCCACGAGGCCGGACACTGATGACCATATTTGGTTTCATTTGGTGGGTTTAACGTGCAACTAAAGTCCCGCAAGTTATACATAAATACACTTCAATAACAAGACTGAACAACCACAACCTCCGGGTAACGAGACACGCTTATTTCCCTTAAAAATGTAAAGCAAGAGTTGGGGGTAAATTTCGATTTAAAGCTTTCGTGACTGCAGGGATTCATCTTCTTGGTACTTTCGGTAAAGTCACGTAGAAGGGAAATAATAAAATAATAAAAATAAAACATAATAAAATAATTCTCACGACGTTTCGGCCACAACGCAAGCAGCCGTCCTCAGGTGAAGAACAGGTCTGTCGGTAAGACAGCGTTCTTCACCTGAGGACGCTGTCTTCCAGACAGACCTGTTCTTCACCTGAGGACGGCTGCTTGCGTTGTGGCCGAAACGTCGTGAGAATTATTTTATTATGTTTTATTTTTATTATTTTATTATTTCCCTTCTACGTGACTTTACTGAAAGAACCAAGAAGTTGGGGGTAAATTCTAAAATCTGGTAGGTGTCTGTGTGCGTGACCAGGGAGACAAAGGCAGCTTGGCATGCTGCTGGCCACCCACCCCCTGTGTGCCGTGCCGGCCTTCATAGGTGCTCACTAACAGCACTTACCCCAACATTATGTTGAAGGCTATACCGGAGATCTTTGTCTTTGTGCGTGCGACCAGATTTTATTTTCACTTTATTGACACGTTGCACACGTTTGGGGTGCTTCTTGCTTTCTGGAGCCTCATATAATCTGGAGAATACGGTGATACAATGCCATGGGACGGAGGAGGGGGAGGTGAATTCACAATAAATCTGTCTCTCACGACTTGTTTTGGGCAGGGTACGTGGGGAGGTGATTAGAGGACTTGGGGATAACTTAATTCACGAACATTCACAGGCATTAGTTGAGCGCCATATGTTTTAAGTGCAAAAGTAGAAATAAATACTGTGACTGTGTATTTGTGTTTGTGAGCCTTAACTAAAGGTTACAACTACAAATAGAACTGCAGTGTGTGCAACTCAATGGAGATGTATGGCATAAACAGTGCAATAAAAATAGGTCCAATTTGTAAACAGGAAGAGGCAGTTAGCTGTGGAGACGGTAAAAGGCTTTTCAGACCACGTGGCCAACATGGAAGAAAGGGGTGACCCTCCCATTATATAGAGATTGGTGGGATGCCGAATGAAGAGGCAGGAAACTTGGGAGGCTGATAATGGTGATGGCGTCAGGTCGGATTAAGGGCACAGGGAGAGGAGAAGCAGCAATTTTCTTAGGTATTTCTGAGTGGATCGGAAGGTCTGATGGCCACAAAGTTTTGAACCAGCCAGCGTTGGGACACTGACCTCAACCTGACTCCGGAGTGTGTGCGATGACCACCAAGCGCCATCTCACTCACACAGGAGTGAGGCCAATGTGGAAGTGTGAACTGGACTCTGGTCCCAAGGCATTGGGATTAGGGAGGGCAGTGAGCAGTCGGACAAAGGCTGCCCTTGCAGCCAACTCGCTCATGGAGAGACGTCAAACAGCTGACGGCTCAGCCTTCAAGCCGCAGTGTGTGTCACCCTGGTAGCCAGTGTGCAATTACAGCTGGGACAAAAAAACAAATGCCACTCAAAACGGCACCCGGATCGCACGGCAATCAAAGCGCAAACCGGCATTTTACGTTCCCGGAAAATACGTTAAACGTAAAATAATAATGATACTACTTTAGAGAGCGTCCATCGGTCCAGCCTGGTCAGTGCAGGTTGGAGCAGTTCAAGCATCGCTCGCTGCTGATGTTGGCAGCGTCCGGGAATCGGTCGTTGGGTTCGTAGCGCAACGTGTGACGCTCTGCACCACCGCTCGTTCCCATCAAAGGTTACGAGCACAACAATATTCCTGACACAGTGCTGTCACTATATCATCAGCAGCAGCAGCTATGGTCAATCCATTGCTGGTTCAAGACCTTCTCAAGCCACCGCCATTTAATACTATTTTTATTTTACCAGATAAGACCCACTAAACTATATAGCTCTTTTTCCAGAAGCGACCTGCCCACAAATGATAGCTCAACAAAGTAGCTTATCATGTGCAAATTTATAGCAACCAAATACTCTAAAAGCATGTTTCTAAATGTGGAGGGAAAAACCGGAGGACCCTTAGAAAATCCACACAACCACGAGGAGAACATGAAAACTCCAAATATACAGGTATCAGGGTCAGGATTGAACCCACGACCTTCTGTATACAAGGCAAGGTAGTTAACATCTCACCACCGTGGCGCACAATCCTCCAATGTAATAATTCACCAAGAGAGACTGTCTCTCTATAAGTTAATCGTCTCACAAGACGTTGCTGTCGGTAATGCCCCATGGAGAGTGAGAAAAAAATCCGCCTTTTGTGACAACTCTACGAATTGAAAGAAACCCCCCCAGGAAGGGAAAGGTAAAAAAAAACTTAATTTCTAGACATTTACTGTATTCTCTGATTATATCGCCAACTCTGCTTGTTGATGCTACGGTTGAGTTGAGTGAATTGTAGACTAAACATCCAGTAAATGTTCCACACTTATAATGTCAGCGCAACATCCAGCCCGCTGGGGACTGAGGTATTGGTGGGATAAGAGAAGAGGTCAGATGTGTGAACATGTATAGACGATGACGGTTCGACCGTGCACAAAGACTAAGTGGTTAATTGGTCAAGGCGGATAATTGTGTTTCTTTAAAAAATTGCCATGCTGGACATTTGCAACACCGGAAAAATAAAATAATTGTTTCCGGCTCAGCATTTATTTTTCTGACAAAATTATTATTCAAACATGACACAAAGCAGTCAAAAGGCCTCTTGCGCATTTTCACACGGATTTGCAGCACGTCTTTGTTCGCGAGCACCTATTAGGGCTGGCCTGACATAAGGTGGGACAGCAGGCTTGGCACACGGTTGCCCGATAACGTTCGTCTCCTCTCGGTGCTGGCAAGTGACACGCTGCAGTCGGTACTTATTTTCAAAGGGCTGGGCAGACCCAGTGGAGGTCTGTACCAAGTCCAGCTACGAATCGTCAATCTTGGGTGTGTGTGTGTGGGGCCGGGGAATGGAGCCTGTTGGATATGTGATCGTTGTACCGCACTGTGTGCTCGGTTAAACCCAGTGACAGTCAGTGACGTAATTATTTTGCACATATACACGTACAAAATTCCCCCGTATAGCTTGAACAGACTATTGGGGCAAGTGCTGTTAACGAGCACTTACGTATGATCTGTCGTGTACATATCCGTGCCACATTGTACACATAATATTGGAGTGCAGTATTCATAATTTAGTGGGGTCAGCAGTTAGCACACCGCAACCATGCTTCCGGTGACCTGAGTTTGATTCCTAATCAAGGTTACCATCAGTGGAAACTCGTGTTACCCCTCCCTGCACAGCCCCGTGTGGTGAAGTATGGTCAAACAACTGCCCACGGCATGGGAAGGCTAAAAGCCATGGACTTACAATGAGCCGTGCATGATAATCCTACTGCCTTAGAGCATTGAAACATGTTATCTCAGTGTTTGGCACAACAATAATATACACACACAAGGAGGCCATTGTATTACACATTGTGTTGATGCCTTCCGCATGTTATATCTCACTGAATAAAAAAACACCTGGGATATAACATAACGAAAAAAACAATCGGGCACAGGTGTTGCAGTGCAGGTGTGAGCATGCCCTTGTGAGTGTGCGTGTGTGTGTGAGAGAGGAGCGGTGGTGTAGTGGTTAGCGAGCCGCGCAACGAATCTGGCGACCCGAGTTAGATTCCCGCTCATGGCAAACACCGGTGACGATTATTTAAACAGGTCCTGTGCCTCGCCTAGGTCAACTCTGCCTCAAATGAGTACCCGGTGCGGTGTGTAATCATCGCCACTGGTGAGATAAAGTCGGCGGGGTGTTGGCCACCCACCCCCTCGTGTGCCATGCCCGCCTTCATAGGTGCTCGCTAACAGCACTTGCCACAACAGGCTGTTACAGGTTATACGGGGGATCTTTGTCTTTGTGTGTGTGGGCGGGGGGAGAGATTTTGGGGCGGATGGAGAGATGGGGAAATGCCACGCAACTTCTTGGAAACGTGTCGCACGTGTTGGTTACACCAACTAAAAAAAACACCCGCGGGTGATCCACTGTTCCCCCCATGTTCAAGAGAAATATCAGCAGATCGTACCAGTCCGGTCAGAGCCAGGACACCCACATGGACGCGAGGGTCAGATGAGTTTAATCACGGGGACCCGTTTACGCAGAACACGAACGTTGGACTCTGACTGGGGGGGGGGGGGAGTCTGATGGAATGACGGTGATAACGTGGGATCTGGTGTTTGAGGATGTCCATTCGAAGTACTCTTGTGGGACAGAGCGTGAGACTTACGCAGTTCTTCTCGCGCGTGGCCGGATGATCAGCCAGCTTTTAGGTGAAACGGTGAGATGCTGGACGGAAGGAGGAGTGGCGTGGAAAGACGTTGGAGCAAAGTGTCCCCCACCTCGCTCAAACAAGCAATGGTGTGGACCTCAACTCCCCACTGGTGTCCCCAACCCAGTGGTGGTTTTCTACATTACTGTGGTGGGAACCGGTGACCTCACGTGACAGCCACCAGTGTGCGAGTCTCACAAAGTTGGTAGTCGTTTTATTGACTTGGGAAGGATGATGGGTTGAGTGAATCCCCAGTTGGGATTTGAACTCGGCTAAAAAGCACCGCAGGAGTCATCCCCATCGGTCGCTTCAGGGTTTGATAACTCGACTTTTGATCGACGTTCATCCTCCGCACTTTGACCCCGAGTGTCTATTATTCCGATTACTCATCTCCCTCTCTCACTCCCTCCCTCGGTCCCTCCCTCATCATTGCCCCATGGCTGACTACAGTACAATGTCACGTACCCGACGATCACAAACAGCCCTCGCACCCAGTGCTGTGTTTTGTCCACGGTGACGTAACTGTCATTCTATAGTTGATCACAAATCTGACCTTTTCACGGTCACGCGTTCTTAATCGCACGCAGATTCGCTCGCTTCTCAAGGCACAGTCGAGCACCGCCCCATGCGTACAGAAACTTTGCTCTTCATTTTTGTTCGGTAGCCCATTAGCGTGTGGTGCTGTAACTGTCATTATCTAGTGACGTTCACATATCTGACCTTTTTCACAAATCCGCCAATATACCTCAGTCCCCAATAAGTCACGTGATGTAGTGCCCTACCTATGAGTTTGGTATTTAAGGGCTGCAGCGTAATGACGATTGCCAATCAGGGTGGGATTGGCGCATGGTTACCTTGTTTCTTCACTACCCACGCAACTTGCAAAAAGGGTAACATTTCACCACGCGACGGGCTGGTGGCTAAGCAGAGGCTGCTGTGTTTAAAACACTCAAGGGAGGAGGGTTTTGTGTGCAACGCCCATGGGTGCAGCAACATAAAAATGAGCACAATCCCAGGCCGCCTATGAGTAGGCCATTGTGTGCCAGAGTCAGGGTCCAAATTCGAACAGTGCAGGTAAAACCCCCTGAGCTGTGTATCTCTTTTTCAGAAGCGACCCGGCCACAGATGATGGCTCAACGAAGGGTGCTAATCACGTGGAAATGTACAGCAGCCAAACACTCTAAACGCGTGTTTATAAATGTGGAGGGGAAAACCCATTGGGATTATAAAGTACAAAGCTGCAATCGCCGCCCCCTACCGGAAGACTAATACCCTGGGTCACTTTTGCAAAACAGACTCCATCCTGGTCTCTTGAGCTCTCAGCTGGTTAAACAAAATAATCCCCGAAACTTTCTCCAGTGTTCCAGTGTGTTCTCTCTCGGAGAGCCATCAACTGACCGACCACCAGAACGTTGATTACTCTATCAGCGGTTCATACTTTGATCAGCTGTCCTTTATCACAAACACGTCATACCCTTTGTAGGTGAAACTATGTGGCCAAGGTCAAGAGGTCACCACCGCCACACAAACTTCACCTCGCCACGGTTTCCTTGCGCTACAGTCTTATCCGGATTATAAGATGCAATTTTCACTCTGTACGGACTTTTAAAACAAAAGTTTGGGGCGTGTATTATTTTCCGAATTTTCTTTTAACTCAGGTAATACGGCAATGGTTGTTGTGAAGCCAACATCATCTGACTTCGTGTTTTCCCTTTGGTGGCTGAGCTCCGAGTCCCAAAACTGTGCGATAGCACATCACAGTTAAAAAAAAAAGACGTTTAATAATCCTCATAAAGAGTGAAATGGCTGGTTCCTGCCCGAGAAATGTGGAATTTCAATGACTGCCTCAGAACTTCCGATGCGGACGAGCATTACCCGATTATTACTCGATTACGGCGACACACTTTGACAATTCGTTTTTCTTTACACAGGGACAACTCCGCTTACCTGGTGTGACCCTATTGTGCACAACTCTCTCCTCCCCATTATCCGCGATTATTTCCCACGGGTAAGTGGAGCGAAATCGCGAAAAATCGCGAATCATTTACGACATCCACAACAATGGCACCCCCACATCGCCGCGGATAAACAGAAGTAACTTCCGTGGAAGCGTAAAATGGTGTTTGTACGCTCTCGCCTTGGATGAAATAACATTGTTGTTCCGTCTCACTTATATTTTGTGAAAATGTACAAACTCCCCCACCGTACGCGTGGATCAATAAATCCGAGAGCCACCCCCGGAGACCTCGTCACTTTGCGAAGTCCATCGCACGGTTCCACAACTCGCACTTTAACCCCGGCTCGCTTAGGCGACGTCTGTTACCACCATTGTGTCCATCCGGTATGTGTCAGTATCGTTTTGTGGGATAAAAAAAAAGGAAAGAGGTTTTAAAATGCAACAAAACTTAATGCCCTCCCAAAAAAAGAGTTGAAAAGCCAGCGGTTGTTACCTGCAGAAGGAACGCCTATAGATGCACGCTTGTCTCTAATTTACAGTGGAATGTGCCGCAGTTTTATTTTTGGGGGGGGCATATTGGTGTGTACAAACACTTCGAGTTCGTCGAATCGGCAGTTACCGGTGCGGTGGGGTAAAGTGTGGGCACTCCCACCCGTTTCCTCCAAGACGTCCGGCCAGCGTGGAAAAGTTGCTCAAAAATTTCCTCTCGAGTGACACTCACTCGAGCTCGCACTCTATTGCTTCCACTCTAGAATGGGGGCTGTCTAGGACTCCCACTCTAGAATGGGGGCTCTCTATAGCTCCCACTCTAGAATGGGGGCTCTCTAGAGCTCCCTCTAGTGCAGGGGTCAGAAACCAAAATCACACCAAGAGCCATCTCTATCAAATTCGGTAAAAACACAATATTTCAAGAGCCGCAATTTCAAGTGAATACAAGACGGCTCTGAATAAATAATCATCACAAAAGAGCTCCTTCGTGAGTCGCATGGGGCTGCGGAGTCACAAGTTGGCGACCCCTGCCCATGGCAAAATGAACTTCCACGGTGAAGTGGACTTCCATGGTCAGGGCTCTGCGACCCGTGGCTGCCGAGCCGATGGTTGCCGACCCCTGCTCTAGTGGAGGCCCTTCCGCCAGCAGTGGCACGAATAGGAGATTTCAGGCCTGCATCACTCCCCTTTATATATATTTAAAAAAACGTTTCCAATATTTAATTGTCCTTAAACCCGATTCTACTTTGAGCAGCAGATTGACGACGAGCATACGTGTATATACTGCAGTGAGAGTAACTCCCAGACCCATCTATCGGTCGTAACTTGTTGACACAGGGTCAACCCGTGACAAAGTGAGGCTTGTCTCAATGAGTTTCTAACCTGGTTAAGTAAACGCAATCAAACAATAATTCACTGCAATGTGCTTCAGCAAATACCAGCGCGAACAATGTCTTTCTACTCTTAGGTTTTTTCCCGTAAAGTCACGTGACTTTACCGAAAAAAACCCCTAAGAATATGAATCCTTGCAGTCACGAAAGCTTCAAATCTAGAATGTCTTTCTAATCTACAGTTAGGCCCGTCCTTCTCTGGTTTGTGAACGTTGAGCCGAGTGAGCTGGACAAGATTATGGGGACCGTAGTGGAGCACTTCAGTCGGGGCATGCGTTTAAAAATGACAAAGTCTAAGCTCGTAAAAAAATAATATTGTTGAAAGCCCACGAAAATGACGCTATGATAAAAATCATTAACTTGAATAATTTGCAGCCTTTTGCTCGTCCGCTTACTGGATGAAGGTCCCCACGTGCGGTATATGCGTGTACATCTCCCCGTTCTTTATTTAAGCAGGCGAGAGGTAGTTTATCGCGAGCAAAACAATGTATTTCGGAAGGGCTTTCTCGCACCTCTTGTCCCCTCTCGTGAACAAATTCGCCCATCCGGAGTGCACCCACGTATCCCTCGGCACACCCAGCGCCCGCGACTCTCATCGACAGCCTTGGTCGACTTCTTATCGCTCCGTCGAACCCGCATCGGCTCTCCTCCCCCAGCGGTATCGAGTAACTCGTCGTCACGAGCAGAGTGAAAACACCTGGCTCACGCGCTCCCATGCGTGAGCCTCCGCGGCCCGCACAAGCCCGCCTTTGTTTGGGTGGAGGAGGTGGCCGCGACTGCGCAGGAGGTGGACTGGGTGGTGTGCTGTGGTGCGGTGTGCCGACGCGCATGAGAGGTGTGTGAGATGGGTGGGTGGGTGTTGTAAGCCAGGCGGATGAGAGGTGTGTGAGATGGGTGGGTGGGTGTTGTAAGCCAGGCGGATGAGAGGTGTGCGAAATGGGTGGGTGGGTTGCTTTGTGCCGGGGCGGATGAGAGATGTGTGAGATGGGTGGGTTGGTGTTGTAAGCCAGGCGGATGAGATATGTGTGAGATGGGTGGGTGGGTGTTGTAAGCCAGGCGGATGAGAGGTGTGCGAAATGGGTGGGTGGGTTGCTTTGTGCCGGGGCGGATGAGAGATGTGTGAGATGGGTGGGTTGGTGTTGTAAGCCAGGCGCATGAGAGATGTGTGAGATGGGTGGGTGGGTGTTGTAAGCCAGGCGGATGAGAGGTGTGTGAGATGGGTGGGTGGGTGTTGTAAGCCAGGCGGATGAGAGGTGTGTGAGATGGGTGGGTGGGTGTTGTAAGCCAGGCGGATGAGAGGTGTGTGAGATGGGTGGGTTGGTGTTGTAAGCCAGGCGCATGAGAGATGTGTGAGATGGGTGGGTGGGTGTTGTAAGCCAGGCGGATGAGAGGTGTGTGAGATGGGTGGGTTGGTGTTGTAAGCCAGGCGCATGAGAGATGTGTGAGATGGGTGGGTGGGTGTTGTAAGCCAGGCGGATGAGAGGTGTGTGAGATGGGTGGGTGGGTGTTGTAAGCCAGGCGGATGAGAGGTGTGTGAGATGGGTGGGTGGGTGTTGTAAGCCAGGCGGATGAGAGGTGTGTGAGATGGGTGGGTTGGTGTTGTAAGCCAGGCGCATGAGAGATGTGTGAGATGGGTGGGTGGGTGTTGTAAGCCAGGCGGATGAGAGGTGTGTGAGATGGGTGGGTGGGTGTTGTAAGCCAGGCGGATGAGAGGTGTGTGAGATGGGTGGGTTGGTGTTGTAAGCCAGGCGCATGAGAGATGTGTGAGATGGGTGGGTGGGTGTTGTAAGCCAGGCGGATGAGAGGTGTGTGAGATGGGTGGGTGGGTGTTGTAAGCCAGGCGCATGAGAGATGTGTGAGATGGGTGGGTTGGTGTTGTAAGCCAGGCGCATGAGAGGTGTGTGAGATGGGTGGGTTGGTGTTGTAAGCCAGGCGGATGAGAGGTGTGTGAGATGGGTGGGTGGGTGTTGTAAGCCAGGCGCATGAGAGATGTGTGAGATGGGTGGGTTGGTGTTGTAAGCCAGGCGCATGGGAGATGTGTGAGATGGGTGGGTTGGTGTTGTAAGCCAGGCGCATGAGAGGTGTGTGAGATGGGTGGGTGGGTGTTGTAAGCCAGGCGGATGAGAGGTGTGTGAGATGGGTGGGTGGGTGTTGTAAGCCAGGCGGATGAGAGGTGTGTGAGATGGGTGGGTTGGTGTTGTAAGCCAGGCGCATGAGAGATGTGTGAGATGGGTGGGTTGGTGTTTTAAGCCAGGCGGATGAGAGGTGTGTGAGATGGGTGGGTGGGTGTTGTAAGCCAGGCGGATGAGAGATGTGTGAGATGGGTGGGTGGGTGTTGTAAGCCAGGCGCATGAGAGATGTGTGAGATGGGTGGGTGGGTGTTGTAAGCCAGGCGGATGAGAGGTGTGTGATATGGGTGGGTGGGTGTTGTAAGCCAGGCGGATGAGAGGTGTGCGAAATGGGTGGGTGGGTTGCTTTGTGCCGGGGCGGATGAGAGGTGTGTGAGATGGGTGGGTGGCTGGGAAGGGTGAGGCATGTCTGGCCCTGCCAAAAAAGCAGATGGGATCCCTTCGCCAGAATTTTTCTTTTGTGTCTCGCTGCCTCCGAATCTTTGCGGCCAGCCGCAGACGAGACGCGGACTCGACATGCGGTACCTGCCCCACGTACGCCAGCCTCCGGGTCTCAGAGTCGGCACGTTTGTCTCACTTCAGGAAAATGATACCCCACGGTGACTCACCGCTGTCACCATTGTGATCATACAATACCTGTAAATGAACAAGCATGCTCTGTTTGTCAATCCACTGCTGGATCACGGCCTCCCCACAACCTGTGGGCCGTGAGAGAGGTAAATTTACCGTACTTCACCACGCTGGTCAGTGCGGGATTCTGAAATGCGGAATGATCGATTTTGCTGCCCTGCCCTCTACTGCCCACAAGGCCTACTGCACCTGCTTTTTGCGCGTAATGGTCACCCGTCCAAGCACTATCCAGGCTCAACTTTGCTTAGCTCCGAGCTCTGATTATTTTGGTCACCTTCCGGGCGATTTGGTCAAAATAAACGACTCTATGGCTTTATTTATGTATTTCCTGTTTGGCCTCCAGCATCATGCTCCAAATTGTCATCTCTCCAGCTGTTGCTCATTCCATCACAATAGCAGCTACCAAGTAACCTGAACCTCACATGCCCTACAATGTTTATCAGCAGGTAAGAGCTCTTCACCAACCCACACCGAATAATGCGGTGAAGTATGGTCAAATAAAACAAACGACAAAAAACCCCATGACAGGGACGACGGCGTGGGGAGGAAGCCCTTGACAAAAGGCTGTCAAGTACTGTGTTATATAATTCAAGCGGTCGATTTGAGGCCACAAGTCTGTTTTCTTCCAAGGGAGAGCCTCGGTGCCCGGGCGTTGTGCATAAACATCGACACGCCAAGGGGTGGGGTCAAAGGACAATGGTCACGAGATCTCCGAGTCATAACGTCAATCAGGCAAGTGACACCCGAACTTGCCCTGTTGGTTTCCCTTGGCCCACCCAGCCGAGTCTGAAGAACTGGCGTGGCCGGCACCACCGGGGTGATAAAAGCGAACAAAACGGAGCCCTGCGTTAAAACAACGACGACGAAAACATTCAATGAGTTTTACCTGGTTAATGCAATTAACAAAAAACCATATGTGTGGTCCCAATTAGGGCGATTTCCACCCACCCCAGCTGGGGCTCTGTAACAGAATTTACATCTCAACCGTCTACAAAGGCTGCGCGGCGAGGGGTAGGGGAAACTTCGTCTTTGTCTCCATCACCCTATAGGCTGCAGGGGCAAGTGCTGTTCGTGGCACAAATTATAAGACCCGTCAATTCAGCTGTAAATGAGTGCACGGCCCTGTTTATTCGCTGGACAAGACAAAGGCAGCTTTGGCTGGGTGTGGTGCGTCTCACACCACCCCCTTGTGTGCCCATGTGCCAGCCCCAGTAGGTACTCGGCAACTGCATATCCTAGTCTAAGGTCTATTGAGGAGATACACAGGGAGCCTTTGTCTCCGTGTATACGTACGGACGCGAATACATTGCCTTGAGAGGAGACCTCTGTCACCAATAACGGACGTTCATAAACCCGACTCCAACCCTGCCAGCACGCACGCACGCACGGGTTTGGCAAACTAAAATCTTTCACCACCGGACGCGGGGTAATCGTAACCACGCTCACAGCACACGGCTCTCGTCCAGGTGTGGTCTCAAGCGGGCTGGGACCGACCCGTCGATGAATCGACTGAAGATCACGCAATGACTTTGTATGTGGACCGATTGACTCGGGCTCCAACTCGCGGCTGACCCCACGTGATTCTAGATTTGAAGCTTTCGTGACTGCAAGGATTCATACTCTTAGTTCTTTCGGTAAAGTCACGTAGGTAAAAAAATTAAATATTTTTATTAATTTTAATTTCATTTTTTACCTACGTGACTTTACCGAAATAACTAAGAGTATGTCCCCACATGCTTGCCTCCTGAAGGTGGGAAACCCCCCATCAAGCCCCGCTACATCCAGGAACAGAGGTTACTTGCGTGCTGTCCCATTAGTCGAGCAATCGAACCGATCATTGGTAGAGTAATCTATTTACTTCAGTCATCCAATAAGCCAGCTCTAGTCTCAAACGTTAACCCAGAACTCTTAGAGCATTTCAAATTCTAGTTGAAGGTGGGGGGGGGGGGGTTACTCAGCCCATCATCGCTCCGGGGGTCGATGAAAACAAACGCGTACCACTTTATGGGGAAGTTAACAAAAAAAAGTTCATCGGCAGACTGCGCCCGCCAGAGGAATGTGGAATTTCCACCACTGGATCGGGGCTGTCAAAAGTAGATGAGCACCACTTTGATGCTCGTGTTGAGCAAAAAAAAAGATCTCTTTTTAAAGAAGCAGCACTTGAGTGAGAGAGAGGGGGGGGGAGACACGCACCAGGGTGGGATGGGCCCGACTATGCAAGCAGACCTGACGGAATGGCAAAGTGACTTTATGCGTGCAGACAGTAATAGAAGTCTGCACGCGATGCCTGCCGCCCTGACTTTCACGTGAGCAGCGCGGGTTCCGTCTCGCGTGACACCGACGCAGCCAGTTGCGCGTCCAAAAATATTTCCGAATTAAATGAAAATGTTCCACGCGCGCACATGGGGTGATCGCGCGAGCGAGCGCGCACGCACAGACGCGCACATCTTTTACCCCGCGTAGCCTGACACAAGGATCGGTGCCCGTGCGGTGAACACCTATTGAGGTGGACGCGGCTCACGAGGCAGGGGTGGTGTGGTCAGAACCACGCCGGAGCCACCTTTGTCACCCTCTCTGTGCCGAGTCCGTGTTCAAAGGTGTCCGCGATCGTGGCCTTCCGTCCGTTTAGCTCTGTCCGTGATATTTAATCAAGAACTCTGCATACTCCCTCCCGGTTGCATCAATTTTTTTGCACACCGGGCTACTCGTTTCGTGCCCGAGTTGGTCACGTTGGCCGTGTGACCATACTTCGTCAACACTCGCCGTTGCAGCTCGGTAAATAAAATAGGGGCACCGAGCCGCGCCAGTTAAAATAATCACTCGCCACTGAATGTATCCATCGAAAACCAGGGAATTCGAACCCATTTTTGCCGGGTTTGTAGAGGCAGCGGGCACAAATCAGCAGCACCATTCTGGCGCGCAGTTCACAGGCAAACGGGGAAAAAAGTCGGCAATCGCCAGTTTCAGTCTTTGCGCAGGTATTTTCTCAAAGTTGTGCAAACAAACGGCTGGCAGCTTGGAGTTTGTTTTTAAGCAAATGCACTTTGGCGACAGCCAGGGCCGTCTTGCCTAGAAACAAGTGTACACTCTGTTGTGCGTGCGTCTGAGCACGTGTGTGTGCTCGCTAACAGCACTTGCCCCAACATATGTTAAGGCTATATGGGGGATCTTTGTCTTGGTGTGCGCGAGGAGTGGTTGCACAGCGGTTAGCGCCAAGAACTCGGTGATCGGAATTCGATTCCCGCTCATGGCCAACACCAGTGACGAATGAACCAGTCCTGGGCCCCCCCTACGTCTTCTTAGCCTCGTGTGCCGTTGTGGCCTTCATAGGTGTCTTGTGAAGGGGTGTGCACACATCTGGAATGTGTGCGCATGATTTTGCCAGCCAAACACTGATACCATTAGCAGCCGCCATGATATGTGGGTCTATCAAGGTAGAGTGTGAAATCATCATGCACCTCCGGTTAGAAGAGTTGGCTACGTACGGTGCGAAAGAAGTTCAACCTACATCGGTGTAATTTTTTTTTGTTCAAATGATATTCACAAAATAAAAGGGAACAAAAGCTGAATAGGGCACAAGTAAGGATAGAGAGAGAGAGGTGCACGCTGGAAACTACACGCCGAGACAGAAGAGGAAGATGTGGGTTCGGGAACGCATGCAGTGTAGAGGCATCGTACTGCAAAAGAAGTTCAACATACATACAGCCATGATATATCCACAGCTGGGTGCTTTCCCAAGCCATCACCATCCCTCACCATCACAATTCACCTATCTCCTGCAAATGGGATTACTTCATCGCTGCGTCGCCTTGGTGGATGGTCCTTTGCAGTAAAACAAGCTGTGTAAATTCCACATGCCACTAAATGGTACAAATTGTACCGACCCTTGATGGATGAATTGGCTGCGTTGACTCACAATCCTTCCCAGTTCCCAGCACGAATTTCTAACCCGCAGCTAGACGGCGGCTGAACCAACTTATAAGTTATGTTTTACGATCTGGGCTTCTGCGACAGCATTAACGAGATGTATTGCCGACCTGTGAGTCGCTGCACCTTCAATGCACTTCACAGTTTATCCGTGTCTCCCTTCTCCCAGGTAACAAGCTGGGATTTTCTTGGCAGCCCGAAGCTGGGTTATCGCTTGCTGGCGAGTCCTTTATGAGGGCGAAAGTCATCTGTTTCCCATGCCGTGGGCTGCCAATTCTTTATTTCTCTGCTGTGGCACGGCTCATCCTGTGAGAAGGCTTGGCACCCAAGCAGGAATCCAGAAAAAAAAGGGATGACAATACGAGTGAAAGGTAATAGATGAAGAGGCAGAGGACGATTGTGAAAAACGATGGACTGGAGTGTAGGACGCACGATGCTGGAGAGGATCAACATGAAAACATCAGCAATAAATGGGATACAATGATGATGATGGACTGCTGCTACTGCCGTAAGTTGATGGACCCAGTGGCCTCAGTAATGGGGCTCCACGGGAGAAGCAAATAAGACACCGTACACACGTGGCACGCGTGTGATTCTGAACGTCATTATCGATAACCAAACGAGGTTAATGAGTGATGAGTGAGATTCATATCAACAAATGTTTTGGTTTGGTGGGGGGGGGGTGTCCCAGCAACCATTAAGAGTTTACTGGACCTCAGAACAAACACCCCAATAATTATCCGTGTAAAAATAGCATTGCTCTGGTGCAGCAGAACTATAAAATAAAGCGCTCATAAATTACAACAAAAACAGTGTTTATGGGCGTAACCACAGAAACCACACTAGCGGCGCCACAAATTGCTAGTGCCCTAGCACAGAGCGCGCAGGTATTTGAATTGAAGTGGCCCCCTGTTTAGAGCGCAACTGATGCTTGCCAGCCAGAGTTCGGTGTTGTTCCAGATAGTGGGCGTGACGTTACGGATTCTTGCCTGGAATCCAGTCCCACTCGTGTCTGCCCGCGACCGCACACTGGACACGTTATTTGGCCCGCCTGAGCAACAACGCGGTGAGCACGCGCCGGTATTACGGTCAGCGCGCCGGGACTCGCGATCCAGAGGCCGCCGGACCCGCTTCGCGCTCCCGGCGGGGCAGCTTCAACAAAGTTTCTTAAAACTCCCCTCGCCTGTGTCCACCCGGTAGTACAGATGGGGGTCCACCCCCACCAGCAGCAGCAACAACCACGGTTGGTCAAATCGGCTGCTCGCGTGCGGTGGGGTCCAGTGTAGGTATTCCCACCTTTTCCACGACATTTGGCCAGCGTGGACAAGTAGGCCAAATACCCTCTTGGAGGGGGCAATCTAGAGCTCCCTCTAGCGGAGGTTCTGCCCGCCAGCAGTGGAATGACACAATCAGGTCGTGTGCGGGAGCTCGATGGATTATTGCTACGCGAGACCGCCAGATTATTGTGATCTGCAAGTTAAGAGCTTAATTAGTTTTTATCCACACGCAGCAGTAGATAGAGCATGGTGCTGATGACGCCGCTAAAAAGCTTGGAGAGCTGCTTGCTCGGAATGACACCGAGGAACGCAACGATCAGGCGACGAACACCGCACGGACCAACGAGATTGTTGTTTTTTGTTTCGGCCCAGCGGCGGATAGTCCATGACCGACAAGGGTTGTTGGGGATTGATCACCCTGTGCCCGTCCTCAGTCGTGTTCGTCTCCGACCCATCGAGTGCTGGAGGCGATTGTCGTCCAGCACAAACAGAGCCGTGTGCAGACAGGTTTCCTGCTGGGACCCTCCCCACCGCCGGCCCCAGTCGCAGCCCCCAGCCCAACAAGGAGTGAACGCTTTCCTGGCACGGAGCTCAGGAAGGGCTGAGAGGGGGGGGGTAATTAGTGGCGAGCCACAAGAACACGGGACACACTTGCAGAAAGCACACGCAGCCAATGCGAGCGCGCGCCTGCGCGTGCACACGCCACGCACACGCATCGACACAAAAGGCAAACACATGGACGACTATTTGCCAACGCGCGTGTGTGTGCGTGTGCATGCCCATGCAACAACAAAAACGAGAAAGTTTATAAAAGTGTATGAACGTTTAGAATGCAGTCGCAGAGCTTTTCACAGACTTGCTGCCGCTCGTGCTGTTAGCGAACACCTATTGAGGCCGGCGGGGCGCATGAGGGGGTTGTGTGGCCAGCACCATACCCGGTCGCCTTTATCTTCCCAGTTCTGATGGCGACACACTGAGCCTGGTGCTCAGTTAAGGCTCAGTCGACCTGGGGGAGGCCGAGAACTGGCTCAAATATTCACCACAGTTATTGTCCGTGAGCGGGAATCGAATTCGGGTCGCCGGGTTTGTAGACGCAGTGCGCTAACCATTAAACGACCACTTCCCACTGCTCTCCACACACACAGAATGATCCCCCGTTGAGCCTATAGAGACTGTTATGGCAAGTGTTGTTCGTCAGCAACTTTCCAATGAGACAACAGCATACACAGACAATGGGTGGACTAGCACCGCTCTCAGACACATTGTTTTCCCAATATACATGTCCAAGACACAATAGACTTATTTTGGGCTGAGTTGACCTTTGTGGAAACCCACGCCAGGTGGACATACTTAATTCTCAATGGTAACACACTAACACCGGTACATATACATTATATCTTTTTTTTCAAAGGATTCCATTGGCATTCATGGTGACAATTCAAATCTCATTACAGAAGAGAAGCTGGATTGACTCTGGATAATGCTCGGATGGGTTACCACCAACCATGCTGCCAAATGACTTGCAGGGGACCGCACGGTGGGTACCAGAAGGCAGTGCAACAAAATCCATTGTTGTGCAGTACACCTCTACTCTTCCATAGCTACACTCCCCCTATTCACCATCCTGCACTGGTCACAAAAACGCTCCCCCATGACCCACGCTGACGTGGGGAAGCCTTCATCCAGCAGCGGATGAAGGCTTCCAGCAATGTGTTTGCCATCAAACCAAATGGCCTTTCCAGAACAGGTCAAAGGGGGGAGGGGAGGGCCCAAGTGCGCCTCCACTGACCGGCTGGCCGGCTAAGGCAGCGAGCCGCGTGACAATGGCAATCGTGGATGGGTTTTATTTTTTATTTTTAGTTTTTATGGCCTCAGCTGTTTGCGCAATCACCGAGAAGCAACAAAGCCGGGGCGAGGGACCGTTGCCAGTTTTAGGAATCCGCGAATTGTGGCCCCGTTCCTCACGTCCCCACGTCGCGTCTTGGCCTGCGCGCGCGGGGAAGAGCCTCGGTTCGATGCCCTGCCCCGTGCCGCACGCCACAAGTCACGGCTCGCCGCAAACATCTGGTCCGGTTGGGCCTCCCTTAGGTCAACTCAGCCTAAAGTGGATAAGCAAGCGCTGAGGGTTAGCACCAGCACCGAATGTGCAAAGGTTCGGTCGGATACGATGCAAACCGGCCCCGTAAAATTGCATTGGCAGATAATCGCAAACTCTGCTTGGCCCGATCGTCCAGGTGGGGAGAAGGGAGAAGGCTGCCCTCGACTTGTTTGTAATAAACACGCAGATACGGATCTGACTCGGTGAGAGAGTTGCCTGTGGGTGTACGGTCGCGAGCGTGATTGTTTGCCTCTGTGACTATGAATACGTCTGCGTTTATGTCTGCGCGAGTGCTTTGTGTGGTTGGCTGATGTCGGTTTTAGTGACGTTAGCCCGAGTCTGCAGATGAGTGTGCGTGAGTGTGTCCATGACTCTCTGTGTGTGTCTGAGTGTTGCACGTGGCCGTGCGTGTGTCAGCCTGGGTGTGCGGGGAGTGGTGGTGCAGCGGTTAGCGCTGCGCTACGAACCCGGCGACCCGGGTTCGATTCCCGCTCACGGCCAACACCACCGGCGACGATTTTTCTGAACCGGTCCCGGGCCTCCCCTAGGTCGACTCGGCCTCAAATGAGTACCTGGTGCGGTGTGTAGTAAACATCGATCCCCTGGGGAGACAAAGGCGGCCGGGCGTTGTGTTGGCCACCCCACCCCCTCGTGTGCCGTACCGGGCTTTATCGGTGCTCGCTAACAGCACTTACCCCTGCAGTCTGTTACAGGCTACATGGGGGATCTTTGTCTTTGTTGTGCGTGTAAGAGCGAGTCTGTATTATATGTCCTAGGGGAGTCGGGGCCATGGCCAAGAACACCCTTTTACGTCTGTAAATGTATAGGGAGTTAGTTGACCATACTTCACCACTGCTAGATGAGGGAGTTTGTTGACTTTACCACACTGGTCAGCGTGAGTTGAAGGCAGAAAGTATATCCGTTAGAGCATTGTACACAGTACAAGGGATTTTAATGCATGTTTTCCAAGCACACAGCGCCTGCAACCCGTAACACCTGTTATGCACGGTGCTCTCCCGTACCAAGCGATATCCAACCTTAAACCTGCTTGGCTGCTGAGAGTGTAGACGAGACCGTGGGTGCATTCCGGGTGATTTTGTCATCGGCATTTCTAAACACTCGTAAGCAAAATAGGAAATGGCCCCTCTCGTGGGAATGTGGAATTTCCATCACTGGCTCTGAGGCCACCAACGGAGCCGAGGGCCACCCCATTGCTTGTATGAGCCAAGGTCACGACACGTTGATTTGAATTCTTTCCGAGGACACCTCCTGCGGTCCAGCATCTCACAGTTTGACTTGACAAGTCGCTTTCCATCCGACCACAGACAACAACTGCACCGCGCTGTTAATTCTAGCCGAGTTCTGTTTAATTTCCACCACAGTAATGCTTTAAATGTACACCTCCAACACACCATGAGCTTTAGCAACCATCCAGATCTCGAATGGAGGAGCCCCAACTGAAACCGCTTAAACCTGCCACGAGACAATAGTCACACCAGTTCTCTCTACTTTTAGCAGCAACTCTGTTTGTGTTTGCCGTGTGTGTGTGTTGTGTGTGTGAGACAGAGAGAGAGGCTGTGGCCATCTGTCAAAAGTGTGTGCTCGCAACGTTTGGCAAGACTAACGCTGAGCAAATGAAACCCCAAACCCGCTGGCGTTTCTTTGTAACACAATATTTTGTCTGACAGCTGCAAACATGAGACCGTCTAGTATGGGACGCAGAGATGTGTGTGCGCGTGTGTGGGCATGGGGAGCGGTGGTGTCGCGGTTAGCGCTACGCTCCGCTACGAAACTCGGCGACCCGAGTTCGATTCCCGCTCACAGCCAACACCAGCGACGATTATTGGTTCTGGGCCTCCCCTAAATCGACTCAGCCTCAAATGAGTACCTGGTGTGGTGTGTAAACATCGCCACTGGGGAGACAAAGGCGGTCGGGCGTGGTGCTGGCCACGCACCTCCTCGTGTGCCGTGCCGGCCTTCATAGGTGCTCGATAACAGCACTTGCCCCAATAGTCTTTTAAGGCTGCACGGGGGATATTTGTCTTTGTGTGTGGGGCAGGGGGAAATCTTCAAACAAGGGCCCTTTCTGGTCTCATGTTACTCAACCCTGCGTGCTCTCCTTAAGGTTACAGCTTCTTTCTCAAGTCCTTTTTTTGTTACAAACGGGAGTTTTTGTAAGGGGTGGTTTTGCCAGACTGTTGTGCCTACGCTCCGATTTATCACGTGGAAGAAGAAGAAGAAAAAAAATGAAGTGTTGCCCAGTAATAATGTGTGCAGGAAACATTTTTCGAAAGCAGTTTAATTTGCTGTATGCAAGCAGCCAATATATTCCCACTAATGCGCACTGCAGATATCTGGATGGCAGCTTTCCTCTGGTAGCTAACCCAACGTGGATGTGTCCGTACAGAGCTGTGCGCACAAACGTGCAGGTACAATAAGAATTGGACGACATCGCATATCCGCCCCATACCAATTAACCGCCCACACCCAGATGCAGCATTTGTAGACCGTGTAACTTTACTTGGCTATGCTGCTTATATGCTTCTGCGTTGGCAGTGGTGCACAGGCACAAATAACACTCACATTCACCAATAACGCAACCTTAAAATAAATAAACATATAATATGCGACGTTTTGAGCAATGGTCCTTCTTCAGAGCACATTTTCTGCAGAGGTTCAACTATACGCCTACACCACAGTCCCTGGCTAGTCGGATATGCGACGTTGTACGGTGTCGTCATTTCGGTAAAAAATGTAAGGTCCAAACACTAAGCACCCCCTAACTAAACTGACTTAACACAGTGAGTTTTGTCCCTTCTGTTGACAAACGCATTGGGGGAATATAAACAGTAAACGATGCAAAGCAATCGTCCATACAAAGTTCACACTGCAGACGCTTCAACTTGTGTGCCATTTTTTTACGGGACCCATGCGCTGACTAACATGTGACTGGAGCGTAGGTCTCGAACATACAAAGGCCACATTATAGATCGGATCCACGAAAGTTGATATAACACAGCTGAGACTGGTTAGGCAGCGCGCACAGAGACTGATGCCAGCAGGTTTGGCAAATGTGTGCGAAGGGCTTATGCAGCGTTATACCGTGCAAGAGTTAAGCTTTTTCACTTCTTTTTTTTTACCTTTAAGACCAGGTGTCGGAGCCCTGAAGCCAAGCGCAGAGAGTTAAGTGTCTGGCATTTGCGTTTGACATGGCACATGCCGTCGACTGCATTTGATGTAGAAGAAAAAGCACAGATGCCCAACTTTGGCCAGATATACGTTCAACACAGATCATTGTAAATGTAGCGTCATATTCATATCCATCAATGCTATCGTGTATGTTGTTACTGCAGTGCATCTCGATGAGTTTATTTTAAAGACCCGTGTGTTTGCGTCCCATAAACACGTAAGTCTTTCAAACTCATTGAAATGGTGATGGGTTTATGGGTTTTTTCCATCACTCTCATTCATTTTTTCGTGAGAAAAGTGATTCAAATGTGTGTCTCATTTATTTCTCTCTGGTCTGCCATAGTCATGGAGAGGTTTCAACACTGGCTCGAGAACAAGCATCATTGGATTCTCCTCGTCGCAGTAACCACTGGCTGACCAGAGAGGAGTTCGTTGTTTTATGCGAGTTGAGTACGGCCGAGAGGAGGCAGAGTGGTTGAGGTGGGAGGCGTGGTGTACGTTTGGCAAAGCCAATGAAGGAGTGGGGGCCATTCTAAACCCCTTGTGGCCCTCTCGTCAATTCTCAACCATGGTGGGAAAAAAACCCTCTGGTTGGCACTTGTCCATGGTGTGATACAATGCAGTTACTTTCGACTAGTACTGTATTACCTTTTGCTCATGAACATTTTTTGTTAATAAACCGGATCAATTTGATCTGCAGATTTTTTTTTCCCCTTGGCCACGGTGACACAATTTTATTGCAGAAACAAATGAAAGTGCTGCGCCCCGCCGCAATGCAAACACACGAGCTGTGAAATTTTACGTGAGGAAGAAGAATTAAACCCCCCACCCCAGAAACACGCAAGCCAGCCAGCCACAACAGAGAGCTCAGGAAAAAGCCAGAGCCGCCACCCTTTCCTGAATGTCGGCCAGTCTGACCCCAGCGACACGGGGGCTGCTGAAATTAAAGTTGAAAAAAATATCTGACAATCCCAAGGGACACTGTGTTACTACTGTATTACGGTTTTGAAAAGAAGAAAAAAAGTATATTTCAGTTCTTCTTTAGAAACCAGTCCACCGGACTTGAACAAACACGTATTTTGGAAAACAATGGCCCAGTTCTTGAAAATAAAATGAACAATATGTAGTCGAGAGTGGTTTACGGGAAGCTGTAGTTTATTCTTTGGAACAAAACTAAAGAATAAATCCACCAACAAAGGGATAATGGTGGAATTTGTTTTTGTATATAGTGTGTGTATATATACATGCCTTTTTATAGCCAGTCAAACTCCATTTGACTTTCAAAATGTTGCTAACAAAAGCGATTTAACTATAACGAGAAAGGTTTTTATTTGATTTGGAATGTTTAAGCAGCACCAAAGGAGCGGCCCTGCAACCACTTGCTCACACGACTGCTGGCAGTAGAGGTCTCCACAAGCGGCAGCTCTAGAGAGGGCATTTGATTTGGCCTACTCTTCCACTCTACCCAGATGACTTGGGACAATGAACGCACTTGTGCTGTATGAAAAAAAAGAATAGGTTTTACCCTTTCTGGCAATAAAGCAGCGGGTGTTAAGATGGTCAAACACCAAATAGAAACCTTTTTGCAGAGAATCAAGTCTGCATTAACTGCACGTACTTATGGTGAACATTCAAACAAACATGCTCTGATAATAAATACAGTTTTCTCTGTGTGCCTATGTGTGTGTCTTTCTCTGTGTGTCTCTTTGTTATCTCTTTCTGCTTATGTCTGTGTGCCTATGTGTGTGTCTCTCTCTGTGTGTCTCTGTGTTATCTCTCTCTGCGTATGTGTCTGTCTGTGTGTCTCCGTGTCTGTGTTTTGTCTCTCTCTCAAATTTAGCAATCTTTGGAAGAACGTAATCAACCAGGTGACTGTTATGTTAGCCGACTCCCTGTGTTGTATTGCATTCGATTTCTAAGTTTACTGGGTTTGCTTTCTCTTTCATTTGTACCTGATGATGATGATTGCTTGTTTTGCAATCGGAACCTCGTATGCTATGATATAATTTATTTTTCTTTCTACGTGACTTTACCGAAAGAGCCAAAGAGTGATAAATGCAGTCTTTGAAACTGATTGGCCTACACCAGAGACAACCTTCTTTGTCACCTTGCCTCACCAGTGTCAGACCACAGAACGCCAAGAGGCGAACAGCACAAAGACAATGCACGCACTGCATCTGTCCGAGCTATAAATCAGAGCATTTATAGCTCGGACAGATGCAGGGATTTAAGAAATTGGCACCGTTGGTTCATCTGCCACGCCGAGAGATGGCATCGAACCGGCGACCTATGGATTGCAAGTCCAGTGCGTTGACCATTACACAGCGGCAACATCTTCCTTATAATTTATCGACGACTGTAATATTTGCCGTCTTCTTTCCCTTCATGAACGTCAAGAAGAATACAAAATCGGTTTAAAAGATGTTGACTGATTTGTTGAAATATATTTCGCACCATGAATGAGTTTTCGCGTAAATTGTATCGATCGGTGTATTAAAGGCTTCACACCTTCACACTGCGTTTTCAATCTTCAACTGTACTCCAGGTTGCAATGGGCTCTTACCTGGCTTCGGTTGATTCGAGAAACATGAACCAATTACATAGAACATATGTGAATGTAAAAAGAGTCATGTTTTGATTTTATACTAATCGATTAATCAATGCATCGTTACTGCAGGACAGTGCAATACACCTCTCATCCGCGATATTATCCGCACATTTACTCCACTTATCCATAAAAATCAATATTGGTTGTTGCGGATAAAAGGATTAATTTGCTTATGAACTCCACTTATCCGTGAACAATTTTACGGTTAATAGGACTAATGATGTAATTTCCAGAAGTGCATACCAGGAAAGGGGGCAGGCCAAGACCCACGCGGATAATCGTATGAATCTGCCCCTTCAACTTCACTTATCCACAAATATCCATAAATCTGCCTTTGAAAAAAAAATGCGGACAATCGCGGATAATTTAAGAATGGGGTCGTGGATAATATGCACGTATGTATGTTGAACTTCGTTCACACCGTACGTAGCCAACCGTGCTAATCGGAGGTGAGGAATAGGAGCTGCCGCGGGCCCCCCTGGATAATAAGTCACACGTGATAGGGCTGTGAGGAAGTGAAGTTAGGCGAGTTCACGGATAAGTGGAGTTGCACGGGGTAGGAGTGGCAGGGGGGGGGTGAAAAAAACAGATGAACAGCATCATGAAACTCAACACTGGTGCCCCTGCATTCATGCCATAGGCGTGTATTGTTGGGAGATCTCGTTTTAATAACAATGATAATATGGCTCAGGGCTAATGAAATGAGACACCCTCGTGTGCATGGTACACGTTACGCATCCATATTTGCACTCACGCGATGGTGACGTCGTGTGGCCGGGCACATAAACGTTTTCGCTGGCTTAGCGTAAACAGAGGGAATAAAAAACACATCTCACATTCGTCAAAAACAGGGGGCTCTTAAACGACAAGTTTAAGAGCCCTTTGCCGATGCATCCAGCCGTGTCACGGCCATGGAAGTTAGTTGACCGGTCAGTGTGGGTCGGTGAAGCAGGGCAGCCCGTCCTCCGTTCACATATCAGATTTATAACTCGCCGCTGATGTGAGCCGTGGACACGAAATCAAAACTCGGATGGGGGAGGGCCCGGTTTTACACCGCATAGCGCAGTGTGCTGAGCATTGAGCAACAGCTCTAGCCAATATATTTACCAACATTGTTTTTGTTGTAATACTCTTATATAAGCGCACAACTTTATCTGTGATGAACGCTGCACTTTCCGTCGTTTTCATGCAGGGGGCGCTGCAAACCCACGCGCTCCCTGCATGAACGACGGAGGCGCAGGGACAGACGTTCAATGACGTTGGAATCGATCTGCAGACGGCGGTCTTCTCAGACGGTCAGCAGCTCTACGTCGCCTTATCTCGATCCCGCAATCCCAAACAGGTGAAAGTCCGCATCGAACCGAACCCCCAGCAAGGCCATCTACTTAACGACGAGAGAATATTCACACGAAATGTCGTTTTCAATGAAGTCTTCCAGATGTAAAATGATAAAAGCTTTTAATGAAGAAATAAAATTATCTAATTCAAAACATAATTCAATTCAAAGATGTTTCATTTTAAAACTTCAAAACGGAGCATCGGGTGCTTGCGTGAATGCGTCGTTCGTGTGCAATTTTTTTCATGACTTTAAAACATTAACTCAATCTAAAATATAAAATACGTGGCGGTATCACAGCTTGCCACGAGCTTGACACAAAGCGTGCTGCTGTTAATGAAGATACGTCCTACGGATTGCGTGTGCCAACCCGGGGTCCCTTCACTCGATCAGACACCGGCCCTTGCACCGACACCTGAGTTGTTACCCACAGCATTGTGGCGTCACAGGCGTGAGCTGGTGTGCATGTGGGGTGGGGGGCAGTGGGGGGCGGTGGGTTGCGCCACTGAACCACCTGGGTTCACCCCGGCCACGGCTAACGTCGGTGGCGAATATCTGAAACAGGTCCTGGGTCTCCCGCAGGTCGACTCAGCCTCAAATGAGCACCTGATGCCAGTGCCGGATTGAGCTAGTGCGGGGCCTGTAGCATATGTTATAAAGGGGCCATAAATAAAAATATTTATATTAAAACACTTACATTTTTTACTTGCATAGTAAAGCAATTGTATTTTTTCATTTGCTATACAGCGAGATAATATGACAAATCGCTAACCTTAAATACCCAGTCGTTCATAAAAGTTGAAGGCAGTATAGTACTATAGTAATAGAGCAAGTGCAGAATCACTGAACAGGAATTCATGGTTGCTTGTGTTGCAATCGAAACGTCGTGATTTAATTTCTTTATTTTCTTCATTTTTATTTTTTCACCTACGTGACTTTACCGAAAGAACCAAAGAATATGGATCCTTACAGTCACGAAAATTTCAAATCTAGAAGGAATTCATAGCTTTAAAGCATTTAGCGCGGGGCCCTTGAAAGTGCGGGGCCGTGGCATTTGTAGCAGCTACTTTTGCTACTAGGATAATCCGGCACTGCCTGATGTGTGAACGATAACAAAAACAATCCCCCCCCCCATCAGAAGTGGAGAGACAAAGACGGCCGAGTGTGGTTGCGCCGTGTCGGCCACAATAGGTTCTCGCTAACAGCACTAGCAGCAATCGGAATCTGTATTCATACTGGAGGAATCCGATGAGCTCTAAAACTTTTTTTCGCAGTTGGCTATGTAGGTTAGGGGATTTTTGGTAGAATATTTAACACCGGTGGCGAGGTATGTTTAAAGTTTCCCAAACACACGGTGGGGATATCCCGGGTGAGATCAGCCAGAGCAGAATACCGGTAACTACACGACAGACCAAAAAAACAAACTCAACTACTCAACTTTTGATATTTTCCCAGGTAAGCTCTTTCTTTCAGAAGCGACTTGCCCACCAATGGTAACTCAAGGAAGTGGCTTATCATCACGTAGAAATATAAAGCGGCCAAATAACTCCTAAACGCATGTTGATCTCAACGTGGAGTGGAAACCCCGGAGGATCCGGAGAAAAATCCACGCCACCACGGGGCGAGAGAGAGAGCGAGAAGAGAGAGAGAGAGGCACGCAAACTCCAAATATACAGCAGCAGGTCATCAGCTTCGGGATCGAACCCACGGACCTCGTGCGTACCAGGCGAGGTGGTTAACATCTCGCCGCAAAAAGCAGGTTGCGACGTTTACCCGTTCCGCAATTATTTGTTGTCGCCGTGCCCCTCGCCACCTGACTTTGTGCATGCACCCCCCAAAACACCGCCCAGGGGGTCTCATTGACCAGAGCTGGCGTGCGCGCGCGTGCGTCCGCGTCCGTGCGCGTGCGCGCGCGTGCGTCCGCGTGCGTGCGTCCATGCGCGCGACACATACCTCTGGCGTTTCCCTGAGTGGGCAGCTGTGCTCTCTCTCCAGCAGCCCGATGCCCCGCTTGCCTCCCGTGTAGTGGGGGCAGTCCTTGGCCACCATGGTTGAGAATTGACGAGAGGGCGACGAGGGGGTTGAGAACGGTCTCCTCCTTTTGTTGGCTTTGCCGAACGCAAACCTAGCCCCCCTACCCCACCCCCACCCCCCAACTCAACCACTCAGCCTTCTCTTGGCGTACTCACATATAGCACTAACTCCTCTTCACCTTAGAGATGTCCCCTATTGTTCGTCCTTCGTCTCGCACTCATTCCCGATTGCCAGTTGGCACGAGCTCAGCACAACAAAGTCCAATCGGCTCAATGCCCTCTCTACTAACCACGTGCCAAATCTCACCCCCAACCGGCTTGGCCACTGTGCTGACTATGCAGACTCGATGTCTTCGCTAATGTGGCTTGCTGGCTTGCCCCCCGCTGTTAACAGCTTCTCAGCCACCTCCTTCGCATGCGCACTGCCTCTCGCTGAATGTCTGCCTCTTTTTTAAGTTTTGATCTGTGACTCTTCGGGGTTTGGAGGAGCTTGCGTGGGCCGCCTGTGTGGGAGGTGCTTTCTGGCCGGATTGGTGAATTGTTCGTTGTGAAACACGCCCTGTCAGGTCAGGCAACCAATTGGGGCTTCATCCACCCACAGAGAGAGACGGCTGCACGTCGATCCTGTCATTCTAAGGAAAAACCAGGGGGTGGCTAAATGGTGGCTTGAGGCGTTGGATGTGGTGAAACCCTGGCCCCCATCCCATCATTGTGGATCTTTGCCGATAAGGACTTCGTTGTTCCGTGCGTAGAAGTTACCTTAGACGTGAAGTTTGTGTCGTCTCGTTTATCAAGTCATATGCCATTGATATTAAACTATATACCAGTTGCTTAGCATGCAAATGCTGTGTTGGTAAAACTAAAATTTGTGCTCCTTTTTTTCGCCAGATAATTTCAGTTTGGGGGAGAAACGTCGGTGCAGTGTTTGGCACACTTTGCTGGCGATCTGAACTTGCTATTATTTCAAATTAAATGTTTTCAAATATATTGCTTGTGGTTGCATCGGTGTTTTTTTGTATTGATTGTTCAAAGCGTTGAATGACAAACAACTCCAGGAACAGGTAATTGTTCAGAATTTTTTTTAATAGGATAAGTATCAGCTGCTTGACCACGCCGAGACCGATTACAATCCGTAACAGTGTGCTCTACACTCTATGCAAAGCATTCCACGTCGCCCTTGGAAAAAAACACAGCGCAATGAGCTATACTTGGGAAAATAAACTTTTACATTTCTGAACAATAAAATCTCTAAAAGCTGTTGCCCAATAAATCAAATTCAAAAAGGTAACTCAAGCAATTGTTTTTACATTCGATTGAAAATATTCATTTGCGCCAACAGCATTCGTGATGTCACTTCGAAAATAGTTCCAGAGGCGCGGAAAATAAAAGCTCAAGGCCTTTGACCCTCCTGATTTTACAGGACTTCTAGGACCCACCAATTCTTCTTGGTTCTTTCGGTAAAGTCACGTAGAATGGAAATAATACAAATAAAAATAATATATTTTAAAACATAATATATTTAATAATGTTTTATTATTTTATTATTTCCATTCTACGTGACTTTACCGAAAGAACCAAGAAGATGAATCCCTGCAGTCACGAAAGCTTTAAATCGACCTACCAATTGTTCAGTATTCGCTGATTCCTTGAGGCAGTGGTTCTTAACCAGAGGTGCACGCACCCACTGGGGGTGCGAGATGCCCTTTCTTGGGGGCGCGTGAGACGTGGCCAGATTTTTTTCTAAGGTAAATCATCGAAACACAAATTAAGCATGAGCACATTATTTAAAAAAATTATAATTGAGAACCAAAGGGGTGCAAGGCTGCAGTAACAGTTATTAAGAACCACTGCCTTGAGGCATAGCTTGGTGTGGTATGCTGCGAAGATCCGGCAACTCGGGAGTGAGTGCCACAAGGTGAGAGACCGGTTGAGAAGCGTCGCTCTCAAAGAAGCCACACAACTCCAACCGGAGCGGCGTTCACGCTCTAACTGAGCAACCCTCGGTAGGGCAAGGTGCACGCCTTGAATAGGACGTTTGAGATGTGGTTATGAAGATGAGAAAACGCAAGAAAATTCGTCAATAACACTGGCCGAAGGAGAAAACGTATTTAATAGGCGACGTCTCAGGCTTTGGTGAAGAAGGGTCGTTGCTCAAAACGTCGCCTATATTTATTTTCTCTCCGCCTGATGAAGACCGCTTGTGTTGCGATGGAAACGTCGTGGGTTTTTTAAATTTATTTGTAATTTAATTTTACTATTTTTATCGTGCTTTTTTCCTTTTATTATTTTCTATTTCTTATTTTTATTTTGTATTAAAAATGTATTTTTTATCTACGTGACTTTACTGAAAGAACCAAGAATACAAGGCAGTGTTATTGACGAATGTGTTTTTTTTTTGCTATTGTTAATTGTGCACCGCTGCCAACACAGCTGTAGCAGCAGCATGACCACCAACTTATTTTCTTTAAACGAACAAGTGTGCTCAATGACCATTGTAAATTAGTAATTTTGGTGCGGTTGCAATTTTAGATCTACAGAGAGCATGTTCTTACTTATCTGTTGTATGGAATTCCGTTAAACCCGTGCTCTTGATCGCCACAATCATCCACGTGATTTGCTGGGCCTCCAGCTGTGTCTTGCAACCATTATTTATTTATTTTACAAAAACACAAACTCTTCAAACCCATGAGCATCATCCTCCGTTTCTCGGATTTGAAGAATCAGTCTTCTGCCTCGGCTTCACGATTGTGACCTGGTTTAACATTTTACAGTGCACGTGATTTTTGTTTTAAGTGTTTAAGAAAATTAATAGAAGTACATTTTAAATTATTAACATGTTTCGATGAAACGTATTACATGTTAAGTTAATGTAATGAAACGTAAATATTTAGGAAGTATTTTCAGTATGAAGGACATTCCTCTGTGACTAGGCCGGCTTCAGGAGCTTCTGATGAACTCAGAAAATGGGTTTTGCATTGCAACAATTTAATTCGGCTTTGCGTTTTTAAATGTTTAAGGTCCAATAAAATGTTTTATCTTTTCGGATAAAGATATTTAAATCCAGTTACTTTCTTTATTTATAGCCATTGTAATGTTAAATAAAAATTGCCATCTTTATGAATTCACATGTTATTCACTTTGGTCATTTTGCGTTTCCATAATAAACGTTTAAAATGTATATTTAAATGTACATAAACTTTAATCTCTCGGAAGTAATTTTACATTCATACGTAACTTTTGTTGCTATACTATTTAACACTCTTTTAAGTAATTTTGACTAAATATTAATAATTTAAAATTATTTTACAACAAATATTATTACAACGACATTTATCTACAAAGACATTTCATTGCAGCACACCTTTTCAGGTGTGTCCATCGCAAATTCCATGTCCAAATCGTTATTTATTTCGATCCCGGCTCTGCTCTTGCGGAGTTAAATGTCCGTGTGCGGCGGACGGTGGAGCAGGCCCATGTCCGCCATCATCGGCGAGGCGGAGGAGGAGGAGAAGGAGTTGCGGAGGCGACGTAGCTCTGCCCGCCGCAGAATCTCCCGCACGATGAAGCGCTCGCGACGTGCGCAGGCGTGCACGTGGGATGGCGTGTCGGGGATGACGTGGGCGATGAAGGCCTTTGTGAAGAATATCAGGTGCTGCGAATGCATCCACGGCGCAAGCAAAGGATTTTCAGTTTCAGGATTTGCATGCGCTGTATAGAGGCGCTTGTTCAATGCCTCAGCAACTGAAAGCGCCTTATACGTCACTACTCATCTCAGCCACTCAAATGCCCTGCTGCAGTCGAGCCAAGGTGACCCCCATGACAGCTGTCCCAGTATGATACAAGGTGTATGCAGGACCCGCCTCCAAACATCAGTCTGCCAGTAGGATTCGCACCTCCGATTAGCACGGTTGGCTACGTATGGTACGAAAGAAGTTCAATATACATATATACAGGAGTCGATGTTGCTTGGTGTTTTTTTTTTACAATTAATTACTTTGTGAATAAGATATTAAACTTGGAAAATTTAGACCGCATTCCCAATAGGATCCTTGCGAAAGAGTTCCGGAGACCCACGGTGACTCTTTTGGACGAGATAAATACATTGTATTGTATTACCACAATTATCTGTGATCTTGGAAAACATGATGCAATGGGCGAGGTGTGAAAGCATCAGTGGCATTTTCTGTGATGACCTCATGACGCTGATAATAAGTTGCTCTGCTGACCTTAAGAAGTGCTCACGATGAAGCTTGCAGGATGCTGCCGTGGTGCAATGGCTTTACACACTGGACTTGCAATACAGAGGTCACCGGTTCAGTTTGATCTCTTGGCGAATCAGTGGAAACAATGAGCAAGCTTCTAAAATCCCCCCAGCCTCTGTCCAGTCCCCCCACCCCCAGCAGGTATAGATGGGTGCACCCTAAGCCAGGGGTCGACAACCTGCGGTTCCGGAGGCGTATGCAACTCTTTAAGCACTGCATTGCGGCTCTTGAAATATTGATTTTTGTTTTATCGAATAAAAAAAATGGCTCTTTTTGTTATTTTGGTTGCCGACCCCCTGCCCTGGGCAGTCGATCAGGAGGCTGGGGTACATCGTGGGCACTCCCACGTGACGTTAAATACAATTAGGAGGGTCTCTCTCGCGCGCCCTCTCATGGAGGGGGCGGTGCAGTGGCGAGATGTTAACTCCCTCGCCTGGTATGCAGGTGGTTGTGGGTGCGATCCGGACCCTGACGCCTGCTGTCTATTTGGAGTTTGCATGTTCTCCCTGTGGTCACAAGGATTTGTCTCCGCATCCTCCGGTGTTTCCCTCCACATTTAGAAACGTGCGTTTAGAGTAGTTGGCTGCTCTAAATTTCCACATGATTAGCCACTTCGTTGTGCTATCATTTGTGGCCAGGTCGCTTCTGAAAAACAGCTATATAGCTCAGTGGACCTTACCTGGTAATAGTTAAGAGTGACATGAGCAAGGAATTTCATGGCTACAACTTTGCCTTGTAATGTACATATGCATGTGTACGAATACGTGAGTGCATGCAGATACGTACCTCCACAACGATGACAAAAGCCAGCTTTGCCGCCAGTATGTGCCAGTACAGCGTGGTGACGGAGTACGCCTGGGGATGATCTGGCGGGTAGCGATATCCTCTGTATCTGCGCACGTGTAATGACACCACAAGCACGCACGGCCTGTCCTGAGCAACGTGCATAGCAAGTAGAATTGGCACTAATTCAACAAGTATGGTTACGTACGTATGTTCGTTCACAGCCTGTTTGTCAGTCTGCTTCTGGATTACTGCCTTCCTACACCATAGAGGTTGTGGGGGTTATTCTGATCATGCTTCACGTTGGTCAGTGCGGGCTGGTGAAGGCAAGGAATATAGATAGTCGAGTACAACGACTGATTTTGCTGCAATACCCTCTGCCGACAATGCAGTCACGTGGAACACCTGTGGTCACCAATCCAGGCACGATCCACACTCAAGAAGCCTGCTCAGCTGCTGAGATCTGTGGCAATCAGGTGCATTTTGAGTGCTACGGTTATGTGCGAGCATGGCTATATTATACATTGAGCGAATATGGTTATATTGGGTATACTGATAAAAAAAATTAGCAATTGGCAAAATTTCTCAATGCAGGACCTTCCTGAAAAAGCATCTTTGGACTCAAAGAGGCCCTCCTGGATAAATAAATAAAATCACACATTAGCAAGGTGTCCTTTCAGCTAGAATTCATTAAAAATATATATTTAACAGTTTGTATGGTCATACATGGAGTCATTGTTACGCACGTCACAAATAAGACAGCATCACTGAGATGGCTGGCATATGGAGGATGGTGTTACATTGAGCAATTACATCAAATCAACCATATCACACACAACAAGCAAAAGATCACACCCAGGAGGACAGCACGCCCAGAAGGAAAGATGTCACATCAACTAGGACACCACACCCAGAATAATGTCACATCCACTCAGAATCTATATTTATACTGGAGGAATCCGATGTGCTATAAAGCTCTTTTTTTTTTCACAGATGTCCAGTATCCACTCAGACACCACACCCAGAATGATGTCACATCTACTACAACACCACACCTATAAGGATCGCACATCTGTTAGGCAGCATACCCAGAAATCCGGGCATCACATCCACTAGGAGAGCACCACCCCCACCCACCCGCCCACCCCCCCCCCGAAATGAGAGCATTGCATTCAGCTGCACAAACCTGCACACTGTGTGGATTGCCGGGTCAAACCAGGGTGGCAGGTTGTCGGGACGACTTCGCTCCTGCAAGTTGCTGATGTTGAATATGGACAGGCTGTTCTCAGTGTACCGGTGCACGGTAGGCGAACCTTCGCCGTGCCCTGCCGAGTAGCCGTAATGGTGCAACAACCGTGGGATGATGTCCGACGTGAAGGCCACGATGCATGCCTATGGCATTCGCCCACAGACACGGAGCGGTAGCGGTCAATAAGCATGCACAGTGATTACACCACCGGTTCCCAACATCCACTCACTCCCCAAAACTGTCCTGAGTAATTGCAAGAATTGTCACAAGTACAATTTTGGGGGATGCTGTTATGGCGTAATGCGTAGCGCAATGACTGGCAATCCAACAGTCATCATAATAGACGTTTTTGGGTTAGATCGCGTTATTTATAAATGTGTCGTAACCCTCCACCACCCGACACGGCCAATCAGTAGAAAAGTGTCATGTTGACAAAAGACAAATAGTTCACTACTTTAGCCCACCAGTGAGTTGTAGAGTGAATCCACCAGAGGTGTGGACTCGAGTCATGTGACTTGGACTCGAGTCAGACTCGAGTCATGAATTTGATGACTTGCGACTCGACTTGGACTTGCATAACAATGACTTTGTCCCACCTCTGAGATGTGGACTCGAGTCATGTGACTTGGACTCGAGTCAGACTCGAGTCATGAATTTGATGACTTGCGACTCGACTTGGACTTGCATAACAATGACTTTGTCCCACCTCTGGAATCCACAACATTTACAATTTTTGAGTACGACGTTTCGCTGGTAATTACATCCAGCATCATCGGGCAATTTGCCAGAATAGTGAAGCCCTCACTTGCTCCCGGTCACCCTGCTGCTCTATTTAAGTGAGGGCTTCACCATTCTGGCAAATTGCCCGATGGTGCTGGATGTAATTACCAGCGAAACGTCGTACTACTCAAACATTTTAGATGTTGTGGATTCACTCTTTAACACACCGGTGGGCTAAAGTAGTGAACTATTTGTCTTTGTCAACGTGACACTTTTTTACTGATTGGCCGTGTCGGGTGGTGGAGGGTTACGACACATTTATAAATAACGCGATCTAACCCAAAAACGTTTATTAGGAATAATATTGGTCGCGAAAGCCTATGTGTTAAACCAACAGTCATCAGTTCAATCTCATGCAGCAGTTGAAGAGATGGATCGTTTTGTTAAACCACCCCAGCCTTTGGCCGCCCGATAGTACAAATGGGCTAGTTATAGTCTGGGTACTCCCACGTTTTGCAACATATCTGGTCAGCGTGGAAGAGTAGGCCAAATATCTCGTAGAGGGGCTCTCTAGCGCTACCTCTATTTGTGACCCTCCCGCCAACAGTGGCACGAGCAACCAATCACAGGGCTCAAACTTTACCAGGTCACAACGTTTGGGGAGGGGTGGGTGGGACGGGGTGGGGGGAGTGGTGGTGCAGTGATTCGCACACTGTGCTTTGAACTCAGCCACCTGCGTTCAATTTCCAGCTACGGCTAATGTCAGTGGTGGGTGATATCTTAGCCAGTCCTGGTCCCCATTCCAGCCCTTCGCCAAACCGTATCAATATCTCGCCACGGTGGCGATATGTTAACTACCTCGCCTGGTATACAGGAGGTGGCGGATGATACCTGCTGTATATTTGGAGTGTGTGTGTTCTCCCCGTGGTCGCGTGGATTTTTCCTCTGGGTTCTCCGTTTTTTCCTTCCAAATTTAGAATCAAGATACGTTTAGGATATTTGGCTGCTATAAATGTCCATGTGATAAGCCTTTCATTGAGCTATCATTTGTGGCCAGGTCGCTTCTGAAAAAGTGCTATATTGCATGGCTCAGGAGGCCTTACCTGGTACAACAAAACATGGTTTAGTTTAAGTTTACTATTGACCAGCGTGAAATATGGTCAAAGAACCCCCACGACTGACACAGAATGTTACACCACTCTCCAGATGGGAGCGGCGAGTGAGGGAGCTGACAATCTGGTGACTTTACGTTGGTCATGACGGACAGGGTGGCAACGATGCCCAGGATGTCTGCCCAGGCACCGATTCCACTCGCTCGTGACACCACAGGCCTCCGCATCTTTGTCACAAATTTCCAGGCATCGACTCGCACTTCGACGATGTTGTTCAGGAGTGCGAGCAGTGGCGCAAGTGGGAACGACGCCACGAAGAGCGTGACGAAGCCGAACTGTATCACTGCGGAAATTTGGGGGTAGGGACAGGCGGGGAGAGAATAGGACGTTGGGGAAAACAGGGTACACACACACATACATACACTGTTATTGCTCTGATGCGGGAATAATTATAAGCGTCCCAACATTTTTTTACAATTATTTTAATGTGTTTTAGTCAAAGGAACACCCCCCCCCACAGATATGTTAGGGAGTTATTCTGGGCCAGATGGTGGTGGGAGTCAGGCTTTAGAGTATTGATATTACTTGTTGTAGGCTGCAGCATTGTGGACAACAGAAGTCAGTGCAGCAAAATCCGTTGTATTGTGCATACGGCATAGTATTCTTTCACGTCTGTGCTCCCTGCCTTCACCAACTAGAAACACGGGTCAGATGACTCAAACCCGCACAGCAGATTGACAAAGAGCTGTACGCATACTGTCCAATAAAATTACATCCAATTGTTTTGTGTTTTTACCCAAATAAATTACAATGCACCGCTGACTGAGCAGTGCGATCCCCCTGAGTTGGTCATACCCATCTCGAGGTACTCGTCGAAGAGTCCGAGGGAACTCTGCGGCTGCAGGCCCATGTCCTGCTCCCAGCGCGTGTGGACATTCTGAGGCCCTTTCTTGGCCCGACACTTGGCCAACCAACTGCTGAACCATCTGGGGATTGGTGGGAAGTAGGGGGGGACGCGCACGCAGACACGCAGATGAACACTCGTAGTACGCACGGACACATTTAATCATCAACTTGAGGTTGTCTGTTTTAACCCTTTCTTGTTCCGATGACGTACACGTGTACGTCGTCAAAACGAAACCGGAATAAAAAACCGAGGCTCTCACAAGGCCATGCGGGAGGGAGGGCGTGCAGCACGTTTTGGCACCAGTTATCATAGAGTTGTGGTCGTGTCGCTACCGTTCTCTGCAGTGAGTTCAATGTCTTTAAAAACAACGACGCTACGCCTCTCTAAATAAAATTAACACAGAGCCGCTTGTGCGCTCTGAGATTCAGAGGTGAACGGGACACCACACTGCAACTTGTAGACGTCTCGAAATTATAAAAGGGTTAAGAGCTCTCGAATGTGTTTCCGGGGTTGTAACACAGGAAGCTCCCAGCATGTCGAGCAAAACATCAGACATCGTGCTGAACATGCGGTGCAACACGAAAAAACACACCAGAGAGTGAGACAGAACAACGCTTAAACCTACACAGCAGCTGTCAGTCATGGACGTTGCTTGTCTAAAGTTATGGGACTGTCCGAATGAAACTTGATGCAGCAATAGCCCAAGGTAAACTTTGTAGGAACAGTTGACTGCGGTGTTAACTGCTAACCTGGTATGGAGCAGTGCCACAGTGGTTTGTGCACAGTGCTCAGAACGGTCGACCTCAGTTTGATTCCCAGCTATGGCTAACATTAGTGGCGAGTGGTATCTGAATCAGTCCTTGGGCTCCGTTTCACCAACACATCAAGTTCAAGTTTATTTATTAGGTATAGCCCTGTGAGCCATTCGTCTCTTAAATTGGGTGCAACCGCAACAAACAAAAAACAAAAACATGAACAAGAAAACATCTTAAAGTGACTATGTGACTATGTGCAAACAGAAAATCCAAGAAAAGACAGCAAAATATTGCAGAAAAAGCACCGTACACCAACGCTGTGTGCAAAAGTTCCAGTGGGATGCAGGTCAAACAACAACCACAAGACAACTTAGATTAAGGCCATCAGTCTGACAATAGTGGTGAAGTATGGTCAAATTAACCCCATTACCCTGCATGGCATGGGAAGCCTCTTAGCAATATATATATTACCCAATATGCACTTGCAAGATGATGCACAGACACAAACACGTGTATGATGAGCAGGTGTGTGTGTTTCCTAATTTGGTTCCTGGCCTCGGTGAACATCCCGATTCCCGCCCGCGGCTGACACAACGATCATTATTAGAACCAGCCCTGAGCCTCTCCCAGGTCAACTTAGCACCTGGTGCGGTGTGTAAATATCAGGACTGGGGAGACACACGCGGCCAAGTCTGGTGCTGGCCACACCACCCCCTCATTAGCCGTGCTCGCCTTCATTAGTTGCTCGCTAACAGCAACTTGCCTCAACAGCCTGTGCAGGCTACATGGGGGATCGTTGTCTTATGCTTTCCTAGAACTGGGATGATTAGATGATTAATTTGATTGTTCAACTAAACATTGTAATCGACTTCTTGTTTCATGATTAGATTGATGACTCAGGCCTTTTTAAAAATAGCAGTCGTTCTGAAAGTGCTTCCCGAAGGGAGGGAGCCCTCTGAACGCCAAGTCCAAGGGGGTGTCTTGGCTCATGTCAGAATCCACTCCCATTAGCTCCCATCCAGTGGCAGCCATGGGAACAAAGATGAGACTTTTTTTTTTACAACTTTTGTCATATTTTCCAATTATTTCAGTAATGGAAGGCATAACTTGCACTTTCGTCTCAGCTTTTTCGCTGAATACGGCGTGTTACAAATCTTGCATTGATTGATCTATCGAGTGATGTCGTATAAAATCAGATTTTCCAGCTCAAGTGTGTTTGCGCGCCACTTACGGGACAATGACCTCCTGGACATTGCCAATGATCTGCTTCATTCCCATCACGGCAGTGAGCTGACTGGTTAGCTCAAAGAGACAACCAGCTGGGGGACACTAGAGGAGGGGATTGGGGTGGAGAGTCGACTTAGAGCAACATTGAAGGACTTCTTGGATCTTTTAGTAAAATAATAAAAAATAAAACATAATAAAATACAATTCTCACGACGTTTCGGCCACAACGCAAGCAGCCGTCCTCAGCCGGCTGCTTGCATTGTGAAGAACCTGATATAATAAAATACAATTCTCACGACGTTTAGGCCACAACATAATAAAATACAATTCTCACGACGTTTAGGCCACAACGCAAGCAGCCGTCCTCAGCTGGCTGCTTGCATTGTGAAGAACCTGAGGACGGCTGCTTGCGTTGTGGCCTAAACGTCGTGAGAATTTAATTTTATTATGTTTTATTTTTATTATTTTATTACTTCCCTTCTACGTGACTTTACCGAAAGAACCAAGAAGATGAATCCCTGCAGTCACGAAAGCTTTAAATCGAAATTTAACATTGAAGGTATTCACCCATTTCCCATCCGAGACGTCTGAAAGTTGCAGGGTGGGTGTCCCGTTCACCGTGGAATCTCGAAACGTGCAAGAGGTTCAGCGTCCATTTTATTTGGAGAGGCATAGCGCCGTTGTTTTTCAAGACACTGTGCTCACCGCAGAGAACCGTAGAGACACGACTGCAGTCTATAATAGCTGGCGCCATACTGTGCGACGCCTTCCCGCATAGCCTTGTGGGAGCCTCGGTACCGATAAAGTTAAAACTGATGAGGTGCACGTACGTCATTGGAACGGGAAAGGGTCAAATACAGGGAGGTCCACATTAGGATACCCAACAGACGTTGATGACCCTCTCACTTTCTTCTCAACATAAAATTGAATATTTAAAAAGTGATGGCCTTATGGGAACCTCATTTGCCAGTAAAAATATGATAATTGTTTTTTTACCCTTCTATCTGGCAACAAAACTGACACCTTTTTACAAGGAGTCATGTTTGCATAGACCGCAATACCTGCAGTCATGATACAAACATAAGACATAACTCTGATAATGTGCACTGTCCTTGAAGTTCTTGGTCCACAAAAGGCGCCTTTTGGCGTCATCTGGTCCAACCCATGTGAGACTAGGCTCTAAGGAAAGCTGTCTCGGGTGTGGACCAATAAACTTCAAGGACAGTGCATACATTATCAGAGTTATGTTTTTTGTTTGCATTATGACTGCAGGTATTGTGGTCTATGCAAACACGACTCCTTGTAAAAAAAGGTGTCAGTTTTGTTGCCAGATAAAAGGGTAAAAAAACCAATTATCAGCTTATTGGGCTCTTACTGCTAGAATAAGTAATATCTATCTATCTTAAATCAATGCACTTACAGTTACACCTTGCCCAATGCTGTTTTTATTGAACGCGTGTTTCGACTATACATGGCTTACCTAATGAGGTTTGTTTTCCGGCCCACTGGAGGTGATGTTTCGGCTACACGCGCTTTGAAGCCGCTAAGATTCATCTCCGCATCGACAAGGGGTACAGTACGGGAGATGCTGCGGATGAATATCTCGCCTCCATCTTCCCTCCCCTCCCAACACCCCCCCACCTCAACAACATCATTAGAGCACGTGGTGGACTGACACCGCCAAGAGAACTGGTTCAGCAGTTGCGTTAACTGGTGACATTTGTGTTCTCCTGCCGACTCTGGTTTCAAATCGGTTCGACAGTGTGAACGCCAGAGCTGCGAACGTTAAGGTTTGAGGAGACAAAAGCCCTGTCAGCCCTAGCCACCCGTCGCTGGTTAAAGTTCCACAAGTGCAGATGCCTTTACCTCGTTAATTCACCGATAGCACAATTAAAAGGCAATTGTGAAGAAAAATAGCAACAAAAGACTAAAAAAATCGGGTGAATGTAGTACAAGCAGGTATAGAAATGATTGCTAGGCCCAACACCTCTGACCCACACACCTCCTCGATCCTCCACTTTCTAAAGTACGCGTAATCTCCAGGGTAGCCGACGAATTTGCCCTTGAGGAAGGCGATGTAAAAGCAAGACGAGTAGTAGTTGACGAACTGAAAGAGGAACTTCTTGAACGTCAGTCGATACTCGTACTCTCTCTGCGTCCTGGGCATCTCTGTGAGTGTGGACACACGCGTGCATCAAACATGGGTACCAGTTAAACGTTTGGTTTGGCATTTTTAAAAAAATGTATGTAGTTTAATTTCGTGTTTTACACGGATGATGCCGTTTAAGTCAGTTGCGAGGCTATTTTGCAAGGGAGATCCGTGGCACGTGATCACAGCACCGGCAACAAAACAAAGACAAGAAACATCAAAAATTGGAGAGAACGCGTACAAGGTGCTCAAGGGATATTGCACAACTAACCAACAATGTATTCAAATGTGGAAAATGAAACACAGACAAATACAAAAAACTGTGCAAATGTAACATGAGAGCAAGACGAGCAAGAAATAGTTTTAAACTATGATAGCGGATATTAAAGGGAATATCAAATACTGAATGATTGTAAAAGTGGGCATGGTCAGGACACCCTCGTGAGACGAGGGTGATGGCCAGTGGGTCAAGGATAATGATTGTGTGGCTGCTAAAGGAGGAAAAAACAACACACGAATGTCCACAAAGTTCGATTGATATCGTCGAGGAAATTATGAACGCTCCTAGATATTAGCGTGCATTAGGGGAGGCGGGGGGGGCATACAAACCAAAAAAGGTTGACAACTACTCGTGTACACCATCAGTGAATTGCGATGTAACTATGTCATCAAATGCGTTGCAGGTTTAAACCCATACATATACATGAACATTTCCCTTTCACGTAAAAATCAAAGCAGGCACCGATCAAAGGCTTTCCTGCAAAAACCATCCTCCCCACCCCAACCGGCCACTGTCAGCTCAGATGAGGTGGCTCAGAGGTCAGAATAATCAACAAAAGCAAATATCCGCCAATTAGGCCGGAGGTCATCTTATTCAAGCTGTAGCGGTACGTGTTGCCGCTGGAGGCATACAACAAGTGCACCGATAAAAACCACGATGGCGATGACACCTACCTAGGTCGGTGAGGATAATAGCCATCTTGTCGTAGCCTATGTTCAAGAGAACTATGACCACAATATTGAGGACGGAGGCCGTGATGGAGGCGACCATATCCGGTGTCAGCAACCAGCCGATCACCTTGATCTCGGACACGCGCTTGGGCATACTCGACGAGAGGCAGCTGAACACGGAGAGTCGGTAAACAACGACACCCAGAATGCCCGCAATGATCAAGAGGATCTGCCGGGAACACGAGACAACATTGGAGTGGGTGAGATCGATGGAGTCTTCTTAGCTCTTTTTCCACAGTGCAACCGAGTTGTGATTCAGCCACGTTGACCTAGCCCAGTCTGGCTCAAGAGGTATCAGTTCATTTTTCCACTTCAGAACCCCGAGCCATGCCACTGACATCACACGCAATGAATGTGTAATGCTGAGATTTCATTGAACAGACTGATGTAATGTATGATGAAACATTTAAAAAATAAGAATAGGTTTGAACCTTTCTGGCAATAAATAGGTGTTAAGATGTTCAAACAACAAATAGATACATTTTACCAAGAATCAAGTCTGCATTAGACACATGTACTTGTGGTAAAACATGCAAACAAACATGCACTGATATATGCATTGTCTTTGAAAATTCACCATAAAGGGTTAAAGCTATTTTTATTTTTCATACTTTGATACTGGCAAAAAAAGATATGATGAAAATGATTAACCTTGACTCTGGCCCTGCTTGACCCAAAGCCAGGTTCAGTTGTCTTGTGTGGCTAGAGTCTTACGGTTTGCTTCTGTCTCAGCACGGAAAATAGCCAGTGGAAAGCCACCCACCTGTACCATGAGGGCCTCGCGCAAGTCTAGCTGCAATGTGCCCGTTATAAAACGGAAATGTTGATTTCGAGGCCAGGATCCGCGATGCCCAAGACCGGGGGTCGAAGCCAAAAGCTGCAAGGCCAAGCCGAGGCCCAGGCCAGGATCATTTTAGGCCAAGACCAATGAGTGTCAACGCCCTGAAGGCTGAAGCTAGTGTCAAGGCCGTTGCTTCTAAACCAAGTCCTCGGACTGAGACCATAAACCCCGAGGCCAAGGCCAAGGATGACAGCTGAGGAAATGTCCTCAATCTGGCTTCGAGGCTCATATCAAGGTCCCAAGCAAGACGGGTTGTTGACAAGGGTAGCAGGTGGGAATGATGGCCCACAATGACTCAATTTTGGCACTACTGGAAAAAAATCAAGTGTCGCGTGATTGATTGGTCTGGGCCAGTTGTGGAGATTTCAATTGATTAGGCTGACGAAGGGCTGTAAATAATAAAATGATGCATATATCTTTATAGCCTAACATGTTGTAATCACTCAATAGATCACCAGAAGTATGAACTTTGTATGAGAGCCACTCTGGCTGGTGGAGGCCAGTGTGGTTGTTGGGACTGGGATCGGCACTTATCTGAATCCACGACTGGACAACGACTCCCCCACCCCTTTCCCATACTTCACCACGCCGACCAATGCCAGTCGCTGATAGAATGAAGAACCTAAGTACACTCCTCTGCTGGCCACAACATAGCCCTGCAGCAGCCTACAACACCTGTTTTTTTTTGTGGGAGATGGTTACCCATTCGTCGAGTAACCAGGCTCAATCCTGCTTCATTTTACAACACCAGGAGTATTCCAGGTGACTAGGCCCTAGCTCCAATGGGTCAGGAGCAGGAGAGTTCAATGTAAGTGCTTGTTGCTGGATTGGCAGACTCACCCAGAACAACACCATGACTCCGGAGAAGCAGTAGCGCAACCTTAGTGTTCTCCTGGGCACGTGGGGCTCCTCCTCCTGCACTCACCAACAAATAAAGACAACGATCCCCCGTATAGCTGGTAACAGACTGTCGGGGCAAGTGCTGTTAGCGAGCACCTATGAAGGCCGGCACGGCACACGAAGGGGTGAGTGGCCAGCACCACGTCCTGCCGCCTTTGCCTGCCCAGTGGCGATGTTTACACATCGCACTCGGTACTAAATTGAGGCTGAGTCGACCTAGGGGAGGCCCAGGACCGGTTCAGATAATCGTCAATGGTGTAGACCGTGAGCCGGAATCGAACTGGGGCCGCCGGGTTCGTAGCGCAGCGCACTCACCACTACACTTCCATGCACGAGCGCACAGACGGAGACCACAGTTTGAATGCATGAGGCTGACAGAGTAAGCGCTGCTAGTGAGACCCATTAATGTGGGCTAACGAGGCATCCTTCGTCTCCCCAACACTGGTTAAGCATTGCAATGATGCAAGGTGGTCGGGTGGTTCAGAGGTCCGAGCGTTGAGTTGGCAGCACTGAGATTCTGCATTAGACTCCAGACAGCTGCCTCTAATTGAACAGATTTCTCAAGTGTAGTGGGATGATCGATCAGCCTGGTAATTATTGAAGAAAGAAAAAAGAAAATCCTTTAATATTAGATTAGTTTCTGTACTTAAATTGGCCAAATGTCAGCTTTTTAAATAAATACATTTAAAGATTGGTTTGACCATCATGAAGATTTCTTCTGAGCAGAGTGGATGGGAATGGATGGGAAAATGCTGCCCCCTATTGTGGTCACTTGAAGGGGTCTCAGACGTAATAATTGTTGCTGTGGACCTCTCTCTAACATGGGGTGACGCGCTGCTCTGCGAAAGTTCATCATGGATTCTTCTTTACACGACATGACGGCAAAAGCACAATCGCGATAGAAATTCGGCGAAAACGCCAGCAACTGTTATGAAAGAAAACAGTAAAAGTGACATATCCAACGGCACAACATAGAGGTGTGTGATGAGGTAGCCGTCGTGGGGATGACAGAAAGCGTTACCATGGTGACGATGTTGAGCTTCTTGCTGGTGCAGCGAGCCTCATACTCAGGTCGGATCGGATCGCCCTCCTCCTCCGTCAGGTCCCAGCGGAAAGCGAGCGCCGTCTGGTAGCGCCTCCATATCTCCAGGAACACTGTGGCTGTATCACACGCCACACACGGGGAGGGCAACTTTCAAAAGTAATCCGACTCCCGAATAATCCAGAAGTTACATAATGCAGTCTTTTACATGGTATTTTCAAAGTAACTTAAAATCAGTACTTTGTTTTACTTTCATAAATACCTATAAAATGTGCCATGGGTGTCGTGTCATGTCACGTGATGGAGAATGCATCTTTTGCAGAGCCGTGCCACCTTTTTATTATTATTACACGCTTTCTTTTAACTCACTCTGTCTGTTGTTGTCGTTGTTGTCGTTGTTGTATCCTCAAATCTTGTAACTCAATTTTAACCCACTTCCCAATGTGGTATCGACTGCAAACTTGGTATACTTATGTCATACTGATGACAATACTACATTCTATCATTAAAAATATAAAATATATATTTGTAAACATTCATTTTTATATGTTATGTTTCGGCTTGGGTCTAATTGTCCACGCTCAACTGACGTTGGTTGTAATTGCCCACGCTCCCTTACGTTATGGCAAGCTTCGGGCCACTTCCTGGAGTCGTGGAGTTCTGCCATTATTAGTAAGTTTCATAAAAGCGTGTTATAATTTTTTTTAAATATTACTTTTTTAGTTAGACAATGGCACAAGGAAGTGATTATCAAAGAGCTACCTCTGAAATCCCTTCATATGACCTCTGATCAACACGGCAGGGGGCAGCACTATACCAACTGCCCTGTAACCAAAATGTATGTTTGTCGCAGGGCAAATGGATATTTACGCTTTTTCTTCTCAGAATTGGGATTTAGTTTAAGTTCAGATCCAAATATAATGTGCTGAGGGTTTTTCATGCGTCATTGGTAATTCAGTTGTCTCCATGTCGTTATTGTAAATGAGAAACTGGTTGAATTAGAGGCGGCTGCCTGGATTAGAACCAAGAATCTCAGCGCTGCCAACTCAGCCCTCTTGACTCTGAACCGTCGAGCTATCATGTTGGAGAGGTTCACATTCTTCAAATCCAGTGGCCGCCCTGATTAATACTGCCGGTGTATCTGAATTACAGTGGACGTTGAACATCCCGCAACACCATTTGCAAGCGTATGCCATTGTGTGCCGGCATCATGGCCATAGGTTTCCAATATGAAAATTACCGGCAAATTAGTAAATTGGAAAATACAGAGCCATTATCGCCCCCTCCCGCAAACCTAGCAGGACTTTCCTGAATAAGGATCATGATACTCAAAGAGGTGTTCCTTGGTAAACAAGCGTGATACAAAACAAGTTGTAAACAATATAAACACTTGAAAAAAAACGCATCTGGAAAATGTTTATGCCGCACACAAAACACTGAAACGTTAACATATCAACGATGGGCACCAAACTCACACATTGTTCACTGTTTGGAGGGCATCCCCAATACACTATTGCCTTCTGCCGTAATGGGAGGAGGAAGAGGGTAATAATGCTGCCCTTCTCGTCATAGATTTATTAATTACACCGTCATAAGACTGACTCGTTGCATGTACCATCAAACTTTTTATTTTACTATCCTGGGCACATAACTGACATGATGTGCAACCATCAAAGAAACAGGCCATCATATGCACTATGACCAAGATGCCACAAACCCCTTCACGAATCACCAGGGAACACGACAACTCTGAGCTTTAGACTGAAGTAATTAAATCACCCAGAATATGCGTGATGTCGTTGGATCTAGGATGCTCATTGAGCTTGAGCCCTGGATAGTGCTGGGATTGGGTGACTGCTGTCATCGTCATAGGCATCTGTGGACTGAGCTCAGTCGGTGGGCAGCAGAGGGCGATGTAGGAAACAAGGTGTTGTTGTACTCGGCGATGTGCCCACAGCTATGCTCCGCGCCTTCATCAACCCGTGCTGAGCAACGTGAAGTATGGTCAAACAGCCCCCAAGACCAGCTTGTTGTGGGCAAGCCCTCATCGGGCAGTGGATTGACAAAAGGGATATGTACATTCACATCGTCGTTAAATAGGGGCATTGCTAGACATAGTCGTACGTATGTAAATCACCATCATCATTATCATCATCGCAATAACGTTTGTCATTGTGTCTGGGAAATGCGCGCCAATGTTCAGCATCACTTACCCCAAAGTCCCATGAAGAGTGTGAAGAATACGGTGGCCGGGTTTTCATAAATAGACGAACTCTGCACCGACACGAGCGGAGGTGTTAGTCACAATTAAACCTGGGTACAGTACCAACTGAGCATCCACATCTGTTCAATATTAACAGCAGCAGCAACAAAATAACGATGCATTGACCTGATTAATATATATTCATCGTTTGCGGTATTTTGCAGGTGGGGAATCGATCGTGCACGATTCACGTACGCTTTTTATGGTTCGACTAATGCATAAAATAAAACGGTACAAATGTGACAGAAGAAAGAAGATGCATTGGGTAGTTCCTTGATTGCAGACAAACATTTCGGACACGTTAAAGTGGTAGGAAATAATTACTTGGTCGTGATATGTTCACCAATTAGGACCCCAATACAGATTAAAATAATTTGTCAACTTGTCTTGATAGTGGAGAAATGCTCACAAAAGACCATAGCATCGGATTCATCCACGCTGGGATGTGATGGTGCATTCACTTTCACATATGTGCCCAAGCATTGGCTTATTCCATTAATAAGCCATATTTGCTCAAACTAAATACAGTCTCGCTATATGTGCGTGCTCGTGTGTTTAAAACATCCAGTGGTCAACAGTGGCGTCGTGATTAGTGCACTACACTACAATACCAATATCAGCAGCAATTACATGACCCAGTCCTACGCCTCCCCGAGGTCGACTGAGCACCTGGTGCGGTGTGTGAAGAACCAGTACTGGCGCTGGCCACACCACGCATTCGTGCACCGTGCCAGCCTGAAGAGATGCCGACTAACAGCACTTGCCCCAACAGTCTGTAGACAACTATAGGGGGGATCTCTGTCTTTTTAACAGCCGCACAAATGGCAGCGTAGTGTTTAGCATCATATGCTTTGATCATGGTTAAACACATTCCTGCGGAGGGAGCTGGAAGGAACGTTGGGTTGCTCGGTCAATGGCCAGGGTCAACGGCGGCGTGGTGTATTCCGCAAATATGCCCGACTGTGAGGGCGGGCACAAGCCGGCGTGAGTAGGTTAAACGTTGAGTTTTATAAGGGTGACCAGCCCCTCCCCACCCAGCCCCACCCCTCCCACCTCGACCATCCCCACCCAGCCCCTCCACACACTCCCCACCCAGCCCCTCCCCACCCTCCACACCCAGCCCCTCCCCTCCCCACCCAGCCCCACCCTCCCCACCCAGCCCCACCCTCCCCACCCTCCCCTACCCACCCAGCCCCTCCCTCTCCACCCAGCCCCTCCCTGCACGACGGACACAATAATCCCCTGTGGGCTGGTGTAACCAGGAGGTTCCTACCAGTATGATGCTACAATCTCAGCAACATGGGCTTGCTTTGTGACCATGATGCACGACACCAATGACCGATACTTATCCTAATCGCAAGGGGAGCATCTATGTTGTGTTTGTGTGATACCTGAGCAGAGTCGCAGGTTTCATTTAACCTCCAGAAGGTGCATCGTTTGTCACACTGGGGGCACATGACCAGGATTTCACTGAAGCTGTTGCAGATTTCTTCACTGCGCACACAGACACGCGCCCACGTGTGCACACACGCACGCACGCGCCAATGGTCACATTATACTTGGATGAGAAGTACAATTTGGCTTAAGTCAGTGCTTACCATTGTATTGTGCACCCCCTGCGTTTGGCATTGCCCCACTTGAAACAAGGTTGCAATAAAAGGTGGGTGCCAACTTCTGGCATTAGCCAAAGTAAAACTCGCATCCAGGAAAGAGTTGAATTCGTGGTGTGTCATCATTGCGGTGTATTATGTTACAGGAACGGTTACAGCCGTTGTGTCCATCCACAGTTGGATGAGGACCTTCCCAGATGCTATGCATTACATGCATACCGATATTGTAGCGCTTTTAAAATGTATATTTGATGTAAGCTAAATGTTCAACTCAACATTGTCCCAACATTACGCTTGTATTTGCTGGGAGGTGCTGTCAAGAGGTGTGCCCATATGCTCGCTCTGCCGCCAACAGACACTGGCTACTGGCAGCACAAATGGGGCTTCTAATTCGGCCTACAGATTCGGATTTGGTGGATTCTATAAAAGATGCAAATCTGGATTCAGATTCATCCCATTATAGTATTTGTACTAAGAGCACCACGGTGGCGAGATGTTATCTCCCTCGCCTAATATGCAAGAGGGCATAAGTTCGATGCCGATCCTGACGTCTGTATATCTGGAGTTTGCATGTTCTCCCCGTGGTCGTGTGGATTTTTCTCCGGGTCCTCTGGGTTTATCGCTCCACATTTAGAATCAACATGCGTTTTGAGTATTAGGCTGCTCTAAATTTCCACATGATAAGCCACATAGTTCAGCTATTATTTGTGACAAGTTCGCTTCTGAAAATAAACCTTATCTGGTGGTAAATTTTTTAAAAAAAGTTTCGTTTAGTTTATTTGGCCATAGGTCACCACTCTGGTCTTTCTCGTATCATATTCCCGCTCATCACTTTATCTCATCACTTTCTCTCTCTCGCGATGCAGTCGTGTAGAGTTCAAGATGCCATTCGCTGACAGCCAAAATCGCAGATCGCAAGTTTGTGAATAACGAGGGAATACTGTATATTCTCATGTACTACAGGTGTAGTTGTGCAAAGACAAAGGGGCAGCCTTGCAATTGCTCGCTCCCGCTGCTGCTGGTGGAAGGTCCTCCACTCGAGGGAGCTCTAAGGAGTCCCTTCTCTCAGGGTATTTGGCCTGCACTTCCATGCCAACCAGGCATCTTGTAAGCGGTGTGAGTACTAACATATTACCCCACCCACATGCCACCTACCAATGGACTAAGTGTGGTGTCTCCATTAATACCGCTCGGCAGATAGAGGTGGCAGGAAAACACGCGGCCATTTTTTCAACTGCCGCGCTGTGAGATCGAACCATTGGTCTCTGGATCGCAATTCCAGTGTGTTCACCGTTACACCACGATAGCATCTCATCGGAACGTACAGAACGTGCAAGTGTATTACACGTCTATATGCATGTCTGTAATAACCGTGCTCGCTAACACTCATTGTTCAGCCTGCGTTGCCATGCAAGGGATCTGAATCAATGTGCTCTGTATTTGGACACATGCGTGTATGTGTGTGTGCGTGCTTGCATGCGTGGAGGAGGATCGTGGTCAGTGGGAGGCAGTCGCCCTCCAGCAACAACGGAGGGCAGAGGAGCGACGCTCACAACAATGAACGAGCGCCGGGTGGCTAAAATGCAGCGAATTGGCACAGTAGGTGGCACAGCTGGTGCATCTGCCAGTCATCTCAGTTAGTCAACCCATGGCACCTGGGTCTGTCCCGTGACCTCCTGCCAGCGAGCTTTCGACACTTCACATGGCCTCAATTTCCACATAGCCTGGCACAGTCGCCGTGGTGACGTCACCGCCACCTGGTTGGGAATGGCGGGTGTTGTTGTTGCCAAGGCGATCTTTGTCTTTGTCGGGCATGGGAGTGGTTGCGTAGCGGTTATCTCGCTGTGCTACGAACCCGGCCACCCGGGTTTGACTCCCGCTCACGGCCACAAACAACAGTGACGATTATGTGAACCGGTCCTGGGCCTCTCCTAGGTCGACTCAGCCTCAAATTAGTATCTGGTGCGATGTGTATTAAACATCGCCACTAGGGAGACAAAGGCGGCCGGGCGTGGTGCTGGCCACCCACCCCCTCGCATGCCGTGCCGGCCTTCATCGGCGCTTGCTAACAGCGCTTGCCCCAACAGTCTGTTAAGGCTACACGGGGGATCTTTGACTTTGTTGGGGCCAGTGCCTGGTGATGTTATTGTCCTTGTTGAAAGCCCCGACGAAGAAGCAGACGAGGCCGACGACTGCAGCAATGCTCAGCATCTTGGTGTAGAAGCCGAGCCACGCGAAGTACAGTCCCACCTGTTCCCCGAAATACGAGCTGTGCCGACAACATCACACACACACACCACACGCGCGCACGGCACAAACATCACCTACCATGCACGGCACCGGTGACCGTAGCTATCGAATATGCAGGTGGTGCAATTGCGCCGAGGACCTATGGGCAGATGGGGCTGTGGCAAGAGGGGACGATGTGGGCAAGCTCTCGTCTTGAACTGTATCCCCCCAGCCATCCTCGCTGTCAACTCCCTGCTCACTGTTCTCGTCCAGGCTTGAGACAATTCCTTTTTTTCCTTTGCCCTGAACGGACTTTCTCTTTTTCCTCGATAGAATAAATAATGTTTATGCACGGCGTCTTGAAATACTGTTGCATTCATATGCTACACAAGTGTTGCCATCATATCTACCGCTCTATTTAAGGAACGAAACAGGAGGATGTATCCACAAAACTGGCTGTCGCCTGATGAAGCTAGTTGTAATTGCTGGCAAAACGTCGTACTCAGATTGTAAATGTTGTGGCTTGGCCCTCCAACACACCGGTGGTGCTGTACTAGTACACTACACTATACACTACACTACTATACACTACACTACTACACACTACACTACTACACACTAGTGCTGTACTAGTGACGAATTGGCACGTTCTGTTTACGTGACAACCCTTACTAGTTGGCTGTGTCGGGTGGTGGCGGGTTTAAACATTTAGATATTTACGCGATCTCACCCAAAAACCCATATTATAAACCAAACTGTATTGTAATCTCCAAGCTTTACACTTTAAATCCTACTCAACAATACCATTTGAATTCAACTAAAGTTGGATTCGACTAAATGTAACTGTTAAAAAAGAGTAAGTGGACCTGGGCTGGGGTCGTCAAACCTTTGACCAAAATAGTTAGAGAGCTGCATTACATGCAGAGCTCCTTGTACACATACACAGCTGGTTTCCAGCAGATTACTTAAATAAGCAAAATAGATGGAATAAACTGCGTCTATTTAGTTCCCCCGCCCCCCATAGTTATTCTTTCACAATGCAGTTTGACTGTTGTACATTTCGTTGTCACATTCCAAAGTGACCCATTCCCGGCAATATGGAATGAATTGTCTTAACGTTAAATCATATTTAGGTTTTTTCATTTTTAAACGCCTGCCCAAAAACCAAGTTTACTATTATTGTTCTTATCAAGAGTCCATGAGCAACGGCCAAGCCTTAGGAAGGCCTTCATCCGGCAGTGAATCGGGCATGACCTTACCGCACAAGGTCAAGAGGCTGCTCCTTGAAAGAGCGCCCGGCTCTGGCCCACTCACGCCACAGCGTCTTCCGGTCGCTCCGCTTCTCCGATCCCTCGGGCCGGTGCTCGTACTCGCCCTGCCACGGGGGGGGGGGGGGGGGGGGACGCAATCATCAATCAGACACTGCTTGTGTAATGTAGTAACTCGGCGGGAGACGACTTCACGGGTAACACACTCTTTATTTTATCAAACTTGGTTACAGGTGACTAACACCTACTTTGTATCTCGGGTGACAAACACCCACTTAGCTCCTTGGCGACTAACGCCCACTGAGCTACTCGGATGACCAACATCCACTTAGTACTCGGGTGACAAACACCCACTTAGCTACTTGGCGACTAACGCCCACTGAGCTACTCGGATGACCAACATCCACTTAGCTACTCGGCGACTAACGCCACTGGGCTACTCGGATGACCAACATCCACTTAGTACTCGGGTGACAACCACCCACTTAGCTACTTGGCGACTAACGCCCACTGAGCTACTCGGATGACCAACATCCACTTAGCTACTCGGCGACTAACGCCACTGAGCTACTCGGATGACCAACATCCACTTAGCTACTCGGCGACTAACGCCACTGAGCTACTCGGATGACCAACATCCACTTAGCTACTCGGCGACTAAGTCTTCAGCTCCGTCTTCGGGTCTTCAACTGGGTAACTCTCCCCGAGTGCTCTCGCGCGTCCCCCTTTATACCCCACCTGCGGACGTCGCTGCGAGCACCCACTTATTCGACCAATCGCCGGGCGCTGGCTACGATCCTCTTTTCCCACATCTCATCGTGCCTCACCACTCACTCCGCGCCGCCCCGTCATCTGTCACTCCCGGCGCGCGCGTCCACACCACGCCCACAACGCGTGCCCAACCCCGCACCCCGCGCCGCCCCGTGATCCATCACTGTCACAGTCGGCGCACGTCAATACCACCACTACATCACCCCCTACCACATAGCTCGCAGCCGCCCCGGCTGCTATAAAAATATACAACCCCCCCTGTGTGCCCCGTAACACAACACAACAACAAGAACAACAACTAAGCTAACAACACAACACGACGCGAACACTACCATCCGCAACCCTCAACCAATGCCACCGCGACAATAGAACAATATATACAAACCGGCGAGTGACAATAGCAATGTGTATGCAAAAAAAATAAATGGAAATTTTTTTTTTCTTTCGACTCGTGCAGTGTCCCCTTTTCTTCCGAGCGTCCCTACAACGGGACATTACCCCGGCAGAGGGGAACACCGGGCGAGCTCGGTGTAGAGCAAAAAACGTCTTCATGAAAATTGTTGAGACCTAGCCCGAGTCCGCCTTGCCGGTCCGTCGTACGGCACCAGACGCGGTTGAACGTCCGGTGGCGCCGGCGGTTCAGGAAGACATCGGCCAGGCATCGAGGACTCGTGCGTGCCCCGGGGTTCAGGCTCTCGACGGTCAGCAGCCGTCAAGCCCGAGGCACCTGGGGGTGGGTCAGGTGGAGACACGTGAGGATCAGCCTGCGACACCTCCCGCCCCGAGTCGACGGTCACATCACACGCCCGGTCGTCACGGCACAGAACGGGGTCACACGGTGCCGCATAGGGCTTCAGTCGGGAGGGGTGCACATACCAACGGCGTTTCCCCCATTTAATCTGTATACTCTGGGGTCGTGCAACCCGCACAATTTCCACCGGTCCCCTCCAAGGTCTCAACAACTTGGGGGACGTAGCCAACGGTGCATGTGGACAATGCAGCCAGGCCTTATCGCCTGGTTTCCAATCATGCGTATGCACCCTCCGCTCATGCAATTTCTCGTTTGCAATTTGCCGCGACCGCGAATTCAACCTTGCCGCCTCGCGCGCTTCAGTCAATTTGGCGATATTAAATTTGATGTGGTCTGCCAATTTAGATTTTGCCCGTGGCTGGGAAATCCCCAGTTGGACGTCCACGGCCGGATCGGCCTCCCGCCCGTACATAAGAAAAAATGGGGAAAACCCCGTCGCCGCATGAGGGGCCATTCGATAGGCCGCGAGTACCCCCGGCACCTGTAAGTCCCAATCAACCTGATCGTCGCAGACCTGTTGGCACAACATAGACGTAATCGTCCTGTTCAGACGCTCAACCATCCCGTCAGTCTGCGGGTGGTAGGGGGAAGTACGCACTTTCTTTGTACCCAACAGGTCGCACACCTCGCGCAACAAAACGCTCGAAAAATTCTTCCCTTGATCCGTCAGCAAGCGTTCGGGGGCGCCCTTGTCCAACACATAACCCTGGACAAAGGCGTCCGCCACCGCCGCAGCCGACTGGTTGGCGAGCGGCCATGCCATAGGCCATCGGGTGAAGTATTCCACGCCAACCAGCAGGAACCTATTTCCCCTTGGTGTAACCGGAAAGGGCCCCAAGATGTCCAACGCTACCAATTCGTTTATACGCGAAACCTGAATGGATTGCAGCGGTGGATTAGCTACCAATGGTGGCGGTTTCCTTCTGGCGCACCCTACGCATCCCTTAAGAATATTCGCCACGTCGTTACCCATCCCCGGCCAATAATAGTCTCGCTGGATTAGGGCGAGCGTTTTGTGAAAACCCAGATGCATGAGCCGTTCATGAGCTGCCAGAACAACCCTACCCCGCATAGCAACAGGCACAACGAGCACGTGACGCCGGGACATGTTGTCCCACCTCATCAAAAGGCCCTGTCTGCACACCCAGGAACCGACCCGCGCCTCCCCTTCTTCGGGAGCGCCAACTTTCCGACGCAGCGTAAGTAGGGAGCTGTCGGACATCTGGAGGCGGCCCCACTCAATGAGGGGCAACGACAACAGCGAATCCCTCCCCGTGGGGGCGTCCTCTCCCGGGGTGTCAGTGGCGGCGAGCGCAACTCCCGGGGTGCCGGCGACCGGGGGTTTGCACCGCGCTGATCCCAACAAACATGTGCAGTCCGTGCACGGCGGCAACCGCGACAAGGCGTCCGCGTTTGAGTGCCGCAACCCCTTGCGGTAAATCGTCGTGAATTGGTAGTCTTGAAGGACCTCCAACCATCGGGACAATTGGCCCGATGGCTGTGCCACGCGCATAGCGTATTGTAGAGCCGCATGGTCCGTCCGGACCGTAAAATGACGGCCGTAAAGATACGGCCTGAATTGCTGTGTAAAAAACACAATGGCTAACAATTCACGACGAGTTACGCAATAGCGTTGTTCTGCGGGGGAAAGAACCCTACTACCGTAGGCGACCACCCGTTCAACCCCCCCGACCACCTGTGAGAGCACCCCCCCGATACCCGTATTGCTGGCGTCCGTGTCAAGCAAAAACGGTTGTGTGAAATCGGGGTAACACAAGGGGGGAGCCTGCACCAAAGCGTCACGGAGGGAGCAGAACGCAGCCTCCTCTTCCGCCCCCCAGTGAAACCTCACACCCTTAGCCGTCAAAGCGTGCAGGGGCTTGGCTATGGTGGCAAATTGCTTGACAAAACGACGGTAATAGGAGGCAAAACCAATGAAACTACGAACCTCCGTGACCGAGGTTGGCGTTGGCCATGAGCTGACGCAATGCGTCTTAGCAGTGTCCGTCGAGATCCCTGAACGACTCACGATATGGCCCAAATACCTGACCGATTCCCGAAGCAGAAAACATTTAGCCGGTTTAAATTTAAGCTTAGCGGAACGCATCCTGAGGAACACCGCTCTCAGTCGCTGGAGGTGCTCCTCGAAAGTCCGACTAAAGACGATAATATCGTCAAGATAAATCAAACAGGTATCCCATTGGAGGCCCGACAAAACCAATTCCATGAGTCTCTGGAACGTGGCGGGAGCGGAATGTAAGCCCATGGGCAAACGGTTGAATTCAAATAGGCCCCAAGGTGTCCGGAAAGCAGTTTTAGGTTTTGACTCGTTATCGAGTGGCAATTGCCAAAATCCAGAAAGCAGATCGAGTGTGGAAAAAAACTGCGCTCCCGCCAAGGCATCCAGCGACTCATCCATCCTGGGGAGCGGATACGCATCCGCCATCGAGATTTTGTTTAAGCGGCGGAAATCGACACAAAACCGCAAGGACCCGTCCTGTTTCTTTACTAGGACAATAGGAGCACCCCACGGACTAGAAGAGGGCGAAATGATATCGGCCGCCAACATATCATTAACCGCCGATTGCACATGTTCCTTCTCGGCCGGGCTGAGCCGGAAGGGATTCTGACGAATAGGGGCCGCGTCCCCTGTAGCTATGTGGTGGCGCAACAGGTCAGTGCAGCCGATATCGTACTTATGTTTGCTGAACACGTCAGCAAACTCGATGAGCAAACCCCTCAATGCTCCCAATTGCACCCCGGACAAGTTAGCAGAACCCGCACACAGCGAGTCCAACCACTCAGTCCCCTCATCACTTTGAGGATGCGACTCGACAGTGAAATCTGCTTGAGCCACGAGCCGTTCCTCAACGGGTAGCGGCGCGGCGTGAGCCAGCACCGTTCCCTGCGCAATTACGGCCGGCCGCGACCCCGTATTCAGGACCATTACGAACGGCTCACTGTCCCCTCTCACCATGGTTTGAGCAACCGCTAAATCGAGGCCCTTACTGGCTCTGTTTGACGGCCCCAACAGCACCCCCTGTGCCTCCGCACCCACCTCGAGTGGCTTCCTGAACCGAAGGGGTACTAACATTTGCGATCCCGGGGGCACCCGTACAGTGTGAGTCGCCAGCGCCTGCACCGTCGCACAAACCGTGCGCACTTTGGTAGGGCTCGACAAGAAGGCAACCCGCCGACCTGACGGAAGCTCTATGCAGGCCTGATCTATAAGAATTTTGATGGGCATTTTTGACAAAAAGTCCGTACCTAGCAAACAGGGAACGGCCAGCGATGATGATACAAAAATAGGGCCCGCTAATTTAATGTCACCAATGCAAATAGTCGCCCGAATCTGGCCGATGATCCCCAGGGATCCCCCATTCGCCGCATAAAATGGCACGTCTACTGGCAGAAGGGGTCTACTTTGGACGGGAAGAATGTTATAAATAAGGTCCGAGATGATGGTGGCCGACGCACCCGTGTCAACAAGCACCCGGACCTCAACCCCGTCAATGAACCCCGTTACCACAGACGACCCGGCTGACGCAGCCACGATCCTGTGGGCCAATTCGGACCACTCGACTGCTTGCGGGCCGCGTACGGACCCCCCTCGCTGAATTGAACCCCCGGCACCCAGCCGCGAACCCCCCACCGCGAAGCGGCGACCCGAATGTGCCGTGTTTTTGGACCGAACGTGTGAGGTGCCGCGACTTGCCGGGTTTTGTTGGGATGACTTGTGGCCCTGGTCGTCGTCCCGACGTGGTCCTGCGGCGCGCTGACGCGGGGCCCGGCACCCGGCTGCGACGTGACCCCGAAGGCCGCAGTTGTAGCAGACGACGGACGTCGTAGGTTTCGGTTGCTCCAGCTTGCGGGGCGAACGTGTGGGCGAACGACCTCCCGTTCTCCACTCCCCCGGACGCGATGCAGCGAAGGCCTGCTCCTGCACCGCAGCTGGCTGAGGTTCGGCGATCGTGGCGGCCAGTGCCGCGTTCCCCGGCCATTTGCAGACGACCCCCGGCTTGCGTTTGAGGACCTCGTACGCGTGAATGCTCGTGGCGATCGCCAGGGAGCAGATCTCCATCTCGTCTGCCACGTTGATGGGGACCCCCAACTCGTGGGCCAACACCAGCAGCTGCTCCGTCACCATGGCGTCCTTCCCCTCCTTATCCATGCGGGGAAAAGCTGCGTCCGCCAAGGCGAGTAGTGCCGTGCGGTAGGCTAGCGTCGTTTCCCCAGCCACCTTCCGCCGATCGTAGAACTGGTGGCGACACGTGGAGGGCGGCCCGAACACCTTCGCCATCAGGTGTAGTGCGGCCTGGAGCGTAGAGCGGGACGACCTTGCAGCAGATGTGAAGGCTGCAAGCGCGTCGTCGTCAAGCATCGCTGGCAACGCACGCAGGGCAGTGGTGTCGGACCACCCCGACATCTCCTGATGAGCGAGGAACCTTCGTTGGAAGGCTCCCCAGTCGCCCCCATCCGCCTTGAACGCCGACAGCGCGGGCAATCTTTGCTGGAGGACCCGATCGTCGTCGACATCGGAGAGATTTTCCCGCGCTCCGCTGGAGTTGTGTAAAATGTCGGCTCGGTTGTCAGGCGCAAAATGGAGGGCTCCGGCGCGCGCTGATGACGTGGGCTGCGCTGCGCGGAGGTGTCCGGCCACGTGGCGTCCGTCTTTCCCGCCAATCGGTGGCGGCCCCCCAAAAACGGCGGCAACTTCCAGACTTTTGGCGCGAAGCGCCTTTTGGCGGGAATCCTCCAACGTCGCTTCCTCCACGACCCCCGCAGCCGTTTTTCCGCTCGCCGGAACGGAGATGTCGGCCAAAACATCGGCGGCGGCGAGTAGCAACTCCGCCAACCGGGAGTGCGCGTCCTGGAGGCTGGTGTCGGAGGCAAGCGGAGCGTCGGCCATCACCGCGAAGTGCTGCATCGGCGGCAACTCCTCGTCCTCTACTCCCGAGGTCGGTGTCCCCGGTACGCCGTCGTCATCCCGACCTCGCTTGTGGGTACGGGTAGTCTTCCTTGTGTCCATACTTCTTGAAGACAGGTTTACTTCTGACGCCAGTTGTAATGTAGTAACTCGGCGGGAGACGACTTCACGGGTAACACACTCTTTATTTTATCAAACTTGGTTACAGGTGACTAACACCTACTTTGTATCTCGGGTGACAAACACCCACTTAGCTCCTTGGCGACTAACGCCCACTGAGCTACTCGGATGACCAACATCCACTTAGTACTCGGGTGACAAACACCCACTTAGCTACTTGGCGACTAACGCCCACTGAGCTACTCGGATGACCAACATCCACTTAGCTACTCGGCGACTAACGCCACTGGGCTACTCGGATGACCAACATCCACTTAGTACTCGGGTGACAACCACCCACTTAGCTACTTGGCGACTAACGCCCACTGAGCTACTCGGATGACCAACATCCACTTAGCTACTCGGCGACTAACGCCACTGAGCTACTCGGATGACCAACATCCACTTAGCTACTCGGCGACTAACGCCACTGAGCTACTCGGATGACCAACATCCACTTAGCTACTCGGCGACTAAGTCTTCAGCTCCGTCTTCAGGTCTTCAACTGGGTAACTCTCCCCGAGTGCTCTCGCGCGTCCCCCTTTATACCCCACCTGCGGACGTCGCTGCGAGCACCCACTTATTCGACCAATCGCCGGGCGCTGGCTACGATCCTCTTTTCCCACATCTCATCGTGCCTCACCACTCACTCCGCGCCGCCCCGTCATCTGTCACTCCCGGCGCGCGCGTCCACACCACGCCCACAACGCGTGCCCAACCCCGCACCCCGCGCCGCCCCGTGATCCATCACTGTCACAGTCGGCGCACGTCAATACCACCACTACACTTGCACACAAACAGCTTCCCCGCTCTGCCATCCCGAAACCTTGCCGTGGTGTAAGGGTTAGCACTCTGGACTTGCAATCCAGATGTCGCTGGTTAGATTTCCCGGCGCAGCAGTAGAAATGGGCACACCGCAGTTAAGTCTGCGGTGAGATTTGGACTTTGTAGTAGTGTCCTGTACAAGAGTGCGGGACGCTACTGTCACGGTGGCAAGATGTTAACGACCTCGCCTGGTATACAGGAGGACGTGGGTTCGATCCCGACCCTGACGCCTGTATATTTGGAGTTTGCGTGTCTCTCTCCCTGTGGCCGTGTAGATTTTTGTCCGGCTCCTCCGGTTTTCCCCTCCGCATTTAGAATCAACGTCACGCGTTTAGAGCATTTGGCTGCGATAAATTGCCACGTGATGATAAGCCACTTCGTTGAGCTCTAATTTCTGGCCGGGTCACTTCTGAAAAAGAGCTATGTAGCTCAATGGGCCTTACCTGGTAAGATAAAAATAAATTAGTTTAGTAGTATAGGTGTCGCACATGGGCCTCCCGTGTGGGTGTCCATGTGCCCTCCACAGCATTCCTCCCCTCCACCCCCCTCACCCCCCCCCACTCAACCTACATCGTGCAGTGGGTAAGCAGCTGTGTAGCAGCCATTGGAGATCATCCGGTTGAGGTTGAAAGTCGTTTTACTGTCCTGTGACACGTGGCAATAAAGCAGCATGTGGTGGACCTGCAAGAGCATGTATTACACACAACACACACACACAACACACACATGTTACACATCACACGCATGGTTGGGTGAGCTATGGTTGACTGACTTAACTGTGCAAACGCGACCCCCTCCCGCCTCTCCAACTGCCACCAGCCCAGAAATTCGGTCTTGAACCGACCCCTTAAACCAACCCCTAATCCAAGGCAATCTCGAAGCACACGTACGATCTGGCTGCGTACGGCCGGCGGGATGAGGGCGTCGCGATCGGTGATGGGATAGACGTCCTGCTGCGATCGCCGGAAGGGCGCCGTGAAGTAGTCGGGCTGCTCCGGCACGGCTCCCGGCTTCAGGCGGAAGAGCTTGCCCAGGCAACCGAGCGGCCCGCAATCCGAACGCGACACCTGGCCGAGGTCGTTCTCCCCGAGTGGCACCTGTTTGATTTATTTGAACGGGTGAAACACATTGCCACGAGCACGTGAAATTATACTGCGTCTTTGCTACATTTCATCATCATAAAGCAACATCATCAGCCATGATCAGTCATCTGATGGATGAAGATCTCCCACAAGTTATCATCCCGCACCGTTCCTACCATGCAACAATCCATCTGGCAAATGCCAATTTCTCTGCCTATCCCGCCAACTAATTACAAGGCCCCAACCATTGTCCATATCATGAGCACCTGCAACCGAGCCACTCTCATCTCTACAATTGGCATCCCCTTGGGCACATTCCCTTCTTTAGCTGCCACTCTATCGTTGGTCTCGATCAGCAACCATCATCATCATCATCATCGCTTCTCATGACATGTTCTGCTCAAGCCCACTTATCTTAACAGTAAATATGTTTCTAACATTTATCTTTTTTTATCATGTATGTTTTTCTAATCTGTCTGTATATGTCTGTTTCTCTTTTAAAATTCGTAAATTATTATTGTCAAAATCATGATCAATATGGTCATCATGAAAAGATTATCATCACAATCATAATCACCATCATCACAATCATTACAATCGTCGCCATCATCACAATCATTATCACCATCATCACAATCATCAACAATTATCACAACATTCCATCACAATGATCATCATCATCATCACAATGATCAACACAATCATAATCACCCATAAGAATCATCATCACCATCACCACCAGCGTCATCTTTATAATGACTGTCAAGTGAGCCCCTTGCCTGGACGTGCAGGATCTCAGCGTAGATGCTGAGAGGTTCCCACGGCGCGTGCACCTTCACGAAGACGGTGCGTCCGCTCACCGACTCCTGGTCAACGGCACCGAGTTCGGTTTCATTATTTTTTGTTGGTGGGAACTCAAGGGGACAACAACCGCCGTCTCCTTTGCGAGAGTGGCCATGATCGCACCACCATCATCTTATTCGCAACCTCCGACCCACCACTCCCCTCCCCCATCAGTCCCCCACACCCCCCACACCCACATACGAAATCCTTTATATTGAGAATCACGGTGTCTACGTTATTTCGTGGACACGCCGCGTCTGTGCTAACGGGTGGCATCACGGAACTGGCAAACCACGGACTGGTTCTTAGATATCACCCCAACCCGCCTCTGTTCATTCAGCAGTTAAAAAAAATGGCTAAACCACTGTCAATCGGCGGATTTTGTGTGGCGGTGTAAAGTGTAGTTATTCCCATCTCTTCAGAGACATCTGACGAGCATGGAAGAGGAGGCTGAATGCCCTCCAGAGGGGGTTCCCAAGCACTCACTTCTAGCGGAGCACTTTCTGCCAGCAGTGACGTGATCAAGAAATCACACTCTTCCCACCTTCATCTCGTTACACTGTGTGATCCACAGCTGAAGAGACACGCAGAAGAATTACCTCTTTGGGCTCCATCTCGAGCTCCAGCCCCATCTTCAGCAGCCTTGCCTGATACTCGGACCTCTTCGTCTGCCAAACAAAATCGAGCACAGATGTAATTTTGCTCTCATTTTGCGTTACTTTTGAGGTTCAAGAGGTGAAGTAACTTCACCAGAGCCTCGCACGGATATGCCCTGGAAGGTAGCGTCACTGAACTTCAGTAGGCCTTCTTAATAATTACTTGAAGTTGAAATATCTTGAACTTGATGCTTTTTTAACAATTTAATAATTTACGTAACCCTTTGTCAATCAATTTCCGGATGGTGGTCTCCCCATGCTGCATTGGTTATCGGGGTTATCTGACCATATTTCAGCACGCTTGTCAGGGCGGATTGGTTAAGTAGGGGACCCAGGAATGTTTCGGATATAGCTCACTCTTGGTTAACCTTGACCAGGAATCAATCTCAGGTCGCAAGCTTCATCGCACAGTGCGCTAACCAGTGTGCCACCGTGATGCTGTTAGACCAATTCACACTAAAAAAATTACAAATCATACCTCAGAAGCTAAACACAATAGAACCTGATTCATTATTGGATACGTGGCCACCAGGGGGCTTGCTCAACATTGTCGAATTGAGGGTGCGCCAGGTGGCCCAGGAGATGTCAGTGTTGAATGCCACGAATCGCATGAGGTGGTGGGTTTCCTTGCACACAAACCCAAATACAATCCTGATTACATGCTATTTGCCAAGCATCTTAATGCAGGGCCCTCTATTCTAAGAATAGTTTTCCACATGCCAGTGTGCAGTGTAGCATAACATCGAAATGAAACACACTGCAGGTTATGTGGGTATGAGTGTGTGCAACGTGGAGGTGATCCATTCATGGTGGAGTTTGAGATGTAAAGATCATTGGTTGTTGTTGTTGAGCCGTGTGGTTCAGCTTCATGTATTGGGGGTCAGGAACAGGGTGTGGAAGTGCGAATTGAGTTGTGGAGTAGAGGGTACGGTGTGTAGCGTGGAAGTATGCAGTTGATGACAGAATTGTATAAGGGGCCGTCCATAAATGACGTCAATCGATTTTGGATGATTTTTGACCCCCCCCCCCCCCCTTCGTCACACGGCGTCACAAAAAGTCAGATGACCCCCCCTCAAATATGACGTCACAAAGCTCTGCCTCCCCCCCCCCAAAAAATATTAAACATGCTTCAAATCGCTTTAAACTATTGTCATTGTAGTGCGTATTTAATGTGGCGCTGCACTCTGATGTTGTAGGAGAAAACATTTATTAGAAAGTCGATTTAATTAAGTAGAACGTGTTGTCTATATTTATTTAAAGTTGCCATTTTGATGTGACGTCACATTTCTCAAACTCCCCCCCCCCTCGTCACACATCGTCACAAATGTCTGACCCCCCCCCCCCCCCCCTAGGTGCGTGACGTCATTTATGGACGGCCCCTAATGGATGTACACTGTGGAGATTCAAAGTTATATATGAAGGTGGAAAGGTGGTTCAGAGGTCAGAGTGCTCATCTGGCATGAGTGAGATCCTGGGTTTTAATCCAGGTAGCTGCTGCATGTGATAAAAATGTATTCTCTCTTCGATAACAGTTTAAGTAAGTTTACGGTCTCAGCTCAGTCAACAATTCACGCGCAACAACAAAGTGGAGAACCAACTTATATTGAAGTTGTTTCTCCACTTAATCTCCATATACAGTATATAAAAGGCAAAGTTGTGAATGTGTGTCTGCTCAAAATGTTTAGCGTACTTCCCGACATGCAACAAACTGAAAATTTGCCATTTGGGTACTTTCCAGACTGTACACCATGCAAACATTATAAAAATACACTTTTTTGGGGGTGAGAGCTCAATAATGCATAGATTTTTTGCACGGCAAGTGAGCTGTGACGTCACATGTCACGTGACCCGCGCATGTGGAAGCGTTACGCATTGTAGTGTAGTGGTTAGCGCGCTGCGATACGAACCCGGCGACCCGAGTTCGATTCCCGCTTACGGCCAACACCGGTGACGATTATTTTAACCGGTCCTGGGCCTCCCCAAGGTCGACTCAGCCTCAAACTAGTAACTGCTGTGGTGTGTGAACATCGCCACTGGGGAGACAAAGGCGGCCGGGCGTGGTGGATCCAAGTCCCGGGTAGTACAGCTAGTCTTAAATAAATTCAAACAAAAGACTGCCAGCTATGGAAATGTATTCATGTATCAGTTTCACTGGCATGCGGCACGTGCTGCCCTCGACCGTATGGACTACCACGAGCCATTCTCGAACACGACGGGATGCATCCATCGCTTGGCAAGATATCTGGATGGACAGTTTGTCTCAAGACGTGCCGCCAATAGCGCAATTGGGATACAATTTGGGGAAGAGATATCTACAATTATAAGTATAGATATATAACAGTTAAAGTGTCAGGGACCGGGTTTGTGGGATGCAAGTTACGAATTATATGTTGGTGTCAAGCGGTCGTGTAGCGGTCAGCACCCTACGCTATAAACCCGGCAACCCAAGTTGGATTCCCGCTCACGGTCACCAGCACCAGTGACGATTATCTAAACCGGTCCTGGGCCTCACCTAGGTCGACTCAGCCTCATACGATTACCTGGCGTGATGTCTACCACAAGGGAGACAAAGGCGGCAGTGCGTGGTGCTGGCCACCCACCCCCTCGTGTGCCGTACCGGCCTTCATAGGTGCTCGCTAACAGCACTTTCCTGAACATTCTGTCAGGCTATAACGGGAGATCTTTGTCTTTGCTGTGGTTGGGTGGTGGTAGTGATAGGAGCAGGCAGATGGAGGTTTAATTTTTTTAAAGTGCTTCATTCTTACCCGATCATTCACTGCTTTCGTAGAATGAAGTTCATCATCGTAAGCGAGAATGAAGTCAATCCTCCGCGATCCATCTCGAAAGTAGACGGTGTCTTTTTGGGGAGGCATATCCGGACCCTTATATAACTGCACGCGCAAGCACACACAAGCCCACAAGCCATGAATGAACATGAGAGAAATGTTACAATTTATATTTATTCATAAGCTCGCAGTACATGGATCGGTACAAGATTATTGTTTTGTTATTTTTATACTGTACTTCATTATTATTATTACACGTTTACATGGGAAAGCCTCACTGAGCCTTAAGATTATTTTTCAAGAGGGTCCTGCCAAGTTTTGCAGGACGGAACAATGTTGCTATCTGTAATCCCAATTTAGTATTTTACAGGCAATATATTTTGTACTCTTTGCTTTTTTCAGCAAAAATTACTGTAACAGTGACGGTTCCACCTGAAGACAGAGGCTTGTGTTGCCTCCGAAACGTCGTGATTTAATTTATTTGTTTTCCTTTTTTAACCTACGTGACTTTACCGAAAAAACCAAAGAGTATGGATCCTTGCAGTCACGAAAGCTTCAAATCTAGAATATATTTTGTGTTTAGTTTGTTGTCCTTCCCTCTCACCTCCGATTAGCAAGGTTGGCTACGTACGGTGCGAAAGAAGTTCAACATACATACGTGGGGATGTTTGGGCAATGCATGTTACATTGTGTTTGTTTAGCCATGGGTGAAAACTGGAGAACCCGGAGAAAACCCCATGTGGAACAAGGGGGGTTTCATACAAACTCCACACAGAAAGGCCCCCGAGTCGGGAATCGAACCCAGGTACTTCTTCACGTGAGCCACGAGTATTACCACTGGGCCACCCACACACCCACACATGATCCCCGCATCCACAAGAGGCCGGTGAATTAACAATGCTACAAACAGAATCGATTCTTCAAATGAAATCGTGACCCCGAATTGTGGTCATTCATCAATTCGTGTCGGGCTTTTTGCGAATTTATTTTTCGTAACTTTGTAATTGTTTCAGCATTAGTTTACCGTTAGGGTCGTATGTTTTTCCATACAGTACATGAATGTTTGACTTTGTTTAATTTACTGTACTATACTTCCAGTGCGAATAAAGATAACTTCACATGTTTTCAACAGCACTTCACTCGACGTCAACGCGTGCCATGAGTCTTCTAAAACGATTGCAGCTTTACAACCTGCAGTGCGATCATCACAGATGCTGTCAGTTACACAAGACAGAAATACATATTTGAAACGAACTATAAATACCGTACAGTATTCTGAATTACGTGGTGATGCTGCGTTAGCAGTTGGGTGCACAAAGTGGAGTGAAGCACAATCCGTATGTAAAGAGAAATCGAGGGGGGCTATATTATAAAGGGATGTGACACCAAAGCGGGGAACTGCAAGGGATGAAGACGCGCGACTCGTGGTGCTGAATGTTGAACGTTGTCGGCACTACTGAGTGGACAGAGCCCCTTATAGCTCGTGGGTGTGAGACAGAGGTTGCAACCGGGTACCCGATACCCGCACCCTACCCGATACCCGGCCGGGTACGGGTAGCCGTTTGCGACCCTGGTGCGGCCGGGTACGGGTACGGGTAGGCCGTGAGTCACTGGTGAGTAACTGTTTGTCACTGCGGCCGGGTACGGGTAAGGAATCAAAACCCGTTTGCGACCTCTGGTGTGAGAGGTGGAGTGGGTAGCAGCGCGAGCTGTCAGTTGGGGCAATTTATGGAGTTGGAAAGTTGATAGAAAAAAAGATGAAAGTTGATATGAAAAGAGGTGAAATGGCAGTGGGAATTCACTTAAGCCTGTAGAGGAAATGGAGGTTGTGAGAGCTCCATATGACGTTGTAGGATAAATAAGTATAGGAGTGTAAGCTAAAAAGTTACCGATTGTTACAATTGTGAAGTAATATATTTTATTAAATTGTGTTACCCATTCTGGGTACAAAATATACACGACTTGCCAGCGTCTTCTGTTTATATCTAGCAACATTTAGGCGACGTTACTCAAGCACGGTGAACGAAACACTCAACACATTCGTCAATAAAACCGTCCTTAAAAAATGAAATACTAAGGCATTGACGAATGTTGAGTCGTTTGTTGTTTTGTGGTTGTGAAAATGATGCCATACAATTGCCATGCCCATCGCACTTCCGATCAGTACGGCTGGCTACGTGCGGTGTGAAGGAAGTTCAACATACATACACACAACACACTGTACTCTTTGTAAAGTGGTAATTGAATGACACAATGAACATGACATCCCGACCACGTTTGCGGGCAGCCTTGGAATACCCGCGGGTACTGAAGAATCGTTATGAAATCAATTTAATCGATGCGTCATCACAACAGCGATGCACTTCCCCGGTGATGCATCATTGTATTGTCACAATTCGGTGGTCACAATTCTACACCAAGAATCGATCAACTCTTCGCTTGTTTCTGGACAACGTCTCAAGATGCGGCCGCCACACGACGCTGTATAAACCCACGTAATGATTGCACGTACGTTGAACTTCTTTCACACCGTACGTAGCCAACAACCGTCCTAATCAGAGGCGCGTGCGGGGAGGTGCATCGTACCTGTGTGTTGAAATCGATTGAGATGACGGCGGGTCTTGCGGAAACTCCACAAGTCGCCTGCTCCTCCTTTTCATTCACCCTCCTGCTCCCTCATTCTGTACGTCCACCGTGGTCGGTCTGGATGATGCGGGATCTGCGCAGGCGATGTGAGCGAGGGCAGAGGGAGTAGGTGGGTTTTTGAAAAGGGGGTTTGGCAGGCACAGGAACGAGGTACGGTAAAGCACGCACGTGGTCAGAAGAATGGGAATGTTTATACTGGATGGATCCGATGAGCTATGAAGCTCTTTTAGGGGCAGGCCAGAACGTTACGATAACAAGCAATACAAAAACACGACACAGACACACATAGTATACACTCATCTGCTGCGCGTGGTACTGAAAGCGTCATTGTATTAACTCTGTCCGTACCCTTGGCGCTATACAGCTCTCGTAAATATTATCCAGAATGAAAGAACCTCTAATCTAACGTTTAGTTTACCTTATTTAACACCGGACAAACACGTCAAAGTGTTGACAAACATTTTCAGACACACACCATAGGCAAAGTAGACTTTTAATTACACAAAAGACGGTTTGACAGCAATACCCATCGGCTGTCATACAGCTGATGAATTATTAAATCTATTTCATAAGTCAGGCACATGTTGGGAAGCGTTACGTAAACCATGCATATGCATGATTTCTCTAAACTTGTTTTTCGTCTCAATACAGTACTGTATACTTGAGTGCCTTTGACTAAATTACACTGATCTCGAAAGCCACGTGTGATTGAGAGCCAGGTTGCTGCGGGGCCGTAAAACTGGGGAGACAAAGGCGGCCAGGCACGGCATGGCACGCGTGGTGGTGGTACACAGTAAGTTGTGGGCAGAAGTATGAAGAGCAGCAGCAGCAGCCTATCTCAGGATCTGTATTTATACCGGAGGAATCCGATGAGTTATAAAGCCCTTTTTCACAGATGTCCAGTAAGGGCGGATCAGAAAGTTACCACAGACAATCATACGAGAGGCACGCCACGCTTATATGCTCCCACGTCTGTGGCTTCTCGTCCCTCACCGATCAGCGTGGTGAAGAATGGTCAAGTAACTCGCGCGGTCATGTTCAATTTGATCGTGAATCGGATGATCGAGTGCTGAGTGGATGCCACTTGTTCACGAAACCGGAGCCTTCGGAGGACATTCGCGATCTCTGTTGTAGGCGTTGTGAGACGTGGCTGTGTGGCCCATTGGAATCAAAATCGCCGTGGCAGGGTTCTGAGTCAGCGGGTTTGGGGCCGTCCATAAATGACGTCACGCGATTTTGGGCGATTTTTGACCCCCTCTTCGTCACACGACGTCACAAAAACTCAGACCCCCCCCCTGAAATATGACGTCACAAAGCTTTGCCCCCCCCCCCCCAAAAATATATATAAAACATGCATCAAATCGCTTTAAACTATTGTCATTGTAGTGCGTATTTAGTGTGGCGCTGCACTCTGATGTTGTAGGAGAAAACATTTATTAAAACGTATATTTAATTAAGTAGAATGTGTTGTCTATATTTATTAAAAGTTTCGCATTTTGATGTGACGTCACATTTCTCAAACCCCCTCCCCCTCGTCACACATCGTCACAAATGTCTGACCCCCCCGCCTCCCCATGTGCGTGACGTCATTTATGGACGGCCCCTTTATAGTTAAGGACTGGTTTGAATTTAATGATACGAAGTCATTTTATTTCGGGAAAATCTTACAGAGTCTCTAAAAGACAGGGTATCCGCAGGGTCCAGTACTATGAGGGTTTGGCCAATTTAAAAATGTCATTATTGTTTCCCACCGGCAGAGCGCGGTCGTTTTGAGGGAGTGCTCTTAACCAATAACATCTGGTAAACCGCTAACGGTTAAACCGCAAACGGTTTAGCAGGTCTGATGACTGCTGATGAGACCCGGCAAGTTGAAACCAGCTCATGAGGCACATAGATCAGTTGGCCTAAAATGTAACGTCTTCTTGGTTCTTTCGGTAAAGTCACGTAGAATGGAAATAATAAAATAATAAAAATAAAACATAATAAAATAATTCTCACGACGTTTCGGTCACAACGCAAGCAGTCGTCATCAGGTCTGTCGAGAAACGTCGTGAGAATTATTTTATTATGTTTTATTTTATTTATTTTATTATTTCCATTCTACGTGACTTTACCGAAAGAACCAAGAAGATGAATCCCTGCAGTCACGAAAGCTTTAAATCGAAATTTAAAATGTAACGTTGAGGTGGTGATACTGACCCGCCCATCCTGGACATCTTTGCGAAAGGGCTTCAGAGACTATGTAGATGATTCTACTGCTATAAATGTCCGAATGATGATGGGCCACATTGTTGAGCTATCATTTGTGGCCAGGTCGCTTCTGATGGGGATTGTTTAGTTTCATCTGTATGTGTTTGGGTGATTTGTTTACCTTTCCTGATACAGCTATCGTGCTGTGACTGTTCCACCTGAAGACGGAAGCTTGTGTTGCCTCCGAAACGTCGTGATTTTTATTTTATTTTTATTTAACTTTTATTAATTTTTTACCTACGTGACTTTACCGGAAAAAACCTAATAATAAGTACCTTTCCTGTGTTTTGCACTACTATCATGTTTTTGTAGTTTGTTGTTGTAACGTTCGTACCAGCCCCGACCGGACATCTGTGAAAAAAAGAGCTTTATAGCTCATCGGATTCCTCCTCCAGAATACCGACTATAATCACCCAGGGATGTCTGTCCTTAACGCTCGTGACCTCACTCCACACCGACCGGCCCCCCTCATTAATATTCATGAGCAGGTGACGTCACTCAATATGGAGTACTCCCCGCCCCTCACTAACAATCATGAGCAAGTGACATCACTCCACATCGAACAGCCCCCCTCATTAATAATCATGAGCAGGTGACGTCACTCCACATCGAACAGCCCCCCTCATTAATACTCATGAAGAGGTGACGTCTTCCAATTGGACCCCCCCCCCCCCGATTCATAATAATTAGCGGCTGACGTCACTCCACATGGGGGGGCGAGGCGCCCCCCCCCCCCTCCTCGGCGTCCACTTACAACCCTCACTACAAAGGCAGAACCCTCACGTCATCACGCGATCTCCGTGACGCTGTTGAGACATCGAAGTAAAAAGGACGTCATGATGAACAAGGGATTATAACCTTTAAATGAAATAGGTCTGTGTCACCGCGCCCTTACAAACTGCACACGCATTAATGCAGTGGACATCACGTCGCGGTCTGCTTTACGCTTGCAAGTATCAGATTTACTGCAATACACCCGTCCTTGGACGGGCAAAAGGCTCGTAAATAAATATTCTACATTTTGGATTCCTCCTCCATTCTCAAGAAAAGATTATGTTTCAAACTAGATTCGAAGCTTTCGTGATTGCAGGAATTACTCCTTGGTTCTTTCGGTAAAGTCACGTAGAAATAAATAAAATAAATGTATAATAGAATACGACGTTTCGATTGCAACACAAGCAACCTGATGATGGTTGCAACACAAGCACAGTTTTGGTAAGCCCACAAGCTGACCCTAGGCTGGAGAGCTTCTTTGAAAAGGGGGAAAGACCCAATGATGACCCCCCCCCCCCCCCGGGTCCGTGAAAAGATTTGCAGCACTTGATCCCTTGCAAAATGTTTCTATTTGATGTTTGAACATCTTAACACCTGCTTTATTGCCAGAAAGGGTAAAGCCTATTATTTTTTCATACAGTAATTTGATACTGGCAAAAAAGTCCCATTTTTTAAGTAAACAAGTAACACGTTTAGTCCTGTTCCTTCCGACAAACAGAAATAAATGTCGTGCGTCCATTCAGCTCAGTCGCAGTTGGTAGGTCGTGCAGCCTCGGTGTGGTTATTGGAGTTTTGTGTCATCCTCCTTGAGAGGAGTCTTGTTCGCGTGGCTCTTTCCCAGTGTTTACTGCACAACAATCGGGTAGATTGTTTAGTTCTGGTGTATACTTGTATCGATACAATGTATTGCAATTTAGATACAATCGTGAGTAAGTGTAATGCATTTTTGGCACATATACGACAAATATTTTCGTACGAAATCAGTTTATGAAATCAGTTTGCATTTCTGTATTCGCCATCCTGTTACCGCAAAAGTTCCTCCCAGTACTTAATAGTGTGCAGCAGAGGGCGCCTTAGGCATGATTGACAAACATCCTTGCGGCCACCGGCAGCCATCCCTCAGCCAGATGTCGCAACCGGGTACCCGATACCCGTACCCTACCCGATACCCGGCTACCCGTACCCGGCCAGGCACGGGTACGGGTAGCCGTTTGTGACCCTGGTGCGGCCGGGTACGGGTACGGGTAGGCCGTGAGTCACTGGTGAGTAACCGTTTGTCACTCATTTCGGGTAGGGTACGGGTAAGGAACGGGAACCCGTACCCGGCCGGGTACGGGTACGGGTACCCATTTGCGACCCTGGTGCGGCCGGGTACGGGTAAGGGTAAGGAATCAAAACCCGTTTGCGACCTCTGCCCTCGGCTCCTTGCTCACATGGGGCTGGGCCATGGGACCCATAGCTGCCGCCTTTATTTACCCTGTGTTCATATATATTATAGCAGTTTTTTTTTAAGTGTTGGGGCAAGTGCTGTTAGCAAGTAGCACCTATGAAGGCCAACACATGGCACACGATATGCACCACTCCCCGCTCAAGCTGTCTCCCACCCAAATCAACTTGCTTTAGCCCACCTCTCATGGCCAACAAAAGGTGAAAAATTAGCCCAAGCTCCTATCCAGAGGCCGAACGAGAAATGGCTGGGGCATTCAAGAGGAGGGGTGGTAGGGGAGAACCCCATTCCGTAAAGTCGATAAAAAAAATTGCTTCAACCATAACCTTCCTTGTTTACTGAAGGAAGTGAAAGCACATGATCAAATACTGTACTATTGAGTGCAGCAGGTAGGCCAAACGTAGATGCGACCACAGGCCAACTGGTACGATTTGAACACATTACGTATACTGTACACTCAATATATTTCTTGAGAGTTAATGATAGGTGACCACCATGCTTGGATGCACGAGAATGTGGTGGGCAGCCAGAGGGCATTGCAGAAATAGATCATTGTGCGTCTAGATACCCGCCTTCACCAAGCCATGCAGTATTGACCGGTATTGTCAAGTATGACTAAAACAATCCCCACGATTTGCATGGCGTGGTGTAGCCCTGAGCCCTCTGGCAGTGCCTGTGTATGATTTACATTGAGCCAATAAAACGCTACGCGCAGTTAAACTTTCCCTACACACAATCATTAGCCCATGGTCAAGCCACTTTTGGATTTAGGCATCGCCAAGCTATCACGATCTCACAATTCTGCGATGTAATAATCCACCGAGCACCTTCACACGAACCAAATAAAAAATTCCATCTCCACATTGGATGTATTTTTGGACACATTCCACTCCATGGCTGCAGCTCCGTCATTCTCTACCACAGACCATCACATCCCTTGTAGCCGTGTGTTTTGCCACGCCAACTTTTCTTAACGGTCAACATTCGTGGAGAAAACATCAACCATTACTCATCTCAGAATTATAGCATCCAGTGGGAGCACACATTCAAGAAACTACTTTTGTTTGAGATGGGATGTTAACGTAAGGCGCTTTGAGCTGCTGAGGTATTTACTGTGCTATACAGTACAAATACAAACGTTAGTATGAGAGCATACGGAAATACCATGCACATGTTTAATCACGTTATGAATCCAGATTATTTTGCGTTCAATCACGTTAATAGAAGAGGTACACATACACGTGGAGACCAACTTCAATTAAGTACTGCATCTCTTAAATGTATAATACATCTACCGTCATTCACTTGACCAAACGAAAATAATAATTGTTGGCTGGCACATCCCTGGCGATTTGGCTGACTATGCCAACGAGGCAAAAAAAGTCGCAAGTTAGGGCGAAGGTGAAAACAGTGGACGGTATTCGTATATTTTTCGATTTAAAGCTTTCGTGACTGCAGGGATTCATCTTCTTGGTTGTTTCGGTAAAGTCACGTAGAATGGAAATAATAAAATAATAAAAATAAAACAAAATAATTCTCACGACGTTTCGGCCACAGCGCAAGCAGCCGTCCTCAGGTGAAGAACAGGTCTGTCGAGATAATTATTTTATTATGTTTTATTTTTTTTATTTTATTATTTCCATTCTACGTGACTTTCCCGAAAGAACCAAGAAGAAGAAGGTATTCGTATAGCTCATGGCACGGTTGGCTACACATGGTGCGAAAGAAGTTCAACATAAATGGCAGCACTGACCGGTGGGGGTGTGTGTGTGACGGGCTGCTGATCCCCGACTCCTCTCTCCTTCCTCCCTCCGAGCCACTGCCGCTCGAGTCTTTGGCCTCGCTGTGAGACATGACTCGTGGCTGGCGCTCGGCCACCTGGGGTTACCCACACACACTCCCCGCGTACACTCCCACAAACGTTAGGAGGGGACTCCCTGCACGTGCGTGCCGTACGAATATGCACGACCGCGGCGCAGAACCAGCACCACCAGCAGTACAACCACCACCGCAATAACCACCACCACAACAACCACCACCACAACCACGTGCTTGAATTTCGCACCCGCCGACACCCTTAAGGTGAACGTCGCCACGAAAACCTCCTACTGCGTAAAACGCGCGGAGTAAATAAGCCCCTGCACTCAAGCACCGGGCAATGATGAAGGAATGTGGATGGGATTTTCGCGCAAAACTAGGCACAATGGTCGATGAACACACACATATCGACTCACGCACACATGGTCTTAGGCACACACATTATTACGTAAAAGTTTAGTAACCTAATTGTTAAATGAGTTGTGTACACACACCACGCACACACATTCACTAACACACACACATCGACTGACACACAGACATATCAACTCACGCACACATCGACTCGCACACACATCGACTGATACACACACACACGGACGTACACACATTAACATCGTTGCAGACACGCACATGGACTTACACACACACAAGGACTTATTAAATAATAATTTCTTTATTATTGTGTCTAAGTAAATGTAGAAATATTAGTTGTCAGCAAACAAACAATTTTTTTAAAATATTTGAAAGGTGATTACTAAAATAAAAGGTTTCTATGTACGTGAGTTTCGTGAAAGAAACAAGAAATAGTAATATTAGTTGTCAGCACACACACATAATTAGTGAAATATTTGCAAGGTGATTATGTAAATATTAGGTTTTTATAAACGTGAGTTTAATGTAATATTAGCAAGGTGATTTTTCAAATAAAATAGGTTTCTACGTGCGTGAGTTTAGCGAAAGAAGCAAGAAAGATAAATATTAGTTATACTGGTAGGAACTAAGTGGACCAGACCACCAATAGATTAATGTGTCCGTCCATCCGTCCGTGTATCAACATCGCCCCCTACTGCAAACACTTGGCATGACCCTGTCCGACAAGATGGCCACCCGCTCCCCCTGCGATCTGTCAACTAAACAAGATGGCCGTCGCTTCCGGCGCCTCACGGCGAAACTTTAAACTTCGCTTCAAAATTACTTTACTGAAACGCAGCACGTTTTTTAAAAAAAAAATTACTTTACTGAAACGCAGCACGTTTTTTTAACACAGAGACAAGAAACATTTATTAACACAGAGACGAGATACATTTAATCGCCTTATTTGTGCACGAAAAGCGCGGCTTCGCGAGGCCTACTGCAGAGGCTTCGCGAGGCCTAGTGCAGAAGGCTTCGCTAAGTCTACTGCAGAGAAGGCTTCGCGAGGCCTAGTGCAGTAGGCTTCGCGAGGCCTAGTGCGGCAGGCTTCGCGAGGCCTAGTGCAGAAGGTGGTGGTGGGTGGTGGTGGGGGGTGGTGGTGGGGGGTGGTGGGAGGGGTGGTGTTGGGGGGTATTTAAATCTCACAGCGTTTCTTGTCAAAACAAACACTTTTAATTAACGTTACACTAGAATACAGTTAAATGTTTTCTTTAACTCCTCTATACCCGGTCGATATCCCTGTACCGGTACTAAGTATTATTCCTACCAGACCACCCCGCAGGGTCCTGTTCTGCACACAAACATTATGAATGTAATATTTGCAAGGTGATTATAGTTTATTTAAATCTTTCGTGACTGCAGGAATCCATACTCTTTGGTTCTTTCGGTAAAGTCACATTGCGATCGAAATGTCGTGATTTATTTTATTTTATACCTACATGATTTTACCGAAAAAACCAAAGAGTAAGGTGATTATTGTAATGATTATATTATTATTTACCAAGTTAATGTAGAAATATTCGTCAGCACACCAACAAAAATATTGTAATATTTCCAAGGTGATTAATAAAATCATAGGTTCATAATCAACGTTTTTGGGTTTAGATCGTGTTATTTATAAATGTGTCGTAACCCTCCACCACCCGACACGGCCAATCAGTAATTGCCCGATGATGTTGGGTGCAATTTACCAGCGAAACGTCATACTCAAATTGTAAATGTTGTGGTTTCACGCTTCAACACACCGGTGGGCTAAAGCAATGAACTATTTGGTTTTTTGTCAACGTGGCATTTTTTTACTGATTGGCCGTGTCGGGTGGTGGAGGGTTACGACACATTTATAAATAACGCGATCTAAACCCAAAAACGTTGATTATGAATAATATTGGTCGCGAAAGCTTACGTGTTAAAAATCATAGGTTTCTATGTACGTGAGTTTAGCGAAAGAAGCAAGAAATATAAATCATAGTTATCTGCAAACACAAACATTAAGATTGTATATTAGTAAGTGCACACATTGGGGTGGGGGGGACATTAAACTTTTAAGAATTTAACTTTATAGTTTATTTGCGTTGCCAGGGGCAATCCCGGTCAGCCGAGTGGCGTAATAAATAAATAAATAAAGATAACTCGCGCTAAATCGCTAATTTAACTAATTTAACGTTGTGGGACGTGAAAAAGGAATAGCGCTTGCCCACCGCGGAGCTTACGGCGTGGTACCGGGCAATTTTTTTGTATGTAAACCTTGCCGTTTGAGAGGCAAATACTTCGCAAGTGTGCGAACACACAACAACAACAACCGCCATTCGCCACGAAGTGGCGGTGACGTCACCACGACGCTTGTGCCAGGCCGTGTGCACCTTGAGGCCACGTGAAGTGTCGAACGCCCGCTGGGGCAGGAGGTCACGGGGCAGACCCAGGTGCCACGGGTCGACTGACTGAGATGACTGGCTGATGCACCACCTGTGCCCCCTACTGTGCCAACTTGCTGTGCTTTAGCCACCCGGCGCTCCGCTCGTTGTTGTGAGCGTCGCTCCTCCGCCCTCCGTTGTTGTTGGAGGGTGACTGCCTCCAACTGCCCAGTAGCGTCCTTCACGAGCCTCCTCCACAGAGGCCGATCTTGACACCGCTGGTACCAGTCATCGGCAAGTCCACTCAGCTCCACGTCCTCCTGTACCACATCACTCCATCTCTTCTCTAGCCCCTGCCGCGCCCGTTTAGCCTCCTCGATCTGGCCGAACAAAAGCTGCTTTGGGCATGCGGTGGCTGGGCATGCGGGCTACATGACCCAGCCAACGCAGCCTTGCCTGCCGGAGGAGCTCACCGATGGGACTTTGCCCAGATATTTCAAGGATTTGTGAGCTCCTCACACAATCCATCCTGGTTAAACCTAGGATGGATCGTAGGCAGGCCAGCCTAAATGTTTCCGACCGGCGAAGATGCTCCATTAGGGGGGTCCACGTTTCGCAAGCGTTGAGAAGGGAGGGAATGACTGTGGCCGAGAAGACCTGAAGCTTCGTGCGGAGCGACAGACCAGGTAGCTTCAACACAGCGTTACGCAACCGATGAAAAGATATTGTCGCTCGACTGATTCGGAGTGAGACCTCTGCTGTTAAACTGGAGCCGGTCATAAGCAACACACACACACAGACGGACGGACAGACAGACAGACAAAGAATGCCTTTTATAGGTAAATACTCAATTGCACAAACATTTGCTTTTTCAGGCACGTGCGCTTTACATGCATTTTACAAAATGTACCAAACTAATTCTCCAAGTCCATAAGAAAATATCTTCAGCCTTAAAAATCAAATTTACCTGAAGCCTTCTACATACGTTTCAAGGTTATGGTGACGTGAATTCAGCTGTAGTCATGATTTGTATGCGTTATTAAATCATAAATATTACAATGTATTGAGAATTGTATTATTTTGCTATGAAGTTATGTATTAATGGTGTAAGTATAATTCAAATGGAGCAATCTTTAACCTTTAAATTGTTTTCAGAATGCCAGACATTTCCCAAAATGGAAATGCTCTCCCCCAATTAAATCGGGCTTCAGGAGGTTTTCATGTCCCTTTTGGCGTCCTCTGGTCTCGCACCAATTGAGACGAGGCTCAAAATAAAGCCGTCTCTGGTGTGGACCAATCCGTTTCAAGGACAATGCATATATTATCAGTGTGTTTTTTGTTTGCATTTTGACCACAAGTATTGTAGTTAATGCAGAAATGATTACTCGTAAAAGGTTTTAGTTTTGTTTCCAGAAAAAAGGGGAAAAACCCTATTATTACCTCACACTATTGTTTTCCGTCCACGTCCACATGCCACCGGCAATGAGTCAGAGGCAGGAAACTGTACTTAATCCCACCCATGATGCCCAGCTATGATAGGCTTTTCATGGGCAAGCAGCCAAGCATGTACTCAAGCTGTGTTAGACCAGGCAAACATGGGGTCGATAGACTCACCAAGCAATGCAAATTCATGTGCATGAAATGCATAGGGGATTAGTGGAAATGGACGCCTCTCATTACGAAAGCGGACGGCTTGTTCAGATGACTCATGTCCACAGCTGTGCACCGAGCTAACGCCTCCTTGAGAGTTGATGTTTCAATCCAGACCGCCTCATGAGAACAGCATCCTGTTGTATCTCAGCTCGGTCACCAAAAAACTCCAATAGTAAAGCAAAAAGCAAACAGGAATTTGAAATGCTAAACTCTGAGCGCGATATTTGTACATTACAAATATATATCAGCTGACAAAGATACAGGCAAAACTACATACTGCGAACAGTGCGGTTTCATATCTGTTGAGAATCAGAACTGGAGTTAATTATAAGTACATCAGCAATGTGAGCTGAAATATCACGTGGTTACTTGTGGAAGTGATTCAATCAAATCAATCTTTATTTTTTTGTGCCAATGCCACCCTCAATAAAGTAGGCATCAGTGCACATTACAGCAGAACGGGAACGGCAAAGAGGACATGGGGAAACAAAAGTCTAAAAAGAAACCCGTTACGACCTCAGGGGCTGATTGTAATGTTTGTACGTTGGACTACGGTGTTCAATATTTCAATACACTGTAGTGTTTAATATGGCAATAAATATTTTGCTAAATTAACTGTTATGAAGTGTGCAATCAGTGATAAAATGTTGAGTGGTGGGGCAGTTGCTAGTGAATTGTGTTATGAATCTCGCGCCCTGAGTTTGGTTCCCAGCTACGCCTAATATCAGTGGTGAGTGATATTTGAATAATTCTGCCCCCCACCCCCAACATCAACCCAGAGTGACTGGCGTGGTAAAATATGGTAAAACAAACTGCATGACTATCATGGCATGGAGGCCTTCGATGAGCAGTGAATTGGTAAAGAAGCTTTTTATGATTGAGAAATACCAAATAACGTATTACAGGAGAATAATACTAAGTGTGTCTAGACTACAGAAGATAAGAAGAGGCAATAAGAGAACAACTGGAACAATAGGTAACACTGATAGAGAAGATACAAGAAACGACTCAGGGTGGTTTGGACTTGTGTATGGAATGGATCCGGAAAGATAATACATACAAACACGTGCACCAAGGAAAGGGGGGCAAGAAAGCACTGGATTCACGGTGGTGAAAAAAGATCTCCAACAAAAATGGCGACAAAAAAAGGAAGCGGTGACGCTGGCCGCAAGACAGCAATCGGTGAAAATATCTAATATGGCCATCTTGTTTCTCAAGTCGAAAGGGTGCTACAGAAAAGGGAGACTTATTACCCAAGAATGCCAGGAGAAAAACAGTACGATAAAGCATCGACATCCGCAAGGGTTTGGTTCTTGATAATCTGCACAAAAGTAGAATGTGTAAATGTAGATACTGTGTACTGTGTTTGTAAGGGAAGGGGCGTTAGGTTGCTGTGTCCAACTGAACATGGGGAAGGCAATAAAAATGTTTCGTAACATTAATCCCGTAGAGTAACCACAGAGCATCCATATACTTAAAGTGTACAATGATACGAATAAATAATAACACAGATACAACAAAACACCAAAAAATGACGCTGAATTTGGGTGTGATGATGATACTACTTGGTGGTCATTGGTGAACTTTCCACCACTTTCCCCAATTGCCTTCTCGTATTTCTTTACACTGTCTATCTAATGGCTTGTTTATCATGTAGCATTTGTGGGGGCTAACGCCCCTCTCCTCCTCTCCCCCCTCCTCCTCGGCCCCCTCTCGCTGGCCTGCCGCCGATTGGGTGATTGGCCTCCCCGCACCAGCGTCCTCTCTGAGGGACATGGCTAGTGGCTGGCTCACCACCGCCTGGAGTTATCCCACCCACTCCCCACGTACACCACCCCAAATGCGGAGGTGGCTGCGTGCACGCGCGTGCCCGTGCAGGTGCACGCGCGTGCCCGTGCAGGTGCACGCGCGTGCCCGTGCAGGTGCACGCGCGTGCCCGTGCAGGTGCACGCGCGTGCCCGTGCAGGTGCACGCGCGTGCCCGTGCAGGTGCACGCGCGTGCCCGTGCAGGTGCACGCGCGTGTGATCCACACCTGTCCCTTCTATCACTTGACCACAGTCCCTATTCTCGATTCTTCTCGTAGACCCCAGATCGTTCCCCTTTTTGTCGCCCCTAGTCTCTTCCTTTGCTAATTCCCCTGTCATACCTCCTGTGCCCACTATGTAAATTAACATGTCATTACACCCCTGTGGCCCCTAGTTTCTTCCTTTGCTAATTCCCCTGTCATTACCCCCTGTGACCGCTAGTCCCCTGTACTGTATTTACATATCTAATCCGTCGTCTTTTCTCGACCAATACAGTTTTATGATTCATAATTGATATTCTTAGGTTTTTCCGTTTTATTTTACTTTTATTAATTTTAATGTTTTACCTACGTCACTTTACCGAAAAAAACCTAAGAATATGAATCCTTGCAGTCACGAAAGCTTCAAATCATAATTGATAATTTATTTTAATTCAAGAAAACTGAACTCTGCCGATTAGGCACATATCACGATCAGGCCCAAAATATAATAATGATGCCTCATTATTATTTATACTAGATTGTTTCGTATAATCTGCACGACGACAACTAGTTTAGTTTATTTGTATGTGTTTAAGTGATTTGTTTACCTTTCCTATACTTTGCACTCCTATCGTGTTTTTTTCGTAATGTTTTTTGTTGTTGTAACGTTCTGGCCCGCCCCTACTGAGCATCTGTTAAAAAAACGTTGTAAATAACGATTCAGACTCTTTAGATTTCAGAACACGTAAAATGCTTTCCCGCAAAATGGGTCCTCCGGTTTTCCCTCCACATTTAGAAACATGTATTGAATTTACTTTGATTATTTTGGTGCAAAAAACGTCCAAATGATGATGGGCCACTTTGTTGAGCTATCATTTGTGGCCAGGTCGCTTCTGAAAAAAAAGTTAACACCTCAGTGGGCTTTGCCTGGTAAGATGGGGATGGTTTAGTTTTATTTGTATGTGTGTGGGTGATTAGTTTACCTTCCTTGTACTTTGCGCTACTATCATGTTTTTGTAACTGTTGTTTAAACGTTCTTAACCCATGCCTCCATCTGGACATCTGTGAAAAATAGCTTTATAGCTCATCGGATTCTATTTGCCGAATAGCTGTCAACCCATACAGTTTACCCGTATTGTTATACAGGGAAATTGAGTTTTCAGGTCCACGAGACATACAGCCGTTTCATTTACTAATGATGTGCTTCACTCGGATATTGACAAGGTCTTTGATATCCCTAACCTGACGACGGCTTGGGAGACCTTCAGGTACACGTTTCTCCAAATTCTTAACAAACATGCTCCATTGGTTAGATTTAAAATTAAAGGCAACTGCCCACCATGGTTTGATGCTTTTATTACTAAGCTAATGAAAACTAGGGACAAGGCTTGGGCATGTGCTCAGAAAAGTAATTTGGTCAATGACTGGCTAGAATACAGGATTTTAAGGAATAGATGCGTAAAAAAAATGCGTCATGCAATAAATGCTTACTTTTCCTCCACTCTCCTGAAATTACATGGCAATGCCAGGATCTTCTGGAAAACAATGAAATGTATCGAAAAGGCATCCAACACAGATAATCTGCCCGTTGTGCTTAACCGAAATGGGGACTATTTTTCAGTCCCAAAATAAAAAATTTCAGTCCCAAAAAATAGTCGACAGTTTTAACCTTCATTTTTCTGAAGCTGGTGATCTTTTTGATAATGTATTGGGAGTCACCCCTGCTCATGCAATTTCCAATACCCCTGTCCAAACACATTTGTACAGTATTTCACTTTACCCGCGATCAGCAGGCACACTCCGTTACGCTTCCGCATACGGGTCACATCACAGATGTGACGTCACAGCTCACTTTCCGTGCAACATATATGCATTATTGAGCCCCCCCCCCCTCCCAAAAAAATATAGTATACAAGAGTATTTTTTTTATATAGTTTTTGCATGGTGTAGTCTGGAAAGTACCCACATGGCAAACTTGAAGTTTGTTGCATGTCGGGAAGTACGCTAAACATTTTGAACAGACACATATTCACAAATGTCCCTTTTATATATATAGATATAAATGAAACTGAAATAGGGCAACAAAAATATTTGTCCATTTGCTTGTGTTTCTCACTTGTGATAGGTCTGAATTGGTCTGTAATAAGGGGTTGATAGGTTTGTTGCAGTATAAATAAATACATTTCGATTTAAAGCTTTCGTGACTGCAGGGATTCATAGTATTGGTTCTTTCGGTAAAGTCACGTAGAAGGGAAAGAATAAAAGAATTAAAATTTTATTTTATTATTTCACTTCTACGTGACCTTACCGAAAGAACCAAGAATATAAATAAATATTCTGATTCTGATGCCCCCCCCCCGTCAAAGTGTCACGTGCTCCCCGAGACGCGCGCTGATTGGCTCTCTTGCTGACCCATTTCTTGCCTTTGGGTGGCGACCACTTCCGTTGTTGTCGTGACCTCGAGTCACCCCGCCCGACGCGCTCGGTGCCCATGCGAACTACCATATCCGATCTCTCTCCGCCGGTCGTCTATGCGAACTATCACAACCAATCGCGCCGGCCGTTGTAAATGCTAGTGCGGCTAGACCCCACTCGCTGCGGAGTGACGTCACCTTCCGGGCTGTCGCAAGCGCCAACGACGGCGCTTGGGGCGTCGGCTCGCCCTAGAAAACACCGCGCGTCCATCCGTCAACATCGGTCGCGATAGGGCGGCGAAGCGACCTCCAAACGCGGCCACATCGGCGACAACCGTGAGGTGAGCGATGCGAGGAGGGGATGGCGGACGCGAGACGCCAAGGGGGGTGGTGGGTTGAGGCCTAATGGTGCCCGCAGCTAAGGTCGCAAGTTGTCAGCGTTTTAGCACTGTTATGATGTTGACATTACGATGTTGACACTCGTGTACTTCGGTGGTGGAATCGTTCGTAGCATATTCTAGGATGATCGTATCCGAGCAGCAGAGGTCGCAACCGGGTACCCGATACCCGTACCCTACCTGATACCCGGCTATCCGTACCCGGCCGGGTACGGGGGTACCCGTTTGCGACCCTGGTGCGGCCGGGTACGGGTAAGGAATCAAAACCCGTTTGCGACCTCTGCCGAGCAGTGTGTGACTCGAGGAGATGGAGCGATGGAATCGCTTCGTGCCTCTGTATTTGGTGGGTTACATCCCAGGATCAGAGGGGGTGTCTGCAGCCATCGGGGGCATTGGGGGGGGACCTTCGTCCAGCAGTTAATTGCTGATGATGATTGTGGTGGTGGTGTCAATCCACTGCTAGATGAGGGCCTCCCCGTGGGTTGCTTAACCAAGTCTCACGCTGGTCGCAGTGTGGGTTTTAAAGGCGGGGAGTTGACACGAACTACAATTTATGTTTTTGCTGCTCTCTGCTGATCCCCTACCCACACTGATTCGCAGCCTGTAACTATCTGCGCAGATTTCGACATCTGACTCGCCTTCTTTGTAGGGCTGAGGTTTGATGTAGACGAGGGGTGGGGAACCTTTTTTCTGCCAAGGGCCATTTGGATATTTATACCATCATTCGCGGGCCATGCAATGATTTTGTATACGTCTTTGGGGTTCTCCTTTTACAATTCATCGAGACCAACTTACGTCCCAATTTTTTTTTCTTAATTCTGGCTTTAGCTCGGCATTGTTTGGTTTAGACTGCACTAACATTGGTTGGAAACGTGACCATGCGTCACCACACTGATCGGTGTGGGTTGGTGAAAGAATGCAGTACCTATTTTATTGGCCTTATTAATGCCTTTTATAATTTCCATTAATAAATAATTAAATATTGCTTTAAGAGTAATTGCAACAGTTAAGTACTTGGTTACCACTAACAGCAGAGTGGTAACAAAGTAATGTTAATCATAAATAATCCGAACTTAAGTTGAACTGAAACTAAAGCCAGTGACAGAGACAACCTGTCATGTATTACAATAAACAAGTCCAGCATGCAGATGCGTCTATATGCTCACTTATTATATAGGGGGACCCCACTACAATACCTTAATAGGGATAAATTAGAGAACTCGGTTTTGTAATTCAAAGCCTTGACATCTCTCCAATCTAGCTCATCACACTTATTGAGTCAACACTTTCTGGATACAATTGCCCAACATAGACGGTGCGATTTGTTTACATCATTCAATGATAATTGAGAAAAAAACTAAGTGGGTAATTGTAAACGAGTGCAGTGTCTACTTAAATGGATCACCTTGGTGAAACTGCATTATGATATAACCACGATTACTTTAGTACATAGAAAATATATATTAGTCCATGACATTGTTGCAAATGGTGGGCAACCTGCAAGACCGCATGCGGTCCATGGAGTTTCCCATTGTGGCCTAGTATATTTAGGCTTATGTGCGTGCACGAGCACGATTTAAAGTTTGCAGCCCATGTGGCTGTTCATGTGGCCCACAAGCTAGTCTAGGTTGCTCATTGCTGCCTTATTGGCTTAGCAGACTAATAATATCGAACATCTTTTAAGAAAGCAAACTGGACCTGTTTTGACATTTTGCATCTCATCACAGGTTTCAATTTGAGACTCCAGAAGGTTGAAACCAGCTGACTGAAGTTTGCCTATGAGAAGTTTTACTGTACTTGTTAACCAGCGGAACAAAAGAGAGATGCAAATCAAAAGTCTGTATTCAGTGGTCTTGTGTTTAAGGACAAAATGGGTAGGTGTATAATGTGTTTACATTTTGTATTTAAACTAACGAGAGACCTTTCTAATTTTATTTTTAGAATGACTCTTCATCTTCAAAAGATGCTTATTCCCATGCTATTTTGCATTCTTCTTGGAGCTCTACATGTCACTGCACAAGGTAAAAGGTTTTGTTGCCGTTCTAGTCATTCAATTGTATTTTGTGCATATATAAAATAGACAGCATGGAACATCTTGGCCAATTAATGTACGAACAAAGTTGAGGTCTCTATTTGTTTCCTGTACTAGGGTGTGGCCTGATTGGAAATAGCTAAAATTGTAGCAATTTTTACAATTTATAATCATTTACAGCCCCTTTGTTAATCCACGGTGAGATGGTCATGCCATGTTGGTCATGGAGATTGTTTGACCATACTTCACTATTACGGTCTGTGTGGGTTGGTGAAGGGGATGCCCGGGACTAGTAAAGATGTCACTCGCCATGTGGCTAGGAATCCTAATCAGGTCATCACTACGTTTGAAGCACAGTGCTCCATCCCAATGAGCCCCCGCTCAACTAAAAAACCTCAATAATGTTTCAACACTGAAGAGCTTTCCTTGAGAAGTCCGATTTTATAGACCATTTTGTGTGAATACGGTGCCGATAATTGCTACGTGTTTTAGTGTGGAAAACAAGACTATATATTTTAATGAGTATTTCAGGTAATAAACTGGTTTCAACATTCATCTGAGAGTCTCCTGAAGGAATGTGTAGACTTTGGGTCAGTTATGTATTTATTGTGGGTGGTGGCTCTGTGTAAGTTCAGTGTAAGTGTGCATATATGTATGATCCTGGTGAGTACATTCAGATCTATTTGTAATAATCCGGTTAGATATTGGTGTGGCAGAGTGCTTGGTTAAGAATTTAATTCATGACCATCTCATTTGTGAGTTTACTGCACATCCATAACTTCAGTTTTGATAAAATAAATACCACATTGGTGCTATGCAGATGTTGTGGGTTCGAATTAGGTGCACACACACGCAGCTTGGAGGCAACACTATTTATTAAACGGTAAGTAACATAACGCTGTACATGAGGTGGTGACCACCTTCCTCAACTCACTAACACTCTGGAACGCGACACAGACTGGACCAGGCAGGCAACAGCCTGCCTGGCCCAGGACGACGACCCATGATGTCTTCACTTCGGAGTACAGTACAACAGCCTCGCTCTGCGTTCACACCACGCTTATATCTGCTTTGGCGTGGCTGGCTCCGCCCCGGCGTGGCTGGCTCTTTTCAGGCCACGCCTCCCTTCCCAGGACACGCCTCACTTCCCCCACCTCTGGGAAGGTCCGGATCCCTTCACCACGTGACCCCCCAGGCACCCCCTTGGGGCCCCCAGCCTTCGTACGGGCCGACACAGTAGTGACCGTTCTATGTCACTACATCACCCCCCCCCTGTATAAACACACAGCCGTCCCCGGCTGTAACACAACTGTAAAACATCGAAAAGGTGTGCCTCCGAACCAGCAACATCAATAAATGACCGGCGACCGATAAGAAATACAATCACGTAATATATACAGAATCGACGAGGGTAAAAGGGAACCGCATAGAAAACGGGGAATTAACAACGAATATACATGAAAACTGGCTAACCCACTTACGCTCCAGCACAGCCCCCCCCGTGAGAATCAAGCATGTGTAGTGGTGGTGTTGACGTGCGCCGACTGTGACAGTGATGGATCACGGGGCGGCGCGAGGTGCGGGGTTGGGCACGCGTTGTGGGCGTGGTGTGGACGCGCGCGCCGGGAGTGACAGATGACGGGGCGGCGCGGCGTGGGTGCTGAGGCACGCTGAGATGTGGGAAAACAGGATCGTAGCCAGCGCCCAGTGATTGGTCGAATAGGATGGGTGCTCGCAGCGACGTCCGCAGGTGGGGTATAAAGGGGGACGCGCGAGAGCACTCGGGGAGAGTTACCCAGTTGAAGACCAGAAGACGGAGCTGAAGACCTAGTGCCCCGAGACCCCTAGTCCCGCCGTCCTTGTAGGGACCGGGGCCCTGTGTGGCTCGGAGGCGAGACTGTGGGACCCGGGGTCCGACGCCCACGTGGGTCGGGCTGGGGACCCACAGTCAAGACGGATACCCCGGGCAGGGAGTGTCCCGAGTAGCTCAGTGGGCGTTAGTCGCCAGGGTAGCTAAGTGGGTGTTGGTCACCCGAGTAGCTCAGGGGCGTTAGTCGCCGAGTAGCTAAGTGGGTGTTGGTCACCCGAGTAGCTCAGTGGGCGTTAGTCGCCGAGTAGCTAAGTGGGTGTTGGTCACCCGAGTAGCTCAGTGGGCGTTAGTCGCCAGGGTAGCTAAGTGGGTGTTTGTCACCCGAGATACTAAGTGGGTGTTTGTCACCCGAGATACTAAGTGGGTGTTTGTCACCCGAGATACTAAGTGGGTGTTTGTCACCCGAGATACAAAGTAGGTGTTAGTCACCTGTGAACGAGTTTGGTAAAATAAAGAGTGTGTTACCCGTGAAGTCGTCTCCCGCCGAGTTACTACATTACACATGCACTGACATGTGAGTGTGGCCATTGGAACGACGGCGTAGGCAATGAGCAAGGAGTCTGAGAGGCATGTAGAGCAGCCAGTCTTCAACGAGTCCATGTGGCCGGGCCTGGGGAACCAGAAGCGGCCCAAAGGGCATGGCCCCTCCCCCCAGGAGTCAGAACAGGAGGAGCTGGAGTAGCTGACGCATGCTCCACTCCCCCCCCAGTCCATAGCCGGTCGGCATAACCGGTGACTCCAAGGTGCCAGGTAGATACTGCCTCCTGTGACGAGAACCAAACCCTCCTGAGGCATCACTCAACGAACACTCGCCTCCGCTCTTCGGACATGACAGTCACCCGTTAGCACCCCCCCCCGCCTTTTCGACGTGGCGTCACAACCAGTAGCACGCGTCGGCCATATCGAGGGGGGGAATTTCCATGTTACCACCCCACTTCTGACACCAAATGTTGTGGGTTCGAATTAGGTGCACACACACGCAGCTTGGAGGCAACACTATTTATTAAACGGTAAGTAACATAACGCTGTACATGAGGTGGTGACCACCTTCCTCAACTCACTAACACTCTGGAACGTGACACAGACTGGACCAGGCAGGCAACGGCCTGCCTGGCTCAGGACGACGACCCATGATGTCTTCACTTCGGAGTACAGTACAACAGCCTCGCTCTGCGTTCACACCACGCTTATATCTGCTTTGGCGTGGCTGGCTCCGCCCCGGCGTGGCTGGCTCTCTTCAGGCCACGCCTCCCTTCCCAGGACACGCCTCACTTCCCCCACCTCTGGGAAGGTCCGGATCCCTTCACCACGTGACCCCCCAGGCACCCCCTTGGGGCCCCCAGCCTTCGTACGGGCCGACACAGTAGTGACCGTTCTATATCACTACACAGAGACCACCTGCAATGTGAACATGACTCATTATGAATGTGTCTCATGGCGCTACACTGTCTCATGCTAATAATATAATCACGTTTCAGAATGTGCACCCTTGTAAGTTGCACTGATTTTTAGCTATGAAACTGTGGAGTGGCCAAAGTATTGGCAGTTGCTGTTTTAAATTAATTGATTAATTGTGATGTTGATGCATACATTTAATAGTGTGTTTGTTTCATCAGATGGATGTGGACCACCACCAAGAGTAAACAATGGACGACCGGTTTCGACGAATACATTTTTTCCTGTGACTGAATTTGTGCAGTACAAGTGCAATTCTGGTTATTCTCCATCAAAAAACTCATCATTACGTCTGACGTGCGTGGCCAATGGGACTTGGGAAGAGCTAAACTATTGGTGCGAGCGTAAGTATTGTTCATTTTACCTTGACATCGCGGGCGACCCTTTGCTGGTCTACTTTACCACACCAGGAGGATTTCAGTGCAACCATGGATTAATGAATAAGGCCCAGCATCGAGGAGCATAAGCTACGTGGAGCTTAATCCCCAAAACAGAATGGTTAGACGTTTTGTATGAGCTACAGATTAACACTGATTATACAAAAGCAGCAGGAGTCATGGGAGTGCATGAAGCAGTGGCATGGATTGGTTGTATTTGCTGATGAACACATATGAAAGCAAAGCATGATAGTGCTTATATGTTGCATACTGAATGATTACTTTTTGGAATGTGTGGATTAAAAGGGTGCATCAGCAAATTGGAAGTAAAGCCGGAATCAAAACGAGTAAATATTTTGTTCCAAAAACGGTATCATTTGTTTATTTTATAGCTTGTGAAGTTTGCATTACCCCATAATCACTTTGGTGTAAATGGTCTGCTTGGAACTTCACAACACAACCACATCGATTCATGGGGATTGCTATGAAGCATGTGTATTATTCTTGCTTAATACGAGTTCTTTTATAATTACAGGTAAGCAATGTTCTCCAAAACCTATTGACCAAGGCTCTTACACTGGCGGCACCTTTTTCGGAGATACCGTTACGTATACGTGTGATGTTGGGTGAGTATTATACTTTTTGCAGCACATTTGCTTTGCCTTGGTTATCTTATTGACTATCCCATTTTCATGATTTTTATTTAAAAAAATTTGTTCTAAAAAGTTGCCTGTTGAACTGGTACCTTAGATTCTGGGTTCGAATCCAGGCAGCCGGCTGTGATTATACTACTCTACGTGTAGTGAGTTAGTTGTTAGTCACAGACCGATCACCAATAACTTTGCATAAAACCATAACTAAATATGCTTCCACACTTCATTTTGGTAGAATTCGGCTCCCAGAATAAAAAATATAAATTTTACTGTAGTGTCTAGTCTCACTCTCAGTAGCAGAGCGAATGGAAAAGTACACCACCACCCCCAACTGTGTCGACCAGGGGACAATTGAAGTAATATGCATTCCCGTGAACCGTTTTCTAACACGGAGGGTTACATTGCTCTGTGAGAGATCTGAATGGATACTTCATTCCATTACATGATACATCAAATTTTAGCTACTGTGCAGTTTACTGCTAGACAGCCAGTTTATATTTATTCTCATGTCCATATCCATTTTCCCAGTATGTTACCCCCAGCTTCACACACTACCATCACCATTACCACACGCTGTTTTTTAGCTTTCACATTTCAGTTTCAACCCCACGCGTTGTTAGCCTACACATTTCTAATTTACTGCCCCCCGTAGCATAACAAAATGCGGCTTAATCCTAGCTTGCTTATCTACTTCCACCATTTACATCACAAAGCCTCAGTCTCGCCTCAAGTCGTTGCCTCCCAGTACACCCCCGGTGCCTCATCTTTGCCTCTCAGCCCACACCCCGCCCCCACACCCACCATGGCCCTCCCCTCATCCCCCCCCCCGCGACTATATAATTCCTTGTCACAGCCATCTCTGAGACACACTGAAGCGGTTGTGTTTTTGCTACATTGTCCCCACCTGAAGAAGGACGCTTGTGTTGCGCCCGAAACGTCATTATTTAATTTAATTTGAGTTGTTTTCATTCTATTTAATTTCATTTATTTCAAATTTTTTTACCTACGTGACTTTACCGAAAAAAACAAAGAGTATGAATCCTTGCAGTCACGAAAACTTCAAATCTAGAAAGAATTGTGATAAGTTTGGGAAATTATATCAAAAGAAAATTGTTCTGAGGCATAAAAATTTGTGAACAGGATGTACATCATTTGCGGCCTGGAGCATGGTTTCCTGTTTTGTTGTTCTGCAGGTATGAGCTCACAGGAAAAACATACCAACTTACATGCATGGCTGATGGGACTTGGAATCCAGTGGATCCACCAGATTGCCAGCGTATGTGATACCATTTACAGCTGTTTTATGTTCACCCGTGCATTTGTACTTAAGATGGCTGTTATTACAGTCTAATCCAAAGGCATGTAAGTGTAATTTTACTTGGTTGTAAAAAATAAACTGTTTTAGGAGAAGTCTTGTATAATGTTTGAGGCAAGTAGCAATTAGTTTAAAGTGTTTTGGTGAATGTAGCATCCTAAAAGATACGAAACGAGCAGCATCTTCTTTTAAGCTGGGAATAGCATTCTGCCATCCTTATTTATCAACAGATTAATTGCACCCATTTTGTATGTATTCCCTTTGCATCTTACACCATATTAGCAAGAACTCAGAAATTAAGCAATGTAGGCCTCCAATTTGTATTCAAATAATATCTTTCACCTGCCACAAGGATTGGAAATTAAGTCCATGCTGTAATTTACTTTCGGTCGCGTTAACTTCGGTGTTAATGCTTTTTATGTAACCTTTGAGTTTAATAAATTAACCCATGACCTTTAAAAAATCATGTTTATTTATTCTGCTCTGATACAAAAATCCTAGCCTGTTTCATTGAAAATTGAATAAGCAATTGTTTTGTCTGCAACGTTCACATCAATTTCTTGTTTTTGTTCACAGCTGTCTCGTGTCCTGAGATAGATGCTACTGAGAAATTGGTGTTTCAGCTGTCACTCCAATATCAATACCAATCAAGGGTTACTTATAGTTGTGAGGCTGGCTTCTCACTTATAGGAAACTCATTTCAGGACTGCTTGGAGAGTGGCACATGGTCTGCATCCAAGCCCATCTGTAAAGGTATGGGACCACATGGCCGCCTTGCCTCATTCACTGGCTAGAAAGCATCTACAGTTACATGGATTAGAATATAGGCTGGTAAATAACCAGGAAGAGTTTAGTTTTTAATGCATTTGAAATGTAACAATGTTTTTGTTATCCTTCGTCACATTTAAGTCAACATACAAAATCATGGTGGTGGAAAGCCACATATGAGACTCCTTTTCCCATACTCTGCTTTAGCAAACGTACTCTTCCCGACCAATGCAAGTCTCTCTAGCTTTGGAGCATCGTGCTTCACTGAGTTTTTCCTTGCACCCATCGGGTTAGTTCGATAAATAGCTTCTGTGGTGCCTTTTCTATATGTATTCATGGGAGTGGTGGCATAGTAGATAGTACACAGCGCAACATTCCTTACCACCGAAGTTTGATTCTATCCATGAAGCGCCACTATATGAAACTATCTTGTCTCCCCTAGGTCAACATGGCTAAAAATGAGTGATATAGTAAATACTAAGCATCTATGGTCGTGACCACATCACTCCCTCGAGTGCCATACTGCCAATAATAGGTGCATACTAAGAGTTATTGTCCCAGGTGTCTGGTGAAAAGTACAGTTTATTTCGTGTGCTCATGTATTTGTATTATTTGTGTGTGTGCGCGTGTATGCTTTCTTTAAAAGATGTTAAGTGCACGACACCTCAATGGGACATCAACCACGGCCAAGCGATGAGTGAACGTAAAGAAGTATATAAGTACAAAGATATTGTGAGATACCAATGTTTAGCAAACTATCGGGCTGAACCAAGTGAAATCCAGTGCACCGAGAACAACGAGTGGTCTGCCACGGTCAACTGTGTCTGTAAGTACTTGTGCTCATTTTGAGTAGAACAGTCACATTTCTTCCTTTATTTCTCCACAATACAACAGTTGTCATGTTACACGTGTTATTGCACAGGTGTGTGATTGGTTGATGAATTTGTTAGAACAGAGCTTTTTTAATAATAAACAATTTAGAGTGCGCAAATATTTCCCGAATCGGACGCATTGTTGCATTGAGAGAACTCGGGAGTTGCCAGGACAGGGCTCAAAGTTCCTCACATGCCAACCTTGAACAGTTTGGCATGTGAGGTTTGCCTTCTGCACATGTGCAGTGGAAGAGTCCCAGATGGTGGGTACAATGGACAGAGAATTATTATTAGTTATGTTAGTTTACTAAAGTCAATCAAGTGAGAAGTGTGTAGAGGTATGGCAGGGGAAACCTTGAAAGAGCTCAGTGTCACAAAAGCAATTTTATACTGTATCCATGATGTCACCAGTGCAAAATTTGAGTGAAGCCATATGGCCACACCTAATGCCAAGGACCGCACGTGACGAGTTGTTTTGGAGCTACTATAGTTTGTTGAGGTGTACTTCTGATGTCCTGAGGTAAGGATGGCGTTGCAGTAATTTAAGCGAGTGTGTACAATCCTAAAATAAGAGTTTGCTGTGGGAAAATTGGGCGAATGTGCCCTAGGCCCCTGAGGTGGTGGTGGCAATGTCTTTATTGTGTTGAAGATGTGGTTGTCGAGTGATAATGTAGAGTTAAAGGTGATGCTGTTGCCTGGTGCTAGAAAAATAACTATAGGTTTGTTGGCGTTTAATAGGAGGTGGTTTGACCAAAACCAGTGTTGTAAGGTTGAGCTACAATTTGCAAGGTACAGTGGGCTTCAAGTGAATATTAGAGTGGAGTATAATTGAGTGTCCTTGGCATAGGTATCGTGGTTTGTGCCATGACTGTCAATGAGGCGACCAACTGGGGAGATGAAGATTTAAAAATAAAGGATCCAGGACCGATCCCAGAGAAGGAGACACCTGCAGTGGATATGATGACAGGTTGAGGACTTGTGAAACTTGGTATAAGACCTTCAGTCCAAGATATTAGGTGACCCACTGTATAGTTGTGCCCCGAAATCGGATTCTAAGCATTCAATTAAAATATTGTAGGCCAACTATCGACTCTGGTTCCATCATTGCTCTAAAGGCTATGATGTCAGTGGTCTTGACAAAAGCAGTCTCGATAGAAAGTGGGCTGGGTGGTAGACAGAAGGGGACAGAAATTGGGGGATGAAGTAATGTAATTCTGAAAAGGGTGAGGCACTGCAGGAGTTTGGAGATGGTTGATAATTTGGTAATAGAGCGTTAGTTTGCAGTGTCCTCGGTCAGAGCTCGGTTACTTTAGGAGAAGTGGCAATTTTGCCGGTGTAAGTGATAGAAGTAATAGACTCACTAGTCGGCAGCATTAGCAACATATGAAATTACATTTATTCTATAGTTTAGAATAAGGTTGAGAACCTTGGTGTAACGGGTGGGAGGGGGCAGAGTATAGAATAACGGGCGAGATAAGAAATGGCTGGGGATTGATCATAACAGACTAAAAGAGATTCCCTGGAGGTGATGCTGGTATTCTCCTTAAAAATGTATAGAATTTTTAAGAGTGATTAAAGACTCGCCCAGGTGATTGCGCCACGTCGTCTAGTGATTGTGATGGAGAAGGGCATTTAGCATGGATCAGAGTCAACGCGGATGGTTTTCTGCAAAATGTATGCATTCATTTATGTATGATGCGCGTGAGGCCATGTTGAGCTTGTTGGTAACTTGACTGGGTAAGACGGTATGTTATGCATCTAGTATCAAGTCCAGAGTGCAAGTAGATCGTTTTCAGTTGGTGTCTGCTGTGCTTTGATGCAGTAGCTGCTGCCTAGACTTACCACTTGTCATGAGTGTCATGAGAGAAATGGGTGCTGCAGGGTTTTAACGGATGCTAACATGTCATTGACGTGTCTGCGGCTGAGGTGAAGTCGATTGACGCTGATTGTGGTGTCGGATGTTGAATCAAAAGCGGTGGAGGATGTTGGTAGCTTCTCTTCAATGTGATGTCGCCTCTGCAACGAGGGAGACATAAGTGATACACTCCACTGCTCCTGGTGCAATTGTCTGGCTTGGCCACCTGAATGTGAAATTAGAGTTATTGCTCTGCATCTACATCGGCAGCCATTCGTAACAAGAAGAATGTGGTGTAGTTCAAGCAATCAGAAATGAGAGTAATTGGGGATTTTCTAGAGCGCTTGGACAACTATGAGGTGGATATATTTTCCTCTCAAACCACGTTTCTGCCAATACCCACACTTGCTGCTTTCACCTTTTCTATATTTACAAAATTGGTCCCCTCATCCTCATTGCAGCTAAATGCCCGATTCACTCCCTCGTTTAAACTCTCCTTGACTACTATTTTTCTGACTTTCTACCTACACCTTCACTCTCCAACGTACAAAATGCCGCGGCCCGGATGATTTTTAGCAGTTGTAAAGAAAATTCGTTTTCAATCTAGATAAAAAATTGCATACTACCAGTGGCTTCCTTATATCGGAAGGAGGAGCGTTTTAGACGGCCGCAGAAACGCATCTGAAAGCGCTGCAAGGATGACTGGAGTTTCCTTGATGGTTTATGCTCCTTTATAAGATTAAGAGACTGGGAATTATAAGTGATTTGAGTTGACATTTGTAATTGGGCTCAACTATTAGGTCCAGTGTGCTGTCAACCCGTATTTGACACGCGAGTTGGTCCGTCATTAACCATTAGTTGATTGTAGGAGGTAAGGATATCGCCAAGCTGATAATTGAACTCCACAAACGAGGAGCCGGGGAAATTAAGGTCACTGGTGTCAATAAAGCCGTGATCACTGCTGAGAACGGAGGTCTAGAAGGCTGGAAAGCTCGGTCAGGAAAATGTCTTTTACTTTCTTGTAGGCAGTACAGAATACGTAGTGAGTGATGATTGGAACCAGGGACTAAACGAGCAGACTATAACTCTAGTCTAGTGTGCTAGTCTTTTGTTTAGCTGTAATGAAATCTTGAAATGTGCCTTTTGTTCACACCTCGTGATTCTTAGCACTCAACTTCTATATCCACCCTGGCAGCATAACTGATGGATCCAGAGCTGTGGTTTGTAACAGGCAGGAGGGTGTTTTGATCATACTTCACCATGCTGGTCAGTGTAGTAGGTTGGTGAAGATGCCCAATATGGGAACACAACACCACTCATGCGAGGTGTAATCATACTCGAGTGTATTTCATCGTTAATGACAATAACCACTGCCATAGCTACACATATTACTCTGCTTACAGTGGGCTATAAGCACAATTACAACACGTATTTGAAATAAATGTTATTGTTCAGTGAGCTGAATATATTTAAAATATGAGATTGGAGAAACAACAACATAAAGATAAATACTGAAAGTACTCACCATCTCAGGTTTGCTGAAATTGTGATTACTTTGACCACGCAATCTTTGGAGAGACACAACTGGAAAACAAAATCGTTTGCTATGTCTAGGGTATAGCAAACATGGCTCAAAATAATGAAATAGAGATGAGCAAAAACAGAATGGAGCGCTTTTTGAAACAAACTAGAATTATAATGAAAAGCGGCATACTAGTGTGCCTTAAGAATATGTTCAATCCGTACATATTTTCTGCCTTGACAAATTCACCAAAACGGACTGACAAAGAACGTGGAACAATAGCTGAACATATGAGTTAAACGTGATTGCCATAAGTAGTGCATTTAAAATGTACATCACTGTGTGATGGTCTCAACCTGCATGGGAAAAAAAGACCTTCCCCGCCGTGTATTAGAGCGCTGGCTTTAATGGGTCAATCATAGGAAACCTATTTTTACGTACAGAGCTGAAGTTGACATTGAGGACTTAAAATATCAACAGGAGGTAGAGCCAGGAGTGGAAGAAAGGCCAGAAATAAAGTATGAACCGTTTTCTCTGCTGCAGTTACTGGCTGCCGCAGCCCTCCGCTGATTGGCAATGGTGACGTGGTGCAACCGAAGTCGAAGTATGCCATCGGTGACTTGGTGTCCTACAAATGTCGCGAAGGCTATCGGTTAGAGGGCAGTGAAACGGCTACTTGTAGGGAAAAAGATCAGTGGACACAGCCTCCAACGTGTGCATGTAAGTAAACGACAGGAGTGAACTCTTATTAGGGATGAGTTTCGGGTTAAGAAATTTAAACTAAAAATGTTTAAAGGACTTTTTCAGATATTTTATTTTTGAATCGGTACATTATATATAACAACCGTGCCATATGAGAAACCTGCGCTAACCTGAAACCTGAATCCAAAATATTGTAACTGGGCCAGATTAAAATAAATCGGAAATCCATCCCTATCAATGATGAACTCCATGTCTATTCATCAGGTAATACATCTAATTGCAAAGAATTGAAAGTTTTTGCGCGAGTTTTGTTACTCCATTAAATTTGCAGTGATCTTGCTAAACTGACAATGTTTGAGCTGAAAATGATAGCTCCCTATTTTAACAAACCCAGAGTGGATTCTGGGATGATGAGTTCAATTGCATCAAAGTCCAATGTGCACCGATATACAGTAAGCCATTAATATTCTTGATTTTTATAATTGCTTTTGCACATTAGCCACACATCTGCAAATTGGTTCTTTCGGTAAAGTGACTTTACCGAAAGAACCAAGAAGATGAATCCCTGCAGTCACGAAAGCTTTAAATAGTAATTTATCCATTGATATTTGCACTTTTAAATGTTTATGTTCATAATTATTAAAGGTAACTTAAAATTAGATTTGATCTAGATTAGAAGACTGCAGGAATCCATACTCTCTGGTTCCTTCGGTAAAGTCACGTGGGTAGAAAATAAAAATAAATCACGACGTTTCGGGCGCAACACAAGCGTCCGTCATCAGCGCTAGGGAGAGAGAGAGAGAGAACGCGAAGCCGGGGGGGGGGGATGGGCGGGGCTGGAAGTGGGAGGCTGGGGAAGCTGGGGCTGCGGATATGATGGCAACAACCATAAAGACCATAAGTTAAATACTAATCCTATAGTGTTTTCATTAATATATAAACATTGTTTATATATTTACATTTGAACTATATATATTTATGCCCCTAAACCTATTTTCCTCAAAAGCTTTGAGTATGAATATTGGTGAATTTAATATTCATGCCATTCTCCAGAAACGTCACCCACGCAATATTAAGGGTTCACTGTACCAAGATCACAAAGCTCTCATTCGAGTTTATATATTGAAACATTGGCTTCTGTTTGAGAAGAAATCTTGATGCTCACCAAAACATGACCATACATGTCACCTAAGATTGCAACAACGTAGCTAAGCACTGTGATATTTCTCAAGGAGGATCTGATTATTTGGAATGCTCCGATTCCCTTTTGCATTTTTACTATTTATATTTCCACGTGCCATGCAGCGGTCACATGTGGCCCTCCAGCCACAGTCACCTATGGGAAAATAAAGGAACAAGCGAAGACTCTGTATGCATATGGAGACAAAGTGTCATACATGTGCGATGACACTTATCATCTGGTGGGAAATGGTGAAATTTCTTGCCAAAACAATGGGCAGTGGTCACCTTCACCTCGCTGTGTGTGTAAGTATTTATGGTGGCCAGGAACATATGTATGGTTGGCTGTGTAGCACATTTTACCTGGTCCATAAACCTACCTGCTCCATTGCTCTCCCAATCACATTGCGCTGCAGCAGCAGCTTTGATCAAAGCAAGCGTGGGCTCTACCTCGCGGTGTGTCCCGTCCTCCGCTTTACTCAAATGCTCAAGAATCCAATTGTGTTATTGCGTGAGAAAGTTGCATTTCGTAATGAGCATTGTTCATTGCTTATCTCGAATTGCTGAACTTGTAATTTTTACATCGAGTTGAGCTGCACAGACTGCAACAATGCGTTCCTTTTCAAGTTTGTTTAGGCACTCTTAACAAAATAACAAGAATTGAGTTGCTGTGTGTACATATCAATAGGTGTATAGAATCTTTGAGGTTTTTTTTACGTTTTTTTCAACGTGAACCCACTTCATGTGCACAGTATTAACAGGTACTTGGTGAATTCTGTCGGACATTAGAATGATAAAATGTGGAGTGGACACCTACGAGCTATCTGCCCATGGATCGTGATGATGATGAATGAATGACGCTGATGTATGAGAAACAATTTTCGCCGTTTACATGTTTTGGGGAGATTCTGTGTGTTCATGTGGATTTTTTCTCCATGGAATGTTTTGTAAAAAATATCCAAATGTTTTCGTTTTACACAGTAAGAACAACATCTCTTCCGCGCACGGAAGTTTCGCCTCAGTGTAAGAAACTTCACATTTTCTGGGTTTCACGGATTCTGGATTCATATTAGTGTTGTTGTGATATAATTTTGCACGATATGATATCAGATGTGACGATTATCGCGATATCTGTTTCCCATAATTTTGTAATTATATTTCACATGATTGTATTGTTTTTTAATCTTTCTGTACTTCCAGTATGAATAAAAATTACTTACGTTCTTCAACTGCAGATCCTTCAACTTAAGGCTTTCAGAAGTCATTACGCATTGCGACTTTAATATCTGCAGTGTACAGTTCTTTAGAATTGTGAACTCGGACCCATATATTTAAAGAGGGTCTTTGCCTAAATCATGTGGGTTCACCAGCATATATTCAAGCAAGCCTGCCTCTGCTGATGAGACTGACAAAGCGCATCCAGAGTTGTTATTGTATTGAATCGATGCATTATTCACTCCCTGAAGGCTGTCAGGCCGATGGGTTGTGTAAGTTTTATCTTATACTTTAAAGAAACAGATGTATGAAGGAGATTTATTATATAGATTTATACGTGTATTGCCTGCTTATCTATAATGCAGACGCTGTCAGTTACAAGTAAACTAATTAAACAATTACATGAAATGTGAAAATGATTACTTATAATCCCCATTCTCTCTTATGGCTATTCACGACTAATTATTGAGTTTATTTCATACATTTTGTTGGGAAATATAATACGTAATACATTTAAATTTAGCAACAATAATCATATACAGTAACAATATTTGGCAAAACGTATGATACATTTATCGTAAATCATATATTGTATATTACATCGTATTTCCTTATCCGCAGCAGCCCTAATTTACTCCACCAATGAATGATGTTTCTGTGCTTATTTTAGCAATGGGACATCCACGAGAGACAAATCTAATCTGAAATTGAGCCTCGCTTCCAAATTCCATTGCTGGAGTCTACATATTTTATTGCATCGGTATACTATATTACAGTCCACTTAATTAAAAGTTTTGAAATCGTGCCTTCTATATTAGAAGAACTCTCAGTGCTTATCCTAAGATTTGCAGTACCACAATGGGGCTTTACTTGTGACAGCAGGTTAAAATAACACATTACAAGGAGGGTGCCTTATCTGGAGTAAACCATTTCAGGTTAGGCTTCGCACAAATACTTTCAGCTCATTGCATTATCACTGTTTTTATGTTTTCAGGTTCGTGTGATCGACCCCCTGGGATTGAAGACAGAGAAGGACATGACAAAGACAAGCCTACATATGTCTGTGGATATAGATTCTCGTACAAGTGCAGGACATGTTACTTTCCAGTTAACTCTGAAATTACTTGCCAACAGAACAAGCAGTGGTCACATTCGCCTGACTGTGCGTGTAAGTATATGCGGTGGCCCGGAACATGATGTATATCACATTTCAGCCTTGTCCAAAAGCCTGCCCGGATGCATCTCTCCACTCTCTTGTGCTGATATTGTGCTCCAGCAGCTGTGAGAAAAGCGAGTGTGGGCTGTTCCTTGCAAGCACCATGATATCTGTTTTTAACTCTCACCTTGTTAACAACCATGACAACTGCCTTAGTCTCAGATTATAGTAAGCATTTTAGGCTTTCAGCGGTGGATTGGTCATGGCTTATTTGATATACGGCATAAAGTATTCTGTTGTATTTGAATTGCGTGCATAAAAATATTGCAGTGCTTTTGAACTGTATATTTGATGTGTCCCCAACATTACACTTGTATTGGGTGGGAGGTGCTGTCAAGAGGTGTGCTCATATGCTCGCTCTGCAACAAACAGACACTGGCTACTGGCAGCACAAATGGGGCTTCTAATTCGGCCTACAGATTTGGATTTGGTGAATTCTATGAAAGTTGCAAATATGGATTCAGATTCATCCCATTATATTATTTGCACGGTGGCGAGATGTTATCTTCCTCACCTGATTTGCAGGAGGTCGTCGGTTCGATCCCGACCCTGACGCATTTATATTTGCAGTTTGCATGTCCATGACGCATGTATATTTGGAGTTTTCATGTTCTCCCTGTCATTTTGTGGATTTTTCTCCGGGTCCTCCGGTTTTTCCTTCCACATTTAGAAACTTGCCTTTAGAGTATTTGGCCGCTATAAATTTCCACATGATGAGGCACTTTATTGAGCCACGATTTGTGGCCAGGTTTCTGAAAAATATGAATATAGCTCAGTGGGCTTTACCTGGTATAAAAAAAAAAACTTGCTAAAAATATTTCATCACCCTCTGACATATATACCCACATGGTGCGCACGCCTCAAATCCACCACGACCTTTTGGAATTAATCTTGATGACACTCCCAACCTGCATTTCTTCATGGTTGTCAGTAGATGACTGATACAGCAAGTAGGGTTTTTGACCTCTGGATAATTTTACACTCTAAAATCCTGCTTGAAGGGCTTGTTACTCAACAAGGCTTTCCAGAGTAAATAGTATTCTTGTTACGTGGGTGTGTTGCCTTATACGTGACGGCATAACACCACCCTATGGGAGAAACCCAGATTTATTCCCTATCAAATGATTTTCAGGTTGATCTGGGTGATGGAATTAATATTCACCAGTCCATATGACTTCCACCTGTACCCTCAAAATTAGCTTGAGGAAAGTCACTATGCATCAGCGAAAGAAGTGAACATTCTTAATTTAGGAGCTTTCGTGACTGCAGGAATTATTCTTTGGTTCTTTTCGGTTAAGTCACGTCTAAAAATTAAAATAACATATTACGACGTTTCGATTGCAACACAAGCAATCATCATCAGGTATAAAAGAAATAGCAACAAAAAATCTAACTAGAAAACTATAGACAGACATACAAGCAGACAGACATCACAACGGCACACAGAGAGAGGACACACATCGGCACAAAGAGAGGGGTTGTCTCTATGACGGTCCCTTAAATATAGAGAGGGGGGGCGAGAACGGAGAGAGGGAGGGGGCAGAGAGAATTAGCATATCAATGAGTGTACGCCAACGTACTGCTGCTGCAAGTAAGATGACAATGTGGAACGCGCACGCAAAATTGAAAACTAGGAGACAGGCACACGAAAATTAAATAACCCAGCAAAATATCGAAATGTGATGTAATACAACACAGAGAGTCGGTTAACACACAATTAACGCATAGCCTGGTTGATTACGTGTTTCAAAATTTGCTAAGTTAGAATTTTAAGTGTGAAAATTCCAAAGAGAGGACACAGGCAGAGAGAACAAATAGCCAGAAAGAAAAAGGATAAGCTTAAAACTTCCCCGTAGAAGTGGTTCAATCTTAATTGTCACATTCACTGCGTTGAGGAAGCTTCCAAAAGAAGTCTTATGGCTGGATGGATGAGTAGGCTGACCTCTGCACAAAGTGCACTGAAGTTCATGTAGGTATGTAGAATATGGTTATATGATATAAAATGTGTCTGGAGAAATATCGCTCTTTTTGTATGACAGGACAACAACGTTGGGATAACCCAAGAGTATGAATGGGGAATAGTATTTTATTTACTACAAATAGGCCCTGACTGGAGTGTCCTTTGAATACATTTGCCATCAAGTAAGAGAACCCTGTATTTTCCCTGAGCATTTTTTTTTTCAATCTTTTAAAACGGTTATAAAATGTGCATGAGTCGTACATGTTCCTTTAGCACGCTCTCATGGGTGCCAGGCACAGTCTTGTCATAGATTTATTAAAATATATACGCAGAAAGTATAAATGATTGAGTTCTATATAATGCGAATAACTGTCCATTTTTGTGCTGTTTTCTTTACAGTTGGAGCTACTTGCGTTGTTATCCCTGGTAAGTAATTTAATAATTAACACCACAAAACAAACAGCAGTGCAATCAAACAAGAGCTGATTAAAAAAAATTGATGTAAATTTTTAACAATATTTGAGCCGCAAGGAGAGAATGTGATCGAAAGTTTTTTGCACGGAAAAGCATGTTGTATAGATGTTCATGGACACCATTATATGTACAGACACTTTAGTGCAGAGGGAACCATTGTTTTTCTATAGTTCTAGACATTTTTGCATACATTTTACTTATACAGGTATCCCTCGATATATGAAAGGGATGTAAAAAAAAACGCATAAAGCGGAATTTCGTTAATAGGATTTGGCTTTTCCCTTAAATTTAATACTGAAAATTCGGGATGTGTTTTGGACAGTCATTCCAACTCTACTCCTAATCTAAACATACACACCTGTATCACTATACACAATCCAAAAATAATAAATACAATCAATATTACAACGATTCAATAATAATTAATTTAAAACTAAAATTCTAAACTTTCAGGGAACTCTGCAAAATATCCGCATGTCGGAATGCCTGTAAAAGTGATGTGGGGGTGTGACTGTTGCACTGCGGCGAGACCATGACGCTGTCGCGGATGGATGATGCAGCCTCCTGGGTGCTTCTTCTTTGATGATCTCATGGCGCGTGCCGTGTGAAATAACATTTGGTTAATCAAAAAGTATCCGTAATTTGTCAATTGCGTTTACGCGAAAATTCGTAAGTCGATTGTTCGTAAATCGACGGATACATTGACTCTGGTAATCCTGTTCCATTTGTCCAACCATCCCTCTTATATTGTACTTGGCTAACATTTTCAGTTGAAGTCCTATTCAAACCGATTACCACTTGGATATGGTGTAGTACGCTTCTGTGCTGCCATGTCTATCTATGCTCTCCACCTTCACCAATGTGCACTAGCCACCCTGATGAAGTTTGATCACTTAACTCCCTCGACCTTCACAGTGGGGACTGATGAAGAGCTGTACCGGTACCACTTAGATAAGCTTCTCCAACAGTGGTTGGGTTGTCAGTAGATATTGACCAATATAAGATCTACGGCTTTCAACTTAAATAAAAACAGAATAAACATTTAAATAACGTAGAAAAAAAAATCGACCAATAACCACGCGGCCACATGAATGAGCTGAACACATTCTGTCACTGCGTACACATTGGTGCACACGCACACAAGCTGCTCGTAACGTGCCGGGAACATGACCAGAAACCCAAGTGGTTGTCTAGTTTGGGGGGGGGGGGTGGTTTCTTCAGATAAAAACAAATATAAAAGCTGTTTATCATTTTAATGTTGTGGTTTGTTTTTCAGTTATTATTATTGTAGCCCTCATTGGTGCGATTGTTGCATTTGCATTCTACAAGAAAATTGCGTGTTTTGCACCAAGTGGAAGCAAAACCATGTAAGTACAAAATTATACCATTCTCATTTTTTTTGCTGTACTTGACTGTTGATTAAAGCTTCATCTTTTAAATGTAAATTACCCCTTAAGCAAAAACAATCATCTCATTTGGTTTACATTAACCTCAATAAAAAAGGACAGACTCTGAATTTACTCACTAATACTATTATTTTAAAAGGCGTAAATCACATAGCCATCCCTTGCCATGTGGGTAGCTATAGTTACGTTCTCTGGAAATATGATGTGACCCACACTGTGAAACGTCTCTTACAAGTTATCCTGTGCGTTGGAAGTTATGCAACATATTCTCAAGGAATTTCCCAAAATATAATTTAGTATGGCTTTTGTGTAGCAGTGGTTTGCACATTGTCCCATGAACCGAGCAACCCAAGATCACATTTTGTCCACTGGCGATCTTGGCCTTTGACCAAATGACACTGATTGATTGGCAAGGTGAGGTACAGTTAAACAACCCCCATGATTGACATGGCATTTGGAGGCTTTAAGCCAGCATATATACAAAGTGGTGTGCATTAATATTGCATTATTGGTTTTAATATTTGTTGCCAGGCTAGTGGAGGTGGCTGGTATGCAACTCAGGAGATTAACCAAACAACCTTTTTATCCTGTCACGACCACCCTTTTACTTATCCTTATTGGTCTCGTGGCATTTCACATTGCCCTGATGGCATTGTGCTTCCTTGGAGGTTCATGGGTCCCAGTTGAGAGTGGTGCAGAGCCTGACATTGCCATTAACGCAACAGAACGTATAGTTTACTCTGAGAAGATTTGGCCAGCCGGCACTGTATTTGCAATGCTTCACATATAACCAGAAGGTCACGAGTTTAATGCCTGGTCAGGAGTAGAATCGCCTTGTTCTATACATTTTGATAAAAGAGTACCGTGTGAGAAGTCATCTTTTGTTATGAAATGGAGATGCCCATCTCCCCTAAATGAGTGTTAACATTTCCACCATTGTCTCATGACTGATTGTGGAAATGAGTGCCTCCCTACACTCTTCACTTGGAGGTGCTTTGATTTTTATGACACGCTTTTTATTAACTCACTCTGTTGTTGTATTCTCAAATCTTCTAACTCAATTTTAACCCACTTCCCAGTGTGGTATCGACTGCAAACTTGGTATACTTATGTCATACTGATGACACCACTATATTCTATCATAAAAATAAAAATAAATATATTTAAAACATTATTTTTTATATGTTATGTTTCGGCTTTGCTCTAATTGTCCACGGTAAACTGACGTTGGCTGTCAATCACCACGGTCCCTTCCGTTTATAGCAAGCTTTGGAGCCACTTCCTGGAGTCGTAGAGTTCTTCCATTGCTAGTACGGTACATTTCATTAAAGCGTGTTTAAAAAAAAGTTTTTTTAAATATTACTTATTATGGAGGCGGAGAGAGAGAATGGGAACTTATAGCTGTAGCAGTGATTTATGGAGTTGTTTCCTTCTCACATGGATATTTCCCTCTTAGCTTAATTGCTGTTTATTTGTGACTCAGAAATGAACCTAGGAAGAATGAAAACGAAATCCCTCTTAATGATCCTATGTCGTTGAAGCCAAACGATGCGTGAGAGGTCACACGGAGCATGCAGGTAACCGCCGAGTGCGTTGTGTTAGAGCAGGAGTTGAAAACCCACGGCTTATGGGGCCTTTAACTTTACACCAGAAACATCTCACGAGCATTTGAGGTCTACCATTTAGAAACGGCCCACAAACAATATCCGTCACTAAGCGTTTGAGCCACACCTGTCGAGAACTAGAGCAAAATGTACATATATATCGGAACTGGCAAAACTGTGATGTAATTTTCGTGTCCTTAGTCACTTGTCATTTCAAGGGCCTCCAACACACCGGTGTGTGCTGTACTCGTGACGAATTGGCATGTTCTGTTTACGTGACAACCCTTACTAGTTGGCTGTGTCGGGTGGTGGCGGGTTTTAACGACACATTTATATATTCACGCTACCTAACCCAAAAAAGCTCTTCTAGTTTCTGTTATTGTTATGAATGCATGTGACTATGCGTGTGATCTTTATGAACGGTTGCAAATTGTTAATCTCTCTGCCCAATTTAAACTGAGAATCATACTGATTGTAATGAGGAATTACTATAAATATTTAATTTTGACATTTTTATATTGAAGGGTTAGATTAAAGGATTATTAATATTAAATTTGCTTGAAATCTTAATTTCATTATTGAAGTGACTTATGTGGGTTTGCACTTATAATTCTACAGTATTGTAAGTGGACATTTCTTTGCGGAGGCATGCAATTAAGATTGGTATAGGTGAAAATGTATTCAAATTAATAAAGAGTTATGATAAAACACATGTAAAGAAAGACATTAAATGTAAGAAATTGGTCTTTTATTCTGACAATGCATGGCAGGATGCAGATGTTAATGTTATAATGTTGATATACGTAAAAGAAAAACGATTGAAACCAAGCAATGCCCAGTGAAATATTCACTTGAGAGGATGGTGAAGTCTGGGAAACATGAATGTGTGTTAATTGCATGGTGAAGCCCATTACATTATTGGCAATCATTTCATGCATTAACGATCAAATAAGCCGAGGCTTAAGGAATGTTCGTGTGAAATTAGGCTGCTGGGTAGCCCAGCAAGACCCCGCGATGGTCACTTTGCTCATTGACCACATACCAAGCACACTGCCTGCTGTAAAGGTAAACTTGTCTAGAAAATAAGCCTGTCCCTGTACAATTACAATCACCCTGCCTTGCAAAGAGGACAATAGCTATCAATTGGCTTAATCTAATGGGAATTTATATTATTGCCGTATTTTCAACAATTATTTTTCTGGGTTTTTTTGTCTTTGTGAATGAGCAATAACATTTATTTTGTAATACATGTGTTTTAATATTTAAATCGTGTACTGTTTGCACGTGTATTGCCTCTTCTCAATCCAACAGATGAATGCGTGTTCTGAAAAAAACATCTTCTACAGATCTGGAATGAAGACCTTTGTATAGTAAAGAAAATGAATATTAATATAAGGACTGAATAGGGTTCTTATTTTTCACATTGGTCTTATTTAATGTTATTTGTTCAGCAGATGTAAGCGGAACTTGTGGATACAAATCTTGCCTTCTAAATGATTTTAGCACTGAAAGCCTTATTTAATCAGTATTGTAAAATAAAACCAACTTTATTTGGTAAAGGTAATTTAAGAATGCACTTGTCCATAAATAATGTAATTTTTTGACTGCTAAAGCTGCTTGTGATGCGCCCATTTCTTTAAAAGTAAAAAATAGAATTTTCTAAAATGTGGTGAATTGGAGAGCATTTCCATTGTTACCAGCACCATATAGTATTTAATTGAAGCACCTTTTATAATCGCTCTAAATAACTGTTGTGTTGCTTTGGGCCTTTACAAAACAACCCCCCCTCTGCTTTGCCCATCACGACCATCAACCTGGCATTGCATTGTCTTGTTGGCGCAAGCTTCTACGCCAATTATTATTACCTGGTGCCAGCTTTATCCATTGGAAAACCCTTACCCACCCTGGCATGGGAACATCCCACCCAACCGGCACATACGCGTGTGCCAGTTTGAATTCAGATTCTGGGACCAGCACGCATTTGTTTATGCAATGATGCATTCGATAAACATTGGCAAGATTTTGGTGTCTGCTCGGCCGCTTTTTTTTTTAAGCCAAAGAAATGTGTTTCGGATTTTTAGTTGTTGATGATGATGCCGCCAGTCTACTTAAACCCTTACTCCCACCTTCAGATAAAAATAAAACGCTTCTGGAAAAAGCATTGGCGAGTTATGGAGGGACGAATCCCATGTTACATTTGACCACAACAGTTACCTGACTTGAAATGCACAGGAGCGGTTTGAACGATGACTCGCTGTAATTAGGCGTGGAACTCGTGCCTGATTGGAACTTGGTTTAGACCAAGGGATCATTGGAAAAAGAAAGTAAATTAGGTTCAGTAGATGTCAATAAATGTGTGCAATTAAAATACATTTTGCTGGAAATTGTATCATTTCTGAGAAATTGGCCCTGATCTTGTATATATCCTTAGCTCTTACAATCTTAATAAAACAATGTTTGTATTTCCATTCTGTAACCTTAGCTTTGTGCCTAAAGCGAGTAGGAACTCATTCCCAATCCTTATATAAACACATTTGTATTGCATCTTAACCACCACAAATCACCGTAATTTCTGAGGATGTAAGTTTCCAAAACATAATAATGAATTCTGTAAAAATTTAATAATTACAACGTCCTTTTTGAAAGCCGAACAGCATGTGAGGGTTGTTTGAGTAACAGTTATCACCACTAGTGGTGCATGTTAATGCTGCAATGTACGACCTGCTTGCAGTCCCGACTGTGGTATTTGCTTAAGTGATTTTGGACATGTATAATAAGTATTCTGCTTTTCCTATGTTGCCAGTCGTATTATATATAAGAAAAATCAAGTTTCATTACAGTGAGTATTCCCTCTTGTTTTCCATCCTTGATGTAGATTTAGAGCAATCACTCCCAATGCGCTGTTGGCATGTCGGTTGGCCTTGCGCGCATGGCTGTTTGCCTCTCCATCAGTACTTTTGCACAGTTCTGGTGAGATAAACAACCTTTGCTGACGATGCCAATGGCCACAAACACTTATCCAAATACAAGATTACAGCAAATACGTAATTACTTTTTTAATTTAAATGTTATGAATCTAATTAGAAAGCCCTTTCACCGTTGAGCCAATCCAATGGATATTTTCTTTGTCAAGCTGTGTATTGAGCATTTATTTTCTCTTGCTTTTACCACACACGATCGAGGTAATCATGCCTCATGTTCGCACTTTGTATTTTGTTTGCCTTTACATCTTCTGACTCCGGTTGAACACATTATGATGGATCAGTGCCGACAATTTGGTCCCGGGCTCCTCCAAACACCAATGATGTTTGGTTTGATCTCCAGGTGGCTGATTAATTATATAAAGAAATGCTCAACATGCAGCCTACCTCAGCAAACCACACTTATAAATGACAAGCACGTTATCTGCGACAAGACGTTCAAACAACGTCCTTTATAAATGCTTTTGCAAGCGGGTTTTACCGTCTTAATTTTAACGGCTAATATTAGTGGTTTGTGCAGACTTAAATTACCAAATGTCTCTATACTCCCAAATTACTTCATTTGGAAAGGTGGAAATCGTCATACCCACCTCCGTCTCCCAACCCCAAAAATAACATTTTTGGTGCCACAGGAGTTAAATGGATTCTGCGTTTCCCTGACAGGTCACTCTGCTTCTCTCCAAACATTTTCTTCCAGCTGTGCAAAAAAACCAATGGAATAGCATTCACAAAGACTGTAAATAAAAATTAATTGCTTTGGGATACTTTTTTTTATTACGTGAAATCGTACGATTTCATCACAATTGTAGGACGTGTGATTATAGTGCGCAATGTTTCATGACTGCTATCTGTGTGTGTTTATAATGTGGCTATTGCACCGGGTCTTGTGGTGTTGAAATGTCGTGCTTGCGTGTGATGACTGTAAATGGTGGTTTGCCTGTAGAGGAAATGTGATCTGTTTGGCACAAGCCAGACATTTGAGTGGATACAGTGAAACCACTAAATTGCTTTGTATAGAATTGGTAAAGTTGGAATCTGGTAATTGATTTGTTTAAAATGTAACCTACTGAGCACTGTAGTTGTAGCACTATATTAAGATGGCTTGTAATCATAGGCAGATGAATGATTGTATTGACATGTTGCTCGATTTTTTTCGATGTTTGGCTGCTGTTTTACTTACGAGAACGCAAGTTAGTTTTTCAGAGTTAGCTATAATGGTATCGGCACTGAAATGAAAGTTAAGATTTGGACCTGTGCTTAGATTCAGACTTGGGTCCCTATACATATTCCCCTCTTAATTCTGCTTGGATATATGTGCAGTAAGGTTATTCAAATTCATTTCTAAGACAGTCCTGATCACAAATCAGGTGATAATAGTGTCTATATTATGAACTTTTTAAAGGCATTTATTTTATAAAGGAAATGATGGATACTCAAAGTAAAATAAATAAGTGACAACTTGCCTACAAGGGGCGATATGAAGGGTATAATAAACAAATCTTGTTTCAATAGACATCGGAGAAAATGCCTTTGAAAATTAATAAGAGTCCATCTAAATTAAAAACAAAGAACTGCATGTAAACTGAGAACGGTTCCAACAAATTGTGAATGCGTAGATTTGCAGTGAAGCTCGTGATGATGGGGTTTTTGGGTCTAAGCACAGTGTTGAAAGGTGACGTTTGGGCGCTGTTTGCGAGTGCTTGTGTGTTGAACCTGTTGAGCTTTTATAATAAATACTGCCGAAGTTGGGGCCTCAATTGCTGGCGGTTTCTGGTGGTTTTCATGACCTAAATCCATAAAACACTGGCAATAAATACATTTGTTTAGTGATAATTGCTAACAGCACAATACTTTGGAGAAGACGTACCATAGGTTTTGCTGCCTGCCTTTGCATGGACAGCATTAACGACATCACGTGATATCTGTCGTCCGTTGCCTTGCTCTGCTTGTGTTAAGTTTGTATTAAAGTGACGCTTACACGTGGCATTCCTGAAGTATGTGGTGTCATTTTGTGTGTAACTGTTCGCTCGTGGCATTCCTGAAGTATGTGGTGTCATTTTGTGTGTAACTGTTCGCTCGTGGCCAATAGCCAAATCGCCCGAAATAAAGTTTTTCGCTTTATGTTGTTTTACCAGGTGAGAACTCGAGACGAGCATGTCTTATTTGCCAAAAAGAACCACCTGGATAAAATTTGTTTTACAAAGGTCAAGCCAAGTACAGCGGAGCAAATAGAAATCTTGAGTAAAATCAACTTAGACCAGAAATAATTATCAATGGCTGTCTTATTTATACCGTGTCATTGTATACCTGGATTGCAATGTTTTTCCATTTGTGCTGTGAATTGTGTAATTTGTACTTTGCATTGTACTAATTGCATCATTTGCAGTCTCTTTCGTATTGCCTATACTCACTTTCACCAACCCACACTGACCCGCGCTCAGATAACCTCAATGACCTGCAAAAGGGGGGGATGCACATGAAGTCAAAATGCTTATGAAGTCAAAATGCTTTAGTTTTTGTACATTTGGTATTCATGCCATTCTTGTAGCACGGCTATCACAACGGTGCTATGCGCTACAGATTTACATAGTCTGCCAGTAGGGAACGATGTGTAGTTCGAATTGAGTTATTTGCGGGTGATTGTGTTAATTTGGATAATGACGCTGGCACACGGGGCGAGGGGAGGGGTTAAAGTCCACTGATAAGCGTATGGAGCGTATTTGTAGGGTTAATTTCCACAGTAATCAAACGATGGCTGCCGAAAATCGAACCGCAAACCCCAGCGTGGTGAGTTCGCATCAGTGCTCTACCACGTGCGGCTGCATCACTTGGTCGGCAGGTTAACAAATTATTTATCGGTGGAGACCCACAGTCGAGACCAGTGACGCAGTGACAGCCGAAGGACGAAAACGATTCCGAAAGGAAGGTCGCCGTGGTGATTGATGAAATCGGCACGTGCAGAAGCGAGATGGATTGAGCGATGCACTTCGGGAGACTTTCATCCAGCAGTGAATGGATTATGAAATGGTTGTGGTTAGTGGTACTAAACCTGTTTTTTTCTCCACCATTGGTACCTCATTTGCCAGTAAAAAAATATGATAATTGTTTTTTTACCCTTTTATCTGGCAACAAAACTGACACCTTTTTTTACGAGAAGTCATGTTTGCATAGACCATGACTGCAGGTATTGTGGTCTATGCAAACATGACGACTCGTAAAAAAAGGTGTCAGTTTTGTTGCCAGATAAAAGGGAAAAAAAACCAATTATGTTTTTTCTCCTTTCACGGATGTCCAGGAGTTATCAGATTTAAATGGGTGTCACCTTTGACTCGTCTCACTTTGTATACCCACATCGCCTCGCATGTGCCGCTTTCCTCTAATGAATATCACGAAAATCTACTCCCTCATTTCACTTTCTGTCGCCAAACTCCTGGCCCATGCTATAATCTTTACCTGCCTCTGCTCTCACTCCTCTCCAACAAATTCAACTGTTTCAATCTCCCATTTTATTCTCACTTCCGCCCCATAGCCTCCCACCTTATCCGGTGGAAGACACCAACAAATCATCCGATTAAGGTGCTCAGAAATGGACTGATATGATCGCATCTTCCACCTTGTGGGCGACTGGGATGGCAACTTCCAGTCTAATTAAATAAAAGCCTGCTGTTTGTAGACCTGTGGACTTATTCAAGAAACAATTCTGAATAATAATCTTGGTCGCGAAAACCTACATTTAAGACCTATCAATATTCATCGGCACACTTTTAAACAAACGTACTCTGTTTACATTTTCCAGCCAAAACACCGTCTCCCTCTGCCATTGCTATACCAAGTTTCTGATTAATAAGTAATATCTAAAAATACTTTTTTTTTTAAACACGCTTTAATGAAATGTACCCTACTAGTAATGGAAGAACTCCAAGAAGTGGCCCCGAAGCTTGCCATAACGTACGGGACCGTGGTGATTTACAGCCAACGTCAGTTGAGCGTGGACAATTAGACCCAAGCCGAAACATAACATATAAAAAACATTGTTTAAAATTGTTTTTTTGATAGAATATAGTATTGACATCAATATAATAAGTATACCAAGTTTGCAGTCGATGCCACATTGGGAAGTGCGTTAAAATTGAGTTACAAGATGTATTTGTTCACCTGAGGACGATCGCTTGTGCTGCGATCGAAACGTCGTGGTTTTTTTACCTTTTTATTCTCTATCTACGTGACTTTACCGAAAGAACCAAGGAATATGAATTCCTGCAGTCACGAAAGCTTTAAGTCAAGATTTGTTTCACCCTTGTGATGGCACTTTGTAGGATGAACGTTGAGATTTATAAAGGACACGGGGTGACCAATCAGGGTCTGAATTGGTCTGTAATAAGATTGGGCGCTGACAAGGGGTTGACAGGTATGAATACCCTCTCACCATGTGCTACATCTGAGCTGTATACAGAAAATGGTGAGGGTATTGTGAGAAAATAACTAGTGTCACGTCGGTGATAAATCGTACATGGTAGAATAAAAGATACATTGATGAGGTGTCAACCATTAATGTTGCGCAACAAAATCGCCTGTTGCATCGACGATGCGCATCCTCATCAGACGCCCTTTGCCACGACACGGGACAGCTGCAGTCCACGATGATGCAATGCAGACATGTCGAATCAATCGCTGGACTGCAATAAAGCCCCGGTGTATAAAACAGGACCTTTCTGGCATTCTGCGATTGTGCACCAAGGCCGTAACTATAATATATATTGGGGGAGAAACATCCCCCCCCCCCCAATATTCAAATATGCTGAAAATGTCCCCCCCAATATATTGCTATAAAATATATTTCTGTTTATATGATTGTGGTTATGGTTGTACTTTATTAATCCCTAATCTCTGCCATTACATACAATGAAACAAGAAAAGGTAAAAAAAGAAAAAACAGAGCAATTTTTTTCCAAAATTTTACACTTTTTAAGATTTTTTTTATATTTAATTACCAATTGCTTAATGGTGGCAGGCAATCATCTGACCCATAGGTGGCAGCCATCTCAAGCAAGAGGACGAGAGGACTCTAGCCGCCACGCATATAAAGGATTTATAGTGAAAAACTTTGTTTTTACAGGTTAATTTTTTCTGGGTTGGGATCCCCAGACACCCTGGAATATTTAGTCCCCCCCAATGTTGACTCCATGGCTACGGCCTTGTCCCCTAATCTCCCCCGTGTATGTTTTTTGGGAGCCCACACAAGGGCGAGCACTGTCCCGTTTCCCTTCTTGTTGTGTGCCACGGCCCAAGGGTTCCCCGAAATGAAGGGCGGTAACGGCGGTGGCTGTGGCGATAACGACTAACTCACAACCGCAGCTTGCTTTTATTCTAATACTTGTATATTTGAAACAACTGTACTATACGGTATATATAAAATTAGTTTACTCGTAAAATACAAGTTTCTATGTTTATGAGTATCAATGTGACGATGGCCGCTTTGAGTGGCGGATTTTGTGCTCGAAAGGCGGCGGCGTGTGTGAGCAAAAATAGAATTGGCTTGACTTGATGCCGTCAGAGGATGCCAACATTTCCTGTTTTGGGCGTGCAAAGCTTGCTCACGCGTTTACATCTCATACTTGCCGATCCTTCAGGCGCGTCTGACTTCTGAGGTGCATTGAAAAATGTTGACACTCCGACTGATGCTCCTGCTGCTGTTGTGGAGTGACTCATGCAGCCAGCTGTGGCTGCAGAGTTTGGTAGTACATGTTGTTTACGTCGTTTATTGTGAAAATTCGGTCACAGTTCCTATGGTCACTGTTTCATTGCTTTTATGGCTTTATTTTGGTGATTTTTGAAAAGTTTTTCGGTTTGGCCATGTTTGTTTGTTGTAGTACAGAGTTAGACTGATGGCCTTAATCTAAGTTGTCTTGTGGTTGTTGTTGTTGTTTGACTTGCATCCCACTGGGATTTTTGCACAGTGTTGGTGTACGGTGCTTTTTCTGCAATATTTTGCTGTCTTTTCTTGGATTTTCTGTTTGCACTTAGTCACATAGTCCCTTTAAGATGTTTTCTTGTTCATGTTTTTGTTTTTTTGTTTGTTGCGGTTGCACCCGATTCAAGAGCCGAATGGCTCACAGGGCTATACCTAATAAATGAAACTTGAAACTTGAAAAACTTGAGTCGTATAAGGAACGTGTTCATGTTCCGTAAACATAGGGGTGAGTTGTGACTCGAGATCAAGGTCACTTGGAAGAGATTTCAGTGGTGGCTCTGTGGAGTGTTTTCGTCAATCGTTGCGAAATGATACTTGGTTTCGGGTTGTGGCTTGGGATGTCGCACGCGCTGGCCTGTAACAAGTGACACGTTCTCACGAAGTTGCATTTATGGCCCTTCTCCCTAATATGGTCATCGTTATCGTCGGAGTGCACCGCTCATTCGAATATATCAATAAATTTTGGTGGCCAGATTGCTTAGAGCTGCTTCGGTGGCTCGGAATTTTGGAGCTGACACACTAAACACAGGGTTCACATCCGGGCAGCCACCTGCGATTAAACTGGGTTCTTCCTTGTTGGTGGTGTCAGCCTGTACATTTTAAGCTTTCTTTTTTTTAAGTATGGCTCTACATTCTTGATTTGAGGCTTTCGTGACTGCAGGAATCCGTACTCTTTGGTTCATTCGGTAAGTCACGTAGTTAGAAATAAAATAAAACAAATCACATAAGAACCAAAGAGTATGGCTCTACATTCTAAAACATCGCCCCCTCTTGGATCAGCCACGACTGGGGGAAAAAAACAGCCTGGTCAAAAATCACCGCCCATTCACGGACCCACAAAGCACGTGGCTTTACCGTGCCACGTGAGGTATGGGTCACGGTGCACCGCATCAGCACCTCTCATGAGTGCTGCAATCAGCTGCTTCTGAAATGGGGAATGAGGGACAGCCCGATATGTGGCTGTGAAGACATCCACAAACCAAGGGACATTGAAGAGATCCGATAATGCCATCTGAGGTTATTCACGAGAGGGAACAGCCTTGAATCACTCATTGTCATTGGAAGCCATGGAGTGGTTGACGACCGTTGGCATTGCCTTATATCGTTGCTTTTCAGCAAGGGCTCTATTGTATGTGGTCAGGCTTTGGTTTTGATAAATGCACAGCACATACTTTTGCAGGAGGGTTGGCGAGCGGGCTGAGTGTATCCAACCTGTGACATACGAGATGCCATGCCGACACGGTTTCATCGTGAGTGGGCGCCTTGAATTTGAATCTCAGCCGCAATGGCTCTGTGCCATGATACCCGCACGGCATTGGACCCCTTAAGCCAGCTGGCCACCTCATGGTTTTCTTCGGTTGACAATTGTTCTATGCCTGGTGCAAAGATTAATTATGGGTGCCTCTATGCCATTCTCCATTCGCCGAAGCGATCTCCTGCTGATGTGATCATTCAGGCGTTGCTCATCTCTTATTTCAGCCCTGTGATACTGTTGGAAATTCCACATTCCTACGGCGGGGGGTGAGTATATCCATAGGACAACCATTGTTGGATGTCCCCAAAACGTTGTAAGGTATTTATGGTATCGACCCCGGAATGATGATGGGTTGAGTCAGTCCCCTAGCAGGATTTGAACTCATGCCCTTCTGGTGGCAAGTCACCAACTCCTACTGCTGAGCCACCTCATGTTTGTTTATTAGGTTGATGATGATGATTTGCCCCCTCTTGCGATTCAATGCGGTGGAGAAATGTTAACTACCTCGCCTTGTATACAGGAGGTCGAGGGTTCGATCCCGACACTGATGCCTGTATATTTTGAGTTTGCGTGTTCTCTCTCCTCGTGGTTGCTTGGATTTTTCTCCGGGTCCTCTTGAGTTTTCCCTCCACATTTAGAAACGTAGGTTTAGAGAATCTGGCCGCTATAAATGACCACGTGATGAGACGCCACTTCGTTGCGCGATCATTGGTGGCCAGGTCGCTTCTGACAAAGAGCAATGTACCTCAGTCGGCCTCACCTGGAATTAACAACAACAAATATTTTAGTTTAGTTGAGAGTGACAGTCAATTTAACACGTAGGCTTACGCGACCAATATCATCCATAATACAGATGTTTTTTTTGGGTTAGATGTCGTAAATATATAAATGTGTCGTTAAACCCGCCACCACCCGACACAGCCAACATATATATTTACGCGATCTAAACCCCAAAAAAATATCGAGTGACAGGCAATCCTTGGCATGCCTCTCGAGCCCTCCCATTGGCTTGTGCATTGCTCATTTACCTCCTCATTCGTTGCCCCCCCCCCGGCACCTCGTTGAGCTATGATGTGTGGCCAGGTTGCTTCTGAAAAATATCTATATCGCCCAGCGGGCCTTACCTGGTAAACAAAAAAATAGTTAATAGTTTTAACGACTTGTCAAGCTTTAGCGTCACGGTTTCATTAAACAAATAAAATCTACTTTTAACATCGTGGTGCACTAGAGCCCCTCTAGTGGCTGCAGGGCCCACTTGAACTAATTCCATACAATGCGAAACTAAACGATAGGATGCGGCCAGGCGGTTCAGAGCGCCGAGCTACCATCACTGAGACCCTGGTTCCGAATCCCGGCAGTCCCACAATCAATGGTCTCAGCCCACACACCAACGACTGCACGACCACCTCCCCCCAATCACTTAAAGCACGTGAACGCATTTAAATTTGGCAAAATTCTGTTGTATTACATTACATTTCTAAGTATAGTAGATTTGTGTTTCTATTTCATTTATACCTGATGACGATTGCTTGTGTTGCAATCGAAACGTCGTATGCTAGTATTTAATTTATTATTTTATCTTTATACGTGACTTTACCGAAAGAACCAAAGATCAATTCCTGCAGTCACGAAAGCTCCAAATTAAGTTTCAAAATTCTAGTCTCGCTTGACCGTCACGCAGCAAACACTAACTGCTCTTGAGTGGCAACGGTGGCTCTGTGGTATCTGCTACTGGGAGCCGTTGCGAATGAATTACTTGGTCTCACGACACCGACAGTACAATTGTTGAGATACCGTAGAATTGTTGGGAAAATACAAACACATTCTGGCACACTGTAGCGCCTCCAGTGGTTGTAGGATCACATGAACTACAATAACTATCAACGAAACTATTATTTTACCAGGTAAGGTCTTTTGAGCTATTTAGCTATTTTTCAGGAGCGATCTGGCCACAAATAGCAGCCAAATACACTAAATGCATGTTGATTCTAAATGTGGAGGGAAAAAACGGGAAGACCCAGATAAAAATCCACGCGACCACGGGGAGAACATGCAAACTCCACATATACAGACGTCAGGGTTGGGATCAAACCCACGAGCTCCTCTGTGTATACCGGCCGAGGTAGTTAACATCTCGCCACCGTGGTCACCAATTCCATATATAGCTCCACTTGGTGCGTGCATCGTGCGCGAGAATTTCATTTCACCCTTGAATCGCTGCATCGTTCCTCGCGTAATCGTAACACGTGGCGACAGGACAGGCGATATCAATGAGGTAGTTTAATTTGTAAACCATCACGTGTCTTCTGTGAACCATACCTATAAACTCATCATCATCATGTCAAATACAATGCTGTGACAGTTTAGCACAAAGATACACTTAAGTTATTTATATTGTTGAACAAATGAAAATACACCGAACGATATTTATTTACTGTGAAGTCAAGGCAATGAACTATCCACCACACTTGTATAATATTGCGCTGAAAACGTATTAAATATATATAAACACTATTCAAGCTATGAGCACACATCACAGCTATAACATGCTGACATGTACAGTACCCCCTCGTTATTCAGGAACTTGCTATCCGCGGTTTTGGCTATCCGCGAATCGCATCTGGAACTCTACACGACTGCCTCAAGAGAGAGAGAGAAAGAAAGTGATGAGAGAGAATGTGGTGACAAAGTGATGAGAGAAAGAGACGAGAGAGAGAGAGAAATTCTCAGACCTCAATTCATGAAAAAGATAGGTTTTCGTAGGGCCAATATCATTATCCGCGAGCATCCCCAGAACGTACCCGTCGCGAATAACGAGGGAATGACTTTATACAACCTCGGGGCACATACACTGGGTGGCAGACCAAGGCGAGTCGAGGCATTAACAAAGCACACGGAGCGAGCGGGCGAGATGCGAGGGTCACAGCTGGCCGGAGCGAACACACGAGCGTGGGCAGCGGTGACAGGGCAGGCGTCGTGGCAGAGTGCGGTCACAGTTGGGACACCGCGTCGTTCTCCCTCCTCCCGTGCGCGGCTCTCCCCACGTCAGGCTTTGGCGGTTTCCGTGCGCCGCACAGCATGCAGTGGATGTGTTCGCGAAACTGTGTGCGGCACGCAACCGGGGAGTAGGGTGGTGGTGGTGGGGGGGGGGGCAGAGGTCACGTGCCACGCACGGATTAGCGGTGTCTTTCCTCTGTCGCTCTCTTTATCTGGCGGGTTGGTGGTGATGGTGGTGGCTTAGCACGCGATTCAGGCACACCTCCGATTAGCCACGGCTAGCTACGTACTGTGTGAAAGAAGTTATACATACATGCAGTTAGAGGCGAGGGTTGGTGGATCGAACAAATGTTGTGAAACTCCCTTCCCGTGCGCGTTGGGAGGTGCTATATTGTGGCTCACCAGAAGAAGGCAGTGCTGTACAGCAAAGATGTGGACTGCACCTGCTCCGTCTGTATGGGATCGAGCGTTTCCCCATCGCACACATGGGTTTTCTCCGGGTGCTGGCGCTAGTATCCTCCCACATGTAAAGATTAATTAATTGACTGATAACACCTTTACACCATTGGAACCTCATTTGCCAGTAAAAAATATGATAATTGTTTTTTTACCCTTCTATCTGGCAACAAAACTTCAAGGACAGTGCATATATCATCATAGTTATGTTTTTCGTTTGCATTATGGCTGCAGGTATTGTGGTCTATGCAAACATGACTCCTTGTAAAAAAGGTGTCAGTTTTGTTGCCAGATAGAAGGGTAAAAAAACAATTATGATAACACCTTAATATTTCGAGAACTGCAGAACATGGACAATTGTTAGTGCCAGCGTGGCTGCCTTCCTGCTTGTCCATGGTCCATCATCGGTCTCTCTCTTTGAGAGTGAGTGAATATTGTGCGGCGTGTTACGTACGTACGGTGAACTTCTTTCGCGCCGTACGTTGCCAACCGTGCTAATCGGAGGAAGGACAACAACAGAATAAAAAGAGGGCTACGTACGGTGCGAAAGAAGTTCAACATACATCTCCCACAGGAAGATCGTCCGCAGGTGTTTAATGCCGATCATCGTTTCTAAGCTGGCGATGCTCGGCTCTACTATGGCTCGGCTGACCGTAAGCAGCCCTCGTCACCGTTCTCTCAAACTGCCTCAATGCAGTCTCATTCTGGATTAGCTCTGACGATCTCAAGATCTACGTAAAACAGGAGTCCTCATTGGCAAATAATTAACCCGTAAAAACAAAGTTTTTCACTAGAAATCCTTTATATGCGTGGCATCGGTTTTATTTTATTATTCATTTCTGTTTTTCTTGAGTAAGAGTTTCATTTTTATCACATTGGTATTTTAAATTAAATATGAATTTTTTTTTCCTAAAAAGTGTAACATTTTGGAAAAAAAATTTCACGAAAATAAATTGTCACGCACAACGAGTCTGTGTGCAAAATGTCAGCTCGATTGGATCACGGGAAGTGGGTTAAAAAACGACCGAAAGATTTGCACGGTCGTAAGCGCGCAAGCAAGCAAGCAAGTGAACTTAACATAAAGGATTTTAAAAAAAGCATTTATTCTGAAGATTTTGCCTGTGCTACACTCGTTCCGTAGAGTGGCAGTCAAGCCCCCTGTAACCTGGGCCTCAGAATCAGAAAATGTATTTATAGTGGAGGAATCCGATGAGCTTTCAAGCTCTTTTTCACAGATGCCCTCATCCTTAGCCTGGAATTCTCTCCTCACATATCTAAGCTCTCCAACTAGACCTCTTGCCAAGAGACACAATATAGCCAGGACATATCATGAGAAGAAGAACATCTCACAATTCCAGAAGATGGCACAGCTGCGTGCGAACGCATCGCCTTGAGTGGTGCGTTATTGCTACTGAACTGACAAAAACTGTGGAAGACTCACGGCTTTCCCACGACGACGTTCCTGGGAAGACCAGGACAGGTGTGGCAGCCCCACCCTCTCACCTTGCCGCAACGGGCGAGAGTGAACGCTCGCTGTGCGGTGGTCACCTGGCGGTTGAGGAGGATGTAGATGATGGGATTGTAGGCTGTGCTTGACTTGGCTGCGTAGAGAGGGATGGACGCGGCCAGGGGGCTGAGCTGTACGAGAGAAGGAACCGGCGGGTCTGATTACCGAGCGCTTTGCAATGTACTGTATGTTGAACTTCTTTCGCACCTGACGTAGCCAATCACGCTAATAGGAGGTGCGGTGGAAGGACAACAAACTAAACACAAGAATCAGCATGAAAGAAACGAGTTTTCAATCCAGATTATTTAAAGGTGCATAGCTCCAGTGGCTTCCTAGCATCGGATAGGAGAGCGTTCCAGACGGCCGCAGAAGTGCATTCGAAAGTGTGCGATGCAGTGACCGTCTTTGTTCGATGACGAGCCAAAAGCCGCTGCGAGGATGAACGGAGTTTTCGTGATGGTTTATGCTGCTTGTCGAAATCAGCAAGGTGTTATGGTTCATTTGCGGCGAGCACTTTGTGTGTAATGAGTGCGACGTATAATGTAACTCAGCGAGCACTGGACGGACGCGGTCGGATCTTGCAGCACCCATCACGACGCGTGCGCTGCAGCAGGCGAGTAACTTTCACACCTGGAAAATTTGGACTGTTACGCAGGCACACATAGTGCCTACACGTTTTTTTAATAACGTCAGGAGATCTCTAACGTCCGCTGCAAAGCAGATGGCGCTTATTTATGGTTAATAATCCAGGGCTGGCTCTTTTTATTGTGCACCTGTGCACAGCTGCTGGCAGGAGAGGCCATTCCACCCGATCAAAGCCTTTTCAGAAACCAGGTCGATTACATAAGCCATGGTGCAAGAGGTCTGGCAGTGAGCACTGGCATTGAAGAGAGTACGTGTAATGAGAAGAAAATATCTACAGAAACTTGTTAATGAAACTTGTCTGAACCAGGCAATAGACGGCAGTATTTTTTCTCTAAAGTATGTGGAACAACTTTTACTAAATGAACACTGAGGCTCTGTTGGGGGCCGAATATTCTTTGGGTTGGACTCCAACCATCAAATGACATGGGCATTTCCTAGGGCACATTGTTAACCAATCAAAACATCCCCCGTGCAGCCTTTAATTCTAGATTTGAAGTTTTCGTGACTGCAAGGATCCATACTCTTTGGTTCTTTCGGTAAAGTCCAAAGAGTATGGAGCCTTTAACTGTTGGGTCAAGTGCTGTTAGGGAGCACCTGTGAAGGCTGGCACAATACACGAGGGGGTGGGTGGCCAGCACCAACAACAACCGTTACCACAGCGCTTGTGCCAGGCTATGTGCGCGTTGAGGCCACGTGAAGTGTCGAACGCCCGCTGGCAGGAGGTCACGGGACAGACCCAGGTGCCATGGGTTGACTGACTGAGATGACTGGCGATGCACCATCTGTGCCCCCCACTGTGCCAACTTGCTGTGTTTTAGCCACTCGGCGTGCCACTCGTTGTTGTGAGTGGTCACTCCTCTGCCCTCCGTTGTTGCTGGAGGGCGACTGCCTCCAACTGCCCAGTCGCGTCCTTCATGAGCCTCCTCCACAGAGGCTGATCTTGACACCGCTGATCACTCCATATCTTTTCTAGCCAATGCCGCGCCCGTTTAGCCCCCTCTATCCAGCCGAACAAAAGATGTTTAGGCATGCGGTGGCTGGACATGTGGGCTACATGACCCAGCCAACGCAGCCTTGCCTGCCAGAGGAGCTCACCGATTGGACTTTGTCCAGATCTTTCAAGGACTTGTGAACTTCTCACACAATTCAGCCTGGCTAAACCCAGGATGGATTGCAGGCAGACAAGCCTAAATGTTTCTAACCGGCGAAGATGTTCCATTAGGGGAGTCCACGCTTCACAAGCATAGAGAAAGGAGGACATGACCGTGGCCGAGAAGACCCAAAACTTCGTGTGGAGCGACAAACCAGGTAATTTCCACACAGCGTTACGCAGCCAATGAAAAGATAATGCCGCTCGACTGATTCAGAGCGAGACCTCTGCAGTCAGAGGTCTCTCCTCCGCAGTGAGCGTTCAAACATTCCATGTGGCCACTCACAGTGGCTTTTTGCTGTTTCTGGAGGAACCCCAGAAGACGTCATAGACGCTTGTACCCCCGCAGCCTTCGGCACAAGCTTAGCTACATATTTTCACGTGTTTCTGTGGTAACTAAATTGAAGGTGGAGAGGTTACCAGCCCCTCGCACCCATCCAGAGCCTCCATTTGGCTGCTGGTGGTGACTACAAGCACGATGAGGGGAATGGCCGATTTTGGAATTGGCCTTCTCTCCATGTCATCGCTAACATCCATCATAGCGTCATCATCCGGCACCACTGAGGAGGTAGGCGGTTGTTTTTGCCGGACATGGCCAGCACCACGCCCCACAACACGCACACGCACACGCACAGATACGAACACTGGGGGTGCATGTGACCCAAGCAATGGGGGGGGGGGGGGGTACGACTTTGCCCGGGCATGTCGAGACTCGCCTGGATGCTGGGCTGGAAGATGACCACGAGCGCGCAGGCGGCGTACGGCAGCCAGCAGAAGAGGAACGCCACGATCATGAGCAGCACCATGACCCCGACGCGCTGCTCGGCTCGCTGCGTCACGCTGTACTTGACCCGCGACGCCTGCCATGGGTGGCAGGGGTGGCGGTAGCCAGCCCAATTAGAACAGCCGTAGTCTCAAGCCGCACCTTACCATGATAATAAAAAGGGGGCCTGTCCTGGCCCATCCCCCCACCCCCCCTCAACCAGTATATATACGGGGTAGTATTTCTTGGAATCTCTCATTTACTTGATACAGCAAGCGTGCTGTGACGGTTCCACCTGAAGACGGAAGCTTGTGTTGCCTCCGAAACGTCGTGATTTTTATTTAATTTTTTTTATTTTATTTTACTTTTCATTTTACTTTTATTAATTTAAAAAAAAAATTACCTACGTGACTTTACCGAAAAAAACCTAAGAATATGAATCCTTGCAGTCACGAAAGCTTCAAATCTAGAATCAATTAGTACAGCTTTAACAGCGAACGCTTCCCCTAAATGTATTTCCTATTATCATCATCATCATTTACGACGGTAATCATTTCAGCGCTTTGCCAGTCCCACGCTGGATGAAAGCTTCCCCTGTGTCGTGACGGTCACGTGAGTTTGTTTCACCGCGCGTGTTGGTGAAGGAGACCGCCCAGAACCGGTTCAGATGTCACTCGCCACTGGTGTTAGCCGTGGATGGGACTCAAGCTCAGGATGCCACTATGCAGCAAGCAACTGGAACTGGAAATGTATTGTCACACACCAGTGAGATGTGCGAAGGCCTTCATCCAGCAGTGGATTGACAAAAGGGTCTGTGAATTATTCTTATTATCACTACGACTGTATTTTCACTATTGTACCGCAGCATAAGTCAAGCAGTTCTAGATTTGAAGCTTTCGTGACTGCAAGGATTCATATTATTAGGTTTTTTCGGTAAAGTCACGTAGGTAAAACATTAAAATTAATAAAAGTAAAATAAAGTAACCATGTTTAGTTGTTTTCTCCTTTTCACACTATTGTTAGGTAGGCCAGGTTGAGTCACAAACCGTACCTCTCCATAACAAAGGCTCACCCTCTTAAGCCTCACCTTACCATATGAATAAAAAGTGTGCTGTACTTGACCCTTCCCCCCCCTCTCCAACCATTATATAAACGGAGTGGTAGCTCCTGCAATCTCTCATTTACTTGATACAGCTGTCGTGGCTGTGACGGTTCCACCTGAAGACGGAAGCTTGTGTTGCCTCTGAAACGTCGTGATTTTTATTTTATTTTACTTTTATTAATTTTTAATGTTTTACCTACGTGACTTTACCGAAAAAAAACCTAATAATATAAGTCACGCAGTGGTTGTCCTCTGCGTGAGTGGCTGCGCAGCGGCTGCGGGAAGCCCGCTGAACGGACAGCATGCCGCTCGGCTGCCTGGCCGCCAGTGTGGGCGAGTGCCCCTCTGTTCTGAGTGGTTTAGCCAAATTGCGCCATCAGCATCACCGTATTTGTTTGTTGAAGTACAGAGTTGGACTGATAACTTTAATCTAAATTGTCTTATGGTTGTTACTGTTTGACTTGCATCCCACTGGGATTTTTGCACACAGCATTGATATACGGTGCTTTTTCTCGAAGACTTTGCTGTTTTTTCCTGGATTTTTCTGTTGCTTTAAGATGTTTCTTGTTCATGTTTGTGTTTCATCTTCTTGGTTCTTTCGGTAAAGTCACGTAGAAGGGAAGTAATAAAATAATAAAAATAAAACATAATAAAATAATTCTCACGACGTTTCGGCCACAACCCAAGCAGCCGTCCTCAGGTGAAAACCAGGTCTGTCGAGGCGACAGCGTCTGAATGAGAAGATGAATCCCTGCAGTCACGAAAGCTTTAAATCGAAAAATTTTTGTGTTTGTTGCAGTTGCACCCGAGTCAAGAGTCGCATGGCTCACAGGGCTCTACCTAATACATGAACTGAACTGACCCGTGATAATAACCCATTGAGATCTCTCGCAGGGCAGAGCAACCCTTCACGTTCGAGAACAGCCCACGGAAGTGAATATCATCGCCCTCTGAGATTCCTGATATAATAATTTCAACGTACCACACCAGACAGCATTTGCTCGCTTTCGAAGACAGAGAGTGACTCAGAGGCGCGAGGAACCACCGACAAGCACGGAAAGGCAGCCAGGCAGTGACCTGGCACCAAATTACCCCCCTCCCCACCAAGCTTTGCGATCCTCTATATATAAAGGTGTTATCAGCCAATCCATGAGTGTTTTACATGTGGGAGGAAACCGGAGCACCCGGAGAAAATCCACACATCCGAGGGGGCAACGCTACCACCGTACAAATTGAACAGGTGGGAGTCCACATTTGCCGTACCGCCTTCACGTGGCAAGCCAGGGGTATGGTGCCTCTGTGCACACAGGAAGGAAGTTTCACAAGATTTGTGCGAGCCGGCAACCCTCACTGCCTCCACAGAGCTGGATCACAGGCCACGTGCACAGCCATCACCAACCACCCTTCAGGTGTCGGCAGCGATCTGATCTCTGAACTATCCATTGAGCCACCTCCTCGGGAAGTACCAGCACTCTGCACTGGCACCGCTGAAATCCGAGGTTTAAATCCATCAAAGATAGCAACTACTTCTCAGATCACTTCGCCTCATCGGAGGGCTGTTCTCTAGGAATGGATCTCGGAAGAGTTTTTTTTTGTCCCTCACCACAACGCCGATTGCACATTTGGGATACAACTGTAAAGAAACGAGAAAACTAGAAAAAAAACACGATACATTTTTTTACAAAAATAAAACGCAGTTGGTGGAAAAAACCGTCGAAATTCACCGCGAACAAAGATGTGTACACGTCTGTGTCCTGTTCCGTATTCACACACCGTGAAATGTGCACAATGCGTGCTCAATTTGCAAGAGGGCATGTTTGTTACAGTACATTGTACATTGCAGTGCAATTGTATCGAAGCGTGGTGGCCAGTATATGTCATGCTCGTGTCAGAGCAACAACTTCAAGACATAAAAGAGAGCCTCTTTCTTGTTTGATGCTCTCAGCAGGGTCACAAATGCAATTGGGAAAAGCAATCCTATCAGGCAAGGCGGTAAATGCTGACTGAATACAAAAAGGACTGTACACGTGTTCCTGTGTGCCGTACCGATCTTCATAGGTGCTCGCTAACAACACTTTACACCACCGTCTGTTCAGGCTATGAGGAGGGGGGGATCGGGATCTTCGTATTTGTCTGCGTGTGCAATGATAATTATCGACTGATCATCATTGTCGACCTTCCATTTTCACCATCCTTGCCGTCATAATCATCAAAATAATCAATTGGTTGTCATTGTTAATTAATTCGTTGAAATCATGTATTAATATCCTGCCATCAGCATCATCATTGTCATTATCGTTTCGTTATTTTTATGAACATCATCATCATTAATCCATTGTCATCACATCGTTGTTATCATGGTCATCAACAATTGCTCAGTCATTAATACATGTCGATGATGACATCGTCATCATTGTTTTCATCATAGCCAGTTAAAAGTCACAAACCCAAGTCCCGCACTTGTATAATATTCCTGATGCTCGATAACAAAAAAATGATATTCTCATAGTTCCTCTTTTTTGTTGTACAATCTCCTAATTAGCTACACGGGGGATCGTTGTCTTTATAATTGGAGTTTTAGAAACGTGCGTTTAGAGTATTTGGCTGCTATGATTTACCACGTGATCAGCGACTTCAATGAGTTTTCCTTTGTGGCCATGTCGCTCCTGAAAAATATCTATATAGCTCAGTGAGCTTTAGCTGGTAACATAAAAAAAATAGATTAATTTTAGTTGATTTATTGATTAATTAGTTTTTTGTGATTTCCTTGCCTTTCCTATACTTTGCACTCCGATAGTTTTTTGTGTTGTTGTTTGTTGTTGTGACTTTCTAATCCGCCCTTTCTGGACAATGAGCTTCAATAGCTCATTGCATTTCTCCAGGATGAATAAATAAAGGTTCTGATTTGTTTGTGCGTGTGTCTGTGTGAATATGCGTAAGCGTGACTATACATGTACGTATAGGTATGTTAGAGAGTGTGCATGCGTGTGTGATTATGTCTGTATGTATGTTTGAGTATTGTATCGGGGAGCAGTATAGTGCAAGGGTTAGCGCGCTGCGCTACGAACCCGGCGACCCAAGTTCAAATCCCGTTCACGGCCAACACCCGTGACGATGATCTGAAACGCTCTTGGGCCTCCCGTAAGTCGACTCAGCCTCAAATGAGTACCTGGTGTGGTGTGTAAACATCGCCACTCTATCATCATGGCTTGGCTTCGCGAACGAAGATCTAGGAAGGACATCCACGTCTTCTGCAGGCACGCTGGTGGCTGACGAGGCCTATGCGGGACAAGCAGGTCCTGCCACAACGGCTGCAAGTATAGGTCTGATCTGGGATGGGTGCTGAGGGATCATGTTAAAGGCTGTGTGGGGGATTTTGACTTTAAACTTTCGTGACTGCAGGAATCCATATTATTTGGTTCTTTCGGTGAAGTCACGTAGATAGAAAAAGATAAAAATGAAGTGAATAAAAATATCACGACGTTTCGACCGCAACACAAGCGGTCGTCATCATGTGTTGGGATCGAAACGTCGTAATATTTTTATTCACTTTTATTTATTTTTTCTCTCTACGTGACTTTACCGAAAAGACCAAAGGATATGCGTGGGGGATCTTAGTGCGGGCAGCGCCCTGCACCCACCCTGTGGAGGCTGCGCAGGAGGCTCCCGTAGCAGAAGACGATGACGAGGAGCGGCAGCACGAAGCAGAAGAGCAGGAAGGAGAGGACGTAGGAGCGGCCGAGCGGAGAGCGCTCCAGCCAGTCCGGGGCGCATGACGTGCCCAGCTGCCTCACACACACACAGAGAGAGCTTACCACTACACTACCACTCTTCACACACACAGAGAGAGAGAGCTGTCCACTACACTACCACTCCACACACACAGAGAGAGCTGTCCACTACACCACCACTCCTCACACACACAGAAAGAGAGAGCTGTCCACTACACCACCACTCCTCACACACAGCGCACTAACCACTACACTACCACTCCTCACACACAGCGCACTAACCACTACACCACCACTCCTCACACACAGCGCGCTAACCACTACACCACCACTCCTCACACACACACAGCGCTACCACTACACCACCACTCCTCACACACACACAGCGCTACCACTACACTACCATTCCACACACACACACGCACACAGAGAGAGCGATGTCCACTACACTACCATTCCACACACACACAGAGAGAGCTCACCACTACACCACCACTCCTCACACACAGCGCACTAACCACTACACCACCACTCCTCACACACACACAGCGCTACCACTACACCACCACTCCACACACAGAGAGAGAGAGAGCTCACCACTACAGCACCACTCCTCACACACACACAGCGCTACCACTACACCACCACTCCTCACACACAGAGAGAGAGAGAGCTCACCACTACAGTACCACTCCTCACACACGCACACAGAGAGAGCTCACCACTACACTACCACTCCTCACACACACACAGAGAGAGAGAGCTCACCACTACACTACCACTCCTCACACACGCACACAGAGAGAGCTCACCACTACACTACCACTCCTCACACACGCACACAGAGAGAGCTCACCACTACACTACCACTCCTCACACACACACAGAGAGAGAGAGAGCTCACCACTACACTACCACTCCTCACACACACACAGAGAGAGAGAGCTCACCACTACACTACCACTCCTCACACACGCACACAGAGAGAGCTCACCACTACACTACCACTCCTCACACACACACAGAGAGAGCTCACCACTACACCACCACTCCTCACACACACACAGAGAGAGCTCACCACTACACCACCACTCCTCACACACACACAGAGAGAGCTCACCACTACACCACCACTCCTCACACACAGAGAGAGAGAGCTCACCACTACACTACCACTCCTCACACACACACAGCGCTACCACTACACTACCACTCCTCACACACACACAGAGAGCTGTCCACTACACTACCACTCCTCACACACACACACGCCACACACACCACACACACACAACACACACACCACACACACAACACACACACACCACACACACAACACACACACACCACACACAGACAACACACACGCCACACACACAACACACACCACACACACACACCACACACACACCACACACACCACACACACACCACACACACAACACACACACAACACACACACCATACACACACCACACACACACCACACACACAGCACACACACCACACACACACCACACACACCACACACACACACACCACACACACACCACACACACACACACCACACACACAGCACACACACCACACACACACCACACACACACACCACACACACTCGCTTCACTGACGAATACAAAATTCCCATCACTGACACCGCCAACGAATTTGATTGACACTTGAAGCTGTGCGGTGGTGGAGGCTGGGGGGTGGAGGCTGGGGGGGTGGGGGCAGGGGGGTGGGGGCAGGGGGGGTGGGGGCAGGGGGGGGGTGGGGACAGGGGGGTAGAGGCTGGGGGGGTGGAGGCTGGGGGGGGAGTGTGGGCTGGGGGGGTGGCAGTGTCACGCATGGGAGGGTGAGGGGGTTGTCTCTCACCCCCTCCGGCCCGTAGCGGCCCCAGCCCAGCAGTGGCGGCGTGGCCCAGGCGAGTGCCCAGAGCCAGGCGGCCCCCAGGGCGAGCAGCGCGTGACGGCCCCCGACGCGCATCGAGCTGAGCGGGCGGCACACCATGACGAAGCGCTCCGCAGCCAGCACGCAGATCGAGTTGAGACCTGCGAGGCCTGGAGGAGGGCGGGGGGGAGGGGGTTGGGGAGACAACACGGGAGGGGGAAGTAGGGATTGGGGGGCGGGGCACGCACTAAATTCACAGTCTCTCGCTGGGGGTCGGCTGGGGTCAACAGACAAAAGCGAAACGCGGAACGACCAGCGGACGGCGCAATCATCGCCAGATTCACAAACACACAAAGGAGGAGGCAGCAGCATCATCCCAGGAGCGAATACGCCACTTACTCCGCTCCTACTTCACACGCAATCACCTGCCCCCCCCCCCCCCCTTTAACCACGTCGATGTACAATTGTAGTTAATGTCCCAGCGTGAACAATCAGCCGCAGCAGCAGAAGAAGGATCTGTTACGCGGCGTTCCGTTTGTAGGATGGACTTTTGAGAATTTCCATTTGCCGTCGAGGGCCGTCTGCTGAAATGCAACGGCATCTCAAAGCGCGTACCGATGACATTGTACCACAGCCTCGTCTCAACCCAGCCTGGCGGGAACCTCCTGTAGCAGCGGCTCGCTCTAGGGTGCCGTTGCTTGCTGGGGGTTTCACCAATGAACTAACACAGGGATAGTAATAGGTTTTTACCCATTCAACTGGTGCAAAAACTGACACCTTTATACAAGGCATCATGTTTGCAGTACGCCTTTTGGCGTCATCTGGTCCAACACCAATGGAGACTAGGCTCTAAGAAAAGCTGTCTCGGGTGTGGACCAATCAACTTCAAGGACAATGCATATCATTATCATCATCAGAGTTGTTTCTTTTTATTTGCATTTTGACTGCTTGTGTTGTGGTTATTGCAAACATGATGCCTTGTATAAAGGTGTCAGTTTTTGTACCAGTTGAAAGGGTAAAAACCTATCACTATATTTTGCCACTGGTAAAGGAGGTATCATAGTGTTAACACATGGATCTTCTCTCTATGTAAAGGTGTTTCTGCGTTAGACACTTTTCAGTGCGCAGAAGCACTCCGCTGCAAACCACCTGGGTTTGATGCCAGGCCATGGCCAACATCGGTGGTGTGTTATGTCTGGACCTGTACCGGGCCTCCTGTAGACATTAAATGGGTACCTTATGCAATGTTTTATAAAACAGAGTTGTTTCTCCTTAAGAGGCGCTGCACTGAGGTGTGTTCATTGTTTTCACAGCAGTGTCCTAAATAGCGCCGCGTGTCATATATTTTTTCCAACCTCGCTGTGGAGAATATTAATGGGTAAATAAAGAACGCCGACTTCCCATATTTGTCTTTTCAGATAAAAAGTTAAATCACATTGTTACACACAACACATCAGCCACACGGCCTTCTGAGACTGCATCTAATCGGCAGCATTGGTTCACTACAAGCAAAAGCTTGATTCTGCTGATGAGGCACTGCATGTCGAAACCGGTCCAGAATGTGTATGTGTGTTGAAGCAATGCTGCCGATGAGCTGCATTCCCTGAAGGCCACGTGGCTGATGGATTGTGTATGTAATTTGTTTATATTTTACGAATATATATATATTTATGTGGTGAGATAAATATGGTGGAGCAGTGGTTAGCGCACCGCACTATGAACCCAAATGACGGATGTCAATTTTTCCCAGACGGGCTTTGGGACCAACCCGCATGACTAGCCTGGTGAAGTATGGTCAAACAAACCTCCACGACTTACACAGAATGGGGAGGCTCTCATCCAGGAGTGGATTGACAAAGTGGCGGTACATTTTTATTTTATTCTGCCAATATACATATTTACATATATAAAACACATTCCTGCGGAGGGAACTGGTTGGAACGTTGGGTTGCTCGGTCAATTGCCAGGGTCAACGGCGGCGTGGTGTATTCCGCAAATATGGCCGACTGTGAGGGCGGTCACAAGCCGGCGTGAGTAGGTTAAACGTTGAGTTTTATAAAGGCACCACGGGGTGACCAGCCCCTCCCCACCCAGCCCCACCCCTCCCACCCCCCACACAGCCCCATCCAGCCCCTCCCCACCCTCTCATCCCCACCCAGCCCCTCCCCACCCTCCCCTCTCCACCCAGCCCTACCCCTCCCATTTTTGGATACACGACGGACGGACGGACACAATAATCCCCTGTGGGCTGGTGGAACCAGGTGGTTCCTACCAGTATAACACAGCCCATTATGCTGTCTTTGTCATAGAAAACTAACCTCATCAGACGGTTGGCTGAGTGTAATCAACAGAACTAGAATTTGATGTGATTAGCCCCTCAGAGAGGTTCTAATTGCTCTCTGCCTAACCACCCCATACCACACACGCACATTCGGAGTAAGGCTGTGCCATCCGGTGGGCCATAAACATACACTGCATGGTCTCTCACCCTAAACGAACTCTTGGTTCAAGAGATTAACATTGCTAACATTGCTTACGAGCAGCTTAAAATTGCTACGATCAGGATTAATCAGATTGTTAACAAACTCGTTTTGATGTTTTCCTGCACATGGATTTAATGTGCAGAGAAGCAGTAAAAAAACCCTTCAAACAACAGTGGCTCTAAGTAATGGATACAAAATATTAGTCCATCGCACTCAACAAATGTCTAAATATGAACATTATAATGAAATTGGAACGAAGTATAAACGTAATAGTATTAAATGGTCGATATGGATAGCAAGCTGAGTCATGGCCTTGCATTGGCTCATGTGCCCTTGTGACTCTGGCTTTGGGAGTTAAAAGTAGAGATGGGCTTTATTAAATGTTGTCCTTCCCCGCACCTCCGATTAGCACGGCTGGCTACGTACGATGTGAACGAAGTTCAACATACGTACAAATGATACTGGTAGGAACCTCCTGGTTACACCAGCCCACAAGGGATTATTGTGTCCGTCCGTCTATCGTGCAGGGAGGGGCTGGGTGGGGAGGGGAGGGTGGGGAGGGGCTGGGTGGGGAAGGTGGGGAGGGGCTGGGTGGGGAGGGTGGGGCTGGGTGGGGGGTGGGAGGGGTGGGGCTGGGTGGGGAGGGGCTGGTCACCCCGTGGTGCCCTTATAAAACTCAACGTTTAACCTACTCACGCCGGCTTGTGCCCGCCCTCACAGTCGGGCATATTTGCGGAATACACCACGCCGCCGTTGACCCTGGCTATTGACCGAGCAACCCAACGTTCCTACCAGCTCCCTCCGCAGGAATGTGTTTATCTGTTCGTTTATTCAACGACTGTACTCAGACAACTTAAAGAGATTCGGAGAAAAACGAATTCTCACCTCTTCTCCCCACGCGTGCCGCTGTACTGGAGGTTGGATGAACAGCCCCCGGGGTCACGCATCATTGGCTGTGTCATGCTGGGCATGGCTTCTAGAGGGTTTCCTGCCTTCGGTGGCGGGACGGGGGGGGGTAGATGTTTTTGGTGGCATCCGTTTTTAAATTCCCCGAGTAATTGGACCACGGTGAAAGTAATCGATTGCAAGTTCCATCGACTTATTTGATGAATCGTGCCAGCTCTATTCGTTAATACGAAGCTGTAACGATGCACCCCATGGCTACCAAAATTATTTGTTACAATTCGAAATCGCAAGCTAATTCAGGAATCGGTTTTGTTTTTTTCTCTCGTCTTTATCGTCTCACTTGTTCCCTTTGTTTGCTTCTCTCTCCTTCGCATCACCTTTAATGTAACATTTACACGTAATTTTCATCGATCATATATACTGCGATTACTTCACGTGTGCTCGGTTACCAGCGCAAATAACCCGATGAATTGATTCTAGTTAAGTCATCGATCCAAGCCTTTATGATCAATAACATCTGACCTGAACCTTGCTCGATCAGATCAACTGACGGATTCTGGTCGATTCCACGAAACCGTGGCTCAAAATGGCTTTGTTCAGAATTTGGTGTTCAACATAATCTGGGCCACGTGATCATATAAAGATAAACCCCAAACCGAACACCCCCGTTTCACAGTGCACTATCCCACACGTCTAACACCTTTTACCGATATAAGAGCCGCTGCCTAATTCGTTAAAGGTCGCTCATGATTTAGAGTTAATTTATTAGTTACTGACGATGCTTTACATGTTTATATTGTAGTCAGTGCCCAGGCAGTGGTGGCTATGCACGTGGACTGTAATCCAACACTGGAAGCGAGTGTTGGTGGATCACATAGATGTTGCGAAAACCCATTGCGTGGGCGTAGAGGAAGCGCCATACCCTTGCTCGCCAGGAGACGGCAGTAGAGCCAGTGGACTAATTGCCATCTGTTTACATCTGTAGAGTGATCGAGTGTTGCTCCCTCGCATGCGTGGGTTTTCTCCGGTTGCTCCGGTTTCCTCCAACATGCATAAACACTCGTGATTAATTGTCTGAAAATATCTTAAAATAAAAAAACTCAATGTAGCAGGACCCTCCAGAAAAAGTCGTATGACTCAGTGTGACTTCCTGGATAAATTCGTCAAATTATAATAATAATTATTATTATACGCAATGGATGTTTGTTTTTTCAAATAAAAAATATGTATGGTTATAGTTGTATACGAATGTGTAGAATTAACAATAACCTCCAAACCAAATTTGCTCGAATGAGATAAGCAATCTGTATTTAAATGGAAATTTTGGATGCGAGTTTCAACTAAAAATCAACATGACAGCACCATCGATAGGGCAAATCTAACCACCGCAAGACGACAGATCTCCGGGAAATGGACTGAAAGGCCAATTTATACTCGTCAGTCAGAAACCAAAGAAAGCGAGATGAGCACGCCACACAAATCGTGTCCCATTATCCCCCAAAGCGCGCAGTTCAATGATCACACAGTGTACTCATTTAGTTGGGGCGGCATAAAAACCCCTGTGGATTAATTAAAATGTTAATTTAAGGTTAGCGCACAATGCGGCCTCCGGTATAATGAGCCTGGAAATGTCCGTTAGTGAGCTGTACTGCACTGAGTCCGACACTGCATTCATGCATCATTTGAATGCGTGATAAGGTCTCAATTATTACACAAATGAGCCACAATATATTGCTGATCTCATCAAGGAACACAAACCGTCATCACGCGAACTCCGATCATCCTCACAGCGGGTTTCGGCTAGCCATTGAACACATACGGTCGCCGCATCGCGCGCATGCGTTTCTGTGGCCGTCTGGAACGCTCTCTCCTTCCGACATTTGGAAGCCACAGGAACTATGCAGTTTTAAATCGAGATTGAAAACTAATTTCTTCAGCGCTGCTTTTGGTGTTTAGTTTGTTGTCCTTCTACCGCACCTCCGATTAGCACGGTTGGCTACGTACGGTGCGAAAGAAGTTCAACTCGAGTATCCGTCCTGTCGGTGGTGCGTGGGTGGAGGAACTGCACCTCGACTCGCGGCGGACTTTCCACATGCTCAATGAGCTCCTGAGAGCAATGACGTCAGTCGCTCCAGAGCCCCTTACACAATGCACCCTGAACGGAGACACAAACCAGTTTCACGATGCTAAGGTTTACGATGCATCACGCGATGCTGCCTTGGCGTAGTGGTCAGCGCTAGGGTGGAAAACACTCACTGAAGCTTATTCAAGGAGATTTTAGTTTTCTTCCCAACTAGATGTAATGCAGTAAATTACTGAATTGTATCGTTCAAGCCGTACACAATATCAAGCCATTGCCGTATTGAATGCGAGTGTAAGGCGAGTCACGGAATTACGAGCATCGGTTGCGTTAACTGATCTTCTTAAAATATATTGTGATTAAAACCTCCCGGATGGCTGTCAATAGACACCGGTAGACAGATCCAAATTCCGGTAGAGACTGGCCCGGCCAATCTGGGACGGTTCGCGAGCCAAGTCGCTCCCATTCGACCTCCTTGCGAGGCATTTGAAACTATCGGCAGGTTTCCTCCATCACCCACGACAATAATCACGACAAGAATGTATAATCGTTTCAACTTGTGCTGTGCCGCACACCGACGCGAGCGCCACCACCGCCCAGCAGTGTAAACGGCCAGTGGACATGAAACGTTGGTTTAACGTTGAGTCCAACGGTTCGAACCACACGCTAACGTTGACCGAACGTTGGCGTGTGGTTGACCGCGTGGGTGCACACCACATCAACAGCTCGCATGTGGCGGGCACTCTCACCTCTTCCAAAGTCGTCTGGCCATGACGGAAGAGTAGGCCAAATACCCTCGAGAGAGAGAGCTCTAGTGGAGGCACTTCAGCCAGGGCTGCACCTTTAGCTTTGCATCTCGCCGTCAACGCGGATGAATTTTTATTTGCTTCTTCTAATTACATCCAACTGTTGGGACCTCGCACGTATAATGTGGCAGCACGTGAAACTGTAATTTTTTTTGTATCTCATGCACACGATACCGCATGATATATATACCCACACACGGGGGAGAGAGAGGCAACATTATTAGATGAGAGGAAAGGATAATCAACTCTTTGGCGAACCGACCTTTGAGATTACTATTTTCCATTTGGAATCGCACGACACAACACACAAAGGATTCACGCTGGCAATAATCATCGTCGGGTCGTTCCGTGTTTGCTCCATCGCCAGAGTGTGTCGTGCCCGAGTGATATTCGCAGGGACCGACACAAATGTGATTATTCCGTTCAGACCAGAATTCAGAATTTTCACCCAAAAAAAAATATTTTGATTAAAATCACTGAAATCAATGTTTTGTTGATGAATATGGGCAAAGGCGCAACCCTGCAATTGCTTGCTCACGCCACTGCTGGCGGAAGGGCCTACTCTTCCATACAGACCAGATGTCTTGGAAGAGGTGGACATAGGCACGCGTTATCCCACCACACTCGACGCACTGTGGCCCACCCAACTCATAGTGCTGGGTGGGCAGAGGCGATGGATTTAAGAAGCTTGCACCATCGTTTCATCTGCCACGCTGGGGAGATTGGGTTACAAGTCTTGTGTGTTAACCATTACACCACGGCATCATATATGCACACTACAGTATGTAGTGTATTGCAGTACACGATATGACAGCGATACACTCCACTACTCCTATATATATGCCTCCGCACATATATTGTTGAGTGGTAACGCGGTGGTTCGTACACGGCTAATATCAGAGACGAGGGCTCTCTGAACCAGTTGCCCCCTTCACAAACTTACCCTGACCATCTTCTTGGTTCTTTCGGTAAAGTCACGTAGAAGGGAAGTAATAAAATAATAAAAATGAAAATAATAAAATAATTCTCACGACGTTTCGGCCACAACGCAAGCAGCCGTCCTCAGGTGAAGACCAGGTCTGTCGGGGAGACAGCGTCTGACAGACCTGTTCTTCACCTGAGGACGACTGCTTGCGTTGTGGCCGAAACGTCGTGAGAATTATTTTATTATTTATTATTTTTTATTATTTTATTACTTCCCTTCTACGTGACTTTACCGAAAGAACCAAGAAGATGAATCCCTACAGTCACGAAAGCTTTAAATCGAAACTTACCCTGACCAGTGCAGGATTGGTGACACGCCCGAGCGGTAGCGCGCTCGCCGCATCACGCAGAGGTTCACCGTTCTAATCCGGCGGCCGCCCTGGTTATTACTGCGGGTGTAAAAAAAACCCGAAATGATGCTGCGACGTGGCGTCTGCTTCGCAGTGGACGTGAATAATCACAATGACGTCATTCCCAAGAGTGGGCCATCGTGTGCCGGCGTCAGGGGCAACATTTCAACAACAAAAATGTACTGGCAAATTACTCAATTGGGATTTTTATACATTGCAGCAATCATCGCCCCCTACTGGCAGACTAATGCCCCGGGTCACTCTTGCAAATACTGGTCTCTTTAGTTCTCACCTGGTTAAAGAAAAAATAAACTTGAAACTTGAATCCCCATGACCAAAACGATGTAGGGAGGCTTTTATCCAGCGGTGGATTGAGAAAGGGCTATGCACATACACTCTGTGCACACACAGCTTATGGTATGAGTACTGGAATCGCGAACTCTAATTCCGGAGTGATTTCTTTGGATGAAATTTATAAATGTAAATCTGCGTATTGACCAATAAAAAAAAGATCCTGGTGCAATGTTGTGCCCTAAAATGTACACATATTAACGTCAAATAAAGAACTGTTTTCTGCTTACATAAACTTGAGATTCGTGAATGTATGAATGTCCTCTCTCGTTTAAATTACTCTGAAAAGCTGTATTTGAAAACAAATAGGTTTGGAGAAGCTTGCCATCTGGCATAACGTTTTGAAAGAAAGGATTATTAAAATATTAAAAGTCTGTTGCAACTCTCGCCTCTGCAGCCTCCCAAATCCCTCCTCTGCATGATTCAAATTTATTTTTAAAAAGCCCACACCAGGCTGCTCACACACACACCACTCTCCCCTATACAGTTCTCACAATACCGCTCATGGCTGCCAGTCACATTCTGAGCGGGCCGCAATATTTGCCCTCACTCTCTCTTCAGTTTCAGTTTAGCGTGTGTGAAAGGGAGTTAATGTTTAACAATGTTACATTCCCTCATGTTTTTAAATAGAAACATTTAAATGTAAAGCTTTTACATAAATAAGTAAAACATTTTAATTAAAAATTAACTCACAGCGCCCTAAAGCCTACAGCTAGGCCTAAAGCCTAGAACTAGGCCTCAATCTCTCCCTTCGTATGGTCCGATTAGGTGTAGCAACATCGCCCCCTACTGCAAACACTTGGCAGGACCCTACAAAAACCTTTTGACTCAGTGGGGCTTTCCTGGCTAAACAAGTGTAATAATACTGTACATTATGTTTATCTCCTTTGGTTATTCGTTCCTACCAGCCCACCCCGCAGGGTCCTGTTAATTTATTAGGTATAGCCCTGTGAGCCATTCGGCTCTTGAATCGGGTGCAACCGCAACAAACAAAAGACAAAAAACATGAACAAGAAAACATCTTAAAGTGACTATGTGACTATGTGCAAACAGAAAATCCAGGAAAAAAACAGCAAAATATTCCAGAAAAAGCACCGTACACTAACGCTGTGTGCAAAAATCACAGTGGGATGCAAGTCATACAACTATCCTCCATGGCTTGTCGCCTCTCCTGCCTACCCCTCACATCTCACTCTCTGTTCCAGCGACCCAAGATAAATCCTCTGTTCAATTGGAGGTCGCTCCTTCTCTCCATCTCCCCCCCAGCCAGTCATCCAGGCTGCCGACTCCATGCCCCTATTCAAGTATTTGGTCAAGATGTTTATCTTCTGCCTATGACTGCTGCCTCTAATTTAAATACGTATAATACGAGATCAATGGTTTCTTGCAATGACCATGTCCCACTTTTTAAACACCGTCTCGAGATACGGCTGCGCTTACATATAAATCCACATCGTATTACAGAATATCTGGCATGTAAAGTAGCTGAAACGTTTCTCTCCTAACTCACCCACGACACACACACATGTGCGATTCATCTACAATGAGAATATATCTCGCATTTGGCAGCACGCATATTCCTTTTGATATCATAGACTGGAAATAATTTCAAAGTTTTGATTGAATTCATGCAGACCTGGGCAAACCGAGTGCTGGATACATGGCACCAAATGAGAACAATTTTCCCAGGAGATGGATTTCAGTGGCAATGCTGTTCAGGTAAGATTGTGGATGCAATTTTAAGCGTGATGGAAACGTTGTGGGTTTTTTTTTATTACCGAAAGAACCAAGAATAAGTCTACATTATCGACTGCCAGTACGCTCACTCAGTTTAATAACCATTGCTACAGTCTACATTATAGACTGCCAATACACTCACCGAGGTTAAGACCAGGCTACAGTCTACATTATAGACTGTCAGTACGCTCACTCAGTTTAATAACCAGGCTACAGTCGACATTATAGACTGTCAGTACACTCACCCAGCTTAATAACCAGGCTACAGTCTACATTATAGACTGTCAGTACACTCACCCAGCTTAATAACCAGGCTACAGTCTACATTATAGACTGCCAGTACGCTCACCGAGGTTCAGAACCAGGCTACAGTCTACATTATAGACTGCCAGTACACTCACTCCGATTAAGAACCAGGCTACAGTCTACATTAGTGTTTTTTTACTATTATTTTCATTTTACTTTATTCACTTTATTTTTTTATTATTTTTCTATGTACGTGACTTTACCAAAATAACCAAACAATATTACTTCTGAGAACAAATCCAATATCGGAAAGCGTTAAAAAAAAATACACGCGTGTGCATTAGTATTATACTGGGTGCTTCAAAAACATGTTAACACTTACACGGGACTATAGTTTTTAATGGAAAAAGAACGGATAATACACTGTAACATGATATAAAATGTATGTTAATTGCTTCACAAAGTCAAAAAGTCTCCGCTTGTTCGCCATCATTGTCAACACATGCCTGGAATTTTCTCCAGAGCCCTAGGGCACATTTCTTGTAGTATTATTGCAAATTATCGGAAGTGTTAACATTTTTTTGAAGCACCCTGTGTGTGTGTGTTTATATTTATCGTTTGTCGCAAAGTTTTTTTCGCTGCATTAGACATGAACGTTAACGCGACCAGATCATGTCCATCCACTGCTAGATGAGAGCTTTCGGACCCCTTATTTGACCATAATTAACCATCATTTACCATAATTCACCATAATTCACCGACCATAACACACGTGGTCGCCCATCCAAGCAATACCCAGGATCAAGCCTGCTCGGCGTGATTGAGTCGTATTGCACTCTCACTTGAATATTGTAGACCAAGAATGTAGAATCTACATCCCCATGCCAGCCCCACAACTGGATGAGGTGCTACCCCGCACCGAACCGGCCATTTGACCATACTTCACCACGCTAGTCAGTTCGGGTTGAAGAAGGGGGGTGGGAGTGGAAGCCAGGAACAGGTTCAGATGTCACTCGCCCACTTATGGGTCGCCGTGACCGGAAAGGGAAACCAGCTGTCTGAACCTAGTAAATTGCAGGCGCGCTAATCACTTCGCCACCGCTCACTCGAAATACAATTCATGAGTAACGCGCTTTCACCATCGACTTTCTTCGCTCACAATTCAATGCATTTCAATCGAATAACCAGTCCATCATTCGGCGAACAAAGACACGACAATGATCCTCCGTGTAGCCTTCACAGAGTTTTGGGCAACGCGCTGTTGGCGAGTAGCACCTCTGAAGCCCGGCACGACACACGAGGGTGTGAGTGGCCAACATCACGCCCCGGCCGCCTTTGTCTCCCTAGTTGGCGAATGTTTACACACCGCACCAGGTACTCATTTGAGGCCGAGTCGACTTAGGGGAGGCCCAGGACCGATTCAAATATTCTCCGCTGTTATTATTGGTCGTGAGCGGGAATCGAACTCGGGTCGCCGGGTTTGTAGCACCACCCCCCCCCTAGTTTACCATCAGCGCCCCACCACCCCCGTCAATCCATCCCATCCATCACCGCCACCACCGCCGCGTTTTTTTCCTTCTTGGTTCTTTCGGTAAAGTCACGTAGAATGGAAATAATAAAGAAGACAGAGTCTGAAATAGACTCTGTCTTCTCGACAGACCTGTTCTCCACCTGAGGACGGCTGCTTGCGTTGTGGCCGAAACGTCGTGAGAATCATTTATTATGTTTTATTTTTATTATTTTATTATTTCCCTTCTACGTGACTTTACCGAAAGAACCATGAATATGAATCCCTGCAGTCACGAAAGAAGCTTTAAATCGAAATTCACACCGCCGCGTTATTTACCGAAGAATGCCACCAGGAACCCCTCCGCCTGGCAGAGCGCGTCCTCCATCTGCAGCTGGGATCGCATGGCGTTGGTGACAGTGGTCGCTACGCCTCCTCCGAGCGCCACTCCGAGGTCCGCGCAGGCCAGGCTCAGCAGGGCATAGTTCAAGGGCTGCCGCAGCGCCCGGTATCGAACCGTCGTGGCCACCACGATGGAGTTCAGAGTGACGGAGGCGGCAGTGGTGACTCCCATGAGTGCGGCCAGCAGCCCGTAGCCCACGGGACCCAGAGACGGGGCAGGAGTCACGGTAGAGGTCTCGTTGGTCGAGGAGGCTTCGAAGAGGTGCGAAGAGGAGGGTTTGATGGTGGTGGATGTCATCATCATCACCATCATCGTTGCGGTCATCTTCGTCGTCACCATCATCGTCGCTGTTGAGAGCGGACGTCGACAGCGTCCCCCTATGTCGTCGTGGAGGAGACGAAGCTACCTTCCTATCAGCGAGGAAAATGAAATAACGATTGTATTTCTAACAGAGAGAATAAAAAATAAAACTAATCTGTGCCGCGCGTGCCTCTGCGTATGCACATGAAAGCACGCGCGCAATATACAAATTATCTCACGGTGCGAGTCGTTTCTGATTGGCAACAAGAAAAAAAAGGATTCTCTGCGTGTTGGAATACCTGCGTGTGTGTACAGGTGTGGAGGCTTATTCAACTGCGTGCATCTATGCCTGAGCTGTGTGCGCGCCTGGCATCTGTGTATGTATATGTGTGTGTCTGTCGGTCTTTGTGTGTGTGTGTGTGCGCTACAGATGTATCTGTGTGTCTCTGTGCATGCGTGTGTGACTGTCTATGTGCAATTGAGTTGCGTATGTGTGTGTGTCTGTCTGCGTGCGCTGTGTATGCGTATGATGAGAATGTCTGTCTTTGTGTATGCGTGTGCCACTATTTGTAAATACGTTGCGTGTGTGTGTGTTGTCTCTTTGTACGTGTGTATCTCTGTGTGTGAGCTGTGTGTGAGCTGTGAGACGTGAGCTCCGCTTCCCTTGTGCAGCTCACACACCGTGCACGCCTTTCGGAAATGTGCGCAGGGGGTGATGCTTGGGCAGGGCATTGTGAAGGGATCACAGGGGACGTGGAAGTGGAGAGGGAGCAATAGGGATGGGGGGGGGGAGAGACAGGCAGCGAGCAGCATTTGGAGTTGGAGCCAGTCTGAAGGCTTCAAGAGGTCGTGGTACGGATTACGCGTGGCGATGTGACGCACGCGGGCAATCCGGGATGCATTTATCACTCGATATCATTTCCAGAACGCTTGCTGGTACGTGTGTTGAACTTCTTTCATACCGTACGTAGCCATCCATGTTAATCGGATGTGCCGGGGAAGGTTAACAAACTAAACGCAAAAAAGCAGCTCTAAAGAAATGAGCTTTGAATCTAGATGATTTAAAAGTGCATAGCTCCAGTGGCTTCCTAATATCGGACGGAAGAGCGTTCCAGACGGCCGCAGAAGCGCATCTGAAAGGGCGCGATGCGGTTACCGTCCACTGTTCGATGGCTAGGCTGCTATTGGAGTAAGACTTATTGGCGTAAGGCACTACCACTGAGAATAAAAATGTTCCCGTGTATCCACGATAATCCTTTACCTGGCTTGTCAGGTGTTGTAGGTATAGGGGATGCAATGTGGCCAGGAAAGTGTTCACCCCTTCGGTTGCGTCCTGGGACTTCTCTGGGCACTCCGGTTGGCTCTCAGACGAAGTCAAACACGAATGGCATTGGTCAACACATCCCAATGTAGCAGGGCTCCTACTGAAGAACATTCATTATGCTCATTGAGGACTTCCTGGGTAAATAATTAGCATTATGATTGCATTTATCATGTTACCGTACTCCCTGCATATATTCTTATCAGCAGCCTCAGAGAGAATTGGGACAATACGGTGACGGAGGTATGCGAGTATCTCGACTGAACCAATGTTTTCAAGCAACATGTGTTAAAGAAGGGAAATCAGGGACCGGTTTTGACTTCCTGGGTCTCGTCAAAAGGGTGTGGCTCATTTAACAAATGCTTCTAGGTTTCCTGTTGTGGCCACTGATCCTACGCTATTAGTAATTACACAGAGCCTTGTATGTTTACTATAATCCACCTTTTCAGATACACCGCATTATGATTTCATACATAACAAGCTTCTGTCCAATTCTTACTTGTAAGTGTGTCAGTCGGGCACAGCATTTACTTGAGTCTCCTTCATCATACAGGCTCCGGTCAGGGTTCATTCCTACCGAAATAAACCATCAACTTATGGTATTGAAGGTGAGTTATGCACGACCTTTAACCTTAAATCGAAAGTTCAGAAATCCGTAACCGATTGCTCACCGCACTGAGGGGTGCACCACGTGTTTGGATAGAATGGTCTATTGCACTTTGATTATAATTTGCCCAGGGCCTGCTATTTTGCATTACCCATTGTTAAATAATATATCCCTTATTGAGTGTCTGGTGAGCGCGGTGGTGAGTGTGTGGTGAGTTGTGCAAGTGGCGAGGGGTGAGTGTCACGGGAATGTCAATTGACTCGTGCATGGTGACGAGTGAGTGTCAGACGAGTCTGGTGAGTGATGGGAAATCGGGCGAGTATCGTTTGGTGAGCGTAGAGAGGAAAGGACACGTGACGAGTGGTCTCTCTGAGTGATCGGTGTGAGCGGCGAGTTCGCGTGGTGAGTGTCAAGTGTTTGGTGAGAAATCGGGTGAGTGCAAGTGGTGTGCGATGAATGTCCGATGAGTGGTGAAGGTTTGGTAAGTGTTGAGTGGTGAGCATCTGGTGAGTGCTGTCTGTCGAGTGAGTGGCGTCCTGCTGTGGGTCCGGAGTCAGATGATCGAGAATCATGTCACCCTGTCCAGGTGAATGCATCTATCGAGGAACAAACCCAGGGTGCACAGTGAAAACCCATGCGGACATTCCAGCACATACCTTCAATAACCTACTCGCCGAACCGCGAATTGCAACCATCTCGCTGCCCCTGCCACGCGTGCACCACCACAAAGTGCGGCCTCGTTTCAATAATTGCGACTGTTATTAACAGACTGGTGAAAGCATTTACACCATTGGAACCTCAATTACCAGTAACAAATATGATAATTGGTTTTTTACCCTTCTATCTGGCAACAAAACTGACACCTTTTTTACAAGGAGTCATGTTTGCATAGACCACAATACCTGCAGTCATAATGCAAACAAAAACATAACTTTGATAATGTATGCACTGTCCTTGAAGTTGATTGACGCCTTTTGGCGTCATCTGGTCCAACCCATGTGAGACTAGGCTCTAAGGAAAGCTGTCTCGGGTGTGGACCAATCAACTTCAAGGACAGTGCATACATTATCAAAGTTATGTTTTTTGTTTGTATTATGACTGCAGGTATTGTGGTCTATGCAAACATGACTCCTTGTAAAAAAAGGTGTCAGTTTTGTTGCCAGATAAAAGGGTAAAAAACCAATTAACAGGCTGGTGAAATTATAGCTGCAGGGATCGTGTGAACGCATTACGTGCGATATACACAACTCGCGAAAAAAGTCGATTTTTGTTTTGTTTTGTTCACCCGCGTGGTTCGATGGATGACATCGCGAGCTGAAGAATCGACCTGACCTCGGGTGACAAATCGCACCGTTGCCACAACTCGCCATGGAATATCGTGCACGAGCAGAAAGAAGCACGATCGGTCAACGTGCTCTCAAATGACATTGCAGCGCGATTCGGGGGATACGATGAAGCATGGATAAGCGTCTCGGCAGCAACCTGGGGGTAAGGAAATTGGCAGATTAAAGAGATTTCGTGGAGAGCCGAGGTGTGATGACTTGCAGACTTGAAATATGCGGGAAGACAGCGAGAGCTTGGGATCTATGATCGGCTCTTATTCATGTGACATCATCAAACTCGAGTTTCACAGCCTCTCACCAACACCATCTATCACGTGGTTCCATGTGTTTATGTGCCGGTCCGTTTTACATAGAAATAAAGATCGCTTATTAACACTCACATGTTATTGAACATATTACGTGTCCAAAGTACAAATGTGCGTGTTATTTGCGCGCTACAAAAACGTGTGTGTTTCCCAATGTGTTGGGACATGTTTGTTATTCAATGTTTGGATGCACCCAGGGTTGGTGGATCACACGCTGTTTGTGTAACTCTCAAACCCACGTGGCGGCTCCTGCAAAATCTCTCAGGGGGGGGCAAATGTCTGGATGATTGATTAGGATAAGGTCCACCCATGCAATGGATAAATTAACAGCTTAAGCATGTAAAGGCAACTTCACTTCTTTAATATTAATGAAAAATAAAGTGACTCTTACAATACATCTTGTTTGTTTCTATACTCACTATTAAAACAAACCACTCAAGTTTATTTTATTAAAGATTCCACTAGGTGGCGACAAATTATATTGTTGGATGAAACGTGCTTACGTGTGATGACGTAAGCACGTATGATGACGTAAGCACGTTAGGGCGAGCCCTCCCGGAAGCCATAGAGAATGCATTGCAGCGCCCCTGTTCGAAAAAAAACATCTTTGAATGTAAGTCTATGGGGCCACTCGGGGCGATTCTCAGCCGGAGTGAAATCGCCAAAAAGAGGCGGTACTCCACAGAACGTGACATGACGCTGATTGGACTATATCCAGAGGCTGACAGTGACGGCTAGCGTGACTCTGTGGTTGAATGACATTGGTGGTGCGTCGCCCAATCGCCCTAATGAAGAAACCGCCCCTGCTCAAACCCACTTGGGCTGCAGGGTGGCCAGCAGATAGGAGCACAGCAAATGGGGTTGGGAGACTGTCGGTGTGGATCTCTAAGCGATATCTCCTCGCATGTGTCGTGGGCTTCCTCCAGGTTATCTCGTTTTCTCCTACATTCAAAGGTGATACATTTACGAAACATGCCGATGCAGAACCCTCCTGGGACATTACCAGAGGCACTCGGTGATTCTGTCCTGAAAACATAAATGACTTTATTCAGGAAAGATTACGTAATTTTTTTAATGTTTGTTTTAGAAACGTGAAAACATGTACACGGTGGCAGTGTAAATGAATGGATGTTGAGAAGCACTGACTTAAATGTCCTTATTTGTGTCTGCTCAGAGTCTGGTATACGTTTTGGAGTTTCCGCTAACTCTGGACAATGTCATATATGCTCTTGAGAATAGGTTTTCCCCTTTTTTTCTGGCAACAAAACAGCTGTGTTAAGATGTTAAAACACCAAACTGATTTTTTTTACAAGGAATCATGTCTGCATTAACCACAATACTTTTGGTCAGAATGCAAACAAAAAACACTGATAATATATGCATTATATGAGACCTCCTTTACCAGTGGAAAAATATAGTAGTAGGTTTTAACCCTTTAAAGGTGTCAGTTTTGTACCAGTTTAAAGAGTAAAAACCTACTACAATATATGCATTGTCTTTGAAACTGATTGGTCCACACCAGAGACAGCTTTCTTTGGAGCCACGTCTCAAACGGTGTTCGACCAGATGACGCCAAAAGGCGTACAGCACAAAGACAATGCACTATCAGAGTAAGGAGAGTTCGGGGTGAGCATCTATATCATGGTCTAACACCTTTTGAGACTAGGCTCCAAAGAAAGCTGTCTCTGGTGTGGACCAATCAGTTTCAAAGACAATGCATAAATTATCAGAGAATGTTTTTTTGTTTGCATTCTGACCGCAAGTATTGTGGTTAATGCAGACATGATTCCTTGTAAAAGGTTTCAATTTGGTGTTTTAACATCTTAACACCTGTTTTGTTGCCAGAAAAAAGGGGAAAACCTATTCTCATATTTTGGTACTGGAAAAGGAGGTCCCATAATGTTGGCTCGTGTATGCCAGAGACCCGCCCAATTTGCTCAGAGGTCAGAGTGCTGAGCTGGCACTGCTGAGATGCTAGGTTCGAATCCAGGCTGCTTGCCTGTCAAGAAACAGAGTTATCACATTCATTGAGTTGATGGTCTTCGTCCAATCACCAATGATTGCTCAAAAAAACCTCATCACATTACATTTGGTTCTGCCATTCATGTGGATGAATTCCGGCTCTGAGAATATAAAAAAACATATCCGTGTCATGCGACAAACATTATTCTTGGTGGCAAGTGGAACAGTGATGCTCCCTACTGTGAAGGGATTTAAAATCTGCTTCTTTAACATCTGCTTTCACGAGCCGTTCTCGCCCACAAGGGGTCACGCTGCTAAGTGAGAGATGCAATTTTTTTCTTCGACGCATCACGTGACACCGAAAGTGCAATCGGGATACAATGTAGGAAAAAAAAATCCCAAACATTAAATATTAAATCCCATGATTATATGGTGCTAATCACAAGTCTTGGCAGCTTATCCAGTCGTGGTCATGCTTTGGCCCGGACAATGCGAGCCGTTGTGGAGCATCTCACGCGCTCATTGTTAACATAATGAAGCCAGAATGCAATTCTGTGGCTGCCGTATTCAGGGATAGCGCACAAAAAAAAACATCTCCAAACCGCACAATAGATGTGATTGCCTGTGTAGTAAATGCACCCTGTGTACCACGCTATATTTGTGTGGAACGTAGAATGCTGTGTCCCGTGTGAGATTCGCTCTGTGTGTGAATGAACCCTACATTTCTGAAGACATGTTTAAGTACATTGTTTGAGCAACCCTGGGAATTAAATCATACACTTCCCCATGATTATTAGTACAGTACCTCTCTGCCACTGGAATGTCGCTGCTAGTATGGCCCATTGTGCAATAAATACAATGTTCTTTTGCAGCTGTTAGCCAGTGGTGGAAATTACACATTCATGTGGCGTGGATGGAGACGTCCCCATGCTGTGGATTCGTTGGGGGTTATTTGACCATACCTCTCCACGATGGTCAGTGCGGGTTGGTGAATGGGGAGCCTAGCCTTGGGAGCATAGTACAGTACAACACAAAGGCTTTTGGTTGCCCTGCCCATCCAAACATTATCCATACTCAAAAATCCTGCTTAGCTTCTGAGATCTGACGAGACAAGGTGCATTCTGGGTGATACATGGTCATGAGTGTGACACAGGTGTCATCAGTTAAAGTTGTCGGCTTCCAGCATTACACGAGACATTATAAACCTGGGACTTTGAGAGAGTTGGTGGGTCACGCAGAGATGGGAGCCATCATCACGCAACTTGAAACACGCAATTGCTTCGACAGCGAAATTGCCTACAGGCGGCAGTACAGCAAATCGGTTACGGGAATGTCTGTGCAAGGTTTTGAGTGTAATTTCCTCTCCCTCTCACACACACTCACGCACAGAGAATACTTTTTTAGAAATGTGCCAAAACACGTTTTGGCAGGAACCTCCTGAAAATAAGTCTTGAGACTCAGTCAATCTTGCAACCTGCAGATATGCAGTCATCAGTCTCCCGCTCAAATGATTCACGGCCCTGAGGTGAGTGGTGGAAATTCCACATTCCTATTGCCGGGTCTACGCCCTCATTCCAATTGGGCAACCAATTGGAATTAATTAAATCCTTTCTTTGTTTAGATTGTCATTATTATTATCGCGTTAAAAAAAATCCCCACGACATCACCACCCTGTTACTATTACCAAACAATGATTACGTATATAGTCGTTGGTAATAATTATTCAACCAAAAAGTAAAAATCATTATTTATGGGCGTCAATTGTTTAAAAGTGGGGGAGGGGAGACAAAAAACACAATGCCCCCACCCCCTGGCGCGACCCACGTGACCAGCTTGCCCGAGCCCTTATTGGTCGGCGCGCGATGACGCGGACCTTCTTTCCGAGCAGCCCAAGGTGAGTGGTGTCGGTGTGTGCGGCTCGGCTCCTCGTTTGCGCTTCGCAATCCGAAGCCATCGGCCCTGTTGCCGTGGCCAAAAGTTCCGATTTTACTGCGCGATGGAGAGTGGCCCTTGCAGCGGACGCGGTTATTTCATCGCCGTCCGTGCAATGCGTTTTTTTTCGCGGTTCGAGCCGCGTTCTTTGTGTTCGGCTGTTCGCGTTACGGGGACACGTGTTGGAGCGTCTGCGCAGTGAACTTCTTGGTGGTGGTGATGGGGCATATCCATCTTTCGCTGGTATTACGATATCAATGTATCTCTCTTACGTTGCGTAGCAATATCGATATTTAATTTGTTGAGTTTGTGTTTTTGTAAGGGCTCTTGGTTACTAAGTTAAGGTGGTGTGTGAAGGGAACGTCTTACAGTATTCGATTGCTGGCGCATTGCCCATAACCCCACCCTAAAGGATTAGTTAGAAATGTGTGTGATTGTTGGAGATTACTCTTTTCTCGCGTGCGTTTGCCGTGGTGTCCAGTTCCCCCCATCACTGGATCTTGATGAATTAATATTTATCTGATTAGCACATACGTAAGCTAGTGTGTGTAGGGTTTTTTACATTTTTGGGGTACTGCAAAACAGAAAAGCTCAACATTCATGGAAATGTCCCCCCTCTTTGAGATTGGCCCATGGATCTGAGTTGTTTGTCATTGAGGCGGGTGTGGGATGATGATGAATCTTAACATAAATCTTCCTGAGGACTTGTTGCTTCCAAAGCTGACAACAATCGCTCCACTCTGACTGCACCCGCCGTCGTCTTGACCCCTCTGAACTATCTTCTTGGTTCTTTAGGTAAAGTCGCGTAGAAGGAAAATAATAAAATGTGGTGGGGGGGGGGGGACCCTCTTCCCAGCAGTTCCAATGCGCGAGAAACATTTCTGAGTAAGACACAAATTGGGGTTTTTTTTAACCCACGTGTCTGTACAAAGTCGCTCTCGATGCCTCCACATTTTCTGCCACAAATTTGCCAATTTTCGTTGGAATTGGCTTCACCAATTCCTGCGGCTTTACAGTCGCAAGGAATTGTGTGAAGTTAACATTGAAGCCCCCCCCCCCTGTGACACGTTTTATTTCCCTGCAGTTGGGCTATTGTAGATATTTCTTTGGGGATTCTGCTCGACTGAACGCAAGTTTATGCAGTTGGCAGTTCGGTTTGACAAACCCATTTCTTTTTCAGGGAAGTAATCGTAAAATGTTGACCATGCTGTTAATGGCTTTTGTTGTGCATGATTGTCCTGGAGTCTTAACATTCACTTCACAAGTAATACTCCACTTTACAATCGGTGATCTTCCACAAGATTACTGATTGCAGCTGCAATTTCGTTATATGCATTTGAAAAGAAAATCTACCCTTACAGTGAGCAATTTCTCGTTTCTTAAGCGTGGATCTGATTGCGTAACTACTGAACATAAGTGTATAGTTTAAGTGTGTGCGTTTTTTGCCGTTTTCTCACCACCCCTTTAGCCACAAGGCCATAATGGAGAAGCCTTTGACAGAAAACAACCATTGGATGGGTGAGTTTTCGTTTGTAAAACCCTAGACTGTTCATGCCCAGTCCAATTGGTAACATAATATGCCTGTTGCATCTCGTACAGTGTTAAATTGTTGGCGTGCGAGATGTCCCACCGGAGGGAGGGGTAGGAATCTATGCCACGTGGCCTGCCCCTGAGTGAATTTGTAAATATTTGTCGAGCAAAATCAACACCGTAGATAGATTTCATTGACCTATGAAATGAAATTCTGCACACGTTCACCTTCTGGATTTGGTCGTGGTTTTTGGTTTCAAGTATACCGGCAAGGTTATAGTTATAGGGGAAAAAAATTTATAATTTCACCAATGTCAGTTCGACGAAGGTCACGGCTAGATTAGCCGTTCCTTAATTGGTATTTATCAATGCTCCGTGCTCATAGCAGTGCGCAGAACACTGCCATTACTCACCTAAAAGCATGGGAATGTTGAAATGCTACCGAGTTGGCATATGTTATGGGGCAGGGCCGGCAATTGTGTTTACCTAGAGATGCAAACCCGATAGTTCATAGACGGTAACCTTATCGTGATTTGTGTCCCCATGGTTGTTTTAACGAGTGTGCAAATGATGCCATAGCACTTATAAGATCTGCACCTGATCTGATTCACCGTGATAGCTTTTGCTCGTTCTGATGCACACTCATGAGAGACACAGCTTGTCCGCCGCGTCATCATCTCAAGTCGAGCTAACCACGTGTGTGTACACGTCTCTACCCACCGCAGGGGCACGTGGTGAACGTGAAGGGTACCGACGTCCACACTTTGCTGCGGCATCTGTGCTTTGAAGTGGATGCCACGTGGCACGAGGTGTAAGATGGAGAATGTGTATGAAGATAACTGGAGTATGAGGCTGGTTCCGAGCCAGTGCTGTTGTGGCTGTGATGTCGCTCTGCTCACAATTCCTGAGGGGTGGCCTGGGTTGGGAGTCCTGGGTGTCCACGCAAGATGAAAAACAGGTTGTCAAGTGTGGCAACATGGTCGTCTCAGGGCTGCACAAAGATATGAATGTTGTGTCACTTTTTTCATATTTTGTCAGATGCAGCTGTGAGGTGTGTATCAAAAGAACGTGTCCCTGGTGTAAATCTATGAAGGCGACCTCTGGTTCTGACCTTTTTTACCGTTGCCGTGACAGGAATATGGTTTTGGTAATTTTAAAGTGAATTATTAGTGACTGGGTTAGAACGTGAATTTCAAAACCGAGGAGCAAAAGCTTTGGAAATGTATTTGCGCCATGTGGAGAAACACCTGTTGACCTCGTCTGCGGAGGGAAATATCTTGCGAATAATTGCCTTGCTGACAACGCTGTTGGTGTGCTGGTGTGGAAATTTGCAAAAATATTAACTTTCATTGGCACTGCCTTGTAACAGATTTATAGCAGCCTAACTGGATGGAATTGCACTTGAGTTACCAAAAAAGTTCCCTTTGAAGAAAGGCTGATGGATAAATTATCCAAGTTAACTTTTTATCAATGTGTGAACTAAATTGAGGAGTGTAAATTCTGTAAAATGCATATTGAAAGTCCTATAATTTATTTTGCAACTTGTGGAGCATCCCGCAGTTGGTTTGCACTTGCTGTATTTATAATAAACTGTACATGTGAATTGTATTTAACATTTTTCTTGTGAATTTTGTAATAAAAAATAACACTGAAATGAACCGGCGTTGATGGGGATGTTCTGTCTGTGGGCCCTATTGGCACGATGACCGGTGTCTTGTCTAAAAGATTAATACACTCATCATGGGATGCATGTTATGTGACTGATGTGACTATATGCATGGATGTCCAAATAATTTTTCTTCTGAATAGAGAATGGGTTGATGCTTCCAGGAGACTGCTTCGGGATGACTTACCTGCCGAAAGAATTGAGGGCATCTTTATGACAACCACAGGAAGTTGAATTTGGCGCAACGAAATGAGGGAAAGCAGCTGATCGTTTTTGACGGATCTGGCCACGTGTTCTGCCGGCTGTAAATCTATGGTGTACCTTTGGGGCTTAATAGCTCTGCATCTTTGGGATGGAATTAGACCATAGAAGGTAAAGATGCCAACTGCAATTTCTTGCTCACCACGGCTCCGCTGCTGGGCTTCCCACTTGAGGCAATTTGCGGGTGTTGCCTCATCGTGGTGTCCGGACGTCTGAAAATTTCAAACCTAAACTTAATTTACCAGTTATGGCCCACTGAGCTGTGTAGATTTTTGTTTGGAACGACGAAGTCGCTTGTGGAAATTTATAGCAACCAAATACTCAACGAATGTTTCTAAACGGCGGAACCATCTGGGAGGACCCAGAGAAAAATCCACGCAACCACTGGGGTAACGCGAAAACTCCAAATATACAGTGGTTGGGATCGAAACAACCTGTATACTAGGCGAGGTAGTCAACATCACCGTGGCGATTTGGTAATGCCCGCGACATTTTGTATTAACTGGTTGAAACCATTTATACGAATGGATTGAAGCAACTTTGCCCGTTTTAAACTGCTGTAGTCTCGTTCGCAAGTCGAGTTTGCACAATGTTACTTCAACCACAGCCTCTTAGAATTTTACAATCTCCACAAGCTAAGCTCATGTGGTTTGCATGTTTATTGTAGTACACTTACATACCAACTAGTTTTTGATCGTTACTCTGAACAATTGCCTTTCAGTTACCTGGCTTAATTTAACACTGAGTACAATTACTTATTTTCAGTTGCATTCCTATAAAAGCTCGAACTCGGATCAATAATTTGATCCAGCCAATACAATTGTACAAAGATCCAACCTATAATTGCCTGCAGACAATTCACACCGTCAGGACCACGTGGCTTTCGTGAAACCCAACGTCGGCAAATCGTTTTACCCAAGCAGCCTGTATCACCTATTGCGTGAGAATAGCCAAATATCTGGCAACAAAACTGACACCTTTTTTACAAGGAGTCATCTTTGCATAGACCACAATACCTGCAGTCATAATGCAAACAAAAAACAGCTCTGATAATGTGCACTGTCCTTGAAGTTGATTGGTCCACACCCGAGACAGCTTTCCTTAGAGCCTAGTCTCACCCTGGTGTTGGACCAGATGACGCCAAAAGGCGCAAACATGACTCCTCGTAAAAAAAGGTGTCAGTTTTGTTGCCAGATTAAAAGGGTAAAAAAACAATTATCATATTTTTCTACTGGCAAATGAGGTTCCAATGGTGGAATAGCCAAATAGTTCACAGTTAACATTCGTTGTACAGGGTATACCACTGTTGATGCATCCAGCACGCGCTGATTCTCTCCACAGTCGTGTTGCAGGACAGCTGTCACCAACCTTTTTGGCACCAGGGACCGGTTTCGTGGAAGACAATTTTTTTTGGGGTCTTTCCTCCTTTTCAAAGAAGTTCTCCAGCGACGTTTGTTTTTTTTTTACTAATTTTGGCTCTGGGTTAGCAGCTTGTGGGCTCATCAACACTGTGACTGAGACGTGGATGGAAGTGGTGAATAATAAACTAATGGGGGCGGTCCACGCGCGGACTCACCGCTCACCTCCTGCTGCTGCTGTGCGGCCCGGTTCCTCCTAACAGGCTACGGACCGGTCCGTGGGTTGGGGACCCCTATTCATATTCTTAGGTTTTTTCGGTAAAGTCACGTAGGTAAAAAAAATAAAATTAATGAAAGTAAAATAAAAATCACAATTTTTTTTTACTTTTATTAATTTTATACGTGACTTTATCGAAAAAAAACCTAAGAATATGAATCCTTGCAATCACGAAAGCTTCAAATCTAGAATTGGGGACCTGTTGTATGATAATTGTTGCCAGCAGAGGGCAGGCTCGCACAATCAGGTGGCCTTGTAGTAAATACTTCACTTTTACACCACGCGGGGGCGCATCGTCATTACAACGCGGGTCTGAAAACAAACTTTTATTAATGTCGCACAATAAAGTTCGTGGGTAATCTAAATGGACTTTGATCCGAGGTGGCTGCTGGGGTGGATTCGCTGAGTTGCTGTGTTCGAATCCAGACAGTTGGCCGTGATTACATCGTAGTGAGCTGATGTTATCAGCCTGGTCACCAATTACTGCGCGCTAAACCGATCACGTCGAATTTGATTTCGATTTAAAGCTTTCGTGACTGCAGGGATTCATCTTCTTGGTTCTTTCGGTAAAGTCACGTAGAAGGGAAATAATAAAAATAAAACATAATAATATAATTCTCACGACGTTTCGGCCACAACGCAAGCAGCCGTCATTCAGACGCTGTCTTTCTGACGCTGTCTTTCTGACAGACCTGTTCTTCATCTGAGGACGGCTGCTTGTGTTGTGGCCGAAACGTCGTGAGAATTATTATATTATTTTATTATGTTTTATTTTTATTATTTTATTATTTCCATTCTACGTGACTTTACTGAAAGAACCAAGAAGATCGAATTTGATGTTAATATGTTGGTGTTAATGTCATGGCGATCCCATAAAGTTTATGGATACGTGTCAATGATACTAATTTTTTTTCAGAAATACTGAAAAATCGCTTCTGCGACACAGGGTCCACTGCTCTCGAGGTTTCTGAATGGATTCTACATCTCGTGACTCGAAGCCAATCTAGGAAATACGGACGAATGGTTCGACAATATGTTTGAATTCTAGATTTGAAGCTTTCGTGACTGTAAGGATTCATATTCTTAGGTTTTTTTGGTAAAGTCACGTGGGTAAAAAATTATAAAAATAAAATAATAATAAATGATTTATTTTCATTTATTATGTAATTTTTATTATTTTAAAACTAGTATAATTTTAATAAAATTAAAATGATAAATGATTTTTTTCATTTTTTTTACCTACGTGACTTTACCGAAAAGACATAAGAGTAATATGTTTGAAATTTCGTAGGACACGACTTAAGCTGCTGCAGATAGTCGTAAGTGTGCGTTTGTTCAATCACATTCTTTATTGAAGTACTGTACACGTTTTAATACACGCTAGACTTATTTATGTATTGCTTACTCGCCCACACTGGACGTTTGTGAATAAGAGCTTCATAACTTGTTGAAATTCCTCCAGTCGACGGATTCTGGTGTCAAAAACAGGGCAGTGCGTACACGTATCCCCATCGCCTCTTCACGTGCGTACCATTGTGTATCAATAGGCGCTCGCTAACAACACTTGCACCAACAATCCGGCTAAGTGAGGGCTGTAGATATTAAGTTGGCACTGGAAGGGTTAAGTGATGACATTTGCACGACCCTTAAGTTGACCCTTGACCTCTCGGCGCTTGCTCCAGCAGCTGGGAGGAGGGAGGGCTGGAGGAGTTAACGTGTAAATGCGCATCCCGCAGACTCTGAATATTGACACTGGAGGAGGAATCCGATGAGCTATTAAGCTCTTTTCCGCAGATGTCCAGTCGCCCAGAAATTGGTCGCTTAGCGCCACCGCGATTGGAAGGGCCTCTAGGAGAGAGCCCATTCTAGAGGTCATTTGGGCTCATCTCCCATGCTGACCAGACGTCATCCCACCAGAAGAGGCCTGTCAACCCACAGCCTGCGTTGTGTGCCTCGTGATCCTGCGAGGCGGTTCAAGAAGCGTGCATTGTTTCATCTGCCGCGTCGGAAAATCGAACTGGCGATCCACTGGATTGCAACACAGGACACATCGTGCGCTCCTGTGGAGCGTTCTGAGTTCAAATAAACTACTTGTGAAAGCAGAACTCCTTCCTGCATCTTCATCAATGAAATACAAATGTTGAGTCCATCATTCTTTTGGTTTTCTAGACCAATGTAAAGTGGAATTTGTTTAAGCGTGATCAATCTGGACCGGGTTTGCTTCTGGGTTAGGGGCCGTCCATAAATGACGTCACGCGATTTTGGATGATTTTTGACCCCCCCCCCCCCGTTCGTCACACGGCGTCACAAAAATTCAGACCCCCCCCCTCAAATATGACGTCATAAAGCTCTGCCCCCCCCCCCCAAAATAAAACATGTTTCAAATCGCTTTAAACTATTGTCATTGTAGTTCGTATTTAATGTGGCGCTGCACTCTGACGTTGTAGGAGAAAACATTTATTAAAAAGCCTATTTAATTAAGTAGAACGTGTTGTTTATATTTATTCAAAGTTGCGCATTCTGACGTGACGTCACATTTCTCAACCCCCCCCCCCCTTCGTCACACATCGTCACAAATGTCTGACCCCCCCCCCCCGTAGGTGCGTGACGTCATTAATGGACGGCCCCCTTACCAGATCTTATTGACAAAGAGCACTCGATTGCTATGATCGGGCTCCGTTCAACTCAAGACGATTACCGTTTGAGTAAAATGTCGATTGCTATAACATTGGCCCTTAAAGACAAAGGCCGGGGGGGGGGGATGATGGAACTAAGGCAAAGCGAGAGAGTGAGCGAGAGAGTGAGCGAGAGGTGGGGGTTTACATAAAGCAAAGTTATAAAAAAAAATTACGAAATGATGAACGAAGCAAAGTGCCGAATACACCGAGCATCTTCTTGTTTCCACTGAGCGTAAAAAAAGGCAAATTTCGTGCGCGTGTGTGGAGCGGCGAAGGGAGTTCAGCTCTACACGTGGTTTGCAACTCCAGTGCGTCGCTGTAGGGAGCTCGTCCGACACAATCCCGGAGGGGCTGTGGGCAACTGGCCTTAGGGGCGAGGCTCATGCGCCACGCAGCTCATTTCCGAAAGGCTTCTCTTTGCTTTGTGAGCCGGAAAAAATAGAAAAAAAAATCGCCAAGTCAAGTGGCTCCAGTCGCCTTTAATCTCCCCACGACCCCGCGACAAACACCGACGAGGAGTGGGGGAGACACTTCCTTGCCGAGGGAAGTGCCGGATTCTACTAGTAGAAAAAGTAGCAACATATGCAGTAGCTACTACACATGTAGTAGCAGCTACAGATGTAGTAGCTACTACTTCAGATCTCTAGTAGCTGCTACAGATGTAGTAGCAGCTACAGATGTAGTAGCTACTACTTCAGATCTCTAGTAGCTGCTACAGATGTAGTAGTAGCTACAGATGTAGTAGCTGCTACAGATGTAGTAGCAGCTACAGATGTAATAGCTACTACTTCAGATCTCTAGTAGCTGCTACAGATGTAGTAGCTGCTACAGATGTAGTGGCTACTACTTCAGATCTCTAGTAGCTGTTACAGATGTAGTAGCTGCTACATAAGATACGGGCCCCGCACTCTCAAGGGCCCCCGCGCTAAATGCTTTCAATCTATGAATTCCGGTTCAGTGATTCTGCACTTGCTCTATTACTATAGTACTATACTGCCTTCAACTTTTATGAACGACTGGGTGTTTAAGGTTAGCGATTTGTCGTATTATCTGGCTGTATAACAAATGAAAAAATACAATTACTTTACTATGCAAGTTACAAATTTATGTGTTTTAATATTAATGTTTTTTTTTAATTCAAGGCCCCTTTATAACATATGTTACAGGCCCCGCACTAGCTTAATCCGGCACTGACCGAGGGCCGAATGGGACTTTGAAATACGTTTGGCGGGTAACCAAACATTAGCCCACGCACCGAAACGCTCTTCGTTAATAACGCTAGACGTCATTCGGGGCTCATTGTATGTCCAACGTTGTTGAAAATAACCCCGTCTAGCACCAGATTCGTGTGGCCAGGATGCTTGCAGTGACGGGTAGCTGCCGTCTCCTGGACGTTTTGGAGGTGGCAGGATCAGAGCTCGTGAACCCACAGGTCGTATGACACGAAAGTCGCGGGACGGATCTGGCACCAGGGCCAGATTAAGATTGTGTAGGCCCCTGGGCTTCAGGTACTGTGAGGCCCCCAGTAAATATTTTCAAAAGGAAAACTAAGTTAAAGAAAAATAAAATGTATTTTAACAAGACTAACAAATACAATTCAGCATTCACAAATGAAATAACTTTTCACTTAAATCTCTGCAGCCCCTAAAGCCCCCGTGCCTTAATCCGGCCCTGTCGGGCACCCATGGCCGAGGTAGGTTCCTTCTAGATTTGAAGTTTTCGTGACTGCAAGGATCCATACTCTTTGGTTCTTTCGGTAAAGTCACGTAGGTAAAGAAAAAATTATAAATTAAATAAATTAAATCACGACGTTTCGATTGCAACACAAGCAATCATCATCAGGTGTGACAACCACAGCAAGAAAACATTTAACTTCAATAAAAAAAATTGACTTCAGTTAAAAATGTTCTTACTTCAATAAAAAAAAATATTGCTGTGGTTGTCACACCTCATAATGATTGCTTGTGTTGCAATCGAAACGTCGTGATTTAATGTATTGAAAAAAAATTTTCACCTACGTGATTTTACCGAAATAACCAAAGAGGTGGGTTCCCCCAGCCCTTCGGAAACTTCATGATCGGGTTCACACATTTTGGGAACGGTTCCTCTACCAATTCGCGAAGGACACGTGCACGTCCAGTATGCCAGTGACGACGTGCTGTGAGTATCGAGACTTGTAGGAGGGCCTTGCATTATAGACCGCCATTGGATTAAGTAGTAGCCATCCCCGATTTGCTTAACGTAGACAGTCGTTGTGACAAGCGACGAAGACGATGTACAGGGAATGATTGAAGAGCTGAACAAGGAAGACCGCAGAGACGAAAACAAGAGTCGCGCGCACAGTAAGTTCACTAAACTAATCAATTATTGGAGGGACAACGGAATATGCGTGGCTATGTAAATGATTGAAAGCAGATCGGCATCAACATCGTTAAATAACAATGCGAGTGAGATGAAAGCGGGGTGGACAGCTGTTTGATCATGAAACGCAAAATGCCAGTGTGCCTAGGACATGAACGAGGGCGCATCGCCTGCCGTGACATACGGGAGAGGATATATGAACACTGCCAAGGAAAATGGAACAGATGTCGACAAGTCCGCCACCGAGACGAACGGGAGAGAGACGCGCGCTGGGGAAGTAAATCCGGAGCTCAAGGGACGGAAAAGCGGAACGCGAGGATCGCAGAGCAGACACACATTAGAGACCTCGTGCCGAGTCAAGAAGGCCACGTGTGGAATGTGCAGGGCACGTGGACCTCTACTGGTGACGGAACGGCAAGGAAGCAGAGGGAACGCGCCCGAGAGGATGACCATCGAAGAGAGATGGAGCAATTAAGATTATGCTCATTTGCAGAAGTGAGATGCACAGTGGCAAGGCCGTAATTATACTCAAAATGTCCCCCCCAATATATTGCTATAAAAATATAAAAAAGTCATAATAATTGCTATGCTATGTAAATGAAAACAACAATTTGCTAAACATTGGCCACAATATCTGGACTTGTCTTCATATAAATCAATGCATAGATTTCTGTTCATATGATTGTGGTTATGGTTGTACTTTATTAATCCCTAATCTCAAACATTACATACAATGAAGCAAGAAATGGTAAAAAAGTAGAAACAGAGCAATGTAATACAATACACTATTAGACATTATTGTAAAAAAAACAAAGTCCATCCCATGTGTTGGTGAATTTTTCAATATTTTCAGGCAGGAAATTAATTTTCACATTTAGATTTTTTTTTCTGGAGCGAAGGGGGGGGGGGGACTTCCAGACCCCCTAGAAGATCTGGTCCCCCCCAAAGTTGACTCCATGGCTACGGCCTTGCACCGTGGCATCCGCAATGTTGGGTGTTCTCCGTTCGGCAGTGGATAGACAATGGCTCATGTCACGTTGTAATAATGGGTTGACGTGGCAGTCCAGGCCACTAGAGGCCGCTACACTCACGACAAATGTAAAACAAAATCGATTTCTTTCACAAAGTCCGCGGTCATGGCTCCCGGCGCGACGGTGGGGGAGCGGATTATAGGACGCACTCCCCCTCCCCCCATGTTAATGCAAATGTTGTAGGTGCGTCTTATAATCCCGTGCGTGACCAAATATGACCAAACTTTATGAACACGGACACGTGTTTGTTTGAGGTGCGCCTTAATTTCCGGAGCGTTTTACAATCCGGAGAATACGGTCGTGGATTTTATTCTTGTATCTCCTATTGCGTGAGAATAGCCAAATAAATTTCGATTTAAAGCCTTCGTGACTGCAGGGATTCATCTTCACGGTTCTTTCGGTACAGTCAAGTAGAAGGAAAGTAATAAAATAATAAAAATAAAACATAATAATAGAATTCTCACTTTTATTATGTTTTATTTTTATTATTTTATTGCTTCCCTTCTACGTGACTTTACCGAAAGAACCAATAAGATGAATAGCCAAATAGTTGACTCTGTTAACATTCGATGTACAGGGTATGCACTGTTGATCGATGCACCCAGCACTCGCTGATTCTCTCCGCAGTTACTCAACCAGTGGTCAGTCGTCTCCTTCTCACTCATCTTTCGCCAATACTATGGCTACTTTTCGATTTAAAGCTTTCGTGACTGCAGGGATTCATCTTCTTGGTTCTTTCGGTAAAGTCACGTAGAAGGGAAGTAATAAAATAATAAAAATAAAACATAATAAAATACAATTCTCACGACGTTTCAAGGCGCTCTCCTCCTCTAAGCCCTGCTTAAATATACGCTGCCAAGCTTGGTGGTGTTCATTCGGACGCTGTCTTTTCGACAGCCCTGTTCTTCACCTGAGGACGGCTGCTTGCGTTGTGGCCGAAACGTCGTGATAATTGTATTTTATTATGTTTAATTTGTATTATTTTATTATTTCCCTTCTACGTGACTTTACCGAAAGAACCAAGAAGATGAAGACTATGGCTACTGTGTCCAGCAACCATGCTACACAAAACAACCACGAGTTACTCAACAAGCAACGTTTTTTTCGCACATCCCATCAGCCGCACGGACATCTGGGAATGCATCACGTCAGCAGCATTGTTGGCTCAACATCAGCGAAACAAAAATTAACCCGTAAAAACAAAGTTTTTCACTATAAATCCTTTATATGCGTGTTCAATGGGCCACAACCCAGCCCACATTGGTCTTTGAAACAGGCGGCTAGAGTCCTCTCGTCCTCTGGCTTGAGATGGCTGCCACCTATGGGTCAGATGATTGCCTGCCACCATTAAGCAATTGGTAATTAAATATAAAAAAATTACTAAAAAGTGTAAAGTTATGGAAAAAAAATTTCACTAAAATAAATTGTCACGCACAACGAGTCTGTGTGCAAAATGTCAGCTCGATTGGATCACGGGAAGTGGGTTAAAAAACGACCGAAAGATTTGCACGGTCGTAAGCGCGCAAGCAAGAAAGCAAGTGAACTTAATATAAAGGATTTAAAAAGCCACCTCTCTGCTACTTTTTTGGGCGGTGCTCGACTTTGGAACCACGAGTCCGTCGTTCTGCTTCCAAACGTTCTTCCTACACTCTTGCTGAATACTTGAGGAATCCGATTAGCTATAAAGCTCTTTATCACACACGTCCAGTCGGGTGGCCGAACGTCAGGGCACCGGGTAACTGTATTACATTAAGTTTAACACTGGCATTCAAACATTTGAATTGTTTATTATTTCAGTTAATATTGTATATAACGTCATTATTAATATATATTATTGTTCTTCCTGTGGGGTCACCTCAAATCCCTCGTTCACAAAACTCAAAGACGACATCTGCCATCTTAAAAAAAAAATTTCCAAATTAATTTTAAAAGATAATTAATGCCTGCATTAGTGTAAATGGCAATCAGTTTGAACATTTGTTCCAATGAACGAAATCACACAATTCGATTTCTCCAAGTAAATATAATAATCCTACGTGTGCTAACTTTTGGGCAACCCTGCAGAAAGACAAAAAAACGGCATAAATTGAAAAAAAATGATTGATGTTGGTCTTCATATTCGTGTTTACGCTCAGAATAAACACAATGCATGGCGAGGCACATGATGCTTTTTACCGGAGGGAGGAAGTTGTGTGCGCGCGTGTAGTTTGTGAAATAATTGCGCCCCGCCAATGCTTCACTGGGTGGGAGGAGGAGGGGGAGGGGGTAGAAAGCGTGAGTAAGCGAAGCGTAACACAATCACAATTATATTCACCAGCCTCTCGCTTCATCCAGATCAGTCTGGGAACGCCGTTCCGGGAAATATTTGTCCACGTCACATCCATCTCGTCTTGTGTGTGTGAGAGTGTTTTGTATGCTCATGCTGCTGTGGTGGGGTTTTTACGAATATAGACCACGATGTGAATACTGTAGAGGGTTTGATAGATAGGCGGCACCTTGCTAGTGCCTTACGCTGACATAATCCCTACTCTAAGCTAAGCCTCGCAGCGTACCGGAACGTATCGAGTGAGACATTAATCCCTGGCTATATGCATTACCATACTCTGTTTCTTTCGGTAAAGTCACGTAGGTAGAAACTAAATAAAATAAAACAAATCACGACGTTTCGATCGCAACACAAGCAATCCTCATCAGGTGGGACAACCACGGCAAGACATTGCTGAATTCGGCGGGAGAGCTGCCGTGGCAAGAGGTTGATTATGCATCACTGTTTTACCGCGGCATACACATTGGCCAAGAGTTGATCCTAGCACTGCGCCGTAGTGAACTTCGTGAGAGTGGCGATCCTTTCTGTTGACGCGTGGAGCCCCATTAGCGGTGAGTAATGTGGGTAAAGGGGATAAGGTCACTGTGCAAGGGCGAGTCCCTTGCCGGGTGCAGTTGTTCCCAGAAGAGCGATCGGCGCCCTCGTGTTTAAGAAACCAGAGGGCGGCCCGTCCTATGGGCATGATGACGCGACTCCCCACATTGTCAGCCTCCAATAAAACCCGACACCCAGTCACCAGAAACTCCACAGACGACTCTCCACTCACCAGACGCCCTCTCCACTCGCCAGATAATCACACTCGCCACTCAACAGACGCTAAAACAGATGCGCCGTCAACAACTCACCTGACAGAAGACGCTCACCAATAATCACAGCACTCACTGAGATGCCCTGGCTATCACGATTCGTAAAGTCAAAGGTCGTCGCATCGTATGTAAGTTAAATTTCAATACCACAGGTCCCGGGATTGTTACGGTCAGAAGGAGCACGATAACAATCACACGAGTCAACGATGTGACGGACACAAGGACATGGACAAATACCGTTTCTCATTTGGAGGGGGGCAGATATTCCCACCGATATGGTGACGTCACACAGCAGTCACGTGATTTTTCACCAGACACCATTCGCCTGCTACGACGCACCAGAGGATCCGCAGAAACCGCTCGCCAGACATTCGCCAACCATATCGTAGACTCGCCACTCGCAAAAACACCACCCACCCAACAGCACTCGCGAGAAACACGCCACTCAATCACACTCCCCCAATGCTCATCATTATCCATACGCTCACCAGACGTTGTTTCCCAGTGGGTGTCAAAAGATCCCGTGGCGTAATTCGCAAGAGCAGGCCATCGTGTGCGGGCTCCGTGGTCCACACTGACCAAAGTTGAAATATTACCCGCAGATGGAATGTTCACCGCGATCATCACGCACAATGCAAGGCCCTCATTCATGTACAGGGACTCCTCTACTTGCGAAAGAGTTAGGTTCCAAAGGTGCTGTTCGTAAGTCGATTTGTTCATAAGTTCAACTTTACTCCTGTCGATTGAAAACGTGTTTTACGGCATGTACACTACACGCGGGGAATGTCTTAACAAGTTGTATAAATCTCCTGACACACTCATCACTAACTCCCCTATTACTCTTTGGATCTTTCGGTAAAGTCACGTAGAAAGAAAATAAATGAAATAATAGAGTACGACGTTTCGATTGCAACACAAGCAACCGTCATCAGGTAGAACTAAATTTGAGAGAGAGAGACAAAACACAGACACGGAGACACACAGACACACAAGCAGAGAGAGAGAGAGACAACACAGACACACAGAGAGAGACATACAACATAGACACACAGAGACCCAATGCCTCTGTGTCGAGGCCTTAAATAGAGAGAGGGGGGGGCAGAGAGAGAGAGGTGGGTCTGCTGGGGCAGCTGCTGGAGAAGATAAATTAGCATGTCAATGAATTCACCCGAAGCGACCGAGGGAAAGATAACCTTGTAAATTTTAGAGAGAGAAATAGTTTGAGAAAACAAAATTTAGCAAATCTTTTGGAAATGTAATGTAATGCAACACAGAGAGTCGGCTAACACACAGTTAACGCATAGCCTGGTTGATTACGATCTCCACAGATTGCTCAAATTAGAAGTTAAGTGTGAAATTTGACAAACAGAGACACACAGAGCGATGTGGCCTGCAGTCACGAAAGCTTGAAATCAAGTTTAAACCTCCCCTATTACTTGCGTACACACACTCACCTCTACACGCAGCAGCGCATCGTGCCCAGCACAAGTCGCACAGCGCACTGCAACTGGCAATCGGCAACGTTTCGGGCAATGGCAATGAAGAAGGGCCGTGAAAAAAATGTGTTATTGACGAAAGAGTTGAGCTTTTAGATTTAAAGCTTTCGTGACTGCAGGGATTCATCTTCTTGGTTCTTTCGGTAAAGTCACGTAGAAGGGAAATAATAAAATGATAAAAATAAAACAATAAAATAATTCTCGCTGTGAGAATAATACAATGAAATAATTCTCACTGTGAGAATTATTTTATTGGTTTATTACTTTATTATTTCCCTTCTACGTGACTTTACCGAAAGAACCAAGAAGAGGAGTTGAGCTTTTTTCGTTGTATTTGTGTACCACTGGCACGTGCCGCTTGGCGACCACCCCCCTACTGGACACGTGGGTGACAAAGAGCTTCATCGCCTATCGGATGCCTCCAGTTTTCATGAAGATTCTGATCGATTCTGAACCAAGCATCACCAAACAATTTACAATCAGCAGCCGTCAAGTTTTTTTTTAAACATCTCAGTCAAAAGTGCTAAGCCGGATGTTACAGTATGTTAAATTAAATTACAATGACCCCTGGATTGTTCTGGTCAAGTCCTGGCTGAGTCCTTTCGGACGAAAGCTACTCGAGTAAATACTGTGGGCACCACTGCACCACGGTGTCTGGTATGCAGAAGGGCGTGGGTTCCATGCCAACCCTGATGTCTGCTGTATATTTGGAGTTTGAATGTTCACCCCGTGATCGCGTAGATTTTTCTTCGGGTCCTGCGGGTTTTCCCTCCACGTTTAGAAACGTGGGTTTTTAGAATATTCGGCAGCTAGAAATTTCCACATGATAATTAGACATTTCGTTGCGCTATTATTGTTGGCCAGGTCGCTTCTAAAAAAGAGCTATGATTGCTCAGAGGTCATTACCTCGTAAAATAAAAAAAAAACTATATATATTCGTTTAGTTTAGTTTAGAGTGACAGTCAATTTAACACGGAGGCTTTCGCGACCAATATCATCCATAAAAGAGGTGTTTTTGGCCACCACCCGACACATTTGCTGGCGGGTTTAACGGCACATTTATATATGTACGCGATCTAAAAAAACCCCCATTACGAGTGATAGTCAATCCTTGGCATGCCGATGGAGCCCTCCCATGGGCTCGTGCATTGCTCATCTGCCTCCTCATCCGTTCGCGTTTCCTTTGCCCCCCCCCCATGTCATTGTTGTGCGTATTTAATGTGGCACTGCACTCTGATGTTGTAGGAGAAAACATGTTTTTAAAAGTCTATTTAATTAAGTAGAACGTGTTGTTTATATTTATTTAAAGTTGCGCATTCCTCGTGACATATCGTCACAAATGTCTGACCCCCCCTTAGGTGCGTGACGTCATTTATGGACGGCCCCAAGGTCACTTTGTCCCAGGTTAAGCTCCATATGTTAGACGTGGCTTTTCTTCAAGCCCGCGTGTCTACTGGTCTAAATGAGCCCTTCTGTCCGCCCTTCGTGACGCCATTGAGTCGAGTAAATGTTGTCACAATACCGACAATCTGTCCTGCGAGCGGTGTGATGGGACACTGTTTTCACTTGACGATCAGCATTCAATTTAATCGTATTCATAACTTACTGATTTATCCAGGAAGGCTCCACACTGAGCCGCAGGAGGGTCTTGCATTGGGTTCTAAATGTTAATATATTTTAAGCCAATTAATGTTGACTGTTTACTGTATACAAGTAGGAGGGAACCGGAGTGCCCGAAGAAAACCCACACACGCACGAGGGAGCAACACGGCCTCCCCGTACAGACGGAAACAGATGGCGATTAGTCCCCCGTACAGACGGAAACAGATGGCGATAAGTCCACTTGCTGTACTGCCTTCTCGCGGCGAGCCAGGGTATGGCAATCCCATCGACGCCCACGGGAAGGGAGCTTCACAACATTTTGTGCGGTGACCCACAAACCCTCGTTGCCTCCACAGTGCCGGATTGCAGGCCACGTGCATAGCCACCACCGCCCGGCTGAATTCACGATTCAAACTCACGAGACAACTCGCCGCTAACCTGACAACCACTCACCAGACGCATCAGCATCAGCCGCCAACAATAATCGCACCGTCATCATCATTAGCAGCAAACATCTGTAGTATCAACAACAGCAGTATTAGTAGCAGCAGCGTACCCAATATCATCACGAATTCGCATGCCTCATCTCGGTTGAGAAGCGCGCAGCTCATTTGCACGGAAGCTGTGTTTCACACCCCCCCCACCTCTCTCTCCTCGACAGCCTCTGCTACAGTCTGCAGTCCGGCATCGAGGCGACACGACTGCATGAGTAGAGGACACCTCAATAGATGAGGTGGCGCAGCCCTGCAATTCCCCACTCACGCCGCTGCTGGCGGAAGGGCAAACACGAGAGGGAGCTCTGGAGAGCCCCTCTATGACGGGATGTCATAGACGTCTTGGAAGAAAATTTAAACGATAAATAAATATATTTTGCCAGGTAAGGCCCACTGAGTTAGATATATAGTTGTTTTCGGAAGCGACCTGGCCACTAATGATAGCTCAACGAAGTGGCTTATCATCACGTGGGCATTTATAGCAGCCAAATACTCTAAACGCGCGTTTCAAAATGTGGAGGGGAAACCCGGAGGACCCGGAGGAAACCCACGTGACCGCGGGAGAGAAACACGCGCACTCCAAATATAGCACAGGCGTCGGGGTCGGGATCGAACTTGCGACCTCCTGTATACCAGGCGAGGTAGTTAACATCTCCTAGCCACCGCGCAAGAGGTAGGAGTCACCCGTCGTGCCCCACCACACGCTACACGGTGTCTCCATCTCGACTGATTGGTGGACACAGGCGGGGGGGGGGGGGGGGGGGTGACATGAAGACACGCGCATTGTTCAATCTGCCGCGCCGGGAAATCGAAATCGAACCGGCGACCTTCTGGATTGCAATACTGTACATATCCATGCCCAACCAATATATTGATTTATTTTGAAATTCTCTAACACCGTACGTTGCCCAACCGAGCTAATCGGAGCTGCGGGTGGAATGATAGACTAAGCATAAAAAGCGGTTCTAAAGAAATTTGTTTTCAATCTGGACGATTTTAATCAGCGTAGCTCCAATGGTTCCCCTAATATCGGAAGAGCATCCCAGGCGGCCGCAGGGCTTTTGAAATCGCCGCGCGATGCGGCGACCGCCGTTTTTGTTCGATGGCCAGCAGCCAAAAGCCGCCGCTGCGAAGACGAACGGAGTTCGCGTGATGATGGTCTATGCCCTCTGACGAGATCAGCATCGAGGTATTGGTAGGACACGAACTGCTCCAAACCCTCATGCAGGATAACCCCCCCCTTCACCCCCGGCGTAGTGGACGGGGGGGGGGAGTGGCCCTCACCTGCACGCGTGCATCACCCCCCCCCCGCGGCACTCACACAGCCACCGCGCCCCACCGCGACTCGAGACCTCCCTCCTCGCGTCCGGAGCGTTTCAATTGGGTGACCCCCTTGGAGCCAATCATCTCGCCGGGCCGCAGGGCGGTAAAGAGGGACGTGCGCGTTCCTCCTCCCTGCGCGCTTCAAAGTGGACGACTCCTGCCCGACGACGGTGCTGGCGATGACGATGATGGCATCGGCGCACCGCACGACACTTGAGCTCTGAGCGCCGTTCTGCGTCGCTGGAGGAAAGTGGAGCTCGCCGTCAGCCTCCGTCGGCATCGCGTAGCGCAGTGAAGACCCCGGCACGAGTACGGGCACCGCTTAAACTTGCTCGCTCCGCTGAACGTGGCCACCGCACGTGGATGGAGAGAGGGGTTCTTAGGTGAACATCACAGGGGCGGGTGAGGTGGAGGTGGGGGGGGCAGATTCTGTAGCGTTACGCGCAGCCACGCCTGCGAGAGGAAACGAAAAAAACACGCGCCCCTGCCGCTGAGACGGGCAACTCACGGAAAGAGAAGCGCACGAACAGCCAGCGACGTGCACACATAGATACCCGCTTCATCACCCGTCCCAGGAGCTACCACCAACCCCGGACGGAGCGTCCTATCGAGGTGAGTGTTTACGCAGCAAGCCGCGTGGTGGGCCGGCGGGTCGCGCACTGCGATCTCAGTTCGATTCACGGTCCGCTGATCGCAAACGGCAGCTGCGAGTGGCGTCTGAAGCTGCTGCGGCCATGAGTCTCCCCGAATTTGAATGAACCTTAACTAAGTGTACCTGGCGCGGACAATAAACGTCATTGATGGGGAGACAAAGGCGGCCAGGCGTGGTGGCGGCCACACCACCAACCCCCCGGTGCGCCTTGGCGCTCAAGCTCAATTGGAGACTCTGTGCACGTGAGCAATTAATGAGACTTACCAACAAAGGCCATGGTAACGCGGCATTCACAACCACGCGTAGGCACGTGTTGATGATGGACCTGGATTGTGATGCTAATGGCAGTCACCGCGGCGCACGTGGCGATGCTACGGGGACGGCGGCGACGAGGCGCAGGTCGAAGCTGCCTCTCCTGGAGCGGTGGCGCAATGCTTAGCGCACTGCGCTACGAAGCCGAGGATTTGCCGGTCGGCTGCCCCCTGTCCACGACCTAATACCAGTGACGAGTCCGGTGAAGTATGGTCGGACAGCGATCGCGGCCGGCACGGCACGGGGTGGCCTTCATCCAGCAGCGGATTGAGCAAGCGCAGTGGATCGCATTTGATTATTGATCCGGCATTATCGTGATAACAATTATAATCTTCTTGGTTCTTTCGGTAAAGCCACGTAGAATGGAAATAATAAAATAATAGAAATAAAACATAATAAAATAATTCTCACGACGTTTCGGCCACAACGCAAGCAGCCGTCCTCAGGTGAAGAACAGGTCTATCGAGAAGATGTTCCCTTCTACGTGACTTTACCGAAAGAACCAAGATGTTTTATTTTTATTATTTTATTATTTCCATTCTACGTGACTGTACCGAGAGAACCAAGAAGATGAATCCCTGCAGTCACGAAAGCTTTAAATCGAAACAATTATAATACTGAAATGTGTGACGTGAAGAAGGGCTATGGTCAGAAACGTCGTCGATTATATATATACATGTTTTTACAGCAGTATTTTTTATCGTTCGGAAGAAGTCGTCTTATATGCGTCGCGTATCACACCAATTCTCTCCAGTACGCTATCACAGTTTGGCTCTATGAGCACAGCTATAATTATCACAAAAACAACACTGCACTGCCCTTTGTTAATCCTCTGCTGGGTGAAGTAATTAATTGACAATGATTGAAATATACGTAGCCAATTAACGAACTATATTTTAATAATATTTATGAATTTAAGGCATCTCAATGCCGTGTCGTTTATTACGGTGGATGCTTAGCCGTACTTCACCACGCTGGCCACAGCGCAGGTTCGTGCAGGGGGGGGGGCAGTCAAGACAAATTCAGATGTCACTCATCGTCACTGATGGTGCGCTAACCGCTGCGCCACCGTTCCACTTTGTTGTTTGTTGGACGGCATTGTTCCGTGACAAACGCCAGCAGTGAGAAGAGTTGAGCAGGAGCGAAACAATCCACCCGTCATTGAGCGGCCGCGAACGGAAATATGAATCGGTAAATATTTCTGCTCCGCGCTGAACTCATAAAAGGATCAGAGGGACACGCCGGGGATGATGCCGTAGGGGGGGGGGGGGGGTGATGCGCACACGGGACTTGCGGTCCAGAGGTCGTCGGTTCGATTTCCCGTGGCGGCAATTGAATCGATGGGCAGGTTACTTTACCACCCCTCCCCCCCATCTCTGTCCACCCATCCAGCAGCACACACCACAGTTAGCAACACAGAGTCGGCCGGTGGATGAATTTGCAGGCTGTGCTTAGTGGGTGTAAAGCGTGGGTACTCACACCTCTGGGAAGACGTCTGGCCAACGCGAACGAGTCGGCAAAATAGACTCTAAGAGGGGCTCTCCAGAGCTCATTGAAGATGGTGAAGGCCCTTCTCTGCCAGCAGTGGCCTGAGCAAAGAATTGCAGGGCTGCCCCTTTACCTTCGCCACAGTGACCCCATAATAGAGCATCGCGTTACAGTCTATCTATCTCGTCGCAATAAAGGTTTCATTTTTAAAAACGGGCTGTACAGCAAGTGGGTTGTTAACCCATCTCTATATATTTTGAGTGGTTGTCCGCTTCTAAGTGGTAGTTATCTCCGGGCACATCCGAGTTTATCCCAACGGCTATATGCTGCACAAGCACGGCGTGCATTGATCATCCATGGTTGATTTTTCAAGAAGCAGAAGTTTTTTTTTTTACCGACTAGAGACGCACGTTGAGTTGAGTTGACCCGAAATTGGGATTTCAAGTTGCAACATTTCAAATGTGAGCCGCGAGCTATGGAAAAACTCGCCCTATGCCAAGGCAATGTGGAATTTCGCCCTACTTTGACTTTCAACAAAATCTCAGCAGCGCAGTCGTGCACTTCCGTGAAACGGCGCTTTGGAGGCAAGGGTTGGTGGGCCACGTAGAGATTGGTGAAACTCCTAAAGCTGCTCGGCTGCAAGGTGGCCGGATGGAAGTTCAAAATGGGTTCTTCACGGGCTCTTGAATCCATCTGTGGGGAGCTTTAATTGGCACGTGTTAGATGTCTATAGATAATCACGACTTCTCCCGCTAGCCACAAGGTAAATTAGCCAAGCACCACAATCGTAGGACCCTCCTGATGATATCGTCTTGAGGCAGTGAGGCTTTTCTAGATAGATACAGGGAGCGATACTGATGTATGCCACTTTGACAATCCACTACTGTCTGAACTGTCTGAAGGCCTTTTTGTTCCGTGTCGGTCATAAGGTTAGTTTGACCATACTTCACCACGCCAGTCAGTGGGGGTTGGTGAAGGGCAGGAGCTCAGCACCCGTACAGATATCTGATGCCACTGATGTTAACTGTGGCCGGGAATCTAGCTGAGGTGGCCGGTTCTTCGGGCAGCACGCAAACCACTGCGTCACTCCACTGCTCCACCTGGTTACACGGTGGCGAGATGTTAACTACCTCGCCTGGTTCACAGGCGGTCGTGGGTTCGATCCCGACTCTGACGCTTGTATATTTGGAGTGCGCGTGTTCTCCCCGTGGTCGCGTGGATTTTTCTCCGGGTCCTCCGGTTTTTCCCTCCACATTTAGAATCAGTGTGTTTTTAGAGTATTTGGCAGCTATAAGATTTCTACGTGATAAGCCACTTCGTTGAGCTATCATTTGCGGTCAGGTCGCTTCTGAAAAAGAGCTACATAGCTCAGTGGGCTTTACCTGCTAAAATACAACTAGTTTAGTTTATAGATTTTACAATCATGAATTCAACATAACAATTTACAGCGCTTTGTCAATCCACTGCTGCATGAAGGCCCTCCCCCACGCCGTTTCAATCACGAGGGTTATTCGACCATGATTCACCACGTTGGTCAGTGCCGGCTGGTGAAGAACCCAGAGGCCTGTCCAAGTTTCACTCACCACTGACGTTAGGCGTGTCCGAGGATCGAACTTCGGTGCCGCTTTGAGCACGCACGCATGCATGTCACAGCCCAAGTCATCAGAGAGACCAACTTCGCGGTGTTGCGATAATAATGATTGCGTCACATTTTGCAGCAGCGCCCCTCTGACAAATCACTCGCACAATTCGCTCCATCTCGTCAGATCTCGGAAGCTAAGCAGGCTGGAACCTGGTGGGCGAGTGCTTGGAATGGGCGAGCATCGCCCACGAGCAGTTTGTTAAAGGCGCGCCCTCGGAGGTTGCACTGTGTGCCGGGCAGCAAAGGGGCAGTGTAGCAACAACCCAATGTTGGACGGTACTTTCTATACTCCCGCGTGTACGGCTCTCCGCCTTCAACAAACCGTGTTGACCGGCCGGCATAGAGTGTTTACCTTGGGTTTATTTTGTTTAACCAGGTGAGACCATGATACGCCTAATATGCAAGAGCGATCTCGGCCATGATTTCTGCTGTAATTGCGGGTAACTTTCAAATTTAGAAAATTTGGACCACGACACCAGCACACAATGGCCTAACCCTTGCGAATTTACATCAAGGGATCTTTAACGTCCACTGTGAGGCAGGCGGTTATAAGACCCGCAGCAATAACCAGGGCGGCCGCTGAAATCGAACCGTGAACCTTTGCAACAAGCGGCGAACGCGCCATCGCCAGGACTCGTCACCGCACCAAGCGTGACCAAATAAAACACCGTAACTCGCGCGGCGCGGGGAGGCCTTCAGCCAGCAGTGGGTTGATCATGGCCGCTGATGATGGCGATTCCTGTTGCAGGCGGGGCCCCCATGGAGGTGATGGTGGAGCACCTGGCTCGCTGGCACGGCAGCCCCCAGGGCACGGGCGTGCTCGATGCGCCCCCGGGGCTCCCGCATGGATATGGGGAGGCGAACCCGCTCCTGGGTGCAGCCGTGCCGGGGCAACTCCACGGCAACCTCCATCATCACCACCACCACCACCATCAGCAGCAGCAGCAACAGCAGCAGCAGCATCAGCATCATCAACACCAGCAGCAGCATCAGCAGCAGCAGCAACAACAACATCATCATCAGCAGCAGCAGCAGCCCATGCCGCTGCACAGTGAGGATCTGGAGGTGTTTGTGGGGCTGCTGGATGCTCAGGGACATCCGAACGTGCCCGGGGCGAGTGCGGAGTACAGAGCAGCGACTCACGGTGAGAGACACGGGGAGACATGGACACGGGGGGAGATGGACACGGGGGGAGTGGGGCACGGGGAGACATGGGCACGGGGGGAGTGACACGGGGAGACATGGACACGGGGGGAGTGACACGGGGAGACATGGACACGGGGGGAGTGGGGCACGGGGAGAGATGGACACGGGGAGAGATGGACACGGGGAGAGATGGACACGGGGGGAGTGGGGCACGGGGAGAGATGGACACGTGGAGAGTAACACGGGGAGCGATGAACACGGGGGGAGATGGACACGGGGAGAGTGGGGCACGGGGAGAGATGGACACGGGGAGAGTGACACGGGGAGCGATGAACACGGGGGGAGATGGACACGGGGAGAGATGGACACGGGGAGAGATGGACACGGGGAGAGATGGACACGGGGAGAGTGGGGTACGGGGAGAGATGGACACGGGGAGAGTGACACGGGGAGCGATGAACACGGGGGGAGATGGACACGGGGAGAGATGGACACGGGGAGAGATGGACACGGGAAGAGATGGACACTGGGAGAGATGGACACGGGAAGAGATGGACACGGGGAGAGATGGACACGGGGAGAGATGGACACGGGGAGAGATGGACACGGGGAGAGATGGACACGGGAAGAGATGGACACGAGGAGAGATGAACACGGGGAGAGATGGACACGGGGAGAGATGGAGATGCGGCAAGTGGGGCAAGTGGAGGGGAGAGCAATGTGGGGAGAGGGTCACGGGCAGAGGGAAACACGGGAGAGGCAGACACGGGGAGAGGGAGACACGGGAGAGGCAGACACGGGGAGAGGCAGACACGGGGAGAGGCAGACACGGGGAGAGGGAGACACGGGGAGAGGGAGACACGGGAGAGGCAGACACGGGGAGAGAGAGACACGGTGAGAGGGAGACACGGGAGAGGCAGACACGGGGAGAGAGAGACACGGTGAGAGAGAGACACGGGGAGAGAGAGACACGGTGAGAGGGAGACACGGGAGAGGCAGACACGGGCAGAGGGAGACACGGGGAGAGGGAGACACGGGGAGAGAGAGACACGGTGAGAGGGAGACACGGGAGAGGCAGACACGGGGAGAGAGAGACACGGTGAGAGAGAGACACGGGGAGAGAGAGACACGGGGAGAGGCAGACACGGGGAGAGGGAGACACGGGAGAGGCAGACACGGGGAGAGGGAGACACGGGAGAGGCAGACACGGGGAGAGGGAGACACGGGGAGAGGGAGACACGGGGGAGGCAGACACGGAGAGAGGGAGACACGGGCAGAGGGAGACACGGGGAGAGGGAGACACGGGAGAGGGAGACACGGGAGAGGCAGACACGGGGAGAGGGAGACACGGGCAGAGGGAGACACGGGGAGAGGGAGACACGGGGAGAGGGAGACACGGGAGAGGGAGACACGGGCAGAGGGAGACACGGGAGAGGGAGACACGGGGAGAGGGAGACACGGGGAGAGGGAGACACGGGAGAGGCAGACACGGGAGAGGCAGACACGGGCAGAGGCAGACACGGGCAGAGGCAGACACGGGAGAGGGAGACACGGGGAGAGGGAGACACGGGAGAGGCAGACACGGGAGAGGCAGACACGGGCAGAGGCAGACACGGGCAGAGGCAGACACGGAAAGAGGCAGACAACTCAAATGAGACAATGCATTCAAATGTGAAGGGGCAGCCTTGCAATTCCTCGCTCACGCCCCTGCTGGTGGAAGGGCCTCCACTCGAGGCAGCTCTAGAGGCCTACTCTTCCACGTGGGCCATCCACCTCTGAAGGGATGGTAGTACCCACACTTTAACCCACAACTGTCTGGCGTAACCATTTACATTGCTGGGCCGAATCAGTGGATTGAAGCCATTTGCTTATGAACCGCCAACTTCTATTATCCGTATATACTGTTGACTTTTCCCTCTGGTGTACATACACAGCCCAGTCTCAATCCACTGCTGGATCAGGGCCTCTCCCCACGCCGTGAGAGTCGTTATGGTTATTGGCCATACTTCACCGCGTTGGTCAGTGCGAGTTGGTCGAGGCGGGAAGTAGAGACGTTGGACCATAGATGTGTAACGGACAGTATAGTACAACAGTCGCGGCATTTTAAATGTGCGAAGTCGAAGGCCTGCAAACCTCACCACAAGCAGGCGATGTCGTCTTAACATGCAAAGTATGTTTCGATTTAAAGCTTTCGTGACTGCAGGGATTCATCTTCTTGGTTCTTTGAAGACGGCTGCTTGCGTTGTAGCCGAAACGTCGTGATAATTATTTTATTTCATTATGTTTTATTTTTATTATTTTATTACTTCCCTTCTACGTGACTTTACCGAAAGAACCAAGAAGATGCAAAGTATGCTGGCATATATTTATCTTTTTGCAGCTATATGCGCTGTTTACGTGTAGCGAACATCTACTAAAAAACTGTTGTCGGGTTTCTCTACGTGGCGAGACAGATACGATGTTGTTATTTAAATTCCCCACAAGGCTCGCGATCATTGTGCGTGCACATCAGCGCGTCTCCCGTCAAACGCGCTTCGCAGTCGAGGGCAACAGCACGTGCAGACGATCCAATTTGACACCGACGGTCGTAACACGGAGATGACAGCGAGGCGAATGCACATCACTGGGCTTTCGTGAGACTTAACTAAAGGACGTGCAGCACTTAAAGCAGCTCAGTGGACTCTCGTGTGTGGTTGAATACAGCACGTGAATAAATCATGAATGTCAACGGGGTATCGTGGCTAAAGAAAGGACGCGGATATGTGCTGCAGCTCAGTGCGCTCCCGTGTGGTTAAAGGACACGCAGGCATGATGCAGCTCAATGGTCTCTGATGTGGTTAAATACGGGACATTAATCTCCCTCTTCTTGGTTATTTCGGTAAAGTCACGTAGAAGGGAAATAATAAAATAATAAAAATAAAACATAATAAAATACAATTCTCACGACGTTTTGGCCACAACGCAAGCAGCCTTCCTCAGGTGAAGAACAGGTCTGTCGGAAAGACAGCGTCTGAATGAGCTTATGTTTTATTTTTATTATTTCATTATTTCCTTTCTACGTGACTTTACCGAAAGAACCAAGAAGATGAATCCCTGCAGTCACGAAAGCTTTAAATTGAAAATTAATCTCCATATATATAAAATGCAAAGTTGTGAATACGTGTGTCTGTTCAAAAAATGTTTAGCGTACTTCCCGAGATGCAACAAATTTGAAATTTGCCATGTGGGTACTTTCCAGACTGTACACCATGCAAACATTATAAAAATACACTTTAGTTTTTTTTTGGGGGGTGGGGGAGGAGCTCAATAATGCATAGATTTTTTGCACGGTAAGTGAGCTGTGACGTCACATCTGTCATGTGACCCGCGCACGTGGAAGCGTAACGCATTGTAGTGTCGTGGTTAGCGCTACGCTACGAACCCAAAAGCGGCCGGGCGTGGTGGATCCAAGTCCCGGACGAAGCCGGGTAGTACAACTAGTGAATAATAAATCTCGACTGGCCATCGTGGTTAAATGGAGGACAATGCACGTACAGTCCATCTCAGTGGGCTTCTCACACGCCTCGATAAAGAGCATAAAGCCGTGAGATAATAATCAACACGTTTGGGGCACGCGTGAGAGAGCCATTGAGGAATGAGGATGGATGAGTATCTGGACACGAGGCAAGGGAGGCGCTGCTACTACTGCTGCCTGGCCTATGCATTCCCGTGTCGGCTACACAGGCTGCTTGCTGCTGCTGTTGCTGCTGCTGCTTCTGCTGCTGCTGCTACTGCTGCTGCTACTGCTTCTACTGCTGCTGCTTGTTGCTGCTGCTACTGCTGCTACTACTGCTTCTACTGCTGCTGCTTGTTGCTGCTGCTGCTACTGCTGCTACTGCTGCTTGTTGCTGCTGCTGCTGCTTCTACTGCTACTGCTGCTGCTGCTACTGCTGCTACTGCTGCTGCTACTGCTTCTACTGCTGCTGCTTGCTGCTGCTGCTACTGCTACTACTGCTGCTTGTTGCTGCTGCTGCTGCTTCTACTGCTACTGCTGCTGCTGCTACTGCTTCTACTGCTGCTGCTTGTTGCTGCTGCTACTACTGCTGCTACTGCTGCTGCTTGCTGCTTCTACTGCTGCTGCTTGTTGCTGCTGCTGCTACTGCTGCTGCTTGTTGCTGCTACTGCTGCTGCTTGCTGCTGCTTGTTGCTGCTGCTGCTACTGCTGCTACTGCTGCTGCTTGTTGCTGCTACTGCTGCTGCTTGCTGCTGCTTGTTGCTGCTGCTGCTACTGCTGCTGCTGCTACTGCTGCTGCTGCTACTGCTGCTGCTGGGGCAGCGTGAGAGCACCGTTGTCGTTCTTCAGCAGCTGTGAAGGACAGCACCACGGTGGTGTGGCTACAGCCGATGTTAGATTACAAAGAAATGGCTACAAGTCGAAAACTAGGGGACAAAAAAAATTGCACGCTGTACTCTTTGGTTCTTTCGGTAAAGTCACGCAGGCAGAAGAAATAGTAGATCATGACGTTCCGATCGCAACACAAGCAATCGTCATCATTGATGATGATGATGACGAGAGATGTATACGTGGAGAGAGTGGGGCACGGGGAGAGTGACATCAATGATGACGATTGCTTGTGTTGCGATCGAAACGTCGTGATCTATTATTTTTCTACCTACGTTACTTTACCGAAAGAACCAAAGAGTATGGATTCCTGCGGTCACGAAAGCTTCAGATCAAGATTAAGCTGCACGCTGAAACGGGACTGCGTGAAAAATTCAAATAAGTTTTATTCCTTTTCGGCAAAAAAGACGCGTGTGTTAAGATGTTCAAACAGTAAATAGATTCCTTTTGCAAAGGAATCAAGTTCCGCATTGACGACACGGTCCTTGCGGTGAACGTGCAAAGGAAAAAGTTCCCCACGATAAACGGGACTGCATTAGCAGTGAGAAGTAGCGTGCTAACCGTTATATAGAAATCTGAATGAATCTGAATGAAATAGATTATAATCTATAACTATTAAAGTCCATCGTGCCATTTGTCACTTGTCTAATTTGACGAGCCACCGTGAATGGCCGCTGGCGTCACGCTCTGCCACCTTCGCCTTCCCAGCGCCGATGTGTGGCACGCCGCGCCAGGCACAGCGCTCACTTTAGTGGCGACCGAGTGGAGCGAGACGGAGGCTCAGGAACAGGTCCACACGTTCGTCAAGCGATGCCTGGCTGTGAGCGACAATCGGAAACGCGCGTGGCCGTGCTTGGAGGGTGCAACGTGAGAACGATTTTGCCCCACCGCGATTCCACTCGCCTCGGTCCAAACACGCGCACACTCGCAAGGGGCCGTCCATAAATGACGTCAACGCACCTAGGGGGGTGGGGGAGGGGTCAAACATTTGTGACGATGGGGGCGGGGGGTGGGGTTTGAGAAATGTGTCGTCACGTAAAAATGCGCAACTTTAAATAAATATAGACAACACGTTCTACTTAATTAGACTTTTTTTAAATAATTTTTTTCTCCTACAACATCAGAGTGCAGCGCCACGTTAAATACGCACTACAATGACAATCATTTAAAGCGATTTGAAGCATGTTTTATTTTTTGGGCGGGGGGGGGGGCAGAGCTTTGTGACGTCATATTCGAGGGGGGGGGTCTGACTTTTTGTAACGCCGTGTGCCGAAAGGGGGGGGGTCAAAAATCGTCCAATATCGCGTGACGTCATTTATGGACGGCCCCCAACCTGTGGCGGTGGTGGCGGTGGCGGTGGTGGCGGGTGAGACGATGATGCCAGCACACCTGCGCGTAGCCAGGACAGCCAGGACACGCGGTGGAATCCCCGAGGGCTCGAAGGCGAATTCGAAGGCCGTTCTTAAACTGTTGACAAACGACGCTATAAGCGAGCCGAGAGCCCTGCGGCTCAACCTCCCCCCCCCGCCTGCCCGCCCCCACCGCATCCGCGTGGAGGTCTCCCTCCCTTCGCTGCGGTCTCTCTCACCTGACATTCCCTCTCGAGGCTGGCCCCAGCGACACCTCGCCGCTCTCTTGCGTGAACCGTGGCTAGTCGCCTGCCTCCTGCCAAGGGAGCCTCTGTTGGGTTGGGGCGCGCGCGCTTCTGACTCTCTCGCACTCGCACGCCGTCTCATGCCGCTGGCACGCGGCGTCATTACTCTGAGCCTCGCTGCTTTCCCGGTGTAATTACACGTTGAACTTTCGCACCGCACGCAGACAACCGTGCTAATGGGAGGTGCGGAAGCTCACCCACACGGTCGAAAGATCTGAGCACCACTATTCCGTGTGCTACATTGTGTCTTCATTATATTTTTTTTTGGGGGGGGGGGGGGGTTTAGTTGTTTTTTTCGGATGCACGCTGGATGTTACTTTTCTCGGGGTGTAGATGTTGGCCAACTCCGCTCGCTCGGCTGCCTTTCGTCGACTTCTCCTGTGCTCGCATTTTCCAAAAAATTGCCCCCCCTCCACTCGTTGAGCACAAATTACCTGGCTGCAGTGCACTCTCCGCTCACCATCTCCATCCTCAAGATGCAAATCATCCTGCCAGTCACGAGACGTGACGAGATCTCACTGTACAAACGTAAGAACAATCCTGTATCATAGTATAATCATCATCATCAACATCAACAACAACAATAGGCGAGATATATCCACGATTCGTGAGATGTATCCCCAAGCCATCAGCACCTCTCTTATGGACTTGTGATGCAACAATCAATCTCTTTCCCGCACGCGAGCGAATTTTAATCGCTCCATCTCCGCGTTGGGTGCCTTCGCGGGCGCGTTGACCCCTCCATTAGCTGCCGTTCCATAGTTGTGTCTCCGTACCAAACATGTTTGTACTGTTTCACTGCGGAGAAGTAATACAAATTTGTTTCATCCGAACACAATGCATCTACGTTGAACTTCTTTCGCATCGTACGTAGCCAACCGTGCTAAATGCAGTTTTGAATAAATGACTATTCAATCTAAATTTTAAAGTGCGTAGCTCCAGTGGCTTGCTAATATCGGAAGGAAGAGCGTTCCAGACGGCCACAGAAGCGCATCTGAAAGCGCGCGATGTGGTGACCGTCTTTGTTCGATGCCCAGCCAAAAGCCGCCACTGCTGCGAGGATGACCTAGTTTTTGTGAATGATTACATCTCGCGGTATTTAATATCCACTTTACTAAGGCAGACAGCACACTTCGTTAATTCTCAGTAATTTGTGGAGTCCTTGGTAAACATTTATGTTAAATCTTTAGTCACATCTCGCTGATTGACTAAACAAGGAGCGGCTCTGTAAAGGGCTTAGGCATGAGGCCCATCGCTGATTAACCAAGAATGAAGATGACCAAAAGGTTTTTTTTTATTTCTGTTTGTATGCAATGCCATTCTACTTGCGCTGTTCTTGGTGTCACGGTGTTACGAGAAGAGGTGTCCACTCTTGCAGATTTCACTAAACTCGTGAAGCCCCTTCGAGTGACATATTGTCCACCTCAGGAGGAGCGCTTTCCCATACATCCCGCCGTGCAGATAAATGTCCACCGTGTGGCCATCAGTGATATATTTAAGTCTTAGAGTGATATGTTTTGTTGAAATAGAGTGAAAACCTAATCAGCTCCAAGTTTCGTGGTGTGCACTTTATGATGGCTGTGCCGAAATAAATTTAGCTTTTGTCGCTTAATTTGGGTAAATTCCAGCTCTGAAAAATATAACTTTGATTTCCATGCAATGAGCATTTCACTGTGTGCTAGGGCACATGGGAATGTTCGCACCCAAGTGTGGATGAGAAGTGACCTCATAAGTTCAGTGAAATCTGCTTTTGCTCACAAGATCAGTGCCCTTAGAGTCTCAGAGGGCACGAGTGAGATTCGCCCTCTGTGCTCTGAAGCCATCAGCTGGATTTACGACTTAAACATCACAAAGAGAGAGAGAGAGAGAGTGCTCGGCCCTCTTGTCCACCTGGACAACGACCGCAGGTTTTCACTGACGGTGGCGCTGCCGGTGTTGTTCCCGTGCCCCGCGTGTTGCAGCTCGTCTGGCCGGCACGACCCACCCCGTGTGCAGGCCCCAGCTGCGATTCCCGTGGCTGCAGGAGAGCGGCGGCAACTCGTCCACCCCCGCTCCTCCGCACCACCACCTCCACCCCCACCACCACCTGCACCACGGCCACCACCACCACCACCACCTCAACCACCTGAATCAGCTGAGCCACGCGGCCGTCACCACCGCCTGGGCCCTGCGCGAGCCTCTGGCCAAGGCGCGGCCGTCCCCGTACCCCCACGCCACGCCGCTGGCGGCGCCGCCCGCCCGGGGCGAGCGGGGCGAGCGGGGCGAGCGGGGCTTCCCGTTGCCCCCGACGCCGCCAAAGGAGGGTGGCGGCAACGGCGGAAACGGCGGCGCCAGCTGCGGAGCCTCGCCGGACCCGGATCTGGCGGCGGGGGCGTCGCCGTCCCCGCGGAGCGAGGGCAGCCCGGGGGGCCCGGGGGGCCCGGCGCGATCGCGCCACGGCGGCCCCGTGGGCCTCGAGGAGCGTGGGGAGCCGGCGGGGTTCCCCGCCGCGCTGGGCGCCTACCCGGCGTGCCCGCCGGGCCACCTAGACGGGGACGACGAGGAGGGGGAGGCCGGCCGAGGCAGGGGCAGGGGCCGCGGTGGCATGGGTAAATAGGAAGCCATGCACGCACATGCACACACACGCGGTTGTTGAAAATATTCCAACCGTTAATTAGATTTTTCAATTCAATGCTGGATGAAGGCCTCACCCACATCGTGTCGATTTCTGGGCCGGTATGTGACCATACTCACCCACGCCGGTCAATGCGGGTTGGTGGTGAATGGTGGTGGGTCGCTGGCCAGGCGAGCTGCGACATCGACCCGCCGCCGATGTTTGCCGTGACCGGCACGGGAACATCTATTGTCCACCACACAACCGAGCCGTGTGGGGACAATGCCCAGTCAGCTCAGATGGCGCCAGGTTTATTTTTTATCCACAAGCCATTCGCCCCCGTCCTCCCCCAGCCCTACGTGCCCCTACCGAGCTAGATTTGCAAATCTTGGTAGGCCGTGTTATCACGGTTTGGTTCCAGCTCGGCATGGCAAATAGCCAGTGGAAAAACCACGCGTACCACGAAAGCCCCCTATGCCGGCTTGGCTCGTGACAGTGGAAAGAGGAACAAGTGTTTGTTTTATACGTCCTATCATTGTTGTTGTTGTTGCTATGGAGCATTGTGTAATGCAGTATACAGCCACTTTGTCAATCTACCGCTGGAACTGCTCAGGAGTGTAAATGCCAAAGTAGTTTGGGAACAACATTTGCAGTCCTATATTTGAGATTGAGATACTGAAATGGTATGAAGTAATAAAAACAAACGATCATGACGGAGTGCAGGCGTCACTGATGTAAATGTTCAGTAAAGTAGAAATCTTGGCACAACTAGAATAAATAACTAGAAAAATTATAACGAGAAAAATCTTAAAAACCAGATTGTTAGAAATTGGGCCCCCATAAATGACGACTGTGATTACATTCAACGCGCAGGTTCAGCCGAAGACTCGAAATTGCTTTTTAAGTGTCGTGCTCAATAAACACCAACAAATGTATGCTGCCCATCATCTGTGAAGAAAGTAATTCACCTTCCAGATTCTATCTTCACATACATAACACAATATGTACAATTTAGACCGCCATTCAGATTCTGTTTGCTTTTTTACGAGGGTGCTGCTTGAGACGTTTGACCAATCTGTTGTTCAATAAATTGGGTGTGTGGTTGGATAGCAGATGACCTGCAACAACAAAAAATACACACAAGCCTGCGTAGAATGCTCAAACATCCACATTAAACAAATAGGCCCACACCCTACTTTCTGTATCACAATATACTAACGTTCCTCCTATATTTTACAGTTAAAAGTCTCACATAAATCAGCCTTACTGGGTAGGAATGTCAAAATGCAGTGAAACAAAAAAATTACTTATTTTATCAACGCAGAGAGATGACGCATGGGCAAGATACCTTTGCTCACGGCTGCTGTGAGTCGGGCGCTCTGCTGCAGCATCGCTCACACACAGAGACCACGCTGGGCCCACGAGTTTACAGGAGTGTCAAGTGGATGATGTGCATCGTCACTGACGAAGATAAAGCCCCCCCCCCTCATATACAGCCTTAACAGGCTTTTGGAGCAAGTCCGACAAAGGCTGGCACAGTGCACGATGGTGTGGCATGGCCAACAGCACACGCGTGGCCGCGTTTGTATCCCCAATGCTGATAATGACACACCTGCATCAGGGACGTATTTAAGGCTGAGTTGACCTCGAGGAGGCCCACGACCTGTTCAGACATTTGTCACTGCGATGTCGAACTCGGGTGACCAGGTTCATCGCACAACCACCGCAACCACCGTTTCTGCACAAGACAAAGTTCCCCTGTATAGCCGTGACAGACTGTTGGGGCAAGTGCCGTTGGCGAGCACGACAATCACGTGTGCAAGACGTCATTGTGTCAGCCTTGGCTCGCACTGCAGCACCACAGCCTCAGTCCCCCCGCCTCTCCCCCTCCCCGTGCGCCAGAGGGTCGTGAATGCGCCAACTGCGGGGCTACGTTCACCCCGCTGTGGAGGCGGGACGCCAACGGACACTACCTGTGCAACGCGTGCGGCCTCTACCACAAGATGAACGGGCACAACCGCCCACTCATCCGGCCTAAGCGCCGACCGGTAGGCACTGCACTCACATGCACGCGCACGCACACACGCACGCGCACACACATACACACACGCACGCACGCTCACATGCACGCGCACGCACACACGCACGCTCGCATGCACACACACACGCACGCTCACAGGCACACTCACACGCATGCACGCACACATACACGCTCGCATGCACACTCGCACGCACGCACACGCTCGCACCCTCGCATGCACGCACACACGTACACGCACGCTCGCACGCACGCTCACACGCATGCACGCACACATACACGCTCACACGCTCGCACACATGCCCGCTCACACGCACGCTCACACGCACGCACGCACACGCATGCAATCGTATATGCGCAGAGAGACGTGCAGACACATACGCACGCACTTGCACACGTGCACACACACACACAAAGACATATACGCACGCAGAGATGAACACATGCAAGATGCAAACGCATGCGTGCATTGTATGGGCATACAACAAAAATCAACGTTCGGCATCCGTCTGTTTCCTTTTACACTGCGCGTGAGTAATTGCTCATCGCTCATTTGGGAAGCGCAAGTCTTGATCCCGTTACTGAATTGATCCAAACTTGTCAATGCAGTGAAATCTAACAACGATAACAATCACCACATTTGCAAACAACACTGAGAACTTCAAATCAATAAAGATATAATAAGGCGACGTTTCGGGCAATGGCCTTACCGTGTAGCACATACACGATGCAGTGGTGTGGTCAGGCAGACCCGTTCGAAGCTAAGTTCCCCTGTTCGAGCAAGCGCTGTTAGCGAGCACCTAATTGCAATCTTCAAAGTCCTCGCCCAAGCGTGGCGTTCCGGGCTTTGGGCTGCGTGCTGAGCATTTCCACTGCCGGAGCTTTTCCCCATCGTGCCAATGTGCGGGGCATCGTCAGGAGTCGCGTGTTATCCCGCACAATGCATCCGACCATCCCGTGACGCGTCCCCGAATCTCGAGGCCGCGTGACGAGCGGGCGGCTTACTCTTTGGTTCTTTCGGTAAAGTCACGTCGGTATAAAATAAAGAATAAATTAAATCAGGCGCAACACAAGCGTCCGTCATCAGGTGGGAAAACCACAGCAAGAAACAACACTGCTGCCCACTGATTGATAATTGGTTTTTTACCATTCTATCTGGCAACAAAACTGACACCTTTTTTTACAAGGAGTCATGCTTGCATAGACCACAATACCTGCAGTCATAATGCAAACAAAAAACATAACTCTGATAATGTGCACTGTCATTGAAGTTGATTGGTCCACACCCGAGACAGCTTTCCTTAGAGCCTAGTCTCACATGGGTTGGACCAGATGACGCCTTACTGGCAAATGAGGTTTCAATGGTGCCCACTGATTGTTACGCCCAAAACGTCGTGATTTAATTTATTCTATATTCTATACCTACGTGACTTTACCGAAAGAACCAAAGAGTATGGATCCCCGCTGTCACGAAAACTTCAAATCTAGATTGAGTGGGAGGCTCTTTTTGGAGGGGGGGTGAGTGAGCCTTTCCTGCCCCCCACACGGAGCCAAACGTTTCGTGTCGACTCCGCCGCTCTGCGTGTTGACTCCGCCGCTGTTCGTGCAGTCGGCGGCGCGGCGCTGCGGCACGGCGTGCGCCAACTGCCAGACGAGCGCCACGACGCTGTGGAGGCGCAACGCCAGCGGCGAGCCGGTGTGCAACGCGTGCGGCCTCTACTACAAGCTGCACAACGTGAGGCGTCCTGCTCGCACGCGCGCTCCCGCGCACACACGCACACTCCTGGTGTCACACGTATCCTGCGTACACGCGCACACGCGCACACTCCTGGGTTCACACACACGTATCCTGCATACACGCGCACTCGCGCACACTCCTGGGTTCACACGTATGTATCCTGCGTACACGCGCACACGTACGCACATGCTCGTGCCCACGCAGCGGGAGATGTCCTGGTGTGCGACGGTATGCCTTGCCGAATGTCGCTTAGAACACCGGACACGTATGCCCGGTAAAACGTGGTACGTTGGGCGAACGATTCCAGCCACTTCCAAATGCTGGCCCGACGCTGCACGTAGCGCAGTGCGTGAGCCACTGCACCGCCACTGCCCACATCACTGAGTACACGCAGACAGATGCCTCTATTCGCTCTGATGTTAACGGGTAAATGGTGATCAGAGCGACGAGCCCACAGAGTTGTGCGGTGCGATTGACCGGCACGCACTGCAGCAACGACCATCTGCCGCGACCGATCTACGGCCAGTGCCGTGGTCATCCCCCTCACGTTCCTGCCATGCCGCAATCCATCCGGGTTTTAAACTCGAGCGGATTTCGCCGCTCCATCTCCTCGGTGGACGTATTTTCCTCGGGCACTTTCCTCTCCCTCGGCCGCCACCCCCCATCCTCATCCTTGCCCATTGGCCACCGTCACCCCTTCTGGCGTCGCTTAGCCATGCGCGCGGTTTGTTGTCCTTCCCCCGCACCTCCGATTAGTGCGGTTGGCTATGTACGGCGCGAAGTTCAACATATGTACATTGCCAGTGGCTCTGCACGAACCGTCGGCTGAATTTTTAAAAACTAAACTGTTTTTATTCTACCAGGACAGGCCCACTGAGCAAAACTTTTCAGAAGCGACCTGGCCACAAATGACAGCTCAACGAAGTGGCTTATCACGTGGTAATTTATTGCAGCCAAATACTCTAAACGCGTGATGTTGATTCTAAAATGTGATCCGGAGAAAAATCCACGCGACCACGGGAGAGAGAAACAAACAAACTCAAAATATACAACAGGCGTCAGGGTCGGGATCGAACCCACAGCCTCCTGCATACTGAGACGCCGCTGCTGTTACCCCCTCCCCCTCCCCGCCGCTCGCAGGTGAACCGCCCCATCACGATGAAGAAGGACGGCATCCAGACGCGCAATCGGAAGTCGTCCGGCAAGCCGGGCAAGCACGACAAGAGCCGGCGCTCGCTCGCGAGCCCGGGCCGCTCGCAGACGCTGCCGCTCCTCGCCGGGGCCTACGACAGGCCCCGCGCCATCGCGTTCGGCGGAGGCGCCCTGCCGCCCGCTCACCTCTCGTCGGTTCACCTGGCGGGCGCCGCGCACGCGCTGCCTTCGCTCGCTCAGCTGCACACGGCCGCATCGTCCCTGCCGCTCGCTCCTCACCTCCACAACCATCACCTGTCGCACCATCACCTGTCGCACCATCACCTGCAGCAGCAGCAGCAACAGCATCAGCAACATCTTCTTCACCAGCACCAGCAGCAACAGCAGCGTCATCACGAGCAACATAATCACCTTCAACACCAACATCATCATCATCATTTGCAGCTTCATCAACAGCAGCTCGGCTTACAGACGCCCACAGGTATGGTCTCGGCTCTGGGCTAGTGGAACGTTGCTCTGAGTCTCTTGTTGAGGATGATGGGCTAGTCTTGGTCACGAGACTACAATGGCGTAGGCCCTGGTGTGAGTAATCACAATGGGATCCCCTATTCAAATTCTCCCTCTCTTCGCCGACACCTGGGCCCTTCTGGCCTGTGGCCCCCTGTGCAGTCGCACCGCCTGCACACTCGATAGCTACGCGGCTGGAGACTACAAAGATGAGACGAACCGGTGTCTGGTGCAATTATCTTTTGTGGTGTTGATGTGACTTTAAAAAATTACACTCTTTCCACCCCCCACCGCGTCTTCAACCCTTTCCAAAAAAAAAATTTGAACACTGAAGAATTTGTTTACTCCACACATATTGACATTCTATTTTGTCAATGTGGTTAAAAGAGAAAAGGTGCAGTTTGTGCCCAGTCTCATCATCATCACCATCATCGTCATCATCACCATCATCAGCCATGGTCAATCCACTGCTGGATGAAGGCCTCCCCAAGCAGCCGGCACCTCTGACAACCCCGCGTTGCAACGACCCACCGGGCCCCTGCACCCGAGCTGACTTCATCGCTGCGTCTCCTCGGTGGGCGCCAGCGCCGTAAGTGCCTCTTTCTACATCGCCGGTTAAAATGATCCCAATTCCCCACTTGAAGAACTGTATTAAACTCTAAGCCGCTGCTCACTATTTTGGCGCAGCCCTCAAGGCAAGCTATAAACATAATGGAGAAGAAACGCAACGCATTCGTCAATAAGACTATGGCCTTAAAAATATCTAAAATCGGCAACGTTGCAGGCAATGGCCCTCCTTCCTCAGCACATAGAAAGGCCAAACGAGTCGAGTGAAGGTTTGACGGCTGGAGTGCCACATCTGTTTTCAGCGGACGCTGCAGGAAAACGAACTCTTACTGTGAACATTGGTGAAGCTGTGGACACTGAGGGGGGCGTTTCTCAACGTTGCTACTGCTGCTGCTGTTGTCGTCGTTTGCTGCCAGAAAGGGACATTTGAGTGAGACCAACGAAAATGTGAAAAAAAGAGGGCTTCATATTTTCTGGTGAGCAATCGACTGCCCGCTACGATACATTCATTATCTGCTCGCGAGATAACTGTTGGCGACAATAAATAGGACGGAGCTGTTTTTCTACAACCGCAAAAAACATGTTTGCGTTTGGGGTACGACACTGCTAAATTTGAAAACGAAGACAACGTTCCTTATCGCTGTGCCGCGAAAGCGCGGTTGATAGACGACTACATGGTCAAATACAATAAACATTATTTAACTCCACACACCTCAAGGTGTGCTTGGCTAAATCTACATAACTACAGAGGAATCCTCCTCTCAGTCCACTGGTGGATGTACCACTTCGTCAACCGCACTAAAGTTTGGAAAAATATTAACCAATATGGTTCCCTTTTTCTATACCTTTTCTAAAATGTTTTACTTCCTTACCCTAATAATAGTGAATTGAAAACATTATACAGCACAGTATCTATTTTGTACCACCAAAGATTAACCCTGCCACCCAATCACCACTATGGTCATTGGTCGCCAAAGACCAGAGCCAACTCAATCGATTGGCTGGCGGTGTGCACAAAGCAATCAGTGAGGGTAGAGGCGCAGCTGTGAAACTGCCTGGCTCACACCCCTGTTGGCAGAAGGACCTTCACCACAGAGAAGCTCTAGGACAACCTCACCTAGAGGGTCGCCCACTCTTCCACTTTGGCAAGCGTTGGGAATAAATTGGGATTTGCCCGGAGGTAACCCTCCCACTTCCAAGTTGGTTAACGTTCAACATACGCAGAGACGGGTTCACAACCTTGTTGCTGAACAGCCTGTCGTCAAAGAGAACTCCATTACGTAGAGAGAGGTAGAACCCAGTCAAAATGAACAGGCGGCGACTGCTCTTGTGTAGATCTCCATGGTGAGGATAAAGGCGCAACCCTGCAACATTTCCCTCACGCCATTGCAGGTGGAAGGGCCTCCACTAGAGGGATCTTTGGAGGGCCCCTCGGGCGAGTGTATTTTGGCCTACTCTTCCACGTTGGCCAGACGTCTTGGAAGAGGTGGGCGTACCGAACACTTTGCCCCACCTCTCGCGACCTGTCGATCGACCAACTGCGGTCGACAGAGGCCAGGGGCATTTAAGAAGCCGACCCCTCGTTTCATCCGCTGCGCCAAGAGTTTGAACTGGAGCTCTTTGGGTAGAATGTTCAGTGCGCGGCCCACCGCACCATGGCAGCGTGCTAGACTACTGACAACGATAGCAGCAACTGCCATGGATCAAGTGAGATGCAATGAAAAATCGCGTCGCTCTTGCAAGGGCGACCAAGGGACCGGTTTTTACCCTGATGCGAGCTGGGAGAAACAAAAGCTCGGCGTACATCCCGACTGCCCTGATTAGCTCTCCAGTGTGTCTCACGGCTGTTCCCACAATGCCGTTCGCCATCGATGTCCGACGGTGGGACCTGGCCCAGAAAATGCGCCTGAGAGCCGCAACGCAGCACGATCGCGAAGGGATCGGCAGTATCTTCTTGGTTCTTTCGGTAAAGTCACGTAGAAGGGAAATAAAAAAAATAAAAAAATAAAAAAATTCTGACGACGTTTCGGCCACAACACAAGCAGCCGTCCACAGGTGAAGAAACAGAGCTGTCGGAAAGACAGCGTCCCAATGAACACCGCCAAGTTTGGCAGCGTATATTTAAGCTGGGTCGGGGGAGGAGAGCGCCTTGACAAAGGAGTTTACATATCAACAGCGGAAGTAGGACAACTGCCTGGAAAGTCCTAGGCGGTAGTACGACAGAGAGACCGCGTTCAGCACGAACCAATCGTCGGGGACCAATCTTTGATTACGTTGTGTGCAATAAATTAAGTGCCTTAAAAAAAACCGATGTATTATCACACTGGCGTTGCCTTCCATCGGACCGCAATAAACAAACGGGCCCTCCCTGCCTTAAGTTTGTTGAGTCCGCGTAGAGCTTGCGGTTGGGATTTTTCACCCACTTCCAATCTTTCACATGCCGCCTCTTTCTACGATGTTTGTTGTTTTGGTGTTCGCCGGCCAAAGGCTGCGCTAAACCTGTCTCAGAACACGTTACCCCACCAATAGAACACTCGCTAGAAGCGCCCCATTGCCGTTCGCTCGGTCGCCACTGCTATTCGTGAACTGAATGCAAAATGACTTGACGTTTAAACGGCGGTGAAACGTAAACCAACTCAAAGTTGGCTCGCGTTTGCGGCAATGTATTTTTTCTGGTCCTGAGATATTAACAACGTGTGGCCCAATAGTTTGTAAAGTTAAGGCATGCGATACCTCCCCAAATGCTGCGATTCAAAATAATTTGTTTGTAAAAAACAACCACGTCTCATGCTATATTTTGCCAGCATCAAGATATTGAATGATTTAAAAAAGCTTTATTATACTTTCTGGCGTAAATACAGGAGGTTGTTACGAGGCATTATGTCTGCGTAACCGCACAACGCTTTAGTAACGTATGCATTGCCCTTGGAACGTATTGGCTTGTATCACAGACATCCTTTTTATGGCCTTGTCTCAGCGGTGCTATAGACCAAAGGCTGCCAAAAGGGGGAAAACAGTGCAAAGACAATGCGAACGCCAAAGCATTAATAGTTCGCGTTACGCCGTTATGTCTTTGGAACCCTTATGCCAGTATCAAGATATTGAATATTCCGGGAATGGTAAAGCGCGGAGGAACCGTCGTGTAGTGAAATTGGACGTGCGGTCAAACCAAATTCAAATAAACGACGGCGGTTGTTTTCATAGCAGACGTTTTTGTTTTCCACAAGTGTCGTTTTTTTTTACGAACCTATTTTAAAATATTGTGACTGCAAGTGTGTTTTTTCTTCCAGATTTTAAAGTAAATATATATGTACATAAAAAATAATAATCTAGACACAATCAGCGTCGGGGTTTGTTCAAAATATAATGTTTTATTGTTCCTGTGCTTTACTGCGCGTGTAAAACCTGTTATTCCGCTTGCTTTCGTTTGTTTTTTATCGATGTAGTGTGTCCCGTCCTGTACAATAAAGCCAATGACTACGCAGCATTTTGAGGTCACGGTGTGAAAGGGGCCTGAATGTGATGCAGTGGCATCCTCCATCCCGACACCGCGACGCCACTGAAACCCACTCAGGCTCAGGTCACGTGCGACCCACACTCGGATAGACGAGGAGATTTGTATTTTATCATTAGGTTTGTGTTATATCATCAAATTTGTGTTTTATCATCGGATTTGTGTTTTCTCATCGGATTTGTGTTTTCTCATCGGATTTGTGTCTTCTCATCAGATTTGTGTGTTTATCATCAGATTTGTGTTTTCTCATCAGATTTGTGTTTTCTCATCGGATTTGTGTTTTCTCATCGGATTTTTGTTTTCTCATCGGATTTGTGTTTTATCATCAGATTTGTGTTTTCTCATCAGATTTGTGTTTTCTCATCAGATTTGTGTTTTATCATCAGATTTGTGTTTTATCATCAGATTTGCGTTTTCTCATCAGATTTGTGTTTTCTCATCAGGTTTGTGTTTTATCATCAGATTTGTGTTTTCTCATCAGATTTGTGTTTTATCATCAGATTTGTGTTTTCTCATCAGATTTGTGTTTTCTCATCAGATTTGTATTTTATCATCGGATTTGTGTTTTCTCATCATGTGTTCTGGGTGAAACGGTCTCGGTTGATCGCCGCTACTTTATCGCGATCCAGCAAAGGAGGCGCGGGTGTTCTACGCAGTTCGAGGCGTGCGCTTTTACTCACTCCCACGGGGAGATTTGGGGCATTGGTCACTCGCGCCTTTCTCAAAAGCGCAAGGCTATCGCGTGGACGCTTCTGCATTCGGTCGGGGAGCGTATACGGCGTGTATCCCTTGCCTCTGGAAACCTACAACCGGGAGTGCGTTTACCAGACGTCACCACGCCGGACAGTGTCGACTGATATCTACAAACACGAGGTGTCTGTGCAGAAGAAGCTCCTCCTGACCTCTCGTTGCGACGTGTGGACATTCAATTCGCTGTCGCGTGTTTTTTCTTTGCTAACACAATCACGATTTTAAAAATTCCCATTTCACACAATAGGGGCCGTCCATAAATGACGTCACGCACCTGGGGGGGGGGGAGGGGGGTCAGACATTTGTGACGATGTGTGACGAGGGGGGGGTTTGAGAAATGTGACGTCACATCAAAATGCGCAACTTTAAATAAATACAGACAACACGTTCTACTTAATTAAATAGACTTTTTAATTAATGTTTTCTCTTACAACATCAGAGTGCAGCGGCACATTAAATACGCACTACATTGAAGTTTAAAGCGATTTGAAGCATGTTTTTTTGGGGGGGGGGAGCAGAGCTTTGTGACAAAAATCGCGTGACGTCCTTTATGGACGGGCCCCATAGCGAATACGTCGACAGGGCGTGGGGAAGTATGACCCATGACAGCGCCACCTCGCGGCGACGCAGTGTTGCTGTTCTCTCTCTCGAGCAGAGAGAACAGCAACAATCAGTAAGACAACACGACCAACGACTCGTGTACGAACATTAACAAACGTGGTACCTTCACAGCCAGCTTACTTAAGTTGCTTTAGTTTGGCTGTAGGAGCCTCTGGTATTTACACTAAATCAATATAATGTTAAACATGGCCACTTGGGAGTCCAAGCAGCAGTGATTGTTTTTTCTCCTGGCCCTCCGGTTTGTTTTACCTTCACATTTAGAATGAACGTGCGTTTCGAGTGTTTCGCTGCTCTACATGTCCACGCGACAAGCCACTTTGTTGGGCGATCATTTGTGGCCAGGTCGCTTCTGAAAAAGAGCTACATACAGTGATGGGAAAAAAGTATTTGATCCCCTGCTGATTTTGTACGTTTGCCCACTGACAAAGAAATGATCAGTCTATAATTTTAATGGTAGGTTTATTTGAACAGTGAGTGACAGAATAACAAAAACAAAAATCCAGTAAAACGCATGTCAAAAATGTTATAAATTGATTTGCATTTTCCTGACTGCAGGAATCCATACTCTTTGGTTCATTCGGTAAAGCCACGTAGGTAGAAAAAATAATAGATCACGACGTTTCGATCGCAACGCAAGCAATCGTCATCAGGTGAGACCTACGTGACTTTACCGAAAGAACCAACGAGTATAAACTAAAGCAGCTGATCGGAAATACGATGAGTAGCGGGAGAAACGTCCCAAGCGTCACTGTATGGCTCCCTTATTCGTATTGAGTTCTGCATGCCCAGTGGACACGATTGGGGCCTCTGTTTGGGCTGGTTTTGAAAACGTGCAAAGCACGACATGACCTTCTCAGAGCACAAAGTTTCAGATTAGAAAAACATATATATCTTATCCTTGTCAGGATGCTCAGAGCGCAAGTGTGATATTGGTTAAAAAAACTTTCTTGGATTTAAACCACATTACTCTGAACGCAGAGGAAAGCACACAAACCACAAAGCACAGCCAATCACCACTACAATAATAAAAGCTCTATCAAATTTTGTACATTGTTTTTATAATTTTTTCCGTAACTCGAAAACACGATGTTTCTGTGTCACGGGGAGGGAAGAGAGGATGGGAGTTTGTATGGGTGGGGAGGAAGGTTTTAGTTTCACAAAGCCAACATCGCCAGTTGTTTCTCTCCCTTACGAGGTTGAATTCATTAGAAGCCGCAGTATCTTTCGCGAGGGAAAGGCTTTAACGTGCCGGTAACGCCCTCCAATGTCACCTGCAGATTTCCCTGGGGGTCCATGCTTTGTCTGCGTCTGTGCGCGGGGGGGGCATGTGGACAGTTGCATGGCAGGATCATGAGGGTTGGCGACAGCTTTGGCGGAGGTCTTTATTGATGTGGCAGTGGATTTGATCACGGTTGACAATGATGCGCTTAAATTTCGATTTAAAGCTTTCGTGACTGCAGGGATTCATCTTCTTGTGCTTTCGGTAAAGTCACGTAGAAGGGAAATAATAAAATAATAAAAATAATTCTCACGACGTTTCGGCCACAACGCAAGCAGCCGTCCTCAGGCGAAGAACAGGTCTGTCGGAAAGACAGCGTCTGAGGACGGCTGCTTGCGTTGTGGCCGAAACGTCGTGATAATTATTTTATAATGTTTTATTATTTTATTATTTCCCTTCTACGTGACTTTACCGAAAGAACCAAGCAAATGATGCGCTTGATGTGAACGACGATGCACTTCGTGCCAGATAGACCTTTCCCTGGCTTAAAGGCCAGTTGTTTGGAGCACTTTCAGAAGACCTTGCTGTGAGAAATCCCACGCTCCCCAAATATGAAGATACAAGTATGAACCTGAGCTGGGAGAGCGGGTAGGAGATGTGTGTAGTGGCCAGGTGGAGCCGTGGTGAGTGTCTGGAGTAAAGTGAAGGTTTGCGTAGCCACGACTTGACAAGGGTTGACTGTGAGTCACTGCGAGAGAGGATTTCTCATCAGACAAGAACGCGTGTAACCTGCTGTCACCTGGCCCGCCTCGAACCCATCGCGTTATATTTATTTGTTTTAAACTACGCTTCCGCTCAAGAAAAAAAAAAGTGCTTTTGACACCTGTGCTTTGTATTGCAAGCGGTTAAGAGGAAGCTGTCAAAACTTTTGCAAAAATGATAAATTAAACGTGTGTGGTTTTATCGTACAGTGTGTGTATATATATAACACTTAAGTTTATCTCTCAACTCTAAAAAAAAATCATTTCATCTAGCAGCATTTGTTTATTCCTTCTAGATTTGAAGCTTTCGTGACTGCAAGGATTCATACTCTTAGGTTTTTTCGGTAAAGTCACGTAGGTAAAAAATTAAAATTAATAAATGTAAAATATAAAAATAAAATAAAAATCACGACGTTTCGGAAGCAACACAAGCTTCCGTCTTCAGGTGGAACAGTCACAGCACGATAGCTGTACCCTTGATGCAGCCAACCGTCAACTCCGCCATGCTGGACTACAGGACACGTGAATAGCCCCCAGCGCCCGGTGGGGCTGGGGGGGGTGTTGCCCGGCCCACAGGTGGGGCGGGGGGGGGCATCGGGGGAGGGGGACGCGGGGGGCTGCGGGGGCCGTGTAGGTGGTGGGAGGGGGTGGTAGTAAGGGGGGGGGGGGCTCCGAGTGGGAGGGTCATTTCGCGGCACTTGGCGGTAAATTTATGGTAAATTTGTGGTGCTTTGTGGGAATTTCGTGGTGCTTTGTAGAAGGTTGGCGGTTTGTAATGAATTGCCATTAATTCGTGATACTTTTGCGGTAAATGTGCGGTAGTTTGTGATCCATTTGTGGAACTTTACGGTAGTTAGTGGTCATTTGGGGCACGTGTTTGGTAGATTGTAATACATTGGCATTAATGTGCGATACATTTTCAGTATGTTGTGGTAAATTTGCAGTACTTTGTGGTAGTGTTCGGTAGATTTTGCGGTATTTTGCAGTGCATTTACGGCCGTTGGCGATATGTTAAGGTAGTTCGTGTTTACTTGCAGAAAATTAGCAGCAGTTTGTGGCACTTTGCGGGAGCTTGTGGCACTTTGAGGAAATCAACAGGAACCATTAAATGAGCCGCGCCTTAACATTTGCATGTGTTTTGGTTGTTCAGTAGGAATCAATGATTGATTCCTAAAGTCAGGAACAGTTATGGTAATGGTACAAAAGCAATTGTATACTCTGGTACACGTACATCAACGTGCACTGTACGAATAAAACAAGAAGTTTTCAAGTTACAGGAGTTTCCATCTACAATGACCAAATGTTGGTGCACATCTCTCGTCCACAGCCTGAAGCCAAATGTGGTGGAAATTCCACATTCCGATAGTGAGTCACCGTCCATAAATGTACGCACCGCATTACAAAAGCCACACGCAGGTCAACATGTGGCGACATCGGTGTGTGTACATGCCGCCAACCGAATTGCCCCGAATGTGCCCGACTCGTTTCAGAGCTCTGGAGGGTTAAGAAAAGTTGACCGCCAGGGCTTGCCAGGTGCTGTAGGCGTGGGGCTGTGAAGGGATGGGGAGTAATGGGTTGTCACCCCCTCAAATCCAGCGGTGCCGTGCTGGGGTTTCCTCCAGGGTTCTCAGGTTTCCTGCCACGCAAAAAAAAGCACCTCTTTTATTTACGAATTGAATTAATGGCCACCGATCCCAAGGTAGCAAGAGTCACCTTCCTGACAAAAAGTCTTGAGACTCGGTGAGGCTTTGCGAGGTGGATAGCCGGTATCTTTACTTTTGTGAATTACACAGCAATTATATACCTACAACGTGTAACCCGCATTTAATTTACATGTGCCGTGAAGATACAGACGCATTCATACCCACGTGTATAAACACACACGCGCGCACACGCACGCACGCGTGCAACACTCGCACAGCTGACTGAAAAGCAAGCCATGCTAAATATTATGAACTTGAGAAATGAAAACACAACGGCTTATTAAAAAAACAACGTAAAAAAAATATACCAGGAGTGCAAAACGCCAACAAATGCCTCTCCGTTTTTTTCTCTCTGTGTTATTGTGCGGTGCGCGTTGTTTTATTATTTAATCCCCCCAACTACGCCAGCCGCAAAAGGCAGAACCGACACAATACGCGTGCCACGAGCCTGCGAGCCTGCGGTTTGTGTCATAAACAATCTACAATGGGGGCGACTGTGGACAGATGATTTCCTACTGGCGATTAAAAATAGCCGGGAATCAGCAGCAGCAGCAGCTGTGTGTGTGTGAGCCGCTTCCTAAACCTTGACGCCAGTATTCCCGCTGCCTCGACGATTAAAACCAAACAAGTTTCTTCCTCTCCCGTTTCTTTTTGTTCCCCCCTATGTGCACCATTGCAAGTGGTTGCCCCAGCCTGTATTCACAGCTGCTGCTGTTTCGTAAAGCGTTGATTTTTTTTTGTACGGGGACGGGGTGGGATGGGGAAATCTACATTGCCGAGGTAGCGAGCGTTACTCCTCAGTGAGATGAGTGAGACTACGAGGCAACTGCGAAAGTGCCCTCCTGGGCTGGCTGGCTGGCTCGAGGGAGGTCTACACTCGCCACGTCCTGAAAAGAAAAATCACCGACGCAGAAGCGATCGTGAAGGTTCCTGGGTTTGAGCGGAGAGCGGCAAATGTCAAACACTGAAAGTCACCGCATTGGCGATCTGCGCCCCGGTTGGTGATGAAGACATTGGCGATCGTTGACCAATAATCGGGTGAAAAGGCACCGTCGTCATTTATTTTTGAATTGGGCACTGAATGTTTTGTGTCAGTTGCGTAATAAAACGCCACCCGAGATTACACTTAAATGTAGTTAGTCCCTCGTCCTCGGTAGAGAAATGCTGGGAGACTGAGTGAGGGGTCAGGAAGGGGGGGGGGTACTGGGAGTGAGGGGTCAGAGGGGGGGGGGGTGCTGGGAGTCTGAGTGAGGGGTCGGGGGGGTGCTGGGAGTGAGGAGTCGGGGGGGGGGGTGCTGGGAGTCTGAGTCAGGGGGGGGGGGGGTGCTGGGGGGGGGTGCTGGGAGTCTGAGTGAGGAGTCGGTGCCGGCTGCGACGTGGCAATGGTGCCAGTCTGCCCCGGATTATCGGGCTCGTGGAGCCAGGGACCCTCTTAAACAAACACCTATTGTCATTAGTGTGGCACCGCGCGCGCGCGCGCGTGTGTGTGGGTGGGTGTGTGCGCGTGTGAGCGCGTCATAGACTCGCAGTCAACTTGGTGAGCCTTTTTCCCATTACAAACCGCTTTCCACATTTGCACGACAACCAGTGCACGTGTAGTGCGTCTACGTAGAGCACAGAGCTCTTCCCACTGCCCGCGACTGACTGCTGCCTCTCTTGCGACGGTGACTCCCACCACCGCCTGGATGTGTGTGGGTTTGTTCTATCGCTCGACGATGTGTTTCGGTTTAAAGCTTTCGTGACTGCAGGGATTCATCTTCTTGGCTCTTTCGGTAAAGTCACGTAGAAGGGAAATAATGCAATATTAAAAATAAAACATAATAATAAAAGAATAAAACATAATAAAATAATTATTTTATTATGCTTTATTTGTTTTATTTTATTATTTCCCTTCTACGTGACTTTACCGAAAGAACCAAGAAGATGATGTGTTTCGGGTTAGACCACATGTTTTCGTAACAGGCCGGAAACACATCGGAGAGAGCGGTGTATTCCCCCTGTTTCTCTCCATCATGATGAGATGCAGTCGCATTTAGACGCCATATAGCCATTCCATGCTATGAAATCCAAGCTGGAAATATTAAATCACGAAACACTTCACGTTTTGGCAAACACACAGATAACACCATGCAGATGAGAGCCAAAAGATGGAAAAAAAATCATCTGAGTTGCTATTCTGGATTTTTAAACAAACCCGCCGAAGGAACGGGCACTGTCCGGTATCTTAGGTCTGTGTGTGCCAGGGTGCCTGGCAGAGTGGTAAATGGACTGAACTTTGAACCCGGTTCACTCGAGTTTGATTCCTGGCCACGTTCAACATGAGCATCGAGTGGTCTCTGAAACGAGTCCTGGGACTCCCACCCCCCACCCCCCTTGTCGGTTTAGCCTGACACGAGTACCTGACACGAGAACCTGGCACGAGTACCTGGTGCGGTGTGTAAACATCAGCACCGGGCACGACACAAAGGCCAGGGGTGGTGGTGGCCACACCGCCACCCCTATTGCCATGCTGCCAGAGGTCGCAACCGGGTACCCGATACCCGTACCCTACCCGATACCCGGCTACCCGTACCCGGCTGGGTACGGGTACGGGTAGCCGTTTGTGACCCTGGTGCGGCCGAGTACGGGTACGGGTAGGCCGTGAGTCACTGGTGAGTAACCGTTTGTCACTCATTTCGGGTAGGGTACGGGTACGGGTAGGGAATGGCTACTCGTACTCGGCCAGGTACGGGTACCCATTTGCGACCCTGGTGCGGCCGGGTACGGGTAAGGAATCAAAACCTTTTTGCGACCTCTGCATGCTGGCCACAACAACAGTAATAATATATTGCTCGCTGACGGCACAGCAGTGTGGTAAAGGCTACACGGGGGATGTTTGTCTTTTTTTGGGGCGTGCGCGCATGTACAGCATGTCTTGATTCAAAGCTTTAGTGACTGCAGGAACCCACATAACGTGCATACAAAGAGCATGTACGGCATGTTGAGTGCGTGAGTGCATGGGGAGCGTTGGCACAGTAGTTCTCGCGCTGTGCTACGAACCCGGCGAGCCGAGTTCGATTCCTGCTCACGGCCAACACCAGTGACGATTATCTGAACCGGTCGTGGACCCTCCCCTAGGTCGACTCAGCCCTATTATTTGAACCGGTCGTGGGCCTCCCCTAGGTCGACTCGGCCTCCAGTGAGTTCCCGGTGCGGTGTGCAGTCAACATCGCAACTCGGGTGACAAAGGCGGCCGGGCGTGGTGCTGGCCACACCACCCCCTGGCGTGCCAACCTTCGTAGGTGCTGGCTGACAGGACTCGCTGCAACCAGTCGGTTCAGGCTACACGGGGGATCTTTGTCTTCTGCGTGTGTGTGCGCGTGAGAGAGAGAGAGCCTTGAGGACTGGCAGACAGGACGGGCTGAGTCCGTCGTCTGCGTGGCTCGTCCCGTGACTGCCCGTCTGTTGCTCCACATCCCCGGTCCAATTGTGAGCTCGCACAAAAGCTGCACAACTCCTGGGTGTGCACACACACCATCAGCAAAAAACACAGACCCCCCCCCCACACCGTGTAGCCGACACAGGCTGTTGGGGCAAGAGCTGTTAGCGAGCAGCTATTAAGGCTGGAAAAGGGGCAGACGAGGAGGTGGTGTGTCCGGCACCATGCCCGGTGGACCGTAGCATCTCCAATGCTGATAATCTTCTTGGTTCTTTCGGTAAAGTCACGTAGAAGGGAAGTAATAAAATAATAAAAATAAAACATAATCAGGTGAAGAGGACGGCTGCTTGCGTTGTGGCCGAAACGTCGTGAGAATTATTTTATTATGTTTTATTTTTATTATTGTATTACTTCCCTTCTAGGTGACTTTACCGAAAGAACCAAGAAGATGAATCCCTGCAGTCACGAAAGCTTTAAATCGAAATTTAATGCTGATAATGTTTCGCGCTTTCAGATGCGCTTCTGCGGCCGTCTGGAGCGCTCTTCCTTCCGATGTTAGGAAGTCACCGGAGCTGTACACTTTTAGATTGAAAGCTGATTTATTTCGAACTGCTTTTTGTGTTTAGTTTGTTGTGTTCCCCCCCCCCATACGTAGTTGGCGACGTACGGTGCGACAGAAGTTCAGCATACAGTATATATTAAACATCGCACCATGTACTGTACACATTTATGGCTGAGTCGACCTAGGGGAGGTCGAGGACCGGTTCAGATATTCGTCACTGGTGTTGGTTGCCGTGATCGAATCGAATTCGGGCGGCCGAGGTTCGTGGCGCAGTGTTGCTAACCACTACACTACCGCTCCCCATACATACTCAGACAGCACTCACACAGACACACGTGCACGCAGACAGACACACAGACACACGCGTGCACGCAGACAGACACACAGACACACAGACACAGGCACGCACGAAGCATGCCAAGCAGTGAAAGTGAAAATCCCTGCACTCAACACGCCACGCGCAGCTGAAAACAGAATTGAAATTGGGAGTCAGTTTTATTTAAATCTTCCGAGAGTTCATTAACGATATTATTACATGATTTGTGAAGGCGACTGCTTTGATTGTGTTTGTTGGTATGGGTGGAATATAATTGTTTCTTTGTTTGCGGCCACCAGTGCAGTGGGTTACTTTATTTATTTGTTGGGCCAACCTAAAGCCCTACCGCCACTTTGTCTGCTGTGTAAGAATGGTGTTTATGAAAATCAGGAAACATACTCTGAGCGAGTTACTTTGAATCAAACAAAAGCGATTGTAGTCAACAGAATGATGTTTGAGTCCCATTTTTACAGATTTTCTCGTGTTGCGATTTGTGCTTTTGCTGGCAAAGCCGGTGAAAGCGCAGCCCTGAAATGTCTCGCTTGTGGCACCGCCGGCGGAAGTGCTTCCACGCCAGAGAGCTCCAAGGAGCCCCTCTCTGTAGGGTATTTTGCCTACTCTTCCACGCTGGCGATAAGTATCGGTCGATGTGAGAGTACCCACACTTTACCCAACCGCACCTTCTGCGGCCGTCTGGAACGCTCTTCCTTCCGATATTAGCAAGCCACTAAGGCTATGAGGTTTTAAATCTGAACTGAAAACTCATTTCTTTAGAACTACTTTTTATTGTTTAGTTTGTTGTCCTTCCCCCGCACTTCCGATTAGCACGGCTGGCTACGTACGATGCGAGTTCAACATATATACGGCTGTGCGTTTGTTAAGACTGCAACATTTGTTGCTCCTGGTTTTAGCTCAGGTAAGAAACTCGAATTGCGGTAAACGATGTCGGCTGTGCCGGCTCATTGCTTAAGCATGTGAAAGCACAACCAAACATTTCTGCAATGAAATTTACGATAAATAAGCAGAGTTACACTTTTGCCAAATATTGGGATCTCTTTAAAAAAAATAAAAAGCATCGCATCTGTTACTCGCTGCACCACTTTGGCACAATATTTGGATGGGGCCGCTCATAAAGTTGTAACCAACAAGCAAACAAGTAATTAAAGACACGCACACAAACACAAAGCCCCTTAAATAAGCGCATTAAATAGCCCTGGCTGCACCCTTCCCCAGTGGCCACGCTTCGAGCAGAGTGTGCAATCCAACACACACGTAGACGGGAATGTCCCCCGTGTGTGTGTGCAGTCGTCTTGGGGAGGACAAATTCCAAGCCAGTGCTGTGACAGATGCCCTCCCCGTCTCCCATTCAAAGGCCAATTAGACGCTATCAGCATTTCTGCATTTTCAACAATGCAGTTTCACCCAGTTCTTCTTTACTCTTTACTTCCCTTCCATCTTATTTAAGACAACGACGGCGAATTTTAAATCTTTCCTACATCCTTCTTGAGCGAGCTTCACGGCTTCTTGCACTGCTCATTGTTCCTTAGGCCCTCGCCATCCAGTAGGCACGGATGATTTTCACTTAGCAGATTTGCGCTAAAGACGCCGCCGCGATGCAATTATTTGTATATATGCACAGCCCTTTTGTCAACCCACTGCTGAATGTTGGCCTCAGCCCTACGCCACGTGGGTCGCGGAGGTTATGTGTCCATACTTCACCGCCGTGGTCATTGCGGGCTGGCGAAGGTGACGACCATATAGATGTCAAGTAAAATCATCGATGTTGCGGCGCTGCCCACAAGGTAGCCATGCAGACCGTGACAGCTTGCGGTGCATGGTGGTGACCCATTCAAGGACTGCCCAGGCTCAAAACCTGATAAGCTGCGGAGTTGCGATGATGCTATACGGATTAGGGGCGGCAAAGGGTGGCGCGATGGTAATACTCGTGTCTCGCAGCAAGAAGGCTCCCCAGTTTGATTCCCAACTCTGGACTCTTTCTGTGTGGAGTTTGTATATTCTTCCCCTTGTGCATGTGGGTTTCCTCTGGGTTCTCTCATCGCTAAATAAACACACAACCACACGCAAGGTAGCTGAGTATTGGTCAAGCATGCCCAGTGCTAGAAATGTTTTATTGCAAATTGCTCAAATTGGGGATTACACCGAGTAACATCGCCCCATGCTGAGAACAAACTCGGCAGGACCCTGCCGTAGAAAGAGGCTGAAAACTCACGGGAGGCCTCTTCTTGGCAAACAAGCGGAATAATGAACAATACATGGGTCACATAGAGGCTCGGCTGGTCACTGCGTACAGCTCGCAGTCCGAACAGCGGACAAGCGAGTGGCGGTGGCATTTGAGCCAAGGAACGCTTGCGTCAAAAGGGGCATGCACACTTCACTTGCGATGCTAACAAAAAAGATGTAACGCGATGATGAAACACCTAAAAATATAAACTCGCGACAAAGGACGTCGAAATGGAATGTTTCGCTCGGGAAATTAAATAAAATAATTATTCGAGGTGTTTTATTGCAGCACGATACGTTCGCGAGAAGGGATGTTCAAGACTATGGTCCCATTTACTTCAAGTGTTTAATTAACCTATGAAGAAATAATTTACGTGGAAGGTTTTAAAATTCTGAGAAGCGTTAAATGCGCGTAAACTGCCATCGTGCGCGAGCGCTTGAACAAAAGGCCAGCGTCACCTTGCCCGTTGAATAAGTTATCTCTGTGTGTTTCGGGGGAAAGTCGTTTTCAGCCAAACGCGTTTAAATAACACCGAACACAAACTCGCTATGCGTTGCCGTGGAGCACCGTGACTAAAAGGCAAACGCAAGTGGAACTCTCTCACACTCAACAGGGTCCCATGTTTTATACGGAGTGCTCTTGCCAATGTCGGCTGATAATCCAGCAGAATTTGTCGAACAAGCCCGACTCGGCTGATGAGATCCAGAATGGTCGAAACCGGTCCAGAGTTCACTTGCTCAAACAAATGCCGCTTGATAGTATTGGTCTGGAAAGTCGATAAGTTGATGTGACTCAAAAACATTTGTTTTAATTCACGTGACGGTGCTCACAAGCACCACGACCATTATTGCAACAACGAAGCTCTCTTAATGGCCACAGCCACCCAGTCTCCTAAATTATTTTATCTAAATCTTGACTTAAAGCTTTCGTGACTGCAGGGATTCATATTCTTTGGGTCTTTTGGTAAAGTCATGTAGAACGAATTTGTTAATGTTTTTGCTTTACGTGACTTTACCTAAAGACCCAAAGAATATTACTTTATCTATTTCCTATTTCCTCGTCCGACATGTAACCTGTCATTGTACTATGTTGAACTTCTTTTGCAACCGTATGTAGCCAACTGTGCTAATCGGAGGTGCATTCTTGCGCGTACGTTTCCACAGCTGATTTTTTTTGTTTAAAAGTGAAGCACAAAAATTAGGCTTTTCGCAAATTAGAACGGTTAATTTGTGTGTGAGAGAGAGAAACAAAAACAATTACTACAAAGACTGTGGCATCACACGGCTGCATTGTGCAAGAATCAATGGTCTCTCGTTTGGTTAAAAAAATAAGCACTCAAATGAATAATCCTCTTTATTGCCCCAGTCGCCCCCCTCTAACCCCAACCAAACACCCACCTCATTCTGCCCAGATTGCTGGATGAAAGACATGTCAGCATTCCATCACAGGCTGGCCTGTTCCAAACCAATATCTTGTCTCTGTTTCTTGTCACTCATTAAGTGGCAAAGGTGACTGAGTGGCAGGGTGGTCACGGAGTGAAGGGTACACAGGTTTGAGTCCTGCAGAAGTTGTGCACAAATGCAAGCACATTGCAACTTGCTTTAACCTCTTCCCTCCCACACTTTGCTGCCTCTGTCTACTCAGCAGGCCACGCGATTAGCGCGGTTGGCTACGTACGGTGTAAAAGAAGTTAAGCATACATACATAGCGGGGTAAAGTGTCGGTACTCCCATCTCTGGAATAGGAAGCCTAAATACCTCCTTCTAGTGGGGGCGGTAGCAGGAAATTGCAGGGCCTTTGCCGTTGCAGGCACATAGATGCAACGCATTGTGCCATCAACATTTTAATCGGAGGTGCATGTGCTATGTATGTTGAACTTCTTTCGCAACGTACGTAGCCAACTGTGCGAATTGGAGGTGCGGGGGAAGGATAACAAACTAATAAAAAACCTGTTCTAAAGAAATTCGTTTTCACAGAGCGTTACAGACGGCAGCAGAAGCGCATCTGACTCCTGTGACCCGTAGCCAAGTCACAGATAAGACGAATAGCCCCGATATAGTGAATAATCGTTCCTATAATCCACAGTTATCCCAATGGACAAGACTTTTTTATGAAAGTATGCTGATAATAGGATCTCTGAACTGTGCCCACGCATTGCCACGGATAAGAGGACTTGCACGGCATCGATAACAGCAAAGCCACACAAATCCGAAATGTCCCCATGCTCATTGGGAGCGTGGAGCGTCTCTCGTCACCATCGGTAACTCTGAGCCAGTGGTGGAAACTCCACACGCTCATGGCGAGGGTCAGTTATCTTGTTTAGCATAACGATTGTTGACTTCCCTCGATTCGGCCTTCGATGGAGCACTGCACTATCAAGAAACGGCGGTGACATTACCAGCCATGGTCACTTTTTTGTTCCTTTTTTCTTTGGCGGTGTCATCGCAGAAGTTGTTATGAAGTCACTTCATGAGATTTTTCATTATCCACACTAGGGTCACACAGGCTGCATCTCTTGCAAAGTGTGTTCGTCGCGTGAATGAAAGTGAAGTTTGTAATTCCCAGAGAGGAAATTTGGCAAATGAAGTGAAAAGCAAAATTGAACGCGATGGGATTCCTGTGCGTGCAGTGATTGGTGTTAACTGGCTACTTTGTCCGACCACGTGTAGCCGATTCAAACCCAGCGTCTTGCTGCGTCAATCTCAGTTGTGCTCTGACACGTCTGTTTAACAGCTCATTGTCAAAACACTTCTGGATAAAAGCCGTCTCATGCCATGTCAGTCATGACCATACTTCACGCTGGTCAGTGCGGGTTGGTGAAGAAGGCGGGCGGGGTCACAGAACCGGTTCAGATATCCCTCGCCACTGATGATAGCCATCCCGTGAAAATCGAATTCAGGTCGCCATGCTCCGAGCGCAGTGCGTCTGCTGCTCAGCATTAATTATGCACAGTCGCCAGAAATCCCCCCCCCCATTTGAATGCGTCGAGCTATCAGCAAGGTATCCGTTTACACAGCGGAGATTTGCCCTCACCTCCAACGTCTCTCCCCATCACTCCCACCCATCTCTCCTCGTAATCCCCGATACCCACGCAACGCAGATCTCTAAGCCGGGATCTCTTGTGCGCATCAGAGGCGCTGAATGAGGCCCGTGGGGTCACCTGTCGGACAAATCCTCGTCTGTCAGTGTGGCCTGGTGCACGGTGGATGGGGAGAGGGCTCAGGCAGGGGAAGGGAGCAGGAGGTGGGGGTGGGGGTGCAGAGGAGGTTGCTTACGCCTCGAGGGTTGTGTTATGGGGTCCTCAAGTGGCTTGTTGTTTGATGCCACTATCCCAAGAGCAAACCACCATGTTAAGTGAACACCAACCGATGGCTGAAGTGGGGAGCGGGTGAGTGTGGGTGGGAGGGAGGGAGGAGATGGGAGGGATGAGATGGGAGGGAGGGAGGGAAGGAGGAGATGGGTAGGAGGGAGGGAGATGGGAGGGAGGGATCCCCTTGCTCGGTAAGCTCTCATCCGACACTTTGGGCGGTTCTAAAAATTCAGCAATTTCACAGTGAAGAAAATAGTAAAAAATCATAGAAATCCGAATAATACGGAAATGATTGTTGTTTAATATAACGAATTATTTTGCAGTGTTCTAGAGTAACTGATTTGACACGTAGATAAAACTACGGTGTGTAGGTAAAGGTATACACACCGTTACCATCCGCGCATCAGTGAAGGGTCCGTCCGTGTGAGTAATGTCCGACTCCTCCACGGTATTTTATGATCATTTGTCCCTAACTAAGACAGGCGGAAATGTTTGTTTTTCTATCGGTACGTATGTACGTTGAACTTCTTTCGCACCGTATGTAGCCAACTGCTAATCGGAGGTGCAGACCTGAAATAGAGCCGGAATTAGTTGACATACTATGCCCATCTTCTTGGTTCTTTCGGTAATGTCACGTAGAAGGGAAATAATAAAATAATAAAAATTTAACATAATAAAATAATTCTAACGACGTTAAGGCCACAACGCAAGCAGCCGTCATCAGGTGAAGAACAGGGCTGTCGGGTGAAGACCAGGTCTGTCGGGGACCTGGTCTTCACCTGAGGACGGCTGCTTGCGTTGTGGCCGAAACGTCGTGAGAATAATTTTATTATGTTTTATTTTTATTATTTTATTACTTCCCTTCTACGTGACTTTACCGAAAGAACCAAGAAGATGAATCCCTGCAGTCACGAAAGCTTTAAATCGAAATATACTATGCCCAGTTGAAACCCCACGTCATGATAATGCTAACGAGGAGTCTATGAAGTGTCTAAAGCAGATGCCTCAGATGAGCCTTGATCAGCTCTCCGTTTTCATCGGAGGCCCTGAGCCCGTGGTAAACAAAAAAAATCCACATTACTATGGCAGGGCTGGTTTATCCATAAGACAAGCAATGCTGACTTCCTACAAAGTTCAGTGGCTGGTCGAGCCGGGCCCTGCCCAGGATTTGAACTCGCAACCTTCCGGTTGTGAGTTGGGCGCTTGGCCACAGCCTGTGGAAATTGTGGAGGAACCCAACAATGGCTTGCTGATGAAGCCTACGAGAGCCGTCCAATTGTGGAACACGCGGAGCCGACTCAATCGTTCAAACAATTGGCAATGGAAAAAATATTATTCCAGAAGTCCTGTTGGAGAGAAAACAAATATTGTTTTTCCTTTCAGTGAGTGTTTCATTCTGCTGTATTTACGGCTCCGCCATGTACCGTATAACCAATGCAGGCCATTCCAGGTCATCTCCCCAATAGCATTTCACGTTAAACACGGGAGATATGAGAATGTTTTTGGCCAAATCTAATCAGCCGAGTCGAGTCCTGAGCGAGATTTATCTGATGAGCGCAGGGCTTGGCGGGCAATCTGGAGCAAGGGACAATGGGACATGCTCGATGTGATCCCTGATAGCAGTAATAGCTGCGTTTAAACCCTGCAGAGAATCCACAGATGCCAACGTGTCCTTTGCCGTTGGGGATCTGGGGTTAATACTGGACATGAATGAGCGAGTGTTCCAATTGACGAGCATTTTGTCAAAAATTGTCAACTTTTAGTCGACACATCGAAGCTAATTTTTCGCACTCAATGCAATGCAAAGCTAATCTACAGGGTGGGTCCACTTGTCTTGCGACCCCCATTTCATTCTCTAATACTTAATTTTTTTTTAAGTAAGGTTGATTTAAAACAGAAATTAACACGCAAAGGAAAAATATGGGGTCTATTAATTTGGGGGTCACAAGAAATCTGGCCCACACTGCTGTGCATTGCGTTTCCATGCAGCCCCATCTCACGAGAGCTTACACAGAGCAGACAAGCGCATTGTGGGAACACGAGAGAGACACACGCATACGCACAAAGGGTACCTCTGTAGCCTGTATAGGTTGGGACCTCTTTGCCAGTATCAAAGTAAAACCTATTCTTATTTTTTCATACCTGTATAGATTGCTGGGGAAAAGTGCTGTTAGCGAGCACCTATTAACGACGACACAGCACATGATGAAGTGGCATGGCCAACTCCATACCCAGCCACTTTTGTTTCCTCCGTACTGATGTTTACATGCTGAAGTAAGTACTTATTTAAAGCTGAGTCAACCTAGGGGAAACCCGGTACCAGTTCTGATATTGCCACCGATGTCAGCCTTGGGCAGGAATCGACTCGCTGGGTTCTTAGCGCAGTGTGGCACGATTCCATCCACAGACAAACACATACAAAACACAAAGATCCACCGGGTAGCCTTAGCAGACTGTTGGGGCAAGTGCTGTTCGCGAGCACCTATGAAGGCCAGCACGGCACACGAGGGGGTGGGTGGCCAACACCACGCCCGGCCGCATTTGTCTCTCCAGTGGCGATGTGTACGCGCCGCAGCTGGTACTCATCTGAGGCTGAGTCGATCTAGGGGAGGACCAGGACCGGTTCAAATAATCGTCACTGGTGGTGTTGGCCGTGAGCGGGAATCAAACTCGGGCCGCCGGGTTCCGTAGCGCAGCGTAGCGCTAACCGCCACACTACCGCTCCACCAGCACAAGCACACATACAGAAAAGCGAAATCAATAATACTCGTCACCAATTCAGCGCCAATTGTATTTGGATCCACGTATGTATGTGCGTTAGTGCGGTAGTGTCGTTGTTATCGCACCGCGCTACCATCCCATGACCCGAGTTAGATTCCCGCTCACGACCAATAACAGTGGCGAATATTTTAACCGGTCCTGGGCCTTCCCTAGGTCAACTCAGCCTTAAACGAGTACCTGATACAGTGTTAAAAACATTAGCACTGGGGAGACAAAGGTGGTCGGGTGTGATGTTGACCTTCACAGCTGCTTGCTAACAATACTTGCCCTAACAGTCTATTATTGAAGGCTAAACGAGGGATTTTTTTGGTCTTTGGGTGTGTGCATTTAATTAGAGTGATGCGTGTATGGCCTCGACCATGGTAATGTGGAATTTCCACCACCGGTTCAGGAATGCCAGTTGAGATGAGCTTCTAAACTTGGATGTTTACTCTGTATACGTTTGGCGAGTGCATACGGAGTTTATTGTATACGTTCGCACTTGCAAGCATGCAAGTAAAGAATCATCATCATCATCAAAGCTGCTCTACCCACTGCTGGATGAAGGCCTCCCCCCAAGCTGCCCCCATCTCCCCCACGGTCTCTCGAAGATGTTCACACACCGCTCCCGCTACTCATCAGCGTAAGAATCCATCTCGCGACGGCACCGGAGCGCGATTCGTCGCTCCATCTCCGCAGTGGACGCCCCAAAAAAAAAACCCTCGGGCGCGTCTCCCCTTGCTTTGGCTGCCGCTGCTTCGTCAGTCTCGACCACCGGGCACGTCAAGGAAGCCCGTTTTAAATACAGAGTAGCAGCGCGCACGCCCACAACGCACGCGCATTCACTCTCAATTGCAGGCCACAGCACAAAACAGCGTCAATAAAACTCGCATGGCCTCACCGTGACGGGAGACAGAGCCCTCCCAGACTGGCAGCTTCCTGCCAAATGTTCCCCCGCCGTGTCATTAGAGCAGGAGGAGCACACCTTTGCCTCCAGTGCTGTGGCCAAAGTTTTACTGGAAACATGACCCCCCGGGGTTAAAGTGATGCCTAGTGCAGATCCAGGCTTTAATAACGCACCATTCTGACCTGCCTGTCCTCAGAGCAAGACACCAGTGGCATGACATGGAGTTTCAGTGAATGTCCCTCTATATCTTCTTGGTTCTTTCGGTAAAGTCACGTAGAAGGGAAATAATCTTTCCAACAGACCTGTTCTTCACCTGAGGACGGCTGCTTGCGTTGTGGCCGAAACGTCGTGAGAATTATTTTATTATGTTTTATTTTTCTTATTTTCTTATTTCCCTTCTACGTGACTTTACCGAAAGAACCAAGAAGATGAATCCCTGCAGTCACGAAAGCTTTAAATCGAAATGTCCCTCTATAGTTTGATTGTGGTGCAGTGGGTTTTGTGCGCTGCGACCTTAGTTTGATTCCTGGCGGAGCCTATCAGCAGTGTTGATTTCCACGAATGACACATCATGGGAAGGTCTCCAATCAACAGTGGCTTGACAAAGGGCTGTAAATGATAATTTCTGTTAGATTATACGTTACGTTGGTAAACATTGTATATGTTTGCATTAAATTGTTGTTGGGTGTTTTATATAGTGATTTTTTTTTTAAGATAGGTAAATGCCTAAGACGTAAAAGTCACTAATGGGATGTGGTCATTGGTCAGCTAGTAATTTATGTTGGGCATTATTTTCAAAGCATGCCATCTGTTTGAAGGTGGGCATTAAAGTTAGATAGATAGATAGGTAGATGGCGTTTATGACCAGTTACGACAACAAGACAAAGATCCCCCGTATAGCCTGAACAGACTTTTTAGAGCAAGTGCTAGGAGCACCTGTGAAGGCCGGCACGGCACACGAGGAGGTGGGTGGCCAGCACCACGCCCTACCGCCTTTGTCTCCCCAGTTGCGATGTGTACTCACCACACCAGGTACTCATTTGAGTCTGAGTCGACCTCGGGGAGGCCCAGCACCGGTTCAGACGATCGTCACTGGTGTTGTTCGTGAGCGGGAATCGAATGAGGGTCGCCGGGTCTGTAGCGCAGCGTGCTAACCGCTGCACCACCACTCCCCAGTTAAGAACCCACGAAGACAAAGTTTCTTTTCCAAGGGAAACAAGAGTTTCATTGAGTACGGCAAGTCTGCAAATTCCAAACTACAAACACCAAGTGAGATTACAGTATTTCTAATGACAGATGAAAGTTTGCCAGGATATAGCCCAAAGCCCAAACTTATCTTCATCTTAATAAAACCATAACTGAACCAGTGTGTCCATAAGAAAAGCGGTTATTCCCAGGTCTTTATTGCAGAAAAAACAGAGATTAGAAATCTCAGCAATATACACTTTTTTAGAAGGGGCGTTGAATTAAATGTGTCATGCCATCTTGGGAGTACGAGATGAACTTGGATAAACTTGTCATGCCACTTGTGTTATTAAAAAGCCATCGGGGTGTAGTTTCTCACTCGATATTTCCCAGAACGCTGCTGAAGGCTCTGCTTGGAGTAGGCATCGTCGGCATAAGGCACTACCACTAGAAAATAAGGTACGCATCAATAACAATCCTATATTATGATCCTATATTGTTATAGCCTGTATTCCTATAACCCCTCTGAAAAGGCTCATATCACAATAACAGAATTACGTGAGGTGGATGTGGCGTGAAAAACGCATTCCCTGAAGATAAAGCAGTGATGAGCGTGCATCAAAAAAAATGGGCCTGGCACACGATCGGAGTTGTTTCACCTCCAGGAGACAGCTGGCATATGCATGTTTTTGTTCACTGAAGCTCTGCATCACGAAGAAGAATTGAACCAACGTCAGTAGCACTGTAGTGCAGTGCATTAGCCAATACGCCCTTAGTACGCACTACCAATGTTTTAAAATCGAATCTCTGCATCACGAACAGAAATTGAACCTAGGTCAGTAGGACTGTGGTGGAGTGCATTAGCCGATACCCTCTTATCATCCACTCCCTAAAAAAATAGACAAAGATCCCCCTCATAGCCTTGACAGACTGTTGGGGCAAGTGCTGTTAGCGAGCACCTATGAAGGCCGGCACGGCACACGAGGGGGTGGGTGGCCAATACCACGCCCGGCCGCCTTTGTCTCCCCAACAGCCATGTTTACTACACAGACATGTTCACTCCACACCGCACCAGGTACTCATTTGAAGCTGAGTCGACCTAGGAGGGAGGCCCAGGACCGATTCAAAAAATCGTCACCGGGATGGCCGTGAGCGGGAATCGAACTCGGGTGGCCGTGTTCGGAGCAGCAGCGCTAACCGCTGCACCACCGCTCCCCGCAATGCACTCCCTACAACACGCACACACACACTCACTCGCACACCCAAGGGAGCGCGATCTCCGGCTCTGCTTGGTTATCTGAGCCACTATCTGACTCAATGATCCTGCAGATGCAGCAGCCCCGACCCCCAACCTACCCATCCCCTCTCATCTACCCACGTTTCCCCCATCTACCCGACGTTACCCAGCGCTTACCTCTCTACACACACACACGCCCCTCTTCATTTGAGTGCCTTTAACAACATTTTTTTTTTATAATTTACTGTTGGAGGTTTAAAGAACGAGTATGGCAGATGCTAATCTTTATGCTGTACACGGGCTAACAGCCCCCAGGAACATTGTTTACAGATGGTTTCTCAAACCCTCGGCACACTCAGGATTGGCTCACGCGTGCACACACAAAGACAAAGATCCCCTGTGTAGCCTTTAACAGACTGTTGGGGCAAGTGCTGTGAGCTAGCTCCGACGAAGGCCGGTGCCGGGTAAGGGGTGGGTGGTGTGGCCAGAACAATGCCCGGCCGCCTTTGTCTCCCCAGTGGCGATGTTTGCACACCGCACCAGGTACTAATGTGAGGCTGAGTCGACCTAGGGGAGGCCCAAGACCGGTTCAGATAATCGTCACCGGTGTTGGCCGTGAGCGGTAATCTAAATCGGGTGGCCGGGTTCGAAGCTCACTGCGCTAACCGCTACACCACCGCTCCCCACAACACACACACACACGCACCTACGCACGTATGCATACTCAGGCACATAAAAATTCCCCATTTAGCCTTATAGGGTCTTCAAGGGTCCTGACCAGGATGTTTGGCTTATTAACCTTTTGAAGCATTTTTTCGGGGGAGTGGTGGGACAGAGAAATTGAGTGCCCGATGATAGGTCATGGATACAAGAGGAGAGAATGCCAAAGCGTCACGCAGATACGAGCAATTATGCGTATTTCATAAACGATAGGCAGAACTACGTTCATTTAAATGCATGCTTTCCAGAACACAGCGGTGGTCGAAATGTAAATTTGATGGTGGTGGTAATGAAAGCTGTTTGTCCTGCGGCCCCGTGTCACCACCATCGGAGTTGGAAACGTTGGACGAACGTTCGCTCGACGTGGATCCAACGTTCCGCTGACAGTTTCACTCTGCAGACACAAGAACCGCTCTGAAAAGTGGCGACGCGCGTTTGGTGTTCTGGCCCAGACGCCTGCAATGTCGTGCCACCTCACGCCAACCCATGCCAACCACCGCGACGTACATTACGTCCAGAGTTAAATTGAACAAAAAAATAACACAGAAGTCACTTCGAGCTGTTGGGGCAAGTGCTGTTCGTGAGCACCTAGCAAGGTTTGCAAACTCAGTGAGGTAGTATAGCCACACTCGCTGGTTCTTTCGGTAAAGTCACGTATAGGTAGAAAACATAATCGTATTTCCAGCAGCGTGAGCATCAAAAAATTGCAACGACATGAAAATAGCAACATTTAGTTAGTCTTCTCCGTAGCTGATATGGAGCTGATCGCCGCACCCGGCACTCATATCAGGCCGTGTCTCCCTACAGGAGGTTCGGCTTAGGGTCCAATGACAATAGCCACTGTTGTTGCGCAATGTCCTGAAATCAAACCCGTGCCACGTGGATCGTAACGCAGTGAATACCTCTCACACACACAACACACCTAGCACACACACACACCCACCTAGCACACACACACACAACACTCACCCACCTAGCACACACACACACATAACACTCACCCATCTAACACACACACACAACACTCACCCATTTAACACACACACACACACTCACCCACCTAGCACACACACACATAACACTCACCCACCTAGCACACACACACAACACTCACCCATCTAGCACACATACACATAACACTCACCCATTTAACACACACACTCAACCATCTAGCACACACACAACACTCACCCACCTAGCACACATACACACACACAACACATCTAGCACACACACACTCAACCATATATAACACACACAACACTCACCCACCTAGCACACACACAACACTCACCCATCTAACACACACACACTCAACCATCTAGCACACACACAACACTCACCCACCTAGCACACACACACACAACACTCAACCATCTAGCACACACACACACAACACTCAACCATCTAGCACACACACACACAACACTCAACCATCTAACACACACACACACACACAACACTCACCCACCTAGCACACACACACAACACACAACACTCATCCACCTAGTACACACACACACTCAACCATCTAGCACACACACACACACAACACTCACCCATCTAACACACACACACACTCAACCATCTAGCACACACACACAACACTCACCCATTTAACACACACACACACAACACTCACCCATCTAGCACACACACACACCACTCACCCATCTAACACACACACACACAACACTCACCCATCTAACACACACACACACAACACTCACCCATCTAACACACACACAACACTCAACCATCTAGCACACACACACATACACAATACTCACCCATCTAACACACACACACAACCATCTAGCACACACACACACACCACTCACCCACCTAGCGCGCACACACAACACTCACCCATCTAACACACACACACACAACACTCACCCATCTAGCACACACATACAACACTCACCCATCTAACACACACTCACCCATCTAACACATACACACATCACTCACCCATCTAACACACACACAACACTCACCCATCTAACACACATACACACAACACTCACCCATCTAACACACACACAACACTCAACCATCTAGCACACACACACAACACTCACCCATCTAACACACACACACTCACCCATCTAACACACACACACACAACACTCACCCATCTAACACACACACACAACACTCACCCATCTAGCACACACACACACTCACCCATCTAACACACACACACACTCACCCATCTAACACACACACACTCAACCATCTAACACATACACACAACACTCACCCATCTAACACACACACACACTCACCCATCTAACACACACACAACACTCACCCATCTAACACACACACACACACAACACTCACCCATCTAACACATACACACAACACTCACCCATCTAACACACACACACACTCACCCATCTAACACACACACACACACAACACTCACCCATCTAACACACACACACACACAACACTCACCCATCTAACACATACACACAACACTCACCCATCTAACACACACACACACTCACCCATCTAACACACACACACACACACGCGCACACACAGAGGCCGTGTTTACACACAACAGGTGGCTGGGGTCGCAGGTAGAAGGAGGCGACACGGCCCCGCGACTTGCAGGCTGCGCCAGGCAGGAAGAGCCGCCCCATTACGAGGCCTTGTGTACGGATCTGAGCAAAACAACAAACACGGGGCAGGGGTCACACGTGGGTCGGGGGGGCGAGGGGAGGGGTGAGGGGAGGCGGTGAGGGTAGATGGGTGAGGGTAGAGGGGTGAGGGGAGGGGGTGAGGAGAAGGGGGTGAGGGGAGGGGGGTGAGGGTAGAGGGGTGAGGGGTGAGGGGAGGGGGTGAGGGGAGGCGGTGAGGGTAGATGGGTGAGGGTAGAGGGGTGAGGGGAGGGGGTGAGGAGAAGGGGGTGAGGGGAGGGGGGTGAGGGTAGGGAGGTGAGGGGAGGGGGGTGAGGGGAGGGGGGTGAGGGGAGGTGGTGAGGGGAGGGGAGGGGGACGAGGGGAGGGGGACGAGGGGATGGGGGGTGAGGTGAGGGACGAGGGGAGGGGGGTGAGGGGAGGAGAAAGAGGGGAGGGGGACGAGGGGAGGGGGACGAGGGATGGTGGTGAGGGTAGGAGGGTGAGTGGAGGGGTGAGGGGAGGGGGGTGAGGGTAGAGGGACGAGGGGAGGGGGACGAGACTGACCGGCGTGGTGAAGTATGGCCAAACAACCACCTGCACTGACCGGCGTGGTCCCAGTGATCGTGAAATGTTGGGCCACCGTTGGCATGTTCGTGGAAGCTTTGGACCAACGTTGACCCAACGTTCCCTGTTAACCGGGGTGGTGAACTCTGGTCCACTAACCACCCGCACGAGCGGTGGGGTGAGGTATGGTCAAGTGACCCCCCGTGACCCACACGGCTCTGAGAGGCCCTCATCCAGCAGTGGATAAACAGGAGGGATGTACTTGTACATTTGGCACAGACACTGACTTGTTTCAGCCGGAACAGTCCGGAACGCTGTTCCGAAAATGACACACACCGCGTGCTGCGGTGTGTGTCGTGGTGTGTGTGTGTGTGTCGTGGTGTGTGTGTGTGTGTCGTGGTGTGTGTCGTGGTGTGTGTCGTGGTGTGGTGTGTGGGTGTGTGTCGTGGTGTGGTGTGTGGGTGTGTGTCGTGGTGTGTGTCGTGGTGTGTGGGTGTGTGTCGTGGTGTTGTGTGTCGTGGTGTGTGTCGTGGTGTGTGTCGTGGTGTGTGTCGTGGTGTTGTGTGTCGTGGTGTGTGTCGTGGTGTGTGTCGTGGTGTGGTGTGTGGGTGTGTGTCGTGGTGTGGTGTGTGGGTGTGTGTCGTGGTGTGTGTCGTGGTGTGTGTCGTGGTGTGTGGGTGTGTGTCGTGGTGTGGTGTGTGGGTGTGTGTCGTGGTGTTGTGTGTCGTGGTGTGTGTCGTGGTGTGTGTCGTGGTGTGTCGTGGTGTGGTGTGTGGGTGTGTGTCGTGGTGTTGTGTGTCGTGGTGTGTGTCATAGTGTGTGTCATGGTGTGTGTCGTGGTGTGTGTCATGGTGTGTGTCGTGGTGTGTGTCATGGTGTGTGCCGTGGTGTGTGGGTGTGTGTCGTGGTGTGTGTCGTGGTGTGTGTCGTCACCAAATATCCTTGAGGACAGTACAACGAGTGTTACGTGCAGGAGTTCTTAGTGCTCTTGTGGAAGAGCCTAGCAGTGTTCTAGACAATATTAGTGGCAGATTAAGCCTTGAGCAGAGGTGACTAAGTCCATAGCTGCAAGCCACGGCACAATCCGCAGCTCAATCATTCTAAAACTGCCAACCCCGTTGAACATTGCCCCTCCTCCCTGTGCGCCACATTGCATCACACCTGCCCACCAGGAATAGTCAATGCGCATGGTCCACCCTCAACCGCATCTGTACAAACCGCGGCAGATGCAGATACCTGATGCCCGAATGGAACATCAACACAAAAACCTCTCCAATGTGCGACTGTGGTTATCCAGAACAGATCATGCAACATATGCCCGATCCACAAACACAAAGGAGACACCACGGATTCTGACGCGCTCATCTGGCTTGACCACCTGAACGTGAAATTGTTGTCGATGTTCTGCATCGACATCAGCCAGCCGTGAGTTAGAACGAGAAGAAATCATATTCTTAGGTTTTTTTTGGTAAAGTCACGTAGGTAAAAAATTAAAATTACTAAAAGTAAAATAAAAATAAAATAATAATAAGGACGTTTCGGAGGCAACACAAGCTTCCGTCTTCACGTTGTGCTCGTGAAGAAATCACCAGGCAGGAATATCAGGCCGTTTTGTTGTTGTTGTTGTTGCATCGTCTAGCTGCCCGTGTCCCATCAAAAGAACCCAGCACCTCTACAACGGCGGTTGGGTAGCGTTGGGCCCATGGAGGTCCTCGTGGTGGCCTGGTCTCGCTGGCTCGAGGGTGGTGCGTGGGTGGTCACGAGCACAACGTGAAGTTTGCGGGCCCACCGAGGTGAGGGAGGATTGCTCACGTGGTTCAACTAACTCGTCTAGGGCTGCCCGTCACTGCTCTACGGCGTTTCTGATTTGTGCGTTGAAATTAAAGCGATGTTTTAAGGTATTATTATTTTTGTCTCGTATGAGGTCACATTTCCAAAAAAAAGTTGTAATCTTATGGGGGTCTTCAGGAGCAGTAGAATTCGCGTCACTCAGTCACATATATTGACAGCTCCCAGCATGTATATACATCCATATTAAATGCATAGGCATAATGTTTGTGTATACATTCAAATTTACATACGTGGGGTGAACTAAGTAGTAGTAAAAAAAATATTTGACCGAATATTGAATAATTATTTAGCCATTGGGTCAACTTGATGCCGAATCGTAACACAACTACTCTCTGCCCTCCCTCACCTCACTACCTGCCCTCCCTCTTAACCACCTCACCTGGTGTACAGGAGGTCATGGGTTCGATCCCGACCCTGACGCCTGCTGCTGTATATTTGGAGTTTGCATGTTCTCCCCGTGGTTGCATGAATTTTTCTCCTGGTCCTCCAGTTTTTCCCCTCCACATTTTAAAATCAACACGCGTTTAGAGTATGTGGCTGCTGTACATTTCAACACGATAAGCCACTTCGTTGGGCCATCATCTGTGGCCAGGTCACTTCTGAAACAGAGCTGCATAGCTCAGTGGACCTTACGTGGTAAAATAAAATAAAAACAATTTAGTTTAGTTTTAATTACTGCCTTCCCTCACTTCGCTCACTGACTTTCGCTCACCTCACTCCCTGCCTTACCTCACTTATCATTATTGTACAAGGTACGCCTGTCCTTAATAGTCCTATATTATTGTGCCATATATCTCTATGATCCTAAGAACAGGTTTATAGGACTATAGGGTACAATGATGACAAAATAAGGCGAGACGGATGCGAGGTGCCAATATCATTCCACGGAACAGAATTCCAGACTATTCCAGCTGATATCATGCACAGGATTTACATGATAGGGGGGGGGGGGGGTACAAGAGTATGCTGTACAGCAAATAGAGGTTGGCAACATTCGTGCCAAACATTAGGGTATTCACAAGAAAAACATAAAACGCATCTACAATATCTTTCACTATATCAATATACACGGTGTGTCAAGTTTAAACTGTGTGCATGCGCGTGCGTGCGTGCGCGTGCGTGCGTGCGCGCGCGCGTGCGTGCGCGTGCGCGTGTGTGTGCGCGTTTTATATTTCGGCCGTCTGTGTTCCTAACCGCAGGGCTACGCCACGGGGGGTGAGGGGGGCCGGCACTGTCTTCTTGCCGACGCTGCAGCTGCCTTTTGTGAAGGCTGCAGATTCATCACCGGCGACAAATTGTTGCGCGAAAGGTGTTTCCCTGGAAGTGGCTGACGGTGACACACGACAGGGCCTTTGGGTGTGAAAAGCCAAAAATGAAAGGAGGGGTTCACTTAACGAGGTGGGGGGTGGGTAGAGGAAGGGGTTAAATTATTGGGGAGGAAAGTGCGGATGGGAGTTTAGAGACCTGCTTATTATTTGTGTGGGGGGTTTTTTTTCTTTCAATAAATGTTATTTCTCACGCGTGAAAAATTTGAGAGTGCATTTCAACTTAAAATAAAAGAAATCTAAATTCAAATCTGAATTGTTGAATAAAGGTTTCTAAAAAAATAAAAACGCTTTTTATTTTCTTGATGTGAATCAGCTTACATCGAGATCTTGCTAAAGACCATTGCTTCATCTGTCTCAGCGGACGTGAACTTTGATCTCCTGGTTAAACACAGGATACTACTCCTGCTTGCCAACTCTACCGATTTAAGTGGTAGCGTGCCGAATGTTCAACAATGTTTAACCCATACCGATGTTCTATGATTATCATACCGATTATCACGGTACACATTTTTGGAGAGTAGAAAAGGCAACTTTTCCTTTGAACTCACCAGCCTACCGTTGAAATCGGCAGAGTTGGTGAACATGTTTGAGGTAAAAACACATGCTTATTCTTTGAATTTCAAAACTAGCCTTGAACTGCAGAATTCTTTAATTTAAGAAGCTCATCGTGCATAGTTGTCATCCCATTGCTGGATGAAGGGTACGGCAAGTGCCATGTCCATCATGGGGCGATGTTTGACCATACTTCACCATGCTGGTCAATGTGTGTTGGTGAAGATGGAAGCTCAGAACAAGGTCAGATGTCCCTCACCGTCGATCTTAGTTGCGACTTGGAATCAAACTCAGGTCACCAGGATCACAGTGAAATGTATTCACCATTGCACCACCGCTCCCTAAATGATCATCAATTATTATCTATTGGCAGTTTCTTTTCGCCTATATCTCCGTGACATAATTAGTCTCCAACATCTGCTTTCCATGATGAACGTGTGCATCTTTCCTCTATAACTCATGGCTCGTCAAAAAACGATGATATATTGAGGACAATTGGAACACCCATGTCACTGACGGATGTGGAAATATAGACGGTGTATGGTTAGCATTGTCTTAATAAGTCTGCCTGGTCGACACAGTCATCAATAATGAGACTCAGAGTGCGGACCTGCCAGCTTGGTCTCCTGACCCTTGATGAGTCACGAGCCCTCCTCACACGTGATGAAGACCTGCTCTTATCACTGGACAATCTCTAACCCCGCCGGCTCGCTCACTCTCCGTGTGGAGGCTGTGCCCTGGAGGCCCGGGGTGTGGGTGAGGATGGAGAGAGGTAATAAGATAGGGGGTGGGGGGAACAGACGAGTGAAGATTGGGTGACCTCCGTGTGACCCTAATTGCTAAAGACCCCAAACCATGCGTTCGTGGAGCAACTCCATTCAAGTCTCTTTTGGATAAGTTTGGTTAAACATTTCTTCTCTCTATTTCATGCTAACCCCGCTGATGAGACCAAAAAAGTCAAAACCGGTCCAGAGTTTGCTTGTCGAAACAAATGCTGTTGGATTACGTTGGAAAGTCGATAGGCCAATTGGGATAGAAACAAACTGTTTGCAATTGTATGTGGAGACATAAAACAGAGTTATACTCATCTTTGATTTTACCCATAACGTGTCCACAAGTTATACATAAATACATAATACTCCGTTTTATTTTCGCACGGTGAGACGTGAGACGGAGCCTCGTCTGCTTATTTATTCATTTACTTCTGCTGCAAAATAAAACATTGGTTCAGACGGCCCAAAAGCTGATGGCCTAAAACGTTACTTACTTGCATTTTCACAGAGTGAGGCCGACCATTATTTATGAATGTGCTTTTCTATTTCATCAACACACCGTGTTTCATCATTGCCAGTGGGATGCCTGCAACACAACCACACGATTGTGCACGCATATTTTGTTTTATTGTGCCCTCCTGTACTGGATTGTGGCACAAACAATAATAAACAGGTGTCTGTTTCAGCACGTACAAAACGTACAAACGAGACACAAATAACATTGACCTGTTAAACAAATGCCATCCAAATGGTGTTTGTCGAGGTTCTATTGCCACTTTACTCCACCAAACAACACAACAGCACTCAGCAGAGCACACTCTCGTCCACTGATGAGACCCAGAAGGTCAAAACTGGGCAAGAGTTCATCTACTTAAACAGACGCCGCTGGAAGACATCGCTCCAAAAAATCCATAGGCTCAATGGAGCAAACATTTTTTTGTTACGCGGAGAAAACAACCCTTGCTGGAATGTAACTTTTTGTCACTCTGAAGGCATTTATTAATTAGAAATGTTTGTCTGTCGTTGTGTTCATCTAAATCGACGGTGGCGGGGGGGGGTGTTTGTATGACTCTCGTAAAAAATATTTGACATGAAAACAACTTTAGCAGAGAGTTTATGTGCAACGAGCAATGTACACGATTGAAAACTTCCCAATTTGATCAAAGGGGTTTACTTAAACCGTAACTAAAATTACGATCTGCAGGCATGCAAGCAAGTCTTTGCCCCGACAGCTTCCCGTCAGTTCCCGTACTGCTCACTTGCTTGCTTGCTTGAGCGCTTACGACCGTGCAAATCTTTCGGTCGTTTTTAACCCACTTCCCGTGATCCAATCGAGCTGACATTTTGCACACAGACTCGTTGTGCGTGACAATTTATTTTCGTGAAAATTGTTTTCCAAAATTTTACACTTTTTAGGAAAAAATTAATTATATTTAACTACCAATTGCTTAATGGTGGCAGGCAATCATCTGACCCATAGGTGGCAGCCATCTCAAGCCAGAGGACGAGAGGACTCTAGCCGCCACGCATATAAAGGATTTATAGTGAAAAACTTTGCTTTTACGGGTTAATTTTTTCCTCGCGCGTTTACAGACGCAACACCAATGCGTGGTGCCTGTCGTGGGAGACATTTCATTACTCCTGTACTGCATCAGATCCTGGGTGCATTGTGCAGCTGAAACACTGGAGACATTAAACAGATCAAATTCACCCTGAAGCATTCAGCAGGGATTCTGATGCACCACATTTCCGTGAGTTGCAGAACTCGGATACGAACTCGAGTTCTGTGACTCCCTTGGGGGCACTACGTTTTCATGTTTTTTTAGTCAACTTCAACCAGCCGATGTGACTTGGCGTGCTGGCATTGTAATTCCCCGACGTTGAAGCTGGTGGCGAGTTGAAGCGACAACTCAAGTCGCTCAGAAACTTCATTTCGACGAGGTCACTCGGATGTGTCCATCAACTGGACTTCTGGGAGAAATCGGGACGGCTGTCCACGGACAACGAGCGCTGCGCGAGCACCTATTAAGGCTCAGCAATAGCCACAGCATGCGATGGGATGGTGTGGGCACCACCACCACCACCACACATGTCTTTGTCTCTCCAGCTATGATGTCAACGCATCACATAGCCGAGGCCTACTCAGTTTGGACCGAGTTAAGCTCGGAGAGGCCAACGACGTTTCGGATCTGGACTCTCAATGGGGGTGTGTGAGTGTGTGTGTGGCCAGGAATGGAAATCAGGTCGCATGATGCTCAAACCACAACCACACATTGCGAGGCTCATCCCATCGGACACACGTGTAGTCAAATAACCATCCTGCCACAATGATCCCCCATATAGCCATACATGCAAGTGCCATTAACTAGCATCCAACAAGATTGGCATGACGCACAAGAGAGCAAAGTGGCCTCTGCCGTGCCCAGCTGGCTTTGTCTTTCCAGTGCTGATATTGACCCACCATTCCAGGTATTCATTGAAGGCTGAGTCATCCTTGGATGGTAATCGAACTCCCCAACAGTGCCGTATAACGCACAACCTATCACACACGCTGCATTGCCAGCGCAACAAAATGCAACGCGTAGCGCTTCGTCAATCGACTGTTGACGAAGGCCTCTCCACACCATGTCGGTCGTGGAGGTTGTATGACCATACTTCGCCACAATGGTAAATGCGGGTTGGTGAAAACGGGCAGCACAGACGTGGGAGCATAGACTCACAGTACAATGATGTTTTTTTCTGCACTGCCCTCTGCTGAACACCACACATCACAGTGCTGCAGCTGCCGATGACAACTTGTTAGCGTATGGGACAGAGCGGCGGGGGGAGGGTGAAAAAACCGGTTCAAATATCACTCGCCACTGATGTCAGCCTTGGCTGGGAATCGAACTCAGATCACCGGGCTCACAGCGCGGCTCGCAAAAATCATTCCCCACCAAAAATGAAGTTGCCCGGCCGGACTTCAAACCCACATCCTTCACTGCCCACAAAACCTTGCTTTGTTTGGCAGAGCGAGGCCCTCCCGCCCTCCCCAGCCCAGCCCAGCCCCGTGCAGCAGCAGCACGAACCGCAAACCGCTCCCTTCCTCGGGGCTGAGAGAGCGGCTCCTCAACTCGAGCCGCACCCCGAGAGGGCTCTGCCCTTGAGGAGCCACGCAGAGACGACGACGGAGCGGGGACGGTTTGCAGTGCTTGAGTTTATCATTTCTTATGAGATTTGTCGATTTATTTCGTCAAAAAATTATCTTAGAAATGTTGCGATCGCCATTAAATCACGAGACGAACGAGTTTCAATGCGGGACTCTCGCATCGAGCAGTGCACCACCTTATGGCAGAGAATGGCCGGGGAAGAGAATCTCAGGGAACTACATCTGAGGCTGCATTACCAGCACGAATGACGCGCCTGAGATGAGTGTCACATTTCCATCAAGTCGAAACGTGTTTTTTTTCTCTCTCATAGCTGGAATAAGCTTAATCAGGTGAACACTGACATTTAATGATGATTGTTTTGTTGTTGTTGCAGGTAACGGTAATTGGGCAGAGACAAACAAACTCGCCGCATTTGAAAACCCAGTTTAATTACAAATTGCTGCCCGGATTTAAGCCCAGAATTCTAGTGGCGCTGACTCCGTGCTCTGAAATGGAATTAGCCCCTGAGCTACGCGATCACGTCTGTGTGTGTGGATAATTTCTTGGTAGACGCGTGGCCATAGTGGCCCGTTGGCGTTTCACAATAATGTCTATTGTTGGTAAATCACGTAAAACCATTTTTGAAAGAAAAAAAAAACAAGTACGAATCGTGTATTTGTAATATAATTACACGTTACTTAAAGTATATAATTTTAGACATTAGCAGAAGACGAATTCAAACTGTGTTGAGGAATGTGTATGAAAACCATTATTGTAAATAATACAACAAAAATGTAGAAAATTGGCAAAATAACAGCAATTACACAGCCACTTTGTGAAAAACACACCGCACTTGAGAGGCTACTGTAGAGAAATGACAAATGTCAACTTACATAAACAAAAGCATTTTTCTCCTACTTTCCTTAAACAGTTGTTTTTATTCCCTCCTTTTAAAACCAGTTCATTTCCTTTGTTGCCCTTTCAGAGGCGGTCTTTTAATATCCTGCTTGTCTTGTTTACCAAAGGCTCCCCGTCTCCTACCACCCCCACCCCCCAAACAGGAAGGCTGCCCAAAATGCCGCATGCCCCTGGGAATGCCCCTTCCATGCCCCTCAGTGTCTGCCTTGCCCTTTGATATATTCCGGGTGGCTTGTGTATGCCACGCATAAATGCCTCTCGCTCTCTCTCTCCAAGGGGCGGATCCCATAAGAAGATTTTCTGGGTTAGATTGCGTAAATATAAATGTGTCGTTAAATCCGCCACCACCCGACACAACCGAGTTGTGGGTTTACTCTCCAGCACACCGGTGCGCTGGAGAGTAACTAATTGGCATGTTTTGTTTACGTGAGAAACCTTACTAATTGGCTGTGTCGGGTGGTGTCGGGTGGTGGCGGGTTTAACGACGCATTTATATTTACGCAATATAACCCAAAACATCTATTATGGATGATATTGGTTGTGAAAGCCTCCGTGTCAAAGTGAAGGTGCAGTTTATGCAGTCTAACCAACCAACTGAAACACTCACTGCGTACTGCCAGCTTGTTCCACGTGGACAAAGACGCTCAAAGCGAAGCATGGGGCAATTCACCCTCCCTGGCAAGCTTTTTGAATTGTCACATATTTGAGGTCACCTGCTTGGGTCAACACGATATGTCGATACTACGATAAATAGTACAACGTACAATCCACAATAATTGTATCGTCCGTTTTTGCAAAAAAAAATCGTTGAAAAGAATGTGGCTACGAAGCAACAAAATGTTTACTACTTTAACAAATAAAATAATTAAAACACGTAAATAAATGGCTGTTACATTAAATGCGTTTGGGTTGTTTTGTTGCAGCATCAACACTTTAAAAGCCTTGACAATTGTAGAGGTTCGTTTAGAAACAGATGTCCTCGTGGAATTGACAGCGTGCACTTTATAAGCGTTCTGGGGTTGTAAAGTGTACGATGATGAGATGGCTTTTTTTTGGAGAAGCGTCTGTTGAGTGGACTGCGGCCCAAGGACTTTAAAGTCACATCTTCATTCGCAAAGCACAATGGCAGTGCAATAAAGACGTCAAGTACAATGGCACAGTTGTGGAAAACTGACATTGTGGTAATCGTCACGTGACGAAAACACACTGTCATAGAACGAGTTGTATCGTGACTAATTATGTTTTTTTGGACTGTGATCTTACATTGTTCTTTTTCGCAGTTTCGTCTTGTGCGTTTTATTCACCTAACGGAACATTAACGTCTAATTTGCAAAGATCGTAATTGTTCTCACTCGCACAATCGGGTGCGTGTATTGTTGAGCGTAACATTCCGTTTAATAAAACAGATTAACGACCGCCCTGCAAAGACGTTCTACATTGCCACAGTCAAGGGGTTGTTTTACCATACTTCACCATGCTGGTCAGTGTGGGTTGGTGAAAGGGGGGGGGGGGGTCCAGGACCGTTTCCGATATCACTCTGCACCCATGTTAGCCCTGTCCCGGTATTAAACTCAGGGTTAAGTGGTTCATAGCACAGGGCATTAACCAATCAACCTTCTGCTCACAATTGAAGCATTAGTTTACACTAACACGTAGTAGATATACTGACACCAGTGCAGTGAGGTATGGTCAACACCCCTCACGGTCCACACTGCATGGGGAGGCCTCCATGTAGAACTGGAAATTACAACGGAATTAAAAATGATAAGAAAAGCTTTTTTGCTCTTGGTTATATATATATATTTATGGGAGCGTATAATAAAAAAATGCCATCTGTACTGTGTAGATAGTTTACAATTTAAATGTGAAAAACATTTGTGACACAAAATATTTCAATACAATTACAATCTTTTTAGCAATATTTATATATAATAGTTTTTGTTTTATTTTTCTACATACGTGGCTTTACCGAAAGAACTGGTTAAATAAACTATCTAATCTATTCCTTGTAAAGATGTTTTTAATACTAACTGTTTTTGTTAAGGATCTATTGGGTACATGGAAAATTTAAGCAAATCTCCATTCTGCATCTCCACATATATGTAAAATGTTTTATTCCATCAGCAATATTATCACACAGCATTTATTTAAGGAAGCACCACTCTTGATGGGGTTCGACCTGTCGGTTCTCATCAGCAGTCAGACTAGCCAAATGCTAGCTTCGTGAATGCTGGGGGATTACCACATGTTATTGGCGAGAGCGCTCCACATAAAATATGGGGCCCCGTTTAACACGTAAAAATGCAACACAGGTACACACGTTGACTCCATGAACCCATCCCATTGTCAGATTGCCTGCACAGTAAAATAACAGCCGCGGGCGAGTCAGGCACGGAAAGAAATTCTTTCTCCCCACTCGTAGCTCAGCTGTCTTTATATCCGAGTCTTCTAACAGCAAACATCCTCGTGAATGTCTCGCATAGCGCACGGCGAGGCGACAACAGCCGCACCCACGCACGCACCCACGCCACCCACGCACACACGCACGGACGCACGCAAGGACCCACCCACGCACGCACCCACGCCACCCATGCACCCACGCACGCACCCACGCACCCATGCACGCTCCCATGCCACCCATGCACCCACGCACCCACGCACCCACGCATGCACCCACGCACCCACGCACGCACTCACGCACCCACGGACACACTCACGCACGCACCCACGCACCCACGCACCCACGCATGCACCCACGCATGCACTCACGCACGCACGCACCCACGCACGCACGGACCCACCCACGCACTCACGCACCCACGGACGCACTCACGCACGCACCCACGCACGCACGGACCCACCCACGCACTCACGCACCCACGGAGTAACGTGCGCGCTCACTTTCGATGCTGGACGATCGGCGGCATTTGAGAAGCTTAGAGTCTCGAAGTGTCACTTCCCACTGTGATTTAAATCAATCTCTGGATGAATATTTTCCATCCAGGGATGTTGCTGCGTTGTAATGGTAAGGGCACAGCTGAAACAATGAGGCAGGTTTATTAATTTCCCCCCTGCCACCTCTGTCCACCCTGTAGCCTTCAATGGGTTCACCAGTTAGGCTGTGTGTGATGGGGAAAAGACTTTTGGCTCGCATTTTAAGAGTTGTTCAAATACCGTCCAGAACTTCCTCCGGCGGAGGCCCTTCCACCAGCAGTGGCGTCAGCAAGGAATTGCAGGGCCGCGCCTTTACCTCGTCATATAGCGTCATCCAAAATTTGGTTTTATACACAATGACTGCTGCAAGAAAAGTGCTCGTTTATCAGGAGTTTTAAAACTTCCCAGTGTTTTCAAGGCACTGCATTGTAAAGTATATTGGCTTCTCTCTCTCTCTACTCTAAAGTTATCATTGTTATTACGGGACCGCACTGTAAAATATATTGGCTGCCCACTTCTCTACTTTAAAGGGCCACTGCCCAAAACATGAAACTACTATGCACATTGTAAAACATGAAACTACTATGTACATTGTGAAGAGGCATTGTTACAGAAAGCAGTGGGGTGGTGCTCTTAGTCTACGTGAGGACACCACTGCCAACGCAGTCCCGCCTGTACTGCAGTACTTAAGACTCAACAGGGCTGGCATGGGGTGGTGAGGGTTCAGAGCGTGGGACATAACAGAAACCCATTCAGTCCCCGTGCCTTCGCTACCCTCGAAAGAGCCGAGGTTGCTCTTCCTGAGCCACCCCTACGACCCCAAGGTTGAGGCAGAAAGAGCCACTGGTACAGACTCATTGAAGAATGATTCAGTCAATGGGCTGTCACACCCCCGAATATTGACATTAATCTACATTGATTCAGAACCAAATGCAGCCTTAGTGAGTTATTACACGGGCTCACCGCTATTAACTGAAGCTCATGGAGTCAGAATTAGGCGCACATGATTGCAAGCGTTCAGCACCAATGTTTGCACTTTTTATTATTATTTTAAACAACAACGCACTCTTATTTTCGTGCAACAAAATCACCCTGAATTCGCCTGATCTCTCCAAAAAAAGTTGTCGGCTCTCGGAAGCTAATCAGGTTGGCGCCTGTATAGTACTTGGGCGGGGTGGCCATGAAGACGCGTCAGGTTGTAGGTATGGGACAGTAACGGTGGCCAAGAGATGGCAGTGAAAAGTGTCACCCCTTCGTCTGCGTGGGGTTGTCCTCCAGCACCTCACTCATTAATGACGTTCGCCAAATATCCCAATGCAGGACCCTCTTGAGTTGGACTCTTAAGACTTCGTGAAACTCTCTTGGGTAACTAGCCGGACTTATTACTTTCATATAATTCAAAATGTCAATGGCACGAAAGGGCACAACGCATGATTGATATTGTGACATAATGTCAAAGCATTTGCCTACAATTCCTTAAGTGGGTTGCACATACGGCAAGGGGCAGACGATTGGAGTGGGGAGATGCTGAGCAGGTGTTTGGTGTCCTGAAGAGCTATCTTCAATATTTCAACCGAAAATTTCGTGACTCCAAACAGCAAACCACAAGGTAGCCAGCCACATGTACAACTTAATGCTCACACCGCAAACAATGCAATGCAATTTGGATTCGTATAGCGTCTTATTGCGGCCGCATCTGAATATTATGTACAGAAACAGCGCAAAAGCTACTTTCTTTTGTCCAACTTTGAGAAATACAAATACGGCTTCAAAGGTAAAATTAAAAAAAATGCATCGTCCTTCAGATTCCCTAACAGAAAGGCAGCAACGCGGGAGGAAAACACGCTTCCAGCCGACACACGGGGATGGCGTGCGTCCTAATGCTCCCATGCCAGATTAAAAAAGGACCTTTATTTGAAGCGGGTAACGACGAGAAGGCTTGGCTTCAGCGCACCGGCACTGAGGTGACTTGGCCCGATACCTTTTCTAAGAAAGAGGCGATTGAAAGAAAACGAGGGGGGGGAGGGAGGGGGGAGGGAGGAAAGCGCACATTTCAAAGGCGGATTCGGGTGAGCGTCGACTGCGGTAGAACCGCGCACGGAACCTGCTCACATTCTCAGCGGCGGCGGCGGCGGCGGGGACGTGAAACGTTCCTTTTGTTCCGTGTTTTTTTTAATTAAGCACATTTGCTTGTGCGCCTTTAACCCCGCTGACCCCGTTTAAGGAGGCCCGGGACTCCACTCGACGCGTTGGCCCCTGCTGCTGGAGCCTAAGTGCCGAGTTTTATAAGAATCGGAGCGGTCAAGGGAATCGGATCATCTTGCCCAGGCGGACGTCTGGGTTTAGCTTCCCACCTGCGCGGCCTCTCTCCCCTCCCCTCCCTCCCTCCCTCACCCCCCCACGCCAGCCCCATGGCACCGACTGCTCTCATAACAAAGGCCAGGTGACAAAGCGCTCCGGCCCTGGGGCTAAATGTGACCAAATGATGTATGTGTGTCCTAGCCCGAGCGGTGAGCGAGCGAGCGCTGGGCTTAGGGAAATTGTGTTACGCGGGCCAAAATGTGAGTGCTCTGGTAAATTTAGATCTATCTATCCAGGATCTATCAGCTTGATCTCTCTGCCGACCCACAACCTGTGCATCTGTGTCTGTCCCGCTTTACAAGGCCTCTCACGTAGTAGTGCTGGACAGTGAAGGTCACCTTATCCAAAAGACTTATTATCCCATACTCATATAATTTTCTGTAGCCCTGAATCGATCCGAGCAATATCCTATTAACCGTACGACAACTTTTTATATATATATATCAAGCTTTTACGCGGATAATAGGGAATATCTGTGGTGTAAAGCAGTGGCAAATTCATCCTTTTATCCGTGTATTAAGATGTGGATGAAAGGAGTAAAATGTTCGACTAAACCCAGATCATATGATCCGGCCATAGCACTCAAGACGTACAACCAGATTTGAAGTTTCACAGTTTCTCTCTCTATCTTAGCTGTTGATCTTTCTTTAACCCATTCGTGATGTGGTTTATTGTGTAGCCCTTTTGTTAATCCACTGCTTAATGAGGGCCTCCCCATGCCGGTGCAGGTCATGAGGGTTATTTGACCATACTTCACCGCGTTGGTCAGTCTGCGTTGGTGAGAGTGTATGTGGACGCATGGAAGTGTAGTACAACAATGGATATTCCCGCATTGCTCTCTGCTGCCCACCAGAAGCACTATTTTGTGCACGGTAGTTACCCATCAAAGCCACAATCCAGGCTCGAAATCTGATGACTTAAGGGAGATGTTGGGCGATTCGGTCATAGGCTAGAGTTTATACTATAGCTGAAATTAAATACATTCAACGTTAAGTTGTAAATTAAAATGGTACTGTTATTTAGGGGGGGGGGGTGTCATCAGTGGTCATTGCCTTGGCTTAGAGGAACAAAATAACTTAAGAATGAAATTAAATATGAAGGATTGCATTGCCAGTTCTGCACAATCACGATACAAAAAGACTCAACGCGTCTGCCACTAACACTACCAATGTCCCTTCGTCTTCTTCAGAATAGACAGAACACGAGAGGCATTGTACTGAATTTATTCCGTGGTGCCTAAATACAACGTAGATGTCGACATCAACCAGATATCCATTAAATACATACCGAGTAGCAAATAATCAATTCCCGAAACCAATCAAAGCTGGATACACAGACTGATGTGACATTTGTTAATTTTGAGGCTGCAGAGTTGCGTTACAGACATGGCCTGGAGGTATGTACAGCTACACGTGTTAAAGCGCAGCACTCACATCAACCCACTGCTGTGTGAGAGGGCTTCTCCGCGTCGTGGTAGTTATATTCTTAGGTTTTTTCGGTAAAGTCACGTAGGTAAAACATAAAAAATTAATAAAAGTAAAATAAAATAAAAATCACGACGTTTCGGAGGCAACACAAGCTTCCGTCTTCAGGTGGAACCGTCACAGCCACGACAGCTGTATCAAGTAAATGAGAGATTGCAGGAGCTACCTTACTTGATACAGCTGTCGTGGCTGTGACGGTTCCACCTGAAGACGGAAGCTTGTGTTGCCTCCGAAACGTCGTGATTTTTATTTTATTTTACTTTTATTAATTTTTTATGTTTTACCTACGTGACTTTACCGAAAAAACCTAAGAATATGAATCCTTGCAGTCACGAAAGCTTCAAATCTAGAATCGTGGTAGTTATTTGACCATACTTCACCATGCGGTTCAATGCGAGTTGGTGAAGGCTATGAGCATGGACGTGGCAGCATTAGAAGCGCAGCACAGGACTGTGTTTTGCTTTACTGCCCTCTGTTGATCATTATGTAACACGGCCCGACAAACAGCTGCCAGGCATCTCAGTCAACCCATGGCGCCTGAGTCTGTTCCGTGACCTCCTGTCAGCGGGCCTTCGATACTTCACGTGGCCTCAAAGCGCACCTAGCATGGCACCTCGCCGCTACTTAGTGGCGAACTAAGTATCGTGGCAACTCATCCTAGAACTATCCAGGCTGCAACCCTGCTTAGCTTCGGGGTGATTTGGCCCACAGGCGCCCGGAATAGAATGCATCTGTCAATATTTCAATGCAGCAATACTTGACGATGGTGAGACAAAAACATGGAAATTATACACTCATGTTTAAAACAAACTGTGATGTACGCCAACATTGACAATGACTTCGAAATAAATATTCTGTCTCTATTTTTTAATGCCCGATGTCACCGCCCAACGGGTCAAGGAACGTCGTGATGCGAGTTCGATTCAAGAATGCCTTCTGTTGTCACATTGGTACCATCTCGTCTGGATGTTCTTGTTTTAGAAGTGTCCTTTTGTAACCGCAGTAACTTTTTTTTTACTCCATTAACCGAAGTGTAAGATTAGTACATAATCTGCACAGCGTTTAAGCAATACATTTTCATATACGATTCTGTACATGTATCCCGAGTCCAATAACTGTATTTTATAGATGAATTGATGCATGGTTACGTGCCTATCCTGTACTATATACAACTATCAGTGCTTTACCAATAATAAATACAACTTGTGATTTCGCAATTGTGCTGTACAGCTCTCGTTTTCTGCCTCTACAGCGTGTTGTTCAGCACGATGTCCGATGTTTCGGTCCACGTGCCGGGAGCCTCGTCTATGTCGTGAGACCTTCTGACAAAACAAAGATCCCAGCATTGTGGAACGAAAGTCAGAATACCAGGCAGACACACACGGGAGAGCTACAATTATCCCAGTCCCGAAATCACAAAGAAGACAGCGCTGATGTCCTAATGCCATTCACACCTCACTAATGTATAAGAGGCCGTCCATAAATGACGTCACGGGATTTTGGACGATTATTTACCCTCCCCCCCCACTTCGTCATACGGCGTCACAAAAAGTCAGACCACCCCTCAAATATGATGTCACAAAGCTCTGCCCCCCCCCCCCCCAAATAAAACATGCTTCAAATCGCTTTAAACTATTGTCATTGTAGTGCGTATTTAATGTGGCGCTGCCCTCTGATGTTGTAGGAGAAAACATTTATTACAACGTCTATTTAATTAAGTAGAATGTGTTGTCTATATGTATTTAAAGTTGCGCATTTTGATGTGACGTCACATTTCTCAAACCCGCCCCCCCCTCGTCACACATCGTCACAAATGTCTGACACCCCCCCCCTCTAGGTGCGTGACGTCATTTATGGACGGCCCCTAATATTGGAGTTTCATTATCAACAGAATATCAACAATGTCTATGGCAGCAATGGACAAATCGAACTGAACAGCGTCGCTGAGTTGTTGAGGCATTCGCCCGAACGTCGCGTGACTCAGATGCCCTCTTGTGGCCACTGAAGTTTGTGAACTTTGGCTAAAGCGACAATCTGGTTTCCCGTCTGCGAGGGTTTGGAATGTTTCGAGTTGATTTGCAGCATTTATACATTTTCTGGACCGACCTTCGTAAAGCGACACCCCAGTGAGTAAAAATAAACATTTGGTGCACAGCAGCTCAAGGTCAAAATGTCCTGACATGTTTCTCCATTTCGAAACGACACAACGACGGGTTTCGCCAGCAAAATGTTCGAAACGCAATTCGTATTAACATTCCACTTAATTTCTGATCACAGTTGCTGAGCACAGGCCAGAAGACCCTCAACCCAATGCGGCCCAGCAACGAAAACGCACTTATGATGGTGTAGAAGACACCAACTAGCTTCGTATAAATTAGCAAAGGTTCAGAGGCTGGGGCCTCAATTTCTCAAGGAATATTTCCGGAATGAACGCAAATCCCCGTTACCCTCCTCTCAATCGCCCCCCTCTTTGGGCTGCTCCTCGCACGTCGAGGGTTCAGATAACTCAATGTGCACGTGACCCCAAAACCGTGGACAAACTAAAGAAACGACTTAACTCAGGAACAAACTAACACGAGAGACAATTCGCCTTCACGCCCGATGTACGTCGGTGAGGATTACTTTGTCCCTTGACAGGGATTCTCTTCCCTCTACTCGCCCCTCCACGTATTCCCGTCCCTCCCCTACCCTTTCGTGATCTCGAGGTGCCGCCTATCGCGGTCACTCATTTCTCAGTCACTTGCACGGCCCCGCCATCCCATCATTATTTTAACGAAACCGGGTTGGTACTCTTTATTTTTTTCGCTAAAGTCACGTAGGTGAAAAAATAAAATAAATTAAAACAACTAAATTAAATCACGACGGTGGGGACAACGTAGCGAAATCTAGAATTATACCGGGTTGGTTTGTTTTTGTTACTTTGTTGAGCACCTTGAGAAAATTGCGCTCAATAAATATAAGAACATCGTCAACAAAGCACACCACAAGAACAGGGCACAACACAAGCTAGTCGTTCTTTTAAGGAGCCTAACTTTTATTGGGAATGCCTTTCGGCTACAGGCCTATATCCAAAACATGTTGGTTATAGCTAAACATCGTGTTCATAAAACAGCATCATTCAAATACCAACATCGGTTAGCATCACTACAGACTATCATCATCAGCCATGATCAATCCACTGCTGGATAAAGGCCTACCCAAGCCCAGCTGTCCCCAATTCTCACGATCCTGCGATGCAAGAATCCACCTCGCACCTGTAACACGAGGCGACTTCATCGCTCCACATCCTCGGGGTACGTTCACAAGAGCGTCACTAAAGTGCAGCAAAGCATCACCCTGTCATGATACTGCAGTTGCCCTCATAAGGATTACGGGATACAATGATATCTGATTGTTAGGGATACGCGTACTTTGTATTCTAGTGGTAGTGCCTTACGCCGACGATCCCTACCCCAAGGATGCCTGGCAGCCTGCGACGTTTAGCGCTGGTTCTCTGTCGCCATGTAACTGGGTGACCCAGTGTGTAGCGACACTCGTGCCTCACAGCAACAACCACCTGGGTTCGATTCCCGACTCGGGTGCCTTTGTGTGTCGCGTCTGTACGTTCTGCCCACGTTCTGCCCACGTTCTGCACGGGTTTCCTCCGGGTTCTCCGTTTTTCTACAATCGTTTAAAACAAAAAAGCCAACGAAATTGAGATTGTGCACCATTGGGGTGTGTGACCAATCACATGCAAGTTACTCAATTTAGATTGCGTAGACCAACATCGCACCCCGACTGCGGCACCTTGGCAGGATCCTCCTGAAAATGAGTCTTGAGACTCATTAGGTGTACAAGCGTCGAAAGAATACCATCATTAAAAAAACTATCTTAATCGGCGCACTGTATAATTGTACACCATTATAGATTACTCAGCTTCACGCCCCGTACATTATATACAGGTTGGTCCAGATGTCTTGTGACCCCGATTTCATTCTCAATTTTTTTTTTAAGTACGGTTTATTTAAAAGAGAAATACATATGCAAAGGAACAAAAAAGTGCTATTTTTGTGGCCAATTCACGTGGAGTCACAACACATCTGGACCACCCCGCAGAGTCCTGCACGCGTACTTGCACTGCGGTGTTGACTCACACCATGGCATCTACTCACAACACATCCTAGCCAATGTGGAGTCTTTATAGTCACCTACCCGTGCGTTCCACAGATTTCACAGCAGCGAGGTTTACATCGGCCTATGAGCGTCTGCAAGATTATGTAGACGTAACACATCCGCTGCGATGCCACAAGGATCAAAGACAAAGATCCCCCGTGTAGCCTTAACAGACTGTTGGGGCAAGTGTTGTTAGCGAGCACCTATGAAGGCCGGCACGGCACACGAGGGGGTGGTTGGCCAACACCACGCCCGGCCGCCTTTGTCTCTCCAGTGGCGATGTTTACTACACACCGCACCAGGTACTCATTTGAGGCTGAGTCGACCTAGGGGAGGCCCGGGACCGGTTCAGATAATCGTCACTGATGTTGGCCGTGAGCAGGAATCGAACCCGGGTCGCCAGGTTCATAGCGCAGCGCGCTGACCGCTACACAACCGCTCCCCCACACACCAACACCCACACCGCACACACACATCCACACACCCCCATATCCACACACCCGCACAAAAAGATCCCCGTATAGCCTTAACAGACTGTCGGGGCAAGTGCTTTTAGCGAGCACCTATGAACACCTGCACACACACACACGCCCGCACACACACCCCCACACCCACACACACACCCACACACACACCTACACACACACACACCCACATCCACACACCAGCACACACACCCCCCCCCACACACACCCCCCAGAGAGTCGCTCGATGCCACGAGGCAGACTCGAGTCTTCGCGATCCACCACGCCTCCTGCGGCTCTCCGCGTTTACCGATTTCCCTCTTCCCATTGACAATACAAATTAACTCGTGAATGAATGAGTACGCCTTGTGGCGTCCTCTGGTCTAACACCGTTTTGAGACGAGGCTCAAAAGAAAGCTGCCTCTGGAGTGGACCAATCAGTTTCGAAGACAAGGCATATATTATCAGAATATCGTTTTTGTTTGCATTCTGACCACAAGCATTGTGGTTAATGCAGACATGATTCCTTGTAAAAGGTTTCAGTTTGGTGTTTTAACAACTTAACACCTGTTTATTGCCAGACAAAAGGGGAAAACCTCTTCTCATATTTTGGTACTGGCAAAGGAGGTCCCATGATACAAATGAACTCGTTCCAAGTTGCTGGCGGCATGTTCATGTTCATTTGTGTGCGTGTACACGTGTGTGCGTGTACACGTGTGTGCGTGTACACGTGTGTGCGTGTACACGTGTGTGCGTGTACACGTGTGTGCGTGTACACGTGTGTGCGTGTACACGTGTGTGCGTGTACACGTGTGTGCGTGTACACGTGTGTGGGGACGCGGTAGTATAGTGGTTAGCGCTACTACCCGGGCTCGATTCCCGCTCACAGCCAACGCCGGTGACGATCATCTGAACCGGTTATGGGCCTCCCCTAGGTCGACTCAGCCTCAAATGAGTACCTGGGTGCGGTGGTAAACATCGCCACTGGGGAGACAAAGGCGGCCGGGCATGGTTCTGGCCAGCCACCCCCTCGTGTGCCACAGTGCCGGCCTTAATAGGTGCTCGCTAACAAACACTTGCCCCGACAGTCTGTTTGTCCCACGTGACGTAGATGCCGTTAGTGTACTTAACGCGTCACGTGGGACGTGTTGAACAATCATCGGGCGCGTGCAGTGTGGAACGAGTTAATTGGTAGATTGGTAAACGCGGAGAGGCGTCGTGTGATGGGTCGCGATGACTGGAGCGTGGGGAAAACCTGCAACTTTAAAATATTTTTTCAAAATAATAATAAAATATCCCTTGCTCGAAATTCGAAAAAATGAAACGTAAATGACTCATTTGGATGGACGTTGCACTTCTTTCGCACCGTACGTAGCCAATCGCCCCAACGGGAGGTGCGGGAAACACGCGGCAGTAATTATCGCCCCCTGCTGGCAAACTAATGACCAATTTTCGGCTATGGGGCCATCCATAAATGACGTCACGCGATTTTGGACGATTTTTGACCCCCCCCCCCCTCGTCACACATCGTCGCAAATGTCTGACCCCCCTCCCCCCCCCCCTAGGTGCGTGACGTCATTTATGGACGGCCCCTATGTACGCCGAGTCACCTGGCGCCCGCATGGACAGCTGCCACCGGGACGTGCCCTTTAAATTGTTTTAAATGAGATGTGATGTGAAGTCGCTTTTATTGATCTATTAAATTGATACAGAATCCTCCAATCAATACCCAGAGTCGATGCCAGTAGACAATTTACCAACTACTACGCACAGTGAACCAATACAGGATCATTAACATGCACCTGGCATCATGTATCTAGACTGTTCACCAGATATTTACGCAATAACACGTAAACATGACCCTAAACGCAAACTTGTAATGACTCCTAAATCTCCATAATGCCATCGTTCCCAGCAAGTCGCTCACTTTGCCGCTCGTCGCTTTCAAACAAATGTCGTTTTTTTGCTAAATTCCTCTTGATATGCAAATTATTTTGTCAAGGCGCTCTTCCCCCCCTCCACCCCAGCTTAAAAAGACGCTCCAAGCCTGGGGTTGTCATTCAGACTCTGTCTTCTCGACAGACCTGTTCTTCACCTGAGGACGGCTGCTTGCGTTGTGGCCGAAACGTCGTCAGAATTATTTTATTATGTTTTATTTTTATTATTTTATTACTTCCCTTCTACGTGACTTTACCGAAAGAACCAAGAAGATGAATCCCTGCAATCACGAACGCTTTAAATCGAAATTTAACAAATGTCGTTGTTTGGGAAATACCCCCAAAGTCGTTCGGATTAGTGACGTATCTCTCGGTTGGCAACACTGACATTGTGATGACATGACGAGCATGCCATTGGCAGGCGGCGTGATGGAAGCAAGGCAGGAGCCCTGGTGTTGTCGGTCCACACCACACTCCCCACCGCACGCACTGGGTGACCCTGTTCCCCACGTGCTGTCGACTGCCCTTGAGAGCCATAACCCCACTGTAAGAGGGAGCCACAGCGCAGTTCGTGGCGGCTTTGGATGCTGTTGTGGACCCTTTCATCATCCGCTTAAGTCCACAAGGACAAGGTGAGCCCAATCTGTTATCTTTTCACATCTATCTCCCCCTGCGCTCCGCGTGTCTCTTGCTTCACATCACTCACGCGGCCGATGCCTTCAAATCTGTTTAATGCAGAGTGATTTGGCCGCCTGTAAATCCAGAGCGGTGGAGGCGAGGATTGTTGGATCGCACGAATGTGGACGTAAAGGTTGCCATACCCCTGGCTTGCCAGGATAATGCAGTACAGCAAAAATGTGGACTCCGTCTGTTCCGTATGCATGGGATAGAGTGTTTCCCCCTCGCACGCGTGGAGTTTCTCCGGCTGCGACGGTTTCTTCGCACGTATAGACACTCATTAAATTGGCCGAAAAGACGTTAATATATAGAAGACCGCAGACCTTGGGCAATTGCTGGCGCCGGCTAGCGAGTGACTTCCTTCCTGCGTGTCTGTTGTTCCTCGCGCAATCCGAATCGGCTCTCTTCGAGAGTGAGTGAATACTGTGTGCGTTCTAAGTTCCATTTGTATCAGAGATGGAGTTCCATGTCAACGCAGTTAATATTACGAAGCACACAGAGAGTTTCGATTTAAAGTTTTCGTGACTGCAGAGATTCATCTTCCTGGTTCTTTCGGTAAAGTCACGTAGAAGGGAAATAATAAAATAATAAAAATAAAACATAATAAAATAATTCTCACGACGTTTCGGCCACAACGCAAGCAGCCGTCCTTAGGTGAAGAACAGGTCTGTCGGAAAGACAGCGCCTGAATTATGTTTGATTTTTATTATTTTATTATTTCCCTTCTACGTGACTTTACCGAAAGAACCAAGAAGACACACAGAGAGTTGTTTATTACCCACTGTGTCAATGCAATCGAGACTATGTTGTATGGGGCTGAGGGGCGATGCAGCAAAATACGTTCAACTGTGGTTCTTCTATGCTCTCTGCCTAACCAACCCGCTCTACCGTGCATGGTCGGCTCAAATAATACCCACGGCGTGAGGAGGCTCACATCCAGTAGTGGATTGACAGGAATATACATGTAAATGTATTAACTAGAACTATAGTTGTAATGAGAGCAGATCAACCACAGCTACAGTGCTGAGACAACGTTTGTGAACCCCTTATGATTTTCTAATGTTTTACATCTTTCAAACCTAAAACGTTATTACATCCTAATCTAAGTCCTAATAATAGATCAAATAACCTGATTAAACAAATGACACAAACATATGATACTCTTTCAACATTGATTCATCCTCAAATGATTCTACATTCAATAACCATATGTGGAAAAGTTTGTGAACCTTTAGATTCAGTAACTGGTGACACCCCCTTGAGCAGCAATGACTGCAACTAAACATTTCCTGTAACCGTTCGGCAGTCTCTCACATTGGATTTGAGGACTTTTGGACCATTCCTCCTGACAGAACTTCTTCAACTCTGTGACATTTGAGGATTGCCTTCCATGGACAGCTCGCTTCAGGTCCTGCCACAACAATTCGATGGGGGTTAGATCTGGACTTTGACTCGGCCAGTGTAAAACATGGAATTTCTTCTTCTGCAGCCATTATTTGTAGATCTGCTCGTATGTTTAGGATCATTGTCTTGCTGCAAGATCCACCTTCGGTTCAGCTTCGGCTCACGGACGGATGGCCTGACATTCTCCTCTAGAATATTCTGATACAATGCATTATTAATGGTTGTGTCAATGATGGCAAGCCGTCCAGGTCCTAAGGCAGCAAAGCAGCCCGAACCCATCACATTCCCACCACCACCACGCTTGACGGTTGGGATGAGGTTCTTCTGTTCGAAAGCAGTCTTTGGTTTTCGCCAAACGTAACGTTTTTCATTAAGGCCCAAACGTTCTACATTTGACTCGTCTGTCCAGAGAACATTGTTCCAGATTCAGATAAGCCCCTCCCCCCTCCTCCCCCCTTAACTTGTGTTTAAGAACTTGTATCTTGGAATTTTGCCACACTTGATACAGTAAATTTAGCTGTGACGGTCCCACCTGATGATGGAGACTTGTGTTGCCTCCGAAACGTCGTGATTTATAATTTTATTGCTATTATTATTATTTCTATTTTTTATTATTATTTATTTTTTACCAACGTGACTTTACCGAAAAAACCTAAGAGTATGAATCCTTGCAGTCACGAAAGCTTCGAATCTAGGATCATCTGTGTGCTCTTTGGCGAACTTCAGATGGGCACCGATGTTCTTTTTGGAGAGCAGTCGTTTTCTCCTTGCTATCCTTCCTCGAACACCATTCTTGTTCAGTATTTGTCTGATAGTTGAGTCATGAACACTCGCGTTAGCCAAGCCGAGAGTGGCCTGCAGATCATTGGATGTTTCTCTGGGGTTCTTTGTGACTTCCTTGATGATTTTCCGGTTTGTTCTTGGAGAGAGTTTGGGAAAACGACTGCGCTCGTGGGTAGAGTGACTGTGGTCTTGAACTTTCTCTATTTGTAAACTCTGTCTGACAGTGGGTTGGTGGAACCCCAAATCCTTAGAAATCGCTTCGTAACCCTTTCCGGACTGATGAGCTGATCAATAACTCTTTTTCTGAATTCCTCAGAGGTGTATTTTGATCGTTGCATGACTTGTTTCCACACACCTGTGTGGTGAAGACCAAACTCAAAGATTCTGATCTTTATAGAGGGTGGCGCCTCCCAAACTCACCCCTCAAGATCTACCTATTTATTTTTACAACTAATTGGAATTGTTCACTTTATTGGGCTAATTAAACCAGGGGTTCACTTATTTTTGTTGACATACACTGAACCTTAATACTGATTGTCTGTTTAATTCGTCCTTAATTTAGTTTCAAAAGCATGGAATTGGTGAATATGAACCCTATTGGATATTTAAGAAAAGTCCGGTTTAGATTCAAGAAGGCTATTATGGTAAAACGATGGCATTTCCATGATTTTTATGGTGGTTCACAAACGTTTTCTCGGCACTGCAGTTGGCACTGTGGGAGCAGCCCACTTTAAATTTATTTCCAGTCACGGTCGGTAAAGCAACAACACTTAACGTTGTTTCTTGACCTGTTGTTGGTTTAGCCTTTCAACACTCGAGACTCAAAGTCCACCAATCCTGGCACAGACATTGTAAAGGCGGCACTACCACCACCACTACGGCTGTATGTGTATGTACAGTAAAACTCCGCTTATCCGTGCTCATATATAACGATATTGGAAGATATTATCTCCGCTATCCTGTGCACTTTTCCCATTGAAGAGTAGTGGATAATAGAGCGGGATAAATTTACAGCTTATATATCCAGGTTTGTGCTGCCCATAATTTCGGTGAACTCATCTAAGCGATCAGATTCACGAAGACCACCACGCAAGGAACACTGGGCCCATGGCAACCATAGTCTCCACTGGGACAGGTGCTGGGCCTTTGGACCACCACCACCAGATCTACTAACCAGGGTTAAACGCAATCTCAAACCCCATCACTGTGACCGCTGAAACCATCGCCAGGTCCATTGAGACCACCGAGTGAACCGATGCGGTCATCCAGACTTATTTCGTAATTGCTCATGCCTAAAAAGTAGAGAAAATGGCTATTATTACCCATAAACTTTGCTTTTGTGACCAGGACAGTGATATTTTGAGGAATAATAGCAATTTTCTGTGCTTTTGAGGCATAAGCAATTAGGAAATAACACTTACTACCCAGAAACAAACAAAAAATGTTACACTGTTATGATGGTGACGTTACATCAATTCGATATCACCAGGCACAACTGATATAAGGCTCCCTCTAATTAACCTAATTATCCCTTCAAACGACGAGTTGCCTCTCATTTGCATAACGCGCACGTGACCTCTCTCGATGACTAACACGCCGTGATCAGCACAAAACGTGGCTGGGCGTGGGTGAGATTCAAAGACTACATATTCTTAGGTTTTTTCGGTAAAGTCACGTGACTTTACCGAAAAAACCTAAGCATATGATTCCTTGCAGTCACGAAAGCTTCAAATCTAGACTACAAAACAACCTAGCACGCATCGTCATTGCCCACACTCATCCCCGTCTCGACTCACTAGCTTGTCTCCGTGCTCTCAACTGGCTCCCCATCGCCAGTAGGGTCACATACAAGACCGCCTGCCTCTGCCACAATGCCTTCATATCCTCCTGCCCGCCGTACCTTTCTTCCTTATTGACAACTTGCAGCTCAGCACACGGCAGATGCCTGCGCAGCGCGACTCACGACCCCCTCTTGATACCAAGATCCAGGATGGGCACGTCTATGTGCCGCTTCTCGGTGGCAGCCCCAACAGTCTGGAACGATATCCCTCTGCACATTCGCAGCATCACCTCAATCGCCTCTTTCAAGAGAGACTTAAAAACTCACCTCTACAACCACGCTTTCGAGCGACTCTGAGCTTGGCTCCGCGCCTCTAAGTTGCGGCCACTACGTCTGCAAATTTGCGCGCGTTACAAATTGAACTATTATTATAACTGATATCGGCAGAGTATATTGCTACCATTCACAAGTAAGCGGGCGTGGAATGGATGAGTCTATGTTACTCAATCTAGATTTGAATGTAACTCGTCGCAACTGTTTCAATGCAGCTCCTCTGCTCGATGGGGGGGGGGGGGTTGGGATTGTTTAACCATTTGAAGGAGTGGCCCAGGACGGGTTCAGATATCGCTTGCCCCACTTACGTTAGTTCGCCTGAACTCATGCCGCCCAAACGATAGCGCAGAGTTGATAACCGTTGCGCCGCAGATCCGCCCCGTAGAATCGATAATTATCTACAACCATTTATGGAAATGGGACAGTTGCACTGAGATTTTGCAAGTAGAAAGTCAAGAAATATGAATCAGAAGGAGTCGAGGAGATCCCACCAAGGTTTTTCACGGCGGCTGAAATCCTTTTTTTTTAAATCGGACCGGGGAAATACAGGCAGATACGTAATAGGAGGCACTGTTAACCATCTCAGATTTTGTCTGCTGACAATCATTATAACAACCGGTGGAAACAAGCTACGCTAAATGTTGGAATAACGTAACAAAGAAAGGCTGCAGAGTCTGGCCAAAATACATATGGTCCAAAGAAAAGGCGTGTGTACATGCAGTGAAGAAGAGGCAATTGTTGGCGAGACGCAACTGGAAGTCACAGCAAGTGTGCGTACCTCGGGCAATTGACGAACAGTGGACCGGGATGTCAACGATTCAACAAATCACAGAGAGGCACATGCTTGAGAATTGAACTCGGGAGGCATATCTGTGGACAGACGACAACAGCATGCCGCTTTGGGGGGCAGTACACACACTTTGCTCGCTGGGAGAGATGACGAAGGCCGATGGACGGACGGAGACTGCGAACGGAATGGCAGCCAAAAGCGGGAAGATTCCAGCCAATACGAGACGAGATTATCTCATGCGCACGAGCGAGATGGATTGGTGTTTTAATAGCAATACTGCGATGGATGGCAACGATGTGGGGAGGCCTTTAACCAGCAATGGGATTGATCATGGCTGGTGATGTGTGTATATGTGCACATGGATATATGTGTAGTGGTGGTATTGACGTGCGCCGACTGTGACAGTGATGGATCACGGGGCGGCGCGGGGTGCGGGGTTGGGCACGCGTTGTGGGCGTGGTGTGGACGCGCGCGCCAGGAGTGACAGATGACGAGGCGGCGCGGAGTGAGTGGTGAGGCACGATGAGATGTGGGAAAAGAGGATCGTAGCCAGCGCCCGGCGATTGGTCGAATAAGTGGGTGCTCGCAGCGACGTCCGCAGGTGGGGTATAAAGGGGGACGCGCGAGAGCACTCAGGGAGAGTTACCCAGTTGAAGACCCGAAGACGGAGCTGAAGACCTAGTGAAGCCGAGTAGCTCAGTGGCGTTAGTCGCCGAGTAGCTAAGTGGATGTTGGTCATCCGAGTAGCTCAGTGGCGTTAGTCGCCGAGTAGCTAAGTGGATGTTGGTCATCCGAGTAGCTCAGTGGGCGTTAGTCGCCAAGTAGCTAAGTGGGTGTTTGTCACCCGAGTACTAAGTGGATGTTGGTCATCCGAGTAGCTCAGTGGCGTTAGTCGCCAAGTAGCTAAGAGGATGTTGGTCATCCGAGTAGCTCAGTGGGCGTTAGTCGCCAAGTAGCTAAGTGGGTGTTTGTCACCCGAGTACTAAGTGGATGTTGGTCATCCAAGTAACTCAGTGGGCGTTAGTCGCCAAGTAGCTAAGTGGGTGTTTGTCACCCGAGTACTAAGTGGATGTTGGTCATCCGAGTAGCTCAGTGGGCGTTAGTCGCCAAGTAGCTAAGTGGGTGTTTGTCACCCGAGATACAAAGTAGGTGTTAGTCACCTGTAACCAAGTTTGATAAAATAAAGAGTGTGTTACCCGTGAAGTCGTCTCCCGTGGAGTTACTACATTACAACTGGCGTCAGAAGTAAACCTGTCTTCAAGAAGTATGGACACAAGGAAGACTACCCGTACCCACGAGCGAGGTCGGGATGACGACGGCGTACCGGGGACACCGACCTCGGGAGTAGAGGACGAGGAGTTGCCGCCGATGCAGCACTTCGCGGTGATGGCCGACGCTCCGCTTGCCTCCGACACCGGCCTCCAGGACGCGCACGCCCGCTTGGCGGAGTTGCTACTCGCCGCCGCCGCTGTCTTGGCCGACATCTCCGTTCCGGCGAGCGGAAAAACGGCTGCGGGGGTCGTGGAGGAAGCGACGGTGGAGGATTCCCGCCAAAGGGCGCTTCGCGCCAAAAGCCTGGAAGTTGCCGCCGTTTTTGGGGGGCCGCCACCGATTGGCGGGAAAGACGGACGCCACGTGGCCGGACACCTCCGCGCAGCGCAGCCCACGTCATCGGCGCGCGCCGGAGCCCTCCATTTTGCGCCTGACAACCGAGCCGACATTTTACACAACTCCAGCGGAGCGCGGGGAAATCTCTCCAACGTCGACGACGATCGGGTCCTCCAGCAAAGATTGCCCGCGCTGTCGGCGTTCAAGGCGGATGGGGGCGACTGGGGAGCCTTCCAACGAAGGTTCCTCGCTCATCAGGAGATGTCGGGGTGGTCCGACACCACTGCCCTGCGTGCGTTGCCAGCGATGCTTGACGACGAAGCGCTTGCAGCCTTCACATCTGCTGCAAGGTCGTCCCGCTCTACGCTCCAGGCCGCACTACACCTGATGGCGAAGGTGTTCGGGCCGCCCTCCACGTGCCGCCACCAGTTCTACGATCGGCGGAAGGTGGCTGGGGAAACGACGCTAGCCTACCGCACGGCACTGCTCGCCTTGGCGGACGCGGCTTTTCCCCGCATGGATAAGGAGGGGAAGGACGCCATGGTGACGGAGCAGCTGCTGGTGTTGGCCCACGAGTTGGGGGTCCCCATCAACGTGGTAGACGAGATGGAGATCTGCTCCCTGGCGATCGCCACGAGCATTCACGCGTACGAGGTCCTCAAACGCAAGCCGGGGGTCGTCTGCAAATGGCCGGGGAATGCGGCACTGGCCGCCACGATCGCCGAATCTCAGCCAGCTGCGGTGCAGGAGCGGGGCTTCGCTGCATCGTGTCCGGGGGAGTGGAGAACGGGAGGTCGTTCGCCCACACGTTCGCCCCGCAAGCTGGAGCAACCGAAACCTACGACGTCCGTCGTCTGCTACAACTGCGGCCTTCGGGGTCACGTCGCAGCCGGGTGCCGGGCCCCGCGTCCGCGCGCCGCAGGACCACGTCGGGACGACGACCAGGGCCACAAGTCATCCCAACAAAACCCGGCAAGTCGCGGCACCTCACACGTTCGGTCCACAAACACGGCACATTCGGGTCGCCGCTTCGCGGTGGGGGGTTCGCGGCTGGGTGCCGGGGGTTCGATTCGGCGAGGGGGGTCCGTACGCGGCCCGCAAGCAGTCGAGTGGTCCGAATTGGCCCACAGGATCGTGGCTGCGTCAGCCGGGTCGTCCGTGGTAACGGGGTTCATTGACGGGGTTGAGGTCCGGGTGCTTGTTGACACGGGTGCGTCGGCCACCATCATCTCGGACCTTATTTATAACATTCTTCCCGTCCAAAGTAGACCCCTTCTGCCAGTAGACGTGCCATTTTATGCGGCGAATGGGGGATCCCTGGGGATCATCGGCCAGATTCGGGCGACTATTTGCATTGGGGACATTAAATTAGCGGGCCCTATTTTTGTATCATCATCGCTGGCCGTTCCCTGTTTGCTAGGTACGGACTTTTTGTCAAAAATGCCCATCAAAATTCTTATTGATCAGGCCTGCATAGAGCTTCCGTCAGGTCGGCGGGTTGCCTTCTTGTCGAGCCCTATCAAAGTGCGCACGGTTTGTGCGACGGTGCAGGCGCTGGCGACTCACACTGTACGGGTACCCCCGGGATCGCAAATGTTAGTACCCCTTCGGTTTAGGAAGCCACTCGAGGTGGGTGCGGAGGCACAGGGGGTGCTGTTGGGGCCGTCAAACAGAGCCAGTAAGGGCCTCGACTTAGCGGTTGCTCAAACCGTGGTGAGAGGGGACAGTGAGCCGTTCGTAATGGTCCTGAATACGGGGTCGCGGCCGGCCGTAATTGCGCAGGGAACGGTGCTGGCTCACGCCGCGCCGCTGCCCGTTGAGGAACGGCTCGTGGCTCAAGCAGATTTTACTGTCGAGTCGCATCCTCAAAGTGATGAGGGGACTGAGTGGTTGGACTCGCTGTGTGCGGGTTCTGCTAACTTGTCCGGGGTGCAATTGGGAGCATTGAGGGGTTTGCTCATCGAGTTTGCTGACGTGTTCAGCAAACATAAGTACGATATCGGCTGCACTGACCTGTTGCGCCACCACATAGCTACAGGGGACGCGGCCCCTATTCGTCAGAATCCCTTCCGGCTCAGCCCGGCCGAGAAGGAACATGTGCAATCGGCGGTTAATGATATGTTGGCGGCCGATATCATTTCGCCCTCTTCTAGTCCGTGGGGTGCTCCTATTGTCCTAGTAAAGAAACAGGACGGGTCCTTGCGGTTTTGTGTCGATTTCCGCCGCTTAAACAAAATCTCGATGGCGGATGCGTATCCGCTCCCCAGGATGGATGAGTCGCTGGATGCCTTGGCGGGAGCGCAGTTTTTTTCCACGCTCGATCTGCTTTCTGGATTTTGGCAATTGCCACTCGATAACGAGTCTAAACCTAAAACTGCTTTCCGGACACCTGGGGGCCTTTTTGAATTCAACCGTTTGCCCATGGGCTTACATTCCGCTCCCGCCACGTTCCAGAGACTCATGGAATTGGTTTTGTCGGGCCTCCAATGGGATACCTGTTTGATTTATCTTGACGATATTATCGTCTTTAGTCGGACTTTCGAGGAGCACCTCCAGCGACTGAGAGCGGTGTTCCTCAGGATGCGTTCCGCTAAGCTAAAATTTAAACCGGCTAAATGTTTTCTGCTTCGGGAATCGGTCAGGTATTTGGGCCATATCGTGAGTCGTTCAGGGATCTCGACGGACCCTGCTAAGACGCATTGCGTCAGCTCATGGCCAACGCCAACCTCGGTCACGGAGGTTCGTAGTTTCATTGGTTTTGCCTCCTATTACCGTCGTTTTGTCAAGCAATTTGCCACCATAGCCAAGCCCCTGCACGCTTTGACGGCTAAGGGTGTGAGGTTTCGCTGGGGGGCAGAGGAGGAGGATGCGTTCTGCTCCCTCCGTGACGCTTTGGTGCAGGCTCCCCCCTTGTGTTACCCCGATTTCACACAACCGTTTTTGCTTGACACGGACGCCAGCAATACGGGTATCGGGGGGGTGCTCTCACAGTTGGTCGGGGGGGTTGAACGGGTGGTCGCCTACGGTAGTAGGGTTCTTTCCCCCGCAGAACAACGCTATTGCGTAACTCGTCGTGAATTGTTAGCCATTGTGTTTTTTACACAGCAATTCAGGCCGTATCTTTACGGCCGTCATTTTACGGTCCGGACGGACCATGCGGCTCTACAATACGCTATGCGCGTGGCGCAGCCATCGGGCCAATTGTCCCGATGGTTGGAGGTCCTTCAAGACTACCAATTCACGACGATTTACCGCAAGGGGTTGCGGCACTCAAACGCGGACGCCTTGTCGCGGTTGCCGCCGTGCACGGACTGCACATGTTTGTTGGGATCAGCGCGGTGCAAACCCCCGGTCGCCGGCACCCCGGGAGTTGCGCTCGCCGCCACTGACACCCCGGGAGAGGACGCCCCCACGGGGAGGGATTCGCTGTTGTCGTTGCCCCTCATTGAGTGGGGCCGCCTCCAGATGTCCGACAGCTCCCTACTTACGCTGCGTCGGAAAGTTGGCGCTCCCGAACAAGGGGAGGCGCGGGTCGGTTCCTGGGTGTGCAGACAGGGCCTGTTGATGAGGTGGGACAACATGTCCCGGCGTCACGTGCTCGTGGTGCCTGTTGCTATGCGGGGTAGGGTTGTTCTGGCAGCTCATGAACGGCTCATGCATCTGGGTTTTCACAAAACGCTCGCCCTAATCCAGCGAGACTATTATTGGCCGGGGATGGGTAACGACGTGGCGAATATTCTTAAGGGATGCGTAGGGTGCGCCAAAAGGAAACCGCCACCATTGGCAGCTAATCCACCGCTGCAATCCATTCAGGTTTCGCGTATAAACGAATTGGTAGCGTTGGACATCTTGGGGCCCTTTCCGGTTACACCAAGGGGAAATAGGTTCCTGCTGGTTGGCGTGGAATACTTCACCCGATGGCCTATGGCATGGCCGCTCGCCAACCAGTCGGCTGCGGCGGTGGCGGACGCCTTTGTCCAGGGTTATGTGTTGGACAAGGGCGCCCCCGAACGCTTGCTGACGGATCAAGGGAAGAATTTTTCGAGCGTTTTGTTGCGCGAGGTGTGCGACCTGTTGGGTACAAAGAAAGTGCGTACTTCCCCCTACCACCCGCAGACTGACGGGATGGTTGAGCGTCTGAACAGAACGATTACGTCTATGTTGTGCCAACAGGTCTGCGACGATCAGGTTGATTGGGACTTACAGGTGCCGGGGGTACTCGCGGCCTATCGAATGGCCCCTCATGCGGCGACAGGGTTTTCCCCATTTTTTCTTATGTATGGGCGGGAGGCCGATCCAGCCATGGACGTCCAACTGGGGATTTCCCAGCCACGTGCAAAATCTAAATTGGCAGACCACATCAAATTTAATATCGCCAAATTGACTGAAGCGCGGGAGGGGGCAAGGTTGAATTCGCGGTCGCGGCAAATTGCAAACGAGAAATTGCATGAGCGGAGGGTGCATACGCATGATTGGAAACCAGGCGATAAGGCCTGGCTGCATTGTCCACATGCACCGTTGGCTACGTCCCCCAAGTTGTTGAGACCTTGGAGGGGACCGGTGGAAATTGTGCGGGTTGCACGGCCCCAGAGTATACAGATTAAATGGGGGAAACGCCGTTGGTATGTGCACCCCTCCCGACTGAAGCCCTATGCGGCACCGTGTGACCCCGTTCTGTGCCGTGACGACCGGGCGTGTGATGTGACCGTCGACTCGGGGAGGGAGGTGTCGCAGGCTGATCCTCACGTGTCTCCACCTGACCCACCCCCAGGTGCCTCGGGCTTGACGGCTGCTGACCGTCGAGAGCCTGAACCCCGGGGCACGCACGAGTCCTCGATGCCTGGCCGATGTCTTCCTGAACCGCCGGCACCACCGGACGTTCAACCGCGTCTGGTGCCGTACGACGGACCGGCAAGGCGGACTCGGGCTAGGTCTCAACAATTTTCATGAGGACGGTTTTTTTGTGCTCTACACCGAGCTCGCCCGGTGTTCCCCTCTGCCGGGGTAATGTCCCGTTGTAGGGACGCTCGGAAGAAAAGGGGACACTGCACGAGTCGAAAGAAAAAAAAAAAATTTTCCATTTATTTTTTTTGTATACACATTGCTATTGTCACTCGCCGGTTTGTATATATTGTTCTATTGTCGCGGTGGCATTGGTTGAGGGTTGCAGATGGTGGTGTTCGCGTCGTGTTGTGTTGTTAGCTTAGTTGTTGTTCTTGTTGTTGTGTTGTGTTACGGGGCACACAGGGAGGGTTTGTATATTTTTGTAGCAGCCGGGGCGGCTGCGAGCTATGTGGTAGGGGGTGATGTAGTGGTGGTATTGACGTGCGCCGACTGTGACAGTGATGGATCACGGGGCGGCGCGGGGTGCGGGGTTGGGCACGCGTTGTGGGCGTGGTGTGGACGCGCGCGCCAGGAGTGACAGATGACGAGGCGGCGCGGAGTGAGTGGTGAGGCACGATGAGATGTGGGAAAAGAGGATCGTAGCCAGCGCCCGGCGATTGGTCGAATAAGTGGGTGCTCGCAGCGACGTCCGCAGGTGGGGTATAAAGGGGGACGCGCGAGAGCACTCAGGGAGAGTTACCCAGTTGAAGACCCGAAGACGGAGCTGAAGACCTAGTGAAGCCGAGTAGCTCAGTGGCGTTAGTCGCCGAGTAGCTAAGTGGATGTTGGTCATCCGAGTAGCTCAGTGGCGTTAGTCGCCGAGTAGCTAAGTGGATGTTGGTCATCCGAGTAGCTCAGTGGGCGTTAGTCGCCAAGTAGCTAAGTGGGTGTTTGTCACCCGAGTACTAAGTGGATGTTGGTCATCCGAGTAGCTCAGTGGCGTTAGTCGCCAAGTAGCTAAGAGGATGTTGGTCATCCGAGTAGCTCAGTGGGCGTTAGTCGCCAAGTAGCTAAGTGGGTGTTTGTCACCCGAGTACTAAGTGGATGTTGGTCATCCGAGTAACTCAGTGGGCGTTAGTCGCCAATTAGCTAAGTGGGTGTTTGTCACCCGAGTACTAAGTGGATGTTGGTCATCCGAGTAGCTCAGTGGGCGTTAGTCGCCAAGTAGCTAAGTGGGTGTTTGTCACCCGAGATACAAAGTAGGTGTTAGTCACCTGTAACCAAGTTTGATAAAATAAAGAGTGTGTTACCCGTGAAGTCGTCTCCCGTGGAGTTACTACATTACATATGTACAAATACATATATTCCATGATGTAATTATTGTAAACTGTATTTTCAGCATAGCTGTTCACATTCCTGCGGGCATTGGCCATGGCATTCCTAGCACAGGCCTACGTGACGTGGATTCTAGTTGCTAAGCAATCCTATGCGGCAGAGGTGGGACAAAGTCATTGTTATGCAAGTCCAAGTCGAGTCGCAAGTCATCAAATTCATGACTCGAGTCTGACTCGAGTCCAAGTCACATGACTCGAGTCCACATCTCATAGGTGGGACAAAGTCATTGTTATGCAAGTCCAAGTCGAGTCGCAAGTCATCAAATTCATGACTCGAGTCTGACTCGAGTCCAAGTCACATGACTCGAGTCCACACCTCTGCTATGCGGTATGCCCTGCCGTGGAAAACCATCTATGCACTGCATGAAAGGCCGCTCGTGAGTTTGTGACCGAGTTATCCTGCAATTTCCGGGATTCATAACGCAACTCACTCGGGACATTCTTTTCGCTTGAGTCAATGGAAATGGTTATTCTACCTTCACTTGAACTCCAGCCACGCGTCTGTACGTACGCACGTGTCCACGCGTCTGTATGTTGGCACGTGTTCATACGGTACATCCATGATCATCCACCAGTGGTTTACGTGTAGCCGCTGTGTGTGGGTGAGACGGGACGATACAGCACAGCGATCGCATCTGTTCTTAGGTTTTTTCGGTAAAGTCACGTAGGTAAAACATTAAAAATCACGACGTTTCGGAGGCAACATAAGCTTCACAGCCCGACAGCTGTCGGGCTGTGACGGTTCCACCTGAAGACGGAAGCTTGTGTTGCCTCCGAAACGTCGTGATTTTAATTTTATTTTACTTTTATTACTTTAAATTTTTTTACCTACGTGACTTTACCGAAAAACCTAAGAATATGAATCCTTGCAGTCACGAAAGCTTCAAATCTAGAATTACTGTGATGAACCCATTTATACTGCTGGGTGGACAGAACCGTGGTGGGTGGGTGGGTGGTTGGAATTTCAGAAACAACTAGCCCATTCCTTTGACTGCCATGCCGGGAAGTTGAACTGGCGAATTCTGGATTGCAAGTCCAGTGTATGAACTCTTACACCACGTCGTGATTTTTAATGTTTTACCTACGTGACTTTACCGAAAAAACCTAAGAATATGAATCCTTGCAGTCACGAAAGCTTCAAATCTAGAATCGCATCTGTTCTTTTTCAACGGTTTCATTTAACTCGATTCCTCTGTTTGTCGTGGTCAAATTTTGTAATAAAAATTTAGTTCACTTCTCGTTGTCTAATCAATTCCACATTTTGCACACGTACTCAGATCCGGTGACATTGCGTGCCTGAATCAAAATCGGCATCAACTATTGAATTAATTGGCTCTTTTAAAGCAATTAACAATTTGTATGGACGGCTTATTAATTAAATATTTATTTGTGTAGGTCAAAAACGCCGCGGTCCCTAAACTCTGCAATCGCCTCGCAGAAGCAGCAGGCGTTCGACCACTTCCCGTTGTCCAATCGACTTATTTACTCTTTAGTGCACTTTAAAATAAAGTGATTTATTATATTATTATATTATTATATTATTTTATTTCTATTATTACTTTTATTAATTTTAATTTTATTTTTTAGCTACGGGCCTTTACCGAAAAAACCCAAGAGTATAAAATAACACCGTTGTTTTAAAACATATATTTTTTTAAGGAGTTTATTTTTGTTCAACCTTCACGAGAGTTTCCATTTCCGCGAGTAGTTTCACTTCCCCATGCACGGCGGCCCAGTAAACATGCCAACGTTGCCCCAACATTCGTTGGCACGTGCTTTAGAATCTTTGGACCTTCCCGTCATTGGCCCCAACGTGTTCCATGCGCACTGGGCTATGCGGTAAACAGATCACGCGTGTGTGTGTGTGGTGTCCTGTGCAAGCGAATTCAGACGAGTTCTGAGTGAAGAAACTGGCTGTTTAAGGCTCGCGCAGTGCTCAGATTCAATGCCGATTTTTTTGTTTGTTGTTTAAAGAGGCCGTCCATAAATGACGTCACGGGATTTTGGACGATTTTTGACCCCCCCCCCCTTTCGTCACACGACGTCACAAAAAGTCAGACCACCCCTCAAATATGACGTCACAAAGCTCTGCCCCCCCCCCAAATAAAACATGCTTCAAATCGCTTTAAACTATTGTCATTGTAGTGCGTATTTAATGTGGCGCTGCACTCTGATGTTGTAGGAGAAAACATTTATTAAAAAGTATATTTAATTAAGTATAACGTGTTGTCTATATTGATTTAAAGTTGCGCATTTTCATGTGACGCAACATTTCTCTACCCCCACCCCCCCTCGTCACGCATCGTCATAAATGTCTGACCCCCCCGCCTCCCTAGGTGCGTGACGTCATTTATGGACGGCCCTTATATCCCTGCACGTACAGCACGGGTTGATAAGCAAGGGTCACGGTGGGGCAATGTGTTGAGAGTTTGCCCTTGAACGCACAGGTCCCAGCTGATCGCTACCTATTCGTCCATGCGTTCATGACCACGAGACTTAGTGACACCATTCCCCTTCATGCTGTCTTTTCCATTTCTCGCCAATGTCGTTTAAATATCGATTTAAAGCTTTCGTGACTGCAGGGATTCATCTTCTTGGTTCTTTCGGTAAAGTCACGTAGAAGGGAAATAATAAAATATAAAAAAACAACATATTAATTTTATTGTGTTATGTTTGGAGGGGGAAGAGCGCCTACGTGGTGGTTTAGTTACTGCAGCTACATACTATTAACACACCTTCCCTTTATTAATGCTACCCCTATCCCCTCCCTTTGATGATGCTAATCCTGCATAATGCACGGGCATAATATGACTTTGAAACCCCCCGCCCCCCTCCTACGCATTTCACAAGTAGTGACTAATCCCATATCTGCATTTCCAATAAATATGCTAAATTCTTCTTGATATGCAAATTATTTTGTCAAGGCGCTCTTCCCCCTCCAACCCAGCTTAAATATACGCTCCAAGCCTGGGGTGTTTCATTCAGACGCTGTCTTCCCGACAGACCTGTTCTTCACCTGAGGACGGCTGCTTGCGTTGTGGCCGAAACGTCATGAGAATTATTTTATTAAGTTTTTTTTTTTCTACGTGACTTTACCGAAAGAACCAAGAAAATGTCGTTTAACTTAAAAAAAAGTTGCAATACCACGCCTTGTGAACCAGACACAATCCCTCCTCCACATTTCATTCAGATGATTTAATATGCATGCTTATTATGCACTGATGAAAGCAAGCCTGGTCCTTACTGACGATACCACTGTCGAAACTAGTCCATGAGTCTGCTTGTCCTGAAGTGAGCGATTCGGACATGCACTGCCAGATGACCGTGCGGCCAATGGATCGCGTAAGAAATACTTTGAACGTGGAGAGACTGGTGTATGGGGGATGCGACACTGCTTGTTTATTTTTAAATTCACCCCTGCGTGTGTTCCCCTTAGACTTGTTTCATCAGCTGTAGACCGGCGCTGTGACAGGCAGAGCGACTGCAGTAGTAACTCTTCGTAGAGCCTTCATATGGTAAGAAGAATCATTGGAAGTGCGTCTGGCCGAGTGTAAGATAAACTCAGCCTGATAAGATGGAACACATTAAACATATTGACATGCGACGGAGCACCCGCGGATTAATAACTTCCGAGCACAGACCACTGGCATTCACATGATTAGTAGATACACATCAAATATGATGGCAGGCCGAAGAGTAGAGTGCCTTCATGCGAATTGCACTTGAATGCAACTGTTATACGTATTAAGTAGGCCTCGGCAAGGTAAGGTAAAAGTTAAAAGGTAAAAACAACGAGCCTACCTTTACCCTACCTTTTACCTTACCACGATACAATCACTTTACCCTACCTTTTACCCTTTAGCAGGTAAGGTAAAAAGCAACGAGCTTACCTTTACCCTACTTTTACCCTTACCCATACAAATTACCCGATTACAGGGTAATTACTAGGGAACTACTACACATGAACAGGGTTTATAACGGTAAATGCTATAAGGTAGAGCGCTTTACTCATATAGAATACTCTCGATTATTCCAATTTTACACGCTTTCTTTTAACTCACTCTGTCTGTTGTTGTTGTCGTTATTGTTGTTGTATCCTCAAATCTTGAAACTAAAATTTTACCCACTTCCTAATGTGGTATCGACTGCAAACTTGGTATACTTAGGTCATACTGATGACAATACTATATTTTATCATGAAAAAATGCACGTGAATGTAACTGGTATACGTATTAAGCATAACGTGTGCTTCAGGTTAAACGCAACTGAATGGGCTGGTCTGCGTACAAATTAAATGTGAGCAATCATCCAAATGTTTGCTGCTATTTGATGTTGCTGCTGTGGAGTGGTGTAATGGTTATTAGCGCACTTGACCTGCAATCCAGAGTCTGCTAGGTTCGATCTCCCAGCACGGCTAGACACGGGTAAACCACAGTAAAAGTGTTGGGGACTCCCAACTCTTTCAAGACATCTGGCAAGCGTGGGAGAGTAGGCCAAATACGATTTGGGGTGGTTTTATAGAACTCCCTCGAGTGGAGGGCCTTCTACAAAGCAGTGTGGAGTAAGTGAGCAATTGCAGGAATGCGCTTCTACCACATTTACAAGTTGCCTTGCAAAAATAAAAACAATAGCACGTGCGTCTGAACACGTCACAAATACATCAATGACGCTGTTAACACAGCGGTTCAAGGCGGGGGGTGCGGGGGCGTAACTAATTTATGTTTCAATAAGATTAAAATCCGTTGTCCAGAATGATCGCTTTCAGTGTCACTGTCTGTCAACAACGCTGCCTTCAAATAAATATTAGCGGTGGCGTTTCGGACAATGGGCCTTCTGCACAGCACACACTTTGCTAATCGGCTCCTGTGCATTCACGCAGTGCTGGCATCCTTCCCTCCTCCCCACGCATTCAACTTGAATCTATTCACGGGTTTGATTGACAAGTGGAAAATAAACGGTGCCGCATAAATTGGGTTTTGTGGCCGAATGCATGAGAGGGCCGTGTATTGGTGGAGGGGCGGGGTAAGTTGGTGCGTGTATTGGTGAGGGGGGGGGATGAAAGATGTGTTGGTGGGTGTATTGGTGGGTGGCTGGGTGAGTGTGTGTTGTGGGTGGGTGAGTGTGTGTGTGTTGGTGAGTGAGGGGTGTGTTGGTGGGTGGTGGTGTGTTGGTGGGTGGCTGGGTGAGGGTGTGTTGTGGGTGGGTGAGTGTTGGGGAGCGGTAGTGTAGCGGTTAGCGCGCTGCGCTATGAACCCGGCGACCCGAGTTCGATTCCCGCTCACGGCCAACACCAGTGACGATTATCTGAACCGGTCCTGGGCCTCCCCTAGGTCGACTCAGCCTCAAATGAGTACCTGGTGCGGTGTGTAAACATCACCACTAGGGAGACAAAGGCGGTCGGGCGTGGTGCTGGCCACCCACCCCCTCGTGTACCGTTGCGGCCTTCATAGGTGCTCGCTAACAGCACTTGTCCCTACAGTCTGTTAAGGCTATACGGGGGATCTTTATCTTTGTGTGTTGGTGAGTGAGGGGTGTGTTGGTGGGTGGCTGGGTGGGTGGGGGGTGTGTTGGTGGGTGGGGGGTGTGTTGGTGGGTGGGTGGGTGTGTTGGTGTGTTGGTGGGTGGGTGAGTTGGTGGGGGTGTGTTGGTGGGTGGGTGGGTGGTGAGTGAGTTGGTGGGTTGGGGGTGAGTTGGTGTGTTGGGGTTGAGTTGGTGTGTTGGGGTTGAGTTGGTGGGTTGGGGGTTGGGGGTGAGTTGGTGGGTTGGGGGTGAGTTGGTGGGTCGGGGGTGAGTGTGTTGGTGGGTGGGTGGTGTGTGAGTGTGTTGGTGGGTGGTGTGTGTGTGTGTTGGTGGGTGGGTGTCTGGGTGTTTGAATGGCGCTGCACGTGCGTTCTCAGACAAGGCTCGAGTGTGTGCGAATCGAGTGGGTGTGGGGCTGGTGACGTAATGGATGGCCACTGAAAGTGCTTTCAGAAGAGGCGGCTCACTCAGTGTGCTGCTGTGCCGAACGGTGGGTGTGTCTGTCCCACCGTGGTCTCTCTCATCTTCGCGACCAAGGTCAACAACCAAGAGCTTTCTCGTCTGCGCATGCGACTCGCTCTTTAGCCCCGCGATAACGTAAGTCGAAGCATCAACACTTGCGTGCTCTGACAATGCTGCTGCCTGTTTGTGTTTGCCGTCTTGTAGTTTGTATGGCGTGAACGTTGCGCCTGGCTTGCGAGGCGTGTTGTACGATGCCATCTCTGATGGACTTCGTGTCATCTGCACCTCCTTGTCACCCGTACCGATCGAAGTGGTGGTTTGCCGGGAGGGTTTTAGTTTTTTTGTTCAGAGATTAATAATCGGGTCACTTCGCACGAGGTTTTTTTTGTTTTTTAAAGAAACACACAAACGTCAGCAACTTCATCCCCCCTCCCCCTTCGAAAAATCGGTAAGCGATTAAAATAAACTGGCTTCAACACACCGCCACCCCAGTGAACACCCGCCAAGGTTTAAAAGGCCAACGTTGACTCAACGTCGGAAATGTTTACTTGGAGCCTGGTCGGATTTGGCACGTGTGTTTCATGCTGGTAAATAGAGTATGCTGCGTTATGGAATGTATTTTATTGTACAGCTTGCAACGTGCTTAATTTAACATCTTACCTTGGTACGCACCGCCGATTAGCACGGCTGGCCGAAGGGTTCAAACAAACATCAAGTATTAGGCATGACAAAATAACCATTGTAGCATCGGGTGATGTGGTTTCGCATCCAGTTACAACAGGATAGAAGCGCAGCTCTGCAATTGCTTGCTTGTGCCACTGCATGCAGAAGGCCCTCCACTAGAGGGAGCTGTAGAAGGGTCCGTAAAGAGGGCAGTTGGCCTACTCTTCCACGCTGACAGACGTATTGAAAGAAATGTAGAGTAACCCACGATTTACCCCACCATGCATGCTGCTGGATAGATCGGGCAGATTTAGGAAACGTGCCCATTATTTTACAAATTTGGATCACACCATCCCGATATCCAGTCATCCATGGATACACAGTGTTTGTGAATTTAAACTCTGATGCAAAATGATGAACATAACAGTATTCGTGATAGGGTTATTGTGTAGTGTCACTTGTAATGCCGTACTGTGTATTGGTCTGTAGACCTGCATGCATGTTGCTTATTATTTGCGAGTGCATTGTTGGCAGAGGCAGGAGCCTCGGCTAAGTTAAACCCATCTCTGTGTGGTATTAGGACCGTTTAGTGTCAAATACCAATAATATGCCGTCGCGTTATAGCTACGTCAATGCAGTGGTTAGCACATTTTGCTATGAATCCGGTGACCTGAGTTCAATTCCCAGCCATGGACAGCGTCAGCGGCAAGTGATAGCTGAACCAATCCTGGGAGGCGCACTTCCTTTTAAAATCCTTTATATTAAGTTCGCTTGCTTGCTTGCGCGCTTACGACCGTGCAAATCTTTCGGTCGTTTTTTAACCCACTTCCCGTGATCCAATCGAGCTGACATTTTGCACACAGACTCGTTGTGCGTGACAATTTATTTTCGTGAAAAAAAAATTCCTAAATTTTCCACTTTATAGGAAAAAATAAATTATATTTAATTACCAATTGCTTAATGGTGGCAGGCAATCATCTGACCCATAGGTGGCAGCCATCTCAAGCCAGAGGACGAGAGGACTCTAGCCGCCACGCATATAAAGGATTTATAGTGAAAAACTTTGTTTTTACGGGTTAATTTCTTACCAACCTACGCCGAGCAGCATTGGTGACGTTCTGTATGTTGAGCTTCTTTCGCACCGTGCGTAGCCAACAGCGCTACTCGGAGGTGCGGGGGGAAGTTTAGGTCAGACAAACCTCATGACCGACACGGCATAGAGAGAGAGAGAGGCCTGCACTCGCTATACGTGCGTCGGATAACTGGAACCTTCTAGGAGATAATCGACCTTTGCACATATCTGCCGATGCCTCAGTGCCCGGCGAGTCGGATATGAGACAGGACAACGATCTAATACATTCCAGTTGTTGTGCGTATTGGGTTACAGACGGAATCAATTGCATTTCTGGTCAGCTGAAGCAAACGGTTGTGGAGAAAGTCGAAGAGTTTAAGGTTTATTGCGTCGAACCGGGCGAGCACTTTATCGCAGGATGAGTCTCATTTTGCAAGCGTGACCTGGGTCTTGGGTCACGTTTGCGTTTGTTCAGTAAACACTGTAACGCAATGTCTGCAACTGTGAGGTCAGAAGGGCCATTTCATGAATCGCCAAGAGTAGATAGTGATACGTTCTTTTATTTCTCAGTATTTCAGTATTTTGTTCGCAGGGCAGCGTTGTGGAATATGTTTAGCGTGTGCTTTAAACCACAAAAAGTGCTTCCTGAAATGTATTTGATGCGTGGTACTGTAAATCTTTCATGGCAGTTTCACAACAAGGCACGATGCTCCGTTATTTCTCAAGAGGTCTTGCAACCGCCACTTCCCTTGTCCTCATGGCAAGAGTACAACTGTGAAACGATGTCGAATAATAATATAATTGTACATGCAGATTGTTTTTTCTGTCAATCCACCGCTGCACGATGACCTTCCCGTGCAGGTCGCAGTACGACTTGAAGACATTGCAGCACAGTCGAACAGTGGATTTTTTTTGTTATTATCAAAGTTAAATTTAGTACGCTAAAGTGTTTCTTAACTCTGTGTTCCAGTTTCAGCCATCTGCTGCTGCTGTCGCCCCGTGTGGATTTCCCATTGACTCCGCTCGTCGCCGTTAAGCATGAGCAAGGGTGGCCATAGCCAGGCATCGCCCGCAGGAGATGAGAATTTACCCGACGGAGAGACGGACCACATCACGAACGCCGATGGCCTTTCCATCTACTGCCGCTACTGGAGGCCAACCCAAGGCAAGCCCAGGTGAGCGCGGGGGAATGGTGATCTGCGCCTCCGCTCCCGTTCGCCGCTGAGGCCAAAAAAAAGGACACGCGGCTGCCTTGGCAAGGAGGAACCTATTGGGTGTTGCTCTGTTTTTGACTGCGCAGTGTCATTCTGAAACTTCACAGCAGCCGGAAAAGTGTTTTGCACATCGGAATAATACCCTCCTATCGTTACGCTGAGAACGTTTAACAAAACAACATTCCCTTTAAGGTCAAAAGGTCATCGTGTACGTATAGCCAGTGGCGTTTGCGGTCCCACACCTCGCCATCGCTTCCTTCCTTCTGCCAGATTTCATGATAGTTGCAAAGTTGACACGCAACCTTTTGAAGGTCACTCTTAACAGCGTTCCAGCCGTCGGGCTCATGGGCCTCTCGGTCTACGGAGTGCCCTTTGTTGATCCACTGCTGAGTGAGTTGTCCCCACCCACCCGCAGTCCCCATCATGGGGGTTATTTAACCATACTTCAGCCTTGTTAACACGTGTAGCTGAAGGGACAACAGGTGTGGGGGCATAGACGTAGAGTACAACACTGGATTTGAAGCTTTCGTGACTGCAAGAATTCATATTCTTAGGTTTTTTCGGTAAAGTCACGTAGGTAAAAAATTAAAATTAATAAAAGTAAAATAAAAATAAAATAAAAATCACGACGTTTCGGAGGCAACACAAGCCTCCGTCTTCAGGTGAAACCGTCACAGCACGATAGCTGTATCAAGTAATATTCAGGGCCTACCTTGACTCCTCCCACCCTCAACCAGTATATATACAAGGACTGTTTTCTTGGAATTTCTCATTTACTTGATACAGCTATCGTGCTGTGACGGTTCCACCTGAAGACGGAAGCTTGTGTTGCCTCCGAAACGTCGTGATTTTTATTTTATTTTTTATTTTACTTTTATTAATTTAAATTTTTTGCCTACGTGACTTTACCGAAAAAACCCTAAGAATATAGTACAACACTGATTTTGTACTGCCCTCTTATGCCCACCCCCTACCTAATCCCACGGGCTGGTTATGAACACCTTCTGTGCAATGTGGTCAAACTATGCACGTACTCTCCAGGCTCAGCCTGTGCCGATGAGCTCGGCACATTTGCTGATAGATTTAAAATCAAGGCACAGTGTGCGTATACGTGTAATACCATAGTCACTATCCTGTGTGTTTGTGAAGTCATCCAGCAAGTGTATGAACGGCCCACTAGAGCCAATTTGTCTTGACATGATAACTCAAATCCAGCTGCCACTTTGTAATGCATTCAGGAAGTTATCAAACCCTCGTTGTCTGCAATAGACATTAAACACCAAGTCACCTGATATTCCAGAGTAATATGAAGGTGTCTAAAATGTCAGATTTTAAAAATAACTACGGGCACATTTATGAAGGCCTCTCCTACATACGATCGTGAATCTCGGTGAGTGTCTGTCCGTTAAGATAAGGACGTTGAGAACAATAGTTATACTGTACAGGAAAACGGAATTTGGGGACAACCTTCATGGGAATGTCATTCCATTGGTGAGTGAACACCACCCAAAAGGCGGGGTGACGTCACAGCGACCTAGACCTTGAGTCAATGACAAACATGGTTAGGGCTTTACTCAACCCATTCATTAATCAGTGGCGAGTGTCTCTCGAGTGCCGAGCGGTTTGCGAGGGGGTCAGATGTGCTGCGTGGGAGGCGTGCTGTGGATTAAAACAAGTAATGCAGATGAATGCGAGTCACGAGTTAAGGGGGCTTCCTGCTTGAACGAGCGCGGGGAAGGTGCCACATCTCTGTTAGCAGGCCTGAATCCGTTTATACTAAATTTGAAGCTTTCGTGACTACAAGGATTCATACTCTTAGGTTCTTTCGGTAAAGTCACGTAGGTAAAAGAATAATAATGTTATTTTATTATTATTTTATTATTATTATTTTTAATTTTATTTTATTATTATTTTACCTACGTGACTTTACCGAAAGAACCTAAGAGCCCGAATCCGTTTTTGCTTCGGTTCACATTTGACATTTCATTGGGGACTTTTGGGCTAATTCCATCCTGCTCGTTGAGATTTCAACCTACAAATATCCAGTTGCACCGATTAAGAAACGCATTTGGTGCATTGTATAGAAGAACAAAAGGCAGCATTGATTTACACTGGACGAATCCGATGAACGACAACGCTCCTTTTCATCGATGCCCAGCAGGGGTGGGTCAGCACGTCACAATACAAACACATAGGACAGGAGGGCCCGAGTGTAGGAATGGGAAATCCAAACCACGAAAAACCACGCACCTCGAAGGGACAACCAAGAGGGAGACGTGAATGACACATTTGACTCCACCTACGGCGTCGCCTGCCTGGGCGAATGGCCACATCCGATCAGGCGATCGTCGCTGACGCCTTCGGCTGTTGATGCCCCGGCGCCATCCCTGCGACGGGTAGAGGGGTGAGGTGGGAGAAGGCGTTCATCTTCGAATTTAACGCGTTTGGCTACGTACGGTGCAAAGACGTTCGACATAGTTACGTACATTCCTGCGCTGGTGATCAGTGGCTCATATGGCTTGAGTCACATTTTGGCGATTGTTTACCGAAAATATTTTCGAAATACTTTGGCTTAAAGCGTCACCAAGACAGAAAATAGTGAGAATTCAGCAGCGTGCCTAAATGCCTGATACCAGCGGTGTGGCAGATCGCCCAGACAATGTGCGCTGGCTCGTATTGTACCTCCACAGCACGACACAGTTTACACTTGTATAGCATCTGCATTCAACCGCATCCGAGACCCCTGTACAATCCAGTGGGAAGCCCATGTGTTTTCTGGGGCAAGGAGGCATATTTGGTGATTTACGTTAAAGAAACCGACAGCACGTGGGACAAAGGAGATAAGGAAGATGTTGTTGTGATGGCGGTGCTAACATTGGGTGGTTGGTGGTGGTAACAGTGGATCGTGGTGGTACTGACAGTGGTGGTGATGTTCTGGCAGCAGTGGCAATGATATTGGCGGTGACTCTGTATGTGCATTGAACCTCTTCCGTACCGTTCTAAAATCGGAGGTGCGGACTGTGGTGGCGAAGGTGGTGGTGACGGTGGTGTTGTTGCAGGGGGCTGGTGCACGTGATTCACGGAGCTGGCGAGCACTGCCGCCGCTACGACGAGATCGCGTCTCGTCTCTCCGCGCTCGGATATTTCGCCTTCGCCCACGACCACGGTGAGTGGAAGCGATCTGGCGCGTGCCACACTGCCGCCGCGATCCCGCGGCATGCAGACACGGAGCCTTTGTGCGCGAGATACTCGCACCCGCAGGGCGATGAGGTGGTCCCTGCACGAGTAGCTCCAGACACTGGCTATTGACCTGTTGGCAATCATTATTTCATACTTACACCGAAGGCCTTTGTATGACCAAATCAACCGGAAATGCACCGGATCTCCAACGCTAAGCAGGAGTGAGCCTGCATAGTGCTTGGATGGCTGACGACATTACTTTAACATTAAGAGCAGCTACATCGTGGGCAGTGGAGGAGAGTGCAGTAGTTCCTCATTGGTGACGCGGTCGATGCGTTTCTGAACAGGAGCTGCATTGAGCGGAAAACCGCGTTAGCCGGCGAATTCCTGGTACCGAATCACATTTGCACGATTGGTAATTATAATCTGTCTGCAGTCATCCCATGGAAGGATAAAGAACCGAGATGAAGGTACACCGCGTACCGTATCATGTCGCGAAATGTACCCATAATTCCCACAACACTCGGCTCAAAGTAGTTCGTTAGTTGTTGACCGTTAAGAAACAGCGTTAAAATGCTGCACGTTCCGCGCTGCGTGAAACAGCGTTCCCTCGGAAGAACCGTGTTATTGCAAAAACATGCGTTGTTTGCAGAAACAGTTGAATAAACCCACTTGCCGTACTGCTACATTCAAAGGGATTTCTAGCCCAAATACGCATTGAGGTAGGACTTGTCCCTTGTTGACAGGCCTGAAATGGGCAAGTGGTAGACGTTCCATCTTCCCTGAGCTGGGGCCGAGTCTATCCGCAGGGACAAACACCGTTGTCTTCCGCACAAAGTGTTGCACGTTTTATCTGCTCGGAGTTCGTCGAATGGGTTGAGTCAACCTCAAGCCAGGGCCCGTTGTACCGCTTAGCCACCGGCTGGATTGATCCTCTCGGCTCCTTTCAAGCGCGTTGGGCTTGTGGGTCTCACAAAGTCGGCACGTTCCAGCAGCCGTCGCCTTTGTAAATTGTGTACCTGGACTGTACTGTGCACGAAAGCACTCTTTATCCATTAGGCATGTCAGTCGGTCACAGCATTTACTCAAATTATTGTTGTCGTGCAGCTTCCATGCAGGCTTCGTTCTGACCATTAGCATTCCAGGGAGCTATGGGATTGAATATGAGCTGTGTTTACAACCTTGACCTATGGGCAAAAAAAAGACCAGGACCGCCTCAAAAATCGTAATCGGCGGTGCACCTCTGATGCCTCCTTGTCCAGCCCTAGAGCACATAGCTGAGTGGCGAGTGTCAATGAAACGCATCTGGTGAGTAGAAGTGGCGTCACGCGATGGAGCATCTGCTGTGTCTGCCTCGTGCAAGTATATTAAAAAAATGTCAGGTGAGGGTAGCACATCAACAGGAACTTCTGTTATTATACAGGTGAGCCTTCAGTGTCCCAATGAGAGTGGTGCGTGTCTGCGAGTAGTGTCTAAGTGTCTGATGCAAGGGTCAGGTGTGCGAGTGGTTATTGCCCCATGGCTATGTGTTCGTGGCGAGTGTGTGTCTGCAGGTATTGATCAGGAGGTGTGTCTGTTAAGTGTCCTGACGAGTGAGTAAAAGTGCTGTGTCTGGTGTGGTGGGTGTCTGGCGAGTGGTGTAGAGTGTAATTTTCTGGTGAGTGAGTGACTGGTGGATGAGTGCGATCGTCTGGTTTAATGATATCCGAGGCATGGCGGATGTCTGGCGAATCTTATCCAGCGAGGGTCAGGTGTCTGTTGAGGGCATCATGTCACCCTATCTGTAGGACAGGCTGTCCTGTACAATATTAGCCAACAAATTTGAACAACTTTTTTTTTTATAGAAGTATAAATCTCTCCTTGCTAAATAAAAACATTTCCACTAGTCTTCCCACAGCAGGTGATCATGTAGGCTCCGTCAAGCTTACCAGGCATAACTCTTTGAGCCCGAGTTATTTTTCTGCCGAGGTGATCTGTGATCCAGTTGGCACTCTCCGTAGCTGTAAATCCGCACACCGTTTCATACTAAAGTCGGGTATATAAATATAAATTCTATTGCAATTATAGTGACATAGAATTGGTCACTACGTAGCATAGCGCTGGCTGCTGGCAGGGAAGGGGATCTGCAGCTTGAAGCAGCCCTGACGTCAGCAGGCCACGTGATAGACCCGAGAGGGATCTAGGGGAAAGGTTACGGAAGGGACACGTCGGGAACCCGCTGGTAGGTTCTAGAAAGGGGGCGTGGCCAGTGCAGAGCGAGGCCACGCTGGGAGAATGAAAGGGGCTGTCGTTTGGAGTGGGATCCCCATCCCCGTCGCCGCTGCTGAAGATCGTCACCATCACCGCTGTCGTCTCCACTTGATAACTGCGCTGCTAGACGGAGTTGGCTGTCTTAGTTCAGCGCCGTCAGTGTCAGACGGCTAGCGTTGTGTGTAGGCTAGAAACCAGTGTAGAGTTGCGTACAAGCGAGAGACACAGTGTGTGTAGTAGTGTAGGGTGTATTGTATAAAGTGTACAAAGTGTGCTCGGTGTTTAATTAAAGAATTGCCTCCAAGAAGTTACATCTCCATGTCGGTCAATTCAATCAATGTTGTACTGTGTAATAGGTGAATGCTTTGAGCGAATGTCCCCTCGGGGTAGTAACGGTAACGGGATTTCAACAATACAGTTCAACGTTATGCAATTACGGTGCGATGCAAAGTCCACGTCGCGGAAATCGTGCTCGCGCTGGCCTGCGAGTGCGTTGTGCGCGTCTTTTTGCGCGTAGCCAATCGATTGTTTTCCGCGCACGTTACAATGACGTGGGCACCTGGGTCTGTCCCATGACCTCCCGCCAGCGGGCGTTCGACACTTCACGTGGCCTTAACGTGCACCTAGCCTGGCACAGGCGCCGTGGTGACGTCGCCACCACTTAGTGGCGAATCGCGTGTGTGTGCGCGTCTTGTTACAAAAAAGTGAGGCGGTTAGCACGATGCGCTACGAACCCGGCATCCCAGAGTTCAATTCCCACTCACGGTCAACAGCAGGTGAAGATTACCTGATGAGTGCCTGGTGCGGTGTGTAAACATCGCCGCTGTGGGGACAAAGGTGGCCGGGCGTGGTGTTGGCCATTCACCCCTTGCCTGTCGTGCCGGCCTTCATTAGGTGCTCGCTAACAGCATTGGACCCGATCGTCCGTTCAGGCTATACGGGGGAGCTTTGTCTTTGTGTGTCTCTATCTTGGGTGTGGCTCAATGCAATTGAGCACAAAGCTACTGCCGCTGAGATCGTGGGTTTGAATTGTTGGGGGGGGGAAGCGGCAAAATAAAATATATTTGTTACAAAACAGATAATTTCTCGTTATTAAAAAAACATGATCCCTTTTAAAAAAAAAATCTAAACTCAATTTTGAAAACATGTTTCAGATGACATCCAATTTCCTGTGAACGCATATTCCTCTTGAATTATGAGCGTTGTGCATTTCTAAAGATCCATTAGGCTCGCTTCCCTTTATTGATTTACACCAGCGCTAGGAAGGGCATGGCAACTCGTTAATGAAGTTATGCTTCGGTCAATGCGAATGTACAAAATGTAATTATTTGTCTCTGTGCTGCGTTTGGCTTATGACCCAGACACCCGATCTTATCAAGTGTTTAGAAACTAAAAACGGGGTTTGAGCCTGGATACTGCTTGGATGGGCGACTGCCATGCATGAAACTGGCGTAATAGTCCGTGGGGCTGTGTTGTCAGCAGAGGATAGTGCAGTACGTCAACATTAATTATAGATTTGAAGCTTTCGTGACTGCAAGGATTCATACTCTGGTTTTTTCGGTAATGTCACGTAGGTAAGACAATAAAAAATAAAATAAAAAACATAAAAACTAAATTAATTTAGTTTTCATTTTTCTATTTTTTTTTTACCAACGTGACTTCACCGAAAAAACCAAAGAGTACGTCAACATTGCCTAGTATACAGGATGTGGAGTTTGCATGTTCTCCATGTGATCACGTAGATTTCTCTCCAGGTCCTCCGCTGTTACCCCCACCCCCTCCCCATGTATAAACACGGGTTTCGAGTATTTGGCTGCGATAATTCCCACGTAAGCCACTTTTTGTTGAGCCATCATGTGGCCAGGTCACTTCTGGTAAATCGCACTGTAACTACGCCCTCGCTTCTATGCCACGTGGACATTATTAGCAGACTGCACTGACCAGCGTGGAGTAGCTCAGCTTATTGGAGAGTATATTTAGTATATTGATGATACTGATGTATGATAATTGGTTCTTTACCCTTCTATCTGGCAACAAAACTGACACCTTTTTACAAGGAGTCATGTTTGCATAGACCGCAATACCTGCAGTCATAATACAAACAAAAGAACATAACTCTGATAATGTGCACTGAGTTATGTTCTTTTGTTTGTATTATGACTGCAGGTATTGCGGTCTATGCAAACATGACTCCTTGTAAAAAGGTGTCAGTTTTGTTGCCAGATAGAAGGGTAAAGAACCAATTATCATATTTTTACTGGCAAATGAGGTTCCCATAGTGATACTGATGTAGTTTATATTTTAGTTTTTTACGTGGTGATTTGGCTGCTGCAGCTCCTTACTATTAAAATTCCTTCCCTTTATTACTGCTAACCCTACTTCCTCCCTTTGTTGCTGCTAATCCTACATAATGCATGGGCATAATATGACTTTGAGACCCCCCCCACCTCCTACGCATTCCACAAGTAGTGAATAATCCCATATATGCATTTTCCATAAATATGCTAAATTCATCTGTTGATACGCAAATTCCTTTGTCAAGGCGCCCTTCCTCTAACCCAGCTTAAATATACGCTGCCAAGCTTGGTGGTGTTCATTCAGACGCTGTCTTTCCGACAGACCTGTTCTTCACCTGAGGACGGCTGCTTGCGTTGTGGCCGAAACGTCGTGAGAATTGTATTTTATTATGTTTTATTTTTATTATTTTATTATTTCCCTTCTACGTGACTTTACCGAAAGAACCAAGAAGATGCTAAAGTAAATTCTCACGACTCAAAACAGCTTAGGGAGGCGTGCCCTCCATTTAGCAGTGGATTAGAAAAACACGTAAATGTTGTGGAAACCCAGCCAAGTCGTGCTGTGGGGCAGCATTGCCCCGACCTCAATGTTTTTTAGTCCGACAGTTAAAACCGCTGTTGCCAGATGACTTGGACCATCTGGGCATGTGCCCAGTAATTTAACAGAGGGCGTTTGCTTAAAGCAAAATTGCCCGTTCTAAAAAGGGGGAAACTTCCCTGCGAGTGCATTCGTCTTCTGCAATGGGTTGATTTTGCCATCTTGTGTCTAACTATGATCACGGTTTCATTGCTTTATTTTGGTGATTTCGAAAAGTTTACTGGTTTGGCCATGTTTGTTTGTTGAAGTACGGAGTAAGACTGATGGCCTTAATCTAAGTTGTCTTGTGGTTGTTGTTGTTGTTTGACTTGCATCCCACTGGGATTTTTTCACAGCGTTGGTGTGTGGTGCTTTTTCTGCAATATTTTGCTGTCTTTTCTTGGTTTTCTTTTTGACTTAGTCACATAGTCACTTTAAGATGTTTTCTTGTTCATGTTTTTGTTTTTTGTTTGTTGCGGTTGCACCCGATTCAAGAGCCGAATGGCTCACAGGGCTAAACCTAATAAATGAACTTGAACTATATGCGCGTGTGTGAGGAGCTGTTGCAGTTAAGAGCTCTGTGCTATAAAGCGATAACTCGAGATCAATTTGCCCTCGTGGCCAACATAAATAGTGAATATCTTAACTGGTTCTGGGCCACTCCTAGGTCGATTCAACCTGAAATGAGCACTGCACCAGGTGCAATTCGCAAAACGTCAGAAAGTGCAGAGAGACGAGGAGGCGGATGGGGTGCTGGTCACACCACCTCCTGCTGTGTACCTCAAAGGGGGGTCTATGAATAACATTTTATTTATATCTCCAACGAAAAGCAGCAACGAGGAGAGAGAGAGTATTGGATAGTTGTGGGTGGCAAATACACGACGCAGTCTCACTTGAAGCCAGCAAGCTAAATAAACACGTAATATTACTGATAATGGCCAAACAATGCTGAAAACTTGCCTGCAAATTACTCAATTGGGATTTACACGCAGCAACATGCCCCCTTCTGAAGAGCCTTGCAAATCGGCAACGTTTTCCCAGGTCAACAAGCATAATGAACAATGGGTCAACAAAAGGGCTAGGCCACTCATAGCACTTAACCCTACAGGCTATGAACTTATAAAAATGGGTGTCATCTTCTTGGTTCTTTCGGTAAAGTAACGTAGAAGGGAAATAATAAAATAATAAAAATAAAACATAATAAAATAATTCTCACGACGTTTCGGCCACAACGCAAGCAGCCGTCCTCAGGTGAAGAACAGGTCTGTTGGAAAGACAGCATGAAACATTTCACACAGGTCTGTCGGAAAGACAGCATGAAATGTTTCATGACAGACCTGTTCTTCTGTTTCATGACAGACCTGTTCTTCACCTGAGGACGGCTGCTTGCCTTGTGGCCGAAACGTGATAATTATTTAATAATGTTTTATTTTTATTATTTTATTATTTCCCTTCTACGTGACTTTACCGAAAGAACCAAGAAGATGAATCCCTGCAGTCACGAAAGCTTTAAATCGAAAAAATGGGTGTCTTTGTATTTGTGTACTTGTTTAAAGTGCACTCGTTAACGCACCCTTGTACATGCATGCTTAGTATGACCACAGTTGGGCACAGCGCATCGAGCGCGCTTTCATATTCGCTTCTGCGGCCGTCTAATAATACACTCTTCCTTCCGATATTTAGGAATCCACTGGAGCTGTGCACTTTCAAGTCGAGATTGAAAACTCATTTTTCTTTAGAACGGTCTTGTGTTCAGTTTTGTGGTCCTTCCCCCACACCGCCGATTAGCACGGTTGCTTACGTTTTGTGAAAGAAGTTCAACGTAAATACTGTGACGGTGGGTTATCAATTAAATGGCGTCACTACACAAAAAGGAGTCCATCAGGGCCAGGTAGAGCATGGCGTGCTAGTCTGTACTTCGCGGGCGATCACAGACCAAGGCCGAGGCAGTACAAAAGGGTCTAAACACATTTAGGTTCACCAGGTTTAAGGGGTCAAGTGTTCACGGCCCACATCCTCCAAGAAGGAGGCATCGTGCTTTGCACTATTACACACCAACACACCGCGTCCCTACGCAAAACCGTCACACGCAGAAATAGTTTCGCTGTACCCTTGACCAAGCATAGGAAAACGAGCACCCAGAGAATTCGTTCCTTCAGGTTCTGGTCAGGGTCACACACAGGTGCACACTCGTGGCCACCCTCCAGCCATTCACTACAGCATACCCCCCCCCCCCCCCCTTCATCCAGTATGCTACAGCGACCACTTCTTCACGCTCACCTAGTGAACAGCACTCCCCTACAGCAGCACTAACAGCGCCACCACACAGCAGTTTGAATCAGAAGTGGTTACGAACTCTTCCTCAATTCTCAGCTCCCTGGCTCGTCTCCCCCACCACGCTCCTCCAGTTCTAGCCTGCAGGCCTCGCCCGGACTCGGCCGCTGGTAACAAAATAAAACAACGCAGATCGGCCTAATTACCTTGCCCCAGCATTCGCCTCGCCGCGTCCGACCTCGAGGAAGCTGGGTTCAACTCCCTGCCCTGGCTGCGGTGTCGTTGTTGTCTCATTGACGCCACCGCATACGCTGACGTGGGCTGTTTTCATCGTCCCTCTTAAGCGCTGTCCACTGTCCGCTTTAAATACTCATCTCCACGGTAGGTGGTGCCACACCTGGACCTACTTGCTGGGCCGCCTAAATTAGTCGCCACCTTCTGTGAATTTGATCCCCCTCCCCACCCCCCCCCCCCCCCAATGAACTCACAAACATAACAGACATCAATTTCACCCGTAGCACACGCATACATCTACGTACAGATTGCTGCAAAGCAGAGCATAGGTTACATACACAGTCACGGCTACATGAGCTGCCTCGTTGCACATTGCATGACAGGACGGTATTTACATATTTACAAACACACAGGACGTAATTCGGCGAAAGTGCTTGGGGCAACCGGAGAGTACTCTGATATATTACGGCTCGTGACTCAAAGTGAAACCGCGAGCGTGGTTTGGCATGCTCGGATGATCTGCAGCACCAGCACAAAGCATGCCAACGTTGGATCAACGTTGACATGCGTTTTGAATTGTTGGGGAAAACGTTGACCCAACGTTCCATGCTTACTGGGACATTCTGGCCATTTGTGAAATTTTAGCCCTGAGTGTGATTGATGCAGATGACTTCAGGGTCACTTACTGTGGACAATAACATCTGAATTCTTGTTTACGAGACAAGTTATTACGAGTCATCTGTCAAAGTCCGTTTTCATGGCCATTGCTGTAGATGCCACCCCATCCTCCTATCATCATTTTCTTAATTCTGCCAGATATTCTATATTAGAGCTGCTCTGATTAATAGTTATTTCGAAGAATTATCCCTTTATTTATAGAAGTGTATGGTGTACATATTTAATGATGACAATGTAAACTGTGAATAGAGGGCAGCCTGTTCTACAGATGTGACAGTCACATGACACCTCTGACCCTTGTCATACATTTACCACTCACCTGACACCAGCCATCAACTCGCCAAACACCCACCACTCACCCGACACTCACCAGGAACTCACACTCACTACGCGCTCAATGTCACACCAACTCTTGACGCTTCTCACTTTAAATTTCGATTTAAAGCTTTCGTGACTGCAGGGATTCATCTTCTTGGTTCTTTCGGTAAAGTCACGTAGAATGGAAATAATAAAATAATAAAAATAAAACATAATAAAATATTTCTCACGACGTTTCGGCCACAACGCAAGCAGCCGTCCTCAGGTGGAGAACAGGTCTGTCAGGAAGACAGCGTCTGAATGGGCACCACTAGGCTTGGCAGCGTATATTTAAGCTGGGTTGGAGGGGGAGAAGAGCGCCTTGACAAAGGATTTTGCATATCAAGAGGAATTTAGCATATTTATGGGAAATGCAGATATGGGATTAGTCATTACTTGTGGAATGCGTAGGTGGTGGGGGGGTCAGACGCTGTCTTTCTGACAGACCTGTTCTTCACCTGAGAACGGCTGCTTGCGTTGTGGCCAAAACGTCGTGAGAATTATTTTATTATGTTTAATTTATTTTATTATTTCCATTCTACGTGACTTTACCGAAAGAACCAAGAAGAGGCTTCTCACTTTATAGCAGTCCCCTTTCGCTGCCAGCCCCACGCGCCAGAACTGAGCACGCGGATTGGTCTAGCGTTTGGCGGGAACTTTGAATCTGGCCAATCGAGGGGCATGCATTGTAGCTCAGGTGACCTCCATAAATAACAGACCACGGTGGGGAATGCTGCGATTGGCCAGTGATGATGGATTGGCATCAAACGGACAAGTAGCATGGTTATTCGCAGATTACAGTGCAATGTTCATGATTTTCTGTTATTTCGTTTCGAGAAGGGTGTCCACTGCCCAGGCAGCGTTGCGGTCAGCACAAAACAAACATTTTAAACCCCGAAAATTAGGTGATACAAGTTTCAAGAGTTCGTCAAATGTGTGCCCGTGTCATGAGAAACATCCTGAATGTGACGGTCCCAAAAACATGAATATTCATTGGAAATTCATATTAATTCTCACACTGTAAACCACACTTGGGCCTCTTAATAAGTATAACCCGTAAAAACAAAGTTTTTCACTATAAATCCTTTATATGCGTGGCGGCTAGAGTCCTCTCGTCCTCTGGCTTGAGATGGCTGCCACCTATGGGTCAGATGATTGCATGGCACCATTAAGCAATTGGTAATAAAATATAATATTTTTGTCCTAAAAGTGTAAAATTTTGGAAAACAATTTCACGAACATTAATTGTCACGCACAACGAGTCTGTGTGGAAAATGTCAGCTCGATTGGATCACGGGAAGTGGGTTAAAAAACGACCGAAAGATTTGCACGGTCCTAAGCAAGCAAGCGAACTTAATATAAAGGATTTAAAAACGAATGTAATTGTGCGCTTGCTTGCTCATGTGATTCTTTTAGCGATCACATCGGCGCACTCCGGTGCTTCTGCATCTGCTTCGTTCCTCCTGAAGCCGCGGTGACGAAAGAGCGTAGGAGTGAGTGTAACCTCACGCGCCCTTCTCCCCCCCCCTTGCCTCCTCCCCCAGTGGGGCACGGGCAGAGCGAGGGGCCGCGGATGCAGGTGTCGGACTTCCAGGTGTTTGTGCGAGACACCCTGCAGCATTTCGATCTGATCTGCAAGCGCTACCCGGATGTGCCCATCTTCCTGCTCGGACACTCCATGGTGCGTGAGGGCTTCCTCGGAACACACCGGGCTGCAAACGGGGCAGCAGGCGGTCGTACGACGGCAATCGTGTCCACAGCTCCCCTGCAGTGCAGCAAGAGGAGGGAGACTTTTGCAGAGGGAGGCCGCGTTTTTATCAAAATGAAATAGCCACGTCTCCAATGAAATTGTTGGGACGCATCGCCGGAGTGATTTTTCGAGTGGAATGGCTAGACATGAGACATTTTCGATTTAAAGCTTTCGTGACTGCAGGGATTCATCTTCTTGGTTCTTTCGGTGAAGTCACGTAGAAGGGAAATAATAAAATAATAAAAATATTATTTTATTATGTTTTATTTTTATTATTTTATTATTTCCCTTCTACGTGACTTTACCGAAAGAACCAAGAAGATGAGACATTTTGAGACGTGAACTTTGTATATCACCTTCTGCAAACGTTACGCCTATGACCACGTCACCCGGAATCCACCCAATCTCGGCAGATTTTGGAAGCTAAGCCGGGTTGAGTCTGGATAACAACTTGCACGGACGAACACCACTCGTAACACCGCTCATAACACAGGTGGTGCAGCCTGCTGCCGCGGTTTATGCTTTCAGCGGATGGCTCTGCAGAAAAAATCCATTGTTGTGCTGTGCTATGCTCTCAAATGTCTGTGCTCCTCATCTTCACCAACTCACACTGACCAGCGTGGTGAAGTCTAGTTGAGTAAAACCCGTGAGCCGTATGGTATTGGGAGGATCTCATCAAGCAGTGAATTGACAATTCCGCGTGCATTTATGTGTAATAGGTGATGTGTGATACGACAATCTATTCTTCATACGATGCATAAACAACTGCATACTTTCCTTGTGATGGACGTCCCGCTGTTTCTCTACAGCGTCTTGTGATCCAGTTTCATTTTGAGGCTTCATAATTCCACATTGCATCGTAAATCCAGTCTCTATTGCATTTGTATCTCTCTACTACTTCCTGTCCCCGTCCGTAAACTGAACCATCCTGGCCCTTCCTAACCTTGCCCCTCCCTCTCCCTGTCATCGCACTCCCTTGCCATCCCTTCCCCTCCACAACACTCAAACCCCATCCCTTTTCCCCATCAACCAACACTAATGTACAATTTATACTGCTTGTAAAGCGCGTTAGGGGCCGTCCATAAATTACGTCACGCACCTGGGGGAGGGGGGGGGGGTCAGACATTTGTGACGATGTGTGACGAGGGGGGGGGGGTGATAAATGTGACGTCGCATCAAAATGCCCAACTTTAAATAAATATAGGCAACACGTTCTACTTAATTTGATAAATGACTTCTCCTACAACATCAGAGTGCAGCGCCACATTAAATACGCACTACAATGACAATAGTTTAAAGCGATTTGAAGCATGTTTTATTTGGGGGGGGGGGGCAGAGCTTTGTGACGTCATATTTGTGATGCCATGTGACGAGGGGGGGGGGGGAGTCAAATATCGTCCAAAATCGCGTGACGTCATTTATGGACGGCCCCTTAAAAGCGCTACACGAAATCCTGTGTGTGTGTGTGTGCACGCCCGTACAGGGTGGTGCCATCTCTATCCTGGCGGCGAGCGAGAGGTCGGACAAGGTGGCTGGGGTGGTGCTGATCGGTCCTCTCATCGAAGGCAACCCGGACGTCGTCTCCCCGTTCAAGGTGCGCCGTCAATCAATCCCCAGATCTAGAAAGCGCCGTACTCGGCACAAAAACCTCCGAGGGAAGTGCCAATGGCACTGAGAAAATAAAACTAAATTAAACTGAACAGAAGAGAAGTTTCCTTTTTGTCTATGTCTCAAAAGCACCGGTTGTCACGGCTGACCAGACTCCAGTCGGCAGACCGTTCCAGACCACTGGGGCTGCAGATAAACAACTCCGTTCTGCTGTCCGAACCCAAGTGGATTTCACACAAAGCAGCAGGTCCATACCAGAGGACCGTAGGTTTTGTGGTGGTACGTACGGGTGTACGGCACCGTTCGGGTAGGTTGGTTGAACCGAGCACCCGTATGCGCTGGAGACCAGCGCAGCTCCTTCAGAAGTATTGAAGACCATTGGAACCTCATTTGCCAGTAAAAAATATGATAATTGTTTTTTTACCCTTCTATCTGGCAACAAAACTGACACCTTTTTTACAAGGAGTCATGTTTGCATAGACCACACTACCTGCAGTCATAATGCAAAGAAAAAACGTCATCTGGTCCAACCCATGTGAGACTAGGCTCTAAGGAAAGCTGTCTCGGGTGTGGACCAATCAACTTCAAGGACAGTGCATACATTATCAGAGTTATGTTTTTTGTTTGCATTATGACTGCAGGTATTGTGGTCTATGAAAACATGACTCCTTGTAAAAAAAGGTGTCAGTTTTGTTGCCAGATAGAAGGGTAAAAAACCAATGATCAATTATCAAGTATTGAAGATCTCACAAGAGGTAGGGGCCAGGCAAGCGACTCTGGTGAGGAGGGTGTTTTGGAGAAGCTGGAGACGTTCGCCAAGGCGATTGTTTACTCCGTACACGAGAGAGTTGCGCTAGTCGACGCACGCGGCAACCGCACTCCATGCGAGCGCATGTGCGATAGGTGCGGGAACTGCTGATGCGTGATTCGAAGGTGGAATGTTTGTCGAGTCTGATACCCAGTAACTTCAGATTTGCTAAGTGTTTTATCGAACTGCCCACCACGACGATGAAAACCGGCATGTTCAGATGTCGTAACTTCTGACGAGTTGCAAGAATCACGGCCTCGAACTCTGACGGATTGAGTTGTTTAGCATCAGCCAGTGTTGTAGAGCCGATGTGCATTCTGGGAGCACGTTTATTGTAACAGGAGCGAGCAGACGTTTCCAAAGGGACGTGGAGCTGGGTGTCATCAGCATATCGATGGTACGGATTCACCGAAACTCTGTATGAGCCTGGCTACTGGAGACACGTGAGCTGCGAAGCGAATAAGGCCAAGGACAGAGACGGGACGATGCTGGCCGTGCCTTGTCTGTGTTTGACGAAGCCAAAACGGCCGGTCAGGTGAGATTCCATCCAGCGAACGGCGTCGTCATCCGATCCCAAGGTTTGTCTGCAGGCAGTGCAGGAAGGACACGGTGACCGACGGTGTCAAAAGCAGCCGAAATGTCCAGTCCGAAAAGTGCTGCCGCCAACTGAGGGATTGACAATCGTCCTGTGGTCTCGGTGGAGTGGAGGGCTCGGTTTGCTCCCTGGATAGGGCTGAAGGCTATCGGGCCGGCTCCACGCGGTCGTAGCCGCGCCAGCACGAGCCCGCTCAACTCATTTTGAGTTTGCAGAGGGATCGGAGGGAGGCCGATAATTTGCAACATCTTAAGGAGCAGAGGGATCGGGCACTTCTTCAAAATGGACGGGAAAGTGCCGGGGCTGAAAGATACGTTTGACCGGGCGCGGAAGCGTAATGTACAGTTCCTCTTCGAAGACCTTCAGCAGCGCGGTCACAAAACTATCCAGAGAATTGGTCCGCCATCTGCAGTCCGTCGATGTTCTTCCGGACCCCTTCCGCGGACGTGGGTGTGCGAATGTGCCCGGCGTCGGTGCTGTTTGAGGAGTGTAGGGTTAGGGGCGCCGTCAACTGATGAGCTAGTCGCGGCCGTGCTGTCCCGCAGGACGCTTCACCCTTTGTGGGAAAAGAAGTCGCAAAACGGCTCGGCAGTGATGTTGTGCTGTTGTGAGGCAGACTCGCAGGAGTGTAGCAGCTTGTAAACAACACACGCCATTCGTCCAGTGGATTTGCTGCTGCTGCTGCGACAAAAGCCCGGCGGTGATCGTACGCGAATCACATATCAGCTCGGCAGTCACAGGACGAGATCTGCTGCTGCGCGCAACACGGTCAGCGTGAGACTTCGTACATGGGCTGAGCTTATGGCTCTATCTCCGCGATGGGCGACCTCTCCTGCATGACCCCCCCCCCCCCCCGGCTGCCACTCCACCACCACCACCACCAGTCTCGTGCATCAACGTTGCCCGCTACTCTGCCGCCAGTCTCGTCCGTCGGCCGTCACCACTTCCAGCGGTGTTTTTTGCACGAGCACCCTTGACTCTTCTCGACAGCCACAGTCTTCCTCTTGCGTGCGGCTGACGCAGACGCAGAGCGACAGCTGCAATTTCACATGCAGGCGGTCCAGCCAGATGACCGCGTCGGCGGCAGTGGAGCATAATCGCCGTGATGTCTCCTTCGTTTTTGTGGATGGGGGCATTGCGACGTCACACGCTGCACGGTCTGTTCTGGATGACCACAGTCGCACACTGCTGGAGAGTTTTACATTTGTGCATCAGGTATCCGCATCTGCTATGGTTTGTGTGGATGCGAATTAGGCTGGACCATCAGCTTCATGGAAGATCAAACCCAGGGATATTTTGCATTGGGTCATTCAGTAAGTTATTTTTAACCCCATTCAGCTCTCCAAGCTTAATTTTGGGTTTAGCAGTGATATCTGTGATTTGTTCTCTGAGCCATGTGTCCGTATGCCTGCCCTTGCTCCCCAGATCTTTCTGATGAAGATCTTCAAGTACCTGCTGCCCAGCCTCACTTTGGCCTCCATCGAAGCCGCCTCGGTGACGCGCAACAAGGCGGAGGTTGAAGCAACTCGCATCAGCACCTACAAGCACCACTTTACAGCATAGCCCAAGAAAACCACAACTCTCGTTCATCCGTACAGACCCACGACGCACAACATCGCCTAAAACAACCACAACTCTCGTTCATCTGTACAGACCCACGACCGCACAACATCGCCTAAAACAACCACAACTCTCGTTCATCTATACAGATGCACGACATCACAGCATCGCCTAAAACAACCACAACTCTCATTCATCCATACAGACGCACGAACGCACAACATCACAACATTGTCTAAAAAACCACAACTCTCGTTCATCCATAGAAACGCACGACCGCACAGCAACACCTAAAAAAATCGACAATTCTAGTTCACCGTTATAGACCCAGTGGTGATGTTTACACACCGCAGCAGGTACTCATTTGAGGCCGAGTCGACACACACCCGCACACACACCCGCACACACAGCCGCACGCGCACCTGAACGCGTCGCCGTGCGCTGCAGGTGGAGCTCTTCGAGTCGGACCCGCTGGTGTACCACGCCGGGCTGTCCGTGAGCTTCCTCTCCGCGCTCATGGACGCGGTGGCGCGCATCGAGGCGCTGCTACCGGACGTGACGTGGCCGTTCCTGCTGGTGCACGGCGACCAGGACCAGCTGTGCTTCGTGGGCGCCTCCAGGTCCTTTCACGAGCGCGCTCGCAGCGCCGACAAGACGCTGCACGTGAGCTAGCGCCCTCGCGGCCCCCGCGCGCGGTGGAGACGACAAACGCCGGGGACTCTCCAAATGCGTCTTTTTTCCACTGCACAACCGAGCCATGCCCGGGGCCGTGCCAATCTCAGTAGGCTCTCGATGGGTTCATTGTGATACAGCACCAGGAAGCGGCGGTGGGCTCACTATATAGGCTTTAGTGTCACATTACGCGAGAGACAAATTGACTTAATTCACTGTTAACAGTGATTGTATAATGATTAGTGTTTAGCATGAGACTTCAGGTTGAGTCTGCCCCATGAATTACACCAATCAACTGTTGCGCCATAATGTTTGGGGGAGGGCCAAATTAAAATATCGAGTTCTAGGCATCGACTCGATTTACGTTTGCGCCAGATTTCAGCTTTCCAACCACGCCGAAACATCTTTGTAACGCAAATCGGTCAATTGGGCAGCATCCTTTACGGGTGAATATTCCATAATCAATGAAAGTGGTGAATCAAGGGACACTGCTCATAATTGAGTTTATGTCTTGACGGTGAGTTTGGGTGCGAGATCGCGCGAACGCCGCCAGCCCTCCTGGGTGCTGTTGTTGTTATCACAGGTTTCTGGGCACAGGCCCAAAATGCCAAGCGGCCAGCAACAAGCAGCACTGATCGCAGTTGTAATCGATGACAGTTAACACATTTCTTCAATTGATCCACGGCTATACGAACTTGGAGAAAAGAGACGATGGGAGAGGGGCATTCCAAAGTCGCGCAGTGAGAGGGAAGAAAGAGTAAAGAGAAGTCGTGTTGTGGCCTGCTGTGCGGTGACAGGATACAGTATGAACGAGACAAAGCAGACTGGTAGACCGGGTCCGCAACCACGGTGGGAGGAATGGACGAGTGAAGTTCACGGGAGAAGAGTAGCCTTGCTCGCGTCTGCTGCGTCTGTGCGGTGTGGTTGGGGTTGTTGCAGATCTACGAGGGCGCGTACCACGCGCTGCACAAGGAGATCCCGGAGTGCGCTGCCACCGTCTTGGAGGAGATTGAGGCTTGGATCGTGGCACGGACGCCCGCTTAGCCTCGCGCTCAGCGGGAACAACACAACGCCGAGAGGAGAGAACGGATGGAGCGAAGCACCAGGATTTGGATTGCGTTTCGGGATAGTGCTAGGGGTAGGACTGGTGGTTAGAGTAATGTTAGGATCTGATCCAACCATGGATGTTTGTAGAATGCCTTCCGCTTGCCGCCATGTAGTCCCGGAGTCTCCAGTAACCTATTCTGCATGAAGGCCATCTATCCAAGCACTATCCAGGCTCCAGCCTACTTAGCCTTTTGGATATGACGATATCGGATGCTTTTCCATTGATCAGGTCATGTGGTTAAGGGGTTGTGTCCGATTGTGTTCGGCTCGTGTCAAATGTCTTCTAATAGAGTGCCTGTCCCCATATTGCCAAGGATGACCTCTTCACCTTTGATGCCCTTTTCATTGTCGGCGTTGACAGCGACAGTCACGTTTGGAGAGAATACTCGTTTGAGTTTCCTCCCAGTTAGTAAAGCCTTGCGCAAAGTTCGCACTCAGTGGGTAACGGGTCTCGGGTATCATTGGTCAGCATATAAAAAAAATGAATAAACACACAAGTGCCACACTCCTGGCAGTGTTGCACTTGGCAGTTTCGTGTCCGAGCAGCGAAGAAGCTGTGCCAGTGGACGTAGTCACAGGTCACGAGAAAAAATAGCTTGGGCAATACTTCGTGGAATGTAACTGTGTTAACTTCTGCAATTTCATTATTATCACGGCACGTACAAGGATTTCCGAAAGCGTCATCAATTCAACATTTATTGAGATTTCCCCCGATTACTTTGGATGTGCTCGTGTAAACATTCACATAGTGGGAAATATTCATGAAAGGACCAGATTGTGAAATATGCAATTCTACATTTTGTACAGAGCAGAGGTTTAGTGCATTACTTCTTACAGACAGGCATGGCATCTTGAGCCACTTTTCCAGGTCTTGGCATCACCACCTCCGGTACACACACAGCAGCTGAGTTTAATGATCACTCTCAATCTCCCAGTGATGGTTTTGCTGGCTCTAATCGATGCTTGCAAATATTACTCTTAGCTTACCAGGATAGAAAGGCACTGCTTTTTTGACCTGGGTGTGTGTAGTTGATTGAACAAGCAATTAACTTTATTAACAATCATATTTTATAATTCATAATTTCCATTGAATTTTAATCCATGTAACTTTGGTCTCTGCATTTCATTCAAAACCAGATCCGTGTAAGTAACCTCAATGTTGCTGTTGGTGAAGCAATTTAGGGTTTTATCTATGATACAGCAGCATTATGTCACGACTCAATAGGAACGCAACACTATCTGAAAGTTATAGGGTTTAAATTTACAGCAACCACGAGATTTAATATTTTTTGTAGAGCTAAATGGCACGGTATGTTGGTGTTATTTGTCGATTCGGTCGCTTTGAAGTTCCGTTTGTGATGTACTTTCTCAGTAATTGGCGATGCACAGTCACTGATGAGCTCCATTCATTTTCGTTCACCTGTTACTCATAGCCAAGTTGGGGCACGCCATCCTTGCATTTAATAAGCAAGACATTTCAAATACGTTGAAGTCCTCTATTTACGTTGGGGACTCATCCCTGGAAAACGCGACACGAGGCGAAACAACGTGTATCAAAACCTATTTAACCTTGACTTAATTATATACATTTAGGATACGTTCCTGGGGTTACATTTTTTAGTCATTGGCAGAAAAAAATATTAAATAAGTATCAGAAAAGATAACAAGACACTGACATTTTTTTTTTGTAAAATGTGTATTTTACTACTTTTCTTTCGTATGGCTGCTGATGTAGATGCAGAGCAACAACGACAATTTCACATTCAGGTGGTCAAAGCAGATAACCAAGTCAGGAGCAGCAGAGTGTATCATCATCGCCGTGATGTCTCCTTCGTATTTGTCCATCGGGCCATTGCGTCGTTATATGTTGTACGGTGCGTTCTGGATGACCACAGTCGCACACCACTGGAGACTTTTACATTTTCCATTTGTGCATCAGGTGTCTGCATCTGCCATGGTTTGTGCAGTGGATGAGATTTCGGGTGGACCATGAGCTTCGTGGAAGATCAAACCCAGGGATATTCTGCGTTGGGTCTTTGACAATTAAAAAATAACTTTCACAATGTTTTTTATTGAACCCGCAACACAAACACGACAGTGGGTGAACGTGTGGATGGAAGACGCGCCCTCTGGATGATTATCCCTTTAATGGGAGCCGGTTAGGGTTCATCGCGTTTCTCTTCCCTACAAACAGTCGGGTCAAAGGTCGGGAGAGCGGATTCGAGGAGGGAGAGAGAGAGAGGACGCGGTGGGGGATAACCAAATAAAGAATTAGGAGAGTAAAAATAACTGCCAGGATGCCCGGTTCTTCCTTCTTCCTTTCTGAGAGGAAGTCAACTGAGAATAGAGTCCTCTGGTGTCTATGGCCCGGTCCTCCTCTCTAACCCTCGGCTCACCGATCATTGTATTTCCTCATTCCGTGCAGGTGCTTCGTGTTGTGTGGGGTTTCTCAAGGAATGGGGTGCACATCGCCTCCCATGCCCCCTTGTATCTTCCCTTCGGCTTGTAGCTAAGCTGCTCCATCGCTGCCAATGCGACTCAGAAAAGATCTTAAGTGTAACACGTTTAAATAGATTTTGATTTAAAGCTTTCGTGACTGCAGGGATTCATATTTTTGGTTCTTTCGGTAAAGTCACGTAGAAGGGAAATAAGAAAATAATAATATAAAACAATAAAAATTCTCACGACGTTTCGACTGCTGTGAATTTCACACCTGATGATGATTGCTTGTGTTGCAGTCGAAACGTCGTGATAATTTGTATTGTTTTATATTTTTATTATTTCCTTTCTACGTGACTTTACCGAAAGAACCAAGGATACGTTTAAATAAGTAAATCAGTAGCTCGCCACAGATGGGTGGCAGAGATTGCATTTAGGGGCCTGGTGTTGGGCGAAGGGGGAGTCGAGTTACGACATGACGATGTGGTCGTAGACACCGAGGATTCATCGTCCACCAAGGGAGACGTGGTGCGTGTCCGACACGTACACCGCCAAAACGGCTGCGCGTTCATTCGTTAAACATCTTCACCAACAACGTAGCGGTTGAATCGATGCGTTGCCCATCAAATTACGTCCCCGAATTCGTCGGCGACGTTGCAGTGAAGCAACGTAAATGGGAGCAACGTAAGGGGACGTCCATAAATGACGTCACGCACCTGGGGGGGGAGGGGGTCAGACATTTGTGACGATGTGTGACGAGGGGGGGGGTGAGAAATGTGACGTCACATCAAAATGCGCAACTTTAAATATAGAGAACACGTTCTACTTAATTAAATAGACTTTTTAATAAATGTTTTCTCCTACCACATCAGAGTTCAGCGCCACATTAAATACGCACTACAATGACAATAGTTTAAAGCGATTTGAAGCATTTTTTATATTTTTTTTGGGGGGGGGGGGCAGAACTTTGTGACGTCATATTTGAGGGGGGGTCTTAACTTTTTGTGACGCCGTGTGACGAAGCGGGGGGGGGGGTCAAAAATCGTCCAAAATTGCGTGACGTCATTTATGGACGGGCCCCTAAATGATAAGCGGACATCAACTGGACGTCCGGTGAGTAGGCTCTGCACCAGCAGAAGTTAGGAAGGAAATGGGTCGGATAGCCTAAGGAGCGCACGTGCGAATCCCCGTTTTGAAGAGCTTGAGGTCGAGGGGACGGAGACACAGGGTTTGTGAGTCGAGGGATGTTTTATCAGTGTTGTCATTTTACGGCGAGTGCGCGATACGAAACGATGGTTCTTCTTGGTTCTTTCGGTAAAGTCACGTAGAATTGAAATAATACAAATAATACAAATACAACATAATAAAATAATTCTCACGACGTTTCGGCCACAGCGCAAGTAGCCGTCCTCAGGTGGAGAACAGGTTTGTCGAGGAGACATGTGACTTTACCGAAAGAACCAAGAAGATGAATCCCTGCAGTCACGAAAGCTTTCAATCGAGACGATGTTTGTTTCGGTAATTCTTTGGCAACCACCGACATTGATGTCAGCAACAAGATATCATTCAGGATTAGACTGTGCTGATGATCCTTAACCAGGGAGAATTTGATAGTTTGAAATGTAGTTTCAGTGTCATACAAAAAACGCTAATTCAGATTTTTACGACTGATTATATCAGGCACTGTGAAGATACAGAACCCTTTGGCTGGCAAACATCGAGGTTATTTTTCTGTCTCAAGACTGCTGTGTGGCCTGACTAATGATCACATTCGCGAGCGTGACAATGCGTGCCCCACACAACATTCACCCCTCTCACAACGTGCACCCCCCAGATACATTGTCTCAAATCGCCGAGATGTTTTGGTTTTACCAACGTTATTGAGAGACTCATAGAGGTGTTGTCTGTTTTTATCTTTTTAAACGGAGCTACATAGAGAGACGTTGGCCATGCAGGAGATTTAGCGGCTTTAACCGGATTTAATGTGAATACTAAACCAGATACGTTATCCAGATGTGTGAAGTTTTTGTAAATACTGTACCGTGATTCGTGATTTGTAGTCAAGTTTTTAGCTGCGCACTTGTTTTAACCACTGATGTCATTCAAGTTAGGACCCTGAAGTCATCGCGAAGATGCTGCTGAATAAATGTGACGACATTGGACTCGATGAACTGGAGTTGCCTACACGCCGCCAGTGGTCTCGTGTGGGTCCTCTGCTTAATGATCATCCAATATCGAAGGGTGTTTGTCGATTTAAAGCTTTCGTGACTGCAGGGATTCATCTTCTTGGTTCTTTCGGTAAAGTCACGTAGAAGGGAAATAATAAAAATAAAACATAATTAAATAATTCTCACGACGTTTCGGCCACAACACAAGCAGCCGTCCTCAGGTGAAGAACAGGTCTATCGGAAAGACTGTCTTTCGGAAAGACTGTCTTTCCGATCTATCGGAAGACACTGTCTTTCCGATAGACCTGTTCTTGTGTCTTTCCGATCTATCGGAAGACACTGTCTTTCCGATAGACCTGTTCTTCACCTGAGGACGGCTGCTTGTGTTGTGGCCGAAACGTCGTGAGAATTATTTTATTATGTTTTACATTTATTATTTTATTATTTCCCTTCTACGTGACTTTACCGAAAGAACCAAGAAGATTAAGGGTTTTTTGTTCTATTGGTTGGCATTGCTGCCACATCGCAGTGATCGGGCGTTCAAGTCGATTGCTTTGCTTTGTTACCTGTGTAGCACTTCCACACCTGCATTGCAACCTTTCAAATCACACATCACATCGCTCTTTAAAAAAATAATAATCTATGCTCCCGAGTTTCCTGGCTGCCTGCTGGCTGGGCTCCTGTGGCAACAGTCACCCCCTGTCGACAAACCCGGACGCCGTCTTGGTAGCGACACGGGGTGTGTGTGGGTAACGGAAGCCTTAAAAGAACACGCTTTCGGCCGTGTTATTGGTAAAACAAATAAAACATGATTAGAGTTGTTGGCTTCTTGGTTGCTTCATTGTATATGTAATGCTGGCGGGGTAATTTAGGCCCATTTCTACTGCCCGTTTTCCTGAAAATGTACCCGGGATTGGAGTGGCCTGCTTGGCTGACTGCAGTCCCCCCCCCCACCCACTGGCTTGGCATCCCATGCATATATCTGACCAGAATTTAACATAGATGCAGTACATACAGCAGTTTATTTTATATATTGGAGATTCAATTGGTACAAGCAATGAAAAATAGAAATGTCAATGCAGCATACACACATTTACTTATATCTGATAATGAAAGATGTTGAGTAACTCTTGATTTGAAGTGTCTTAGATTGTAAAACTTCTAAATTACTCTATCTTGCCAATACATGCACGATTTATACGTTATTTAATATATTCAACAAATTAAATAGAATGTCTAAAATCAAAGAATGGCAGTAACGGATACAGAACACGCCATTTAAAATTGCACTATTCAATGTGTGCTTCTATTCAAGTCATTCTTTGCCACAAGATATTATTTAAATTCTAGAGAATATATACCTTTAAAAAAACAATGCATGTTATGGTAGTACATTGAAAAACAATTCGAATAACTTGTAGTGCTCCGAGTATAGGATAATGAGAAGAGTCTGAAAATGACAGCTATTATTTTTTCATAATATAGGTTTTTGGGTCAGATCGCGTTATTTATAAATGTGTCGTAACCCTCCACCACCCGACACGGCCAAACGTTAAAAATGTCCTTTCAAAGGACAAAATAATTCACTTCTTTAGCCCACCGGTGTGCTGAAGAGAGAATCAACAGCATTCTAAAATTTGAGTAGTACGACGTTTCGCTGATAATTACAATCAGCTTCATCGGGCAAGAATGGTGAAGCTCTCCTGCACAATGATTTCAACTTGTTACGCACACAGCACTCGCTCTCTCTCGAATAAAGAGTGAGAGAGACTCAGAGGCGCGAGGAGCCGCAGACAAGCGGGAAAGGCAACTTAGCGGTGAGCCAGCACCAGTAGTTGCCCAAGCTCTGCGATCCTCTATATTGTGGTGTTATCAGCCAATGAATTAGCGCTTATATATGGGAGGAAAACCGGAGCAATTATAGAACGCAGCATTATAAATATATGTGCAGTATACGCTGTTGCTGTCAACCCGAAATGCAACCGCTCACGTCCGATTTTGGAAGCTAAGCAAGTTAGTGCCTGGATAGTGCCTGGATAGCGGAGGGGTCGACATCCAAAACAGCCAAGGTCATTTTTTTTCTTTCAAATTCGGCTAAAAAATTTCAAATTTAAAGAGCCGCAATGCACGTGGTAAATACGAGACGGTTGTCCTTAATAATAGTAATACAAAAACAAACAACTTCACGAAGCAGCGGTGCTTAAAGAGCCGCATGCGACTCCTGGCCCGCAAGATTGACGACCCCTGGCCGATCGCGCCCTGACTGGGGTGACCGCCGTGCCCAGCCCGTGGCGCCGCTGGCTGCCGTGCAGAGGTCGCAACCGGGCACCCGATATCCGTACCCTACCGGATACCCGGCTACCCGATACCCGGCTATACGGGTACCCGTTTGCGACCCTGGTGCGGCCGGTACGGGTACGGGTAGGCCGTGAGTCACTGGTGAGTAACTGTTTGTCACTCATTTCCCAACGTCTTGTCTCTTCTCACAATTCAAGTTCCTAGAATCAACCCACCCGCGCCTGCAACATGGCTTCATCCCAGAGGTTGCAATCAGGTACCCGTTTGCGACCCTGGTGCGGCCGGGTACGGATACGGGTAAGGAATCAAAACCCGTTTGCGACCTCTGCTGCCGTGGGCTGTAAATCGTCAGCAGAGGGCAGTGCGGCAAAACCCATCGCTGCAGACTCCAATCGGGGCTGCAGAGAGGGGGCATTGCGGCAACGCTTTCGCCGCCCATTGGAGCAGTTTGCACGGTCAAAATTAAACGTCCGCTCCTGGTCGTTACTCAAGATCCGGCGAAGTCATTCGCAAGGGTAAGCCACTGTGTGCCGGTCTCCTGGTGCAGATAATAGCAATCATCGCCCCAGCCTCACCTATTGTGAATATTAAAAAAAATACTTAGCCATGAGACTTGATTAGGTTTTCCTGGGAAAACAAGCACATTCATAATAATACTGTATTATGTTTCAAAGACAATGCATATATTCATCTTCTTGGTTCTTTCGGTAAAGTCACGTAGAAGGGAAGTAATAAAATAATAAAAATAAAACATAATAAAACAATTCTCACGACGAAATGTATAAGGTATAGGGTGGTTTATAGCAATACAGTATGTAATTTAATGTTGGTTTTGCCTATGGAAGTATATAGTACGGTATAGACGCGTGTGATGTAAGAGAATAAAGTTTAGATGGAAGCATATTATATAATTTTTTACAACGTAGAATTTTTCATGTATTACTTACTGTTAGTAACTCAGCTTATTGTAGAGTATAGTAAGTTTACTGATGATGCTATGTAGTTTATACTTTAGTTTGTCATGCAGTTTATACTGTAGTTTTTTACGTGGTTGTTTAGTAACTACAGCTACATACTATTAACATTCCTTTCCTTTGTTAATGCTCCCCCCCTTCCCCCCCCCCCTTTGATGCTGCTAATCCTGCATAATGCACGGGCATAGTATTGATTTGGAACCCCCCCCGCCCACCTCCTACGCATTTTCCATATGCTGAATTCCTCTTGATATGCAAATTATTTTGTTTAGGCGCTCTTCTTCCCACCTCCCCCCCCTCTAACCCAGCTTAAATATACGCTCCAAGCTTGGGGTGTTTCATTCTTCGCCTGAGGATGGCTGCTTGCGTTGTGGCCGAAACGTCGTGAGAATTGTTTTATTATGTTTTATTTTTATTATTTTATTACTTCCCTTCTACGTGACTTTACCGAAAGAACCAAGAAGATGAATCCCTGCAGTCACGAAAGCTTTAAATCGAAAAATGCATATATTATCAGAGTGCGTTTTTTGTTTGCATTCTGACCACAACTATTGTGGTTAATGCACACATGATTCCTTGTAAAAGGTTTCAGTTTGGTGTTTTAACATCTCAACACAGCTGTTTTGTTGCCAGACAAAAGGGGAAAACATATTATCATATTTTGGTACTGACAAAGGAGTTCCCATGATGTACTATGCTCTCAGGTCATTCACCAACCCACACTGACTAGTGTGGTGAAGTATGGTCACGGGATGGGCAGACCCTCATCCACACAAAAGGGCTGTACGTCTACGAACATCATGAAACCATTTGCATAATGACAATAATCTGCAAGATCTCCCAATTTTCCCAGCCTCTTAATCCTCAAACGTGCCGACATCTCTACGGTGGATCCACCACACGCCTCCTCTCTGCAGGGTGACGCTTTATGATTCCCATTAACGCGTGTGCATGGCGGCTTCGTCGTGCAAACACGAGCTCGCCTCGGTGTGAATGACTGCCCATTGGGAAGAGGGGAGCGGTGGCACAGCGGTTAGCGCGCTGCGGATACAAGTTAAAGTTCATTTATTAGGTGCAGCCCTGTGAGCCATTCGGCTCTTGAATCGGGTGCAACCGCAACAAACAGAAAACAAAAACAAGAACAAGAAAACATCTTAAAGTGACTATGTGACTAAGTGCAAACAGAAAATCCAAGAAAAAACGGCAAAATATTGTAGAAAAAGCACCGTACACCAACACTGTGTGCAAAAATCCCAGTGGGATGCAAGTCAAACAACAACAACAACCACAAGACAACTTAGATTAAGGCCATCAGTCTAACTCTGTACTACAACAAACAAACATGGCCAAACCAAAACACTTTTCGAAAATCACCAAAATAAAGCCATAAAAGCAATGAAACAGTGATCATAGGAACCCGGCGACCCCAGTTCGATTGCCGCTCACGACCAACACCAGTGACTATTATCTTAACCGGTCCTGGGTATCCCCTAGGTCGACTCAGCCTCACACGAGTACCTGGTGCAGTGTGGAAATATCGCCACGAGGGAGACAGAGGCGTGGTGTTGACCACCTACCCCTCGTGTGCCGTGCTCGCTAGGTGCTCGCTAACGACACTTGCCCCAACAGTCTGTGAAGGCTATACGGGGGATCTTTGTCTGTGTTGTTGTTGTTGGGAAGAGGTGTGTGGAAGGGGCAGAGAGGACTGCTTGTGCTTCCTGTGTAGATTGTGTTCACGCCCTTGGACACAATTTCACCGGTCACTGGCCCAGCGTTCTTAGCTAACGCGTGTGCCCATTGCTGTCATATTTTCTGGCCTGACATCCCGAGTGTGGTTGATGGGGGTTTTTTTTTCTTCATGAGCACCAATTACTATACCAGAGCTTGCAACTGGAACTGTCCAAGGCTGAGCTCAGAAAAAAAATGTCTCATTAGATATGAAATCCTGGAACATTTTATATTAGAAATGCATGGAAATATATATTGATATCGTAGTGCTATAATGGCATCATCGTCAGCCGTGACCTCTACTCCTCGCGAGACGACGGTCTCCCCATGACGCCGCCATCGCGCGCGTGTCCACAGTGGCACATTGCGTCTTGCTCGTGCACGCCAGCTGATCTCTCCGCTCCATCTGCACGCGGTCTTCCATTCCGTCGCTCATCTTCTCCATCCGTCATCATTCACTTCTAGCGATGTGCCCTATGCGAGTACACTTTATCAAACCGTCAATAAGATATCTCTCGCTTGCGACCTTGGGTCTCTTTCCGAGCCTGCGTCTCGTGCTTATTTTGCGGACTTTTCACCTTTTCGTTAGAACATTCATTGTCATTTGTTGCACAGTAGTCACCATAGCGAGCGCGGGGAAATAACCCGGAGGAAATGATTGCAGGACGCAACAAAGAGGGCGGCAAATGTGAGTTTTAGATAAAAAATAAGTTTAACACGGGCAGCAGAGACATCGCCGTACGAGTTCGCCGAGCAAAGGAAAATGTTTTACTGGTAGGAACCCACTGGTTCCACCAGCCCACAGGGGATTATTGTGTCCGTCCGTCCGTCGTGAAGGGAGGGGCTGGGTGGGGAGGGAGGGGATGGGTGGGGAGGAGAGGGTGGGGAGGGTGGGGCTGTGTGGAGGGTGGGAGGGGTGGGGCTGGTCACCCCGTGGTGCCCTTATAAAACGCCGGCTTGTGCCCGCCCTCACAGTCGGGCATATTTGCGGAATACACCACGCCGCCGTTGACCCTGGCCATTGACCGAGCAACCCAACGTTCCTACCAGCTCCCTCCGCAGGAATGTGTTCTGGAGTGTGTGTGTGGGACACTTATTGAAGATGGACCAGGACGAAAGTGGATAAATAACTCGGCGATGGCGAGCAGTGGGGGGTTCCTTTGCAAAACCGAATTTCATTATGAAAAGCATCGCCCCAATGTACACAGACAGGAATGTTTTAGGTCGGTGTATATTGCCTGCCTTGTCATACGGATGAGAAACAACGAACAGAGGACTCTTTCGTATACTTTACCATTCGCGTTGCAATGTGGTTATAGGCAGTGGCGGCTCCTGCAAAATCTCTCAGGGGGGGCAAATGTCTGGATGATTGATAAGGATAATGTCCACCCATGCAATGGATAAATTAACAGCTTAAGCATGTAAAGGCAACTTCACTTCTTTAATATTAATGAAAAATAAAGTGACTCTTACAATACATCTTGTTTGTTTCTATACTCACTATTAATACAATCCACTCAAGTTTCTTTTATTAAAGATTCCACTAGGTGGCAACAAATTATATTGTTGGATGAAACGTGCTTACGTATGATGACGTAAGCACGTTAGGGCGAGCCCTCCCGGAAGCCATAGAGAATGCATTGCAGCGCCCCCGTTCGAAAAAAAACATCTTTGAATGTAAGTCTATGGGACCACACGGGGCGATTCTCAGCCGGAGTGAAATCGCCCAAAAAGAGGCGGTACTCCACAGAACGTGACATGACGCTGATTGGACTATATCCAGAGGCTGACAGTGACGGCTAGCGTGACTCTGTGGTTGAATGACATTGGTGGTGCGTCGCCCAATCGCCCTAATGAAGAAACCGCCCCTGGTTATAGGGCTTGGACCACGTTGCAAGTTATGGGGTCACGTGAGCCCATCGTTCATGTTGAGTTCATAAAACTTGGAAAATCAACAGTGATCGTCCTCTGGAGAGGATGACCCTTAAATTTCGATGTGAAGCTTTCGTGACTGCAGGGATTCATCTTCTTGGTTCTTTCTGTAAAGTCACGTAGAAGGGAAATAATAAAAAGAAAGCATAAAATATATTATTTTATTATTTCCCTTCTACGTGACTTTACCGAAAGAACCAAGAAGATGAATCCCTGCAGTCACGAAAGCTTTAAATCGAAACCCCGCAATTATATCCCCTCTCTGCCTCTGCTCTCAGGGAAGGGAATCGCTGAAACGTCGCAAGTCACGGAACTAAATGTGTTAGTGACGAATGTGTGAACGCATTCTGGGCCTTTGCCACTCTCTCTCGACGCCACTGCCAATGGAAAAGGGCGAATGTCTCATGTCAACGGGTGAGTGGGAAGGAGGGGGTGTGCTTGTGGAAGCAAGTAGGCATGGATACCAAAGAAAAAGATCCCTCGTATAGCCTTGATAGACTGTTGGGGCAAGTGCTGTTAGCGAGCAGCACCTATGAAGGTCAAACACGGCACACGAGGGGGTGGGTGGCCAGCACCACGCCCGGATGGATACCAAAACAAAGATCCCCCGTGTAGCCTTCACAGACTGTTGGGGCAAGTGCTGTTAGTGAGCACCTATGAAGGCCGGCACGGCAGACGAGGTGGTGGGTGGCCAGCACCACGCCCGGCCGCCTTTGTCTCCCCAGTGACGATGTTTACACACGGCACCAGGTTCTCATTTGAGGCTGAGTCGACCTAGGGAAGGCCCAGGACCGGTTCAGATAAATCGTCACCGGTGTTGGTGGCCATGAGCTAAAATCGAACTCGGGTGGCCGGGTTCGTAGCGCAGCGCAGCGCTAACTGCTACACCACCGCTCCCCACAGGATAGACCGCCCAACCAAAGACAAAGATCCCCCGTATAGCCTTAACAAACTGTTGGGGCAAGTGCTGTTAGCGAGCACCTATGAAGGCCGGCACGGCACACGAGGGGGTGGGGTGGCCAACACCACGCCCGCGCGCCTTTGTCTCCCCAGTGACGATGTTTACACACGGCACCAGCTTCTCATTTGAGGCTGAGTCGACCTAGGGAAGGCCCAGAAACGCGCTAACCGCTACCACCACCGCTCCCCACGGGATAAACCGCCCCCACCCACCCCCCAACACGCACACAACAGGAGTGCTGCGTGCGTGTTGGGGGGTAAGAGCTGTTTGGGGAGGTGCTGCTGCTGCTGCTGAGGCTGCTTAGGCTGCGTCTACGGGGTGGAGTCTGTCGCCTGCTCCACATCCCCCAGCTCACAGATGCCGTCCGCCTGTGGCTCAGTGACCCTGCAGGCAGCCTCACGCGTGGCCGCGCGCGCAACGCTGGGACGGGTTCAACGCTTCGGTGTGTTAGAAGGAGTAAACCCAGTGATACAGCAGTAGACTCACATTGCTCGGTACGTGTACGCTCCGTGCATGATTACGGATTCATCATTCGTAGTATTGGTATTGTTAGTCTTCCTGTGGCGCGTTGCATGCGTCTGCGAGTTCGCTCTTCTGCTCGCTGAGTTTTAGTAGCGGAGCACACAGACAGCGGTGCCACGCGCAGAGTCGGTCGTGCTGGGCTGTGATGGAGTGACCGGTGATGGTGTGACGGTGATGGTGTGACGGTGATGGTGTGGCCGGTGATGGTGTGACGGTGATGGTGTGACGGTGATGGTGTGACGGTGATGGTGTGGCCGATGATGGTGTGGCCGGAGATGGAGTGACCGGTGATGGTATGACGGTGATGGTGTGATGGTGATGGTGTGGCCGATGATGGTGTAGCCGGCGATGGAGTGACCGGTGATGGTGTGACGGTGATGGTGTGACGGTGATGGTGTGACGGTGATGGTGTGATGGTGATGGTGTGGCCGGTGATGGTGTGGCCGGTGATGGTGTGGCCGGAGATGGAGTGACCGGTGATGGTGTGACGGTGATGGTATGACGGTGATGGTGTGATGGTGATGGTGTGGCCGATGATGGTGTAGCCGGCGATGGAGTGACCGGTGATGGTGTGACGGTGATGGTGTGATGGTGATGGTGTGGCCGATGATGGTGTAGCCGGCGATGGAGTGACCGGTGATGGTGTGACGGTGATGGTGTGACGGTGATGGTGTGATGGTGATGGTGTGGCCGGTGATGGTGTGGCCGGTGATGGTGTAGCCGGTGATGGTGTGGCCGGTGATGGTGTGGCCGGCGATGGAGTGACTGTGCGCGCCTGCGGAGGCTTCACCCGCGTGCGATGGGACAGACGCGAGGCAGCTGCCGCACGGGTGAGCGAGCGACTGATGCGCACGACGGCGTCGAAACAGTGAACGCCGGGCTGAGTGTTCACCTGCGAGACACGCAGAGACGTGAACGCAGTTGCTTGGCAAGTGACCTTGAGGATGTACATCGCTGTATTCACCGTATCTCAGAATGAGACGATCTAATTAGACTGGAGGAGGAATCCGATGAGCTATGAAGCTTTTTTCGCAGGTGTCCGGTTCGGGGCAGCTCCGAGCGTTACAACATCAAACGATGCGACGACACAATAGGAGTGCAAAGTAAAGAGTAAGGTAAGCAACTCACTTAAGCGTGTATACTAATAAACATAAAGTATCGGTTTTGTTTGTACCTTATCAGATGAAGGCCACTTGGGCTATTAGCTTCTAGAAGCGACCGGACCATCACGAATGACGGCTCAGCGAATCGCAGGCAGAGAACGGAGTTTCCGATCTCGATTTGAAGCTTTCGTGAGCGCAGGAACCCATACTCTTTGGTTCTGTCGGTAAAGTCACGTGGGTAGAAAATAAAATAAATCATCAAGCTTTCCCCCCTGGTGACGGACGCTTGTGTTGCGCCCGAAACGTCGCTATTTATTTTATTTTCTACCCACGTGACTTTACCGACAGAACCAAAGAGAACGGAGTTTTGGTTGACGTGCGTGAATGTGCCGAGTCTGCAGTTCATCTCCCCCCGCCCCCCCCGTGTTCCACACCGTGCCCCCCACCCCCCTTGAGACGGGGACGCGCTATGAACCCCGCGGCTCTAAACAATCCGGTGCCCCCCCCACTCCCATCGCGGGTTCAAACGGTGAGTGAGGAGGCAACAACAGGAGGGGAGGGCAGACGAATCGTGGTGGCAACGTGGGTCCTTAGCGACAGCGCGTTCGCCGCCTGTTGCGCGGGTTCACGGTTCGAGGCATAGCGGCCGCCCTGGTTAATACTGCGGGTGTATTGACTATAGCAGTGTATGCCTCGTTTGCTTCGCGGTGGACGTCAATGATCCCGTGATGTGTTTCTTTTTACACGCTTTTTATTAACTCACTCTGTCTGTTGTTGTTGTCGTTGTCGTTATTGTATCCTCAAATCTTGTAACTCGATTTTAACCCATTTCCCAATGTGGTATCGACTGCAAACTTGGTATACTTATGTCATACTGATGACAATACTATATTCTATCATAAAAATCTAAAGAAAGTATGTTTAAACATTATTTTTTATATGTTATGTTTCGGCTTGGGTCTAATTGTCCACGCTCAACTGACGTTGGCTGTAAATGACCACGGTCCCTTACGCTATGGCAAGCTTCGGGGCCACTTCATGGAGTCGTTGTAGTTCTACCATTACTAGTACGGTACATTTCATAAAAGCGTTTTTTAAAAAGTTTTTAAAAAATATTACTTATTTCAGTCTCGCAAGAGTAAGGCCATCCTGTGTTGGCGTCACGGGTCCAAATTGACCAAATTTGAGAATTACCCGTACACTTCTCAATTGTAATGATGCATAGTAAGTAAACCCCCGGGTCCTCCACCGCCGCCCACTGACAGACCACAGAGCTGGGGCCGGTCCCTGGTGGCTTCCCGGCTTGTCTGTGGTTTCCTGATCTCACGAGCGAGATGGATCGAATCGTCCCCACTGCTTCGTGACCTTTCTGATGTGCTGACGTTCTGATGTTAAACACGTATTATAGTCAAAGCTCGTGAAAACAAAGTATCCTTTAACGAAACATACATTAACATTTGGTCGACCTGAGCATCTCCCTGCACAACTTATGAAACGTTTTGAAGACAAACTATACCAGTCAAGTCAGTCTATATTAGGTCCTTTGAACTCAGCCATTCTTTCAATATGAGAAAATATCAATACTCTTTGGTTCTTTCGGTAAAGTCACGTAGGTTCAAATCAAGATTGAGAACATATCTCTTCTAAAGTAATGCATTTGTACCTATCGGCACGCATATTAACATTTCCAACGAAATCGTAGAATTGTGTTTGATTCTGCTTAGGCTTCAGCGTCAATACAGATTCTTTTCCACTAGATATGACACACCATTTCGAATTATTTGAATATTTTGTTTCGGATTGATCCCAAAATTATGAGATCACAGCAAATGATGACACCTATATTACATACGTTTCGTGAGTTTTTTTCCCCCACCAAAAGTGGTGTTACGTGGCATTGGGTGAAGCCGCTTTTGTGAGCATTGTCTTTAGGCCCCTTGGTGGTTCCGTGTCTTTAACAGACACGCAGGGCAGTATAAGCTGGACCTAAGCACACTCCTTGGGAGCATGACCAGGTGTGCTTATAACCAAAGTAGCGTGCTTGTATCAGAAGTTACCCTTCGCCTTCCTGCCACCAGTGAAATCTCAGCACGTGCTGCTTATAGCAGAATTGTGCTTACATAAGGTATGCGTATATATCCGACTCTCCTGTTATGTTGAAAAGTCCACTGTTTCTCTAAAACAGCGCGCCACGTTTATTACAAATCTAATAAATAAAAAGATCACCACAAAGTGCCACTCATCCTTTCCTGCATCCCTGCCTCCTCTCCCTGTCCTCCCACGCTCCCCAGATGCCCGCAAAGCGCCACTCTCAGCTGTTCCGTTGTGAAGCTTTGTGCTGAGTGCGTGGTTCATCCTTGCGCTGCGCAGGGCAGCACGCCAGCCGCAGGCAATAGCTTGCCCAGGGCAGTTGCGTCCCCCACCCCCCCTTGCCCAACCTACCCAGTAAATGATCCTAGGCAGGGCAATACCTCTCGTGATAAAATATGCCTTTAGATTTGTAGTTTTCGTGACTGCAAGGATTCATGTTCTTAGGTTTTTTCGGTAAAGTCACGTAGGTAAAAAATAAAAATTAATAAAAGTAAAATAAAAGAAAAATCACGACGTTTCGGAAACAACACAAGCTTCCGTCTTCAGGTGGAACCGTCACAGCACGATAACTTGATACAGCTGTCGTGGCTGTGACGGTTCCAACTGAAGACGGAAGCTTGTGTTGCCTCCGAAACGTCGTGATTTTTTATTTTATTTTTATTTTACTTTAATTAATTTTAATTTTTTACCTACGTGACTTTACCTAAAAAAACCTAAGAATAAAAAAGATGCCTTCTTTAAGAACTCCAGAACCAGGGCTACATTTCCAATTGAATATTTTCCAGGCACTCCCAAAACCATAAACCCCCCCCACCACCCCCACCCAGGACTCCTGCCCTGCCCAATAGTGGGGATAGGGGGCGGGGGTGGGGAAATATTTTCCCCACCTCAAGACAATTCCAAATTAAATTAAGTCCTGTGCCGAACAATGTGTCACGCAGTAATAACCCGTTGAAATGTTCTGCAAACTTACCATTCATGTTTCGTGATCTGGAACTTTCATGTACACATAGATATATATGTTTTTCTCCAATCCACTGCTGGATGCTACTGTAATAAGGAACGAAACAGGTGGACTTCTCCAAAAAACTGGCTGTCGCCTGATGAAGCTAGTTTTAATTACTGGCGAAACGTCGTATTCAGATTGTAAATTTTGTGGCTTGGCTCTGCAACACACCGGTGTGCTGTACTAGTACACTACACTATACACTACATGATACACTACACTACTATACACTACACTGCTACACACTAGTGCTGTACTGGTGAAGAATTGGCACGTTCTGTTTACGTGACAACCCTTACTAGTTGGCTGTGTTGGGTGGTGGCGGGTTTAACGACACATTTATATATTTACGCGATCTAACCTAAAAAAAACTCTATTATGGATTGTGATTGTAGTCTGTTGCGCCAATGTTCAAGACACGTCAGGAGGGTCGTGTTTTACACGTTAGGTTTACTTGACAAAACTGCAGTATGTGGAGGAAAATAATGACAATGACTGGTCTGTGTGATGTAGTGCCCTGCTCGCCAATGGGTCTCAAAGTTATTTTTTTTATCCCATCTCGTCTCAACACATTAGAAAGGGCCACAAGGTGACTCTGCACCTGGCCTGCAAACGGTCTGTCAGCGGTGGGGGGGGGGGTGATTTGCTGTGCGTAATCTCAATTGAGTAATTTGCGGTGTCATTTTTGACTGCGGAAATGTTGGACCCTGACAACATTCAAAAAACACATTCATAACGAGCGGATAATATTTAAAGATCTGCACAGAGAGAGACAGCTCAGTAATCTACTTGCTGGATTGCCACATGTACACGATCCAGCAAACCTCCTGATTACAGGCGCGCACCCTGCCACGCCCTGTACAATACACACATCTCGTAATTAGCGAACTCCACGTAAAAATAACCGAGGTCCGTTCCAGCGATCTCAATCACGAGAGAGTATGCCCCCGAGTTCACAGTGGCCGGGTGTTCTCTACAGAGACCCCCGCACGGGCTGGGAAAGGCTTTGGCGCAGAGGTCGCAACCGGGTACCCGATACCCGTACCCTACCCGATACCCGGCTACCCGTACCCGGTCGGGTACGGGTAGCCGTTTGCGACCCTGGTGCGGCCGGGTACGGGTACGGGTAAGGAATCAAAACCCGTTTGCGACCTCTGCTTTGGCGTGGGAGGAGGGCCCTGGAATCGAGGACACGTCGCGCTCCGAATTACCTCCCGAGCAGGCCCGCCTGGGAGCTTGCCATTTGTCCTCCGTACAGGCAATACAAATGAGTGTACAGAGAGAGATTGTATATATTTATTTATATATTTAAAAAAAAACAAAGCATCTCTGGCAAAACGCTGATGGGAATTGTTTAGTGCAGTGGTTTTCAAGCGTTTTGGAATGACGGCCCCTTCAATCAAGACCAATGCCCCCCCCCCCCCCCCCCCAGGTTACGAACGCCACAGTAAACTTAGCGAGCGCATGTCTACGCCACGGGTCGACGCGGTGCTGGTCAAGCGCCTGTTTTTCACGTTGTACGACCGCCTCGGAAAGTGTTGTCGTCGCAACACGGCGCTGACGTGTTCACCGCGCAAATCCCAAATTTTCCCCTGCACGGTATCCGTGCCGCAGCCCTGCACCTACCCTCCGCACCCCGAAAGGTTTCCGTGCCGTGGCCACCAGGGTGATGCAAGCGAGGGGTCGGGAACCGCTGCTGTGTAGAGTCTATTTGGGGGAAATATGTAAGACGACGCACAGGAGACACACATAAAGTAAAGAATAGTTCTGCGTCGTTCGAGCATGCAGATGGGAAACCCAAGGAGAGAGAGCGAGAGAGAGAAAAGGGAAGAAACAAAACCCAACAATAAACATATTTGGGCAAATGGACAGGATTTACGCACTGTTAGTGTTTCAGTTCATTTGTAAACAACGTGGGGTCGTGGCTCTGCACGTCGCTCGGTGATTTGTGGGGCGGCACATGTAGAGGGCCCCTTGAAAGGGTTTATTTTGTTTCCACCTCGCCGTGTTTTGTTTTCGTAGATAATGAAAACGATTTGGCCGGTTGGCAGGCGGGCTGGTCGCACCTGCGCGTTCGCTCTGCTTCAAGACTTGCTGGAATTTAATTAAATGATTTAATATTAACTGTAGACTGGATGATTTTTTTTTCAAAATACACACTTTATATCATCTTGTTTCCACAACGATCCAGAGTGTGGAAATACCGTATATGTTTGAATGGAACGATAAGAAAAAAAAACATTTCATTTCAACGCTGCTGTTATCAGCCTGTGACTTCCCACGTGCTCGACAAAAGCCTCCCCCATGCTAATCATAATGTTTATTTTTCACAAGCATCGTCGTTCATGCAAATGACATCTCGCAATGGCTGAGGAACCTCAGACAAGCTGGAAGTCAAACAGGCGTTGAGCAGTCACTACCAACAATATCCCAACTTTGCAGTCCTCGACATATCAAGATGTTTTTCGCCATTCCCGCCCGCCTTTCCTTAGTTATTGCTGTCCAGTAGTGGCCACCGACATCTTCTATTTTGTAATCTCACCTGTTTATCTTGCCTGCCCTCAGTCCAAATGAGTTTTACAGCTGTGATCATGACCGCGCATTTATATGGCCGTAAGGTTGGCCTAAGAGGCATGTTAAATTGGTTTCATCTTCTTAGTGATCGTCAGGAAAGCGTATATGCAGCATGTACGGTTGTTCACCTTTGTCATCGTTATTCCTGGCGATTTGATCATAACCTATGACCAGCCAGAATGCACCCGATCTCATCAGATCACAGAAACTAAGCAGATTTAAGCTTCGATTGTGTTTGGATGGGTGTCCATCGTATAGAAAACACGTGGTGTAGGCTCCTGCCGGGCTGTGTTGTCAACAGAGGAGAGTGCAGCACTATTCCATGCTGTCTTAAATATTTACTTAAAAATGTCGTGAGTGCAGGAATTCATATTCTTTGGTTCTTTTGGTAAAGTCACGTAGATAGAATAATAATAAAGAGAATAAAAAAACAATACAATTTGTATTATTTTAATTTATATTCACTTTATTTTTATTTTTCTATCTACGTGACTTTACCGAAAGAACCAAAGAATGTCCATGCTGTCTTGTTCCAAGCTCCATCGATGCTCCCCGCCATGACCAACCAGCACTGACCAGTGCAGTGAAATATGATCAAATAACTCCCACGACCCTGCAGAGTGCGCGGAGGCACTCATCCAGCAGTGGATTGACAACAGAGCTGCACGTGTGCCTATAGCGGCGTCATCTCAAAGGGGAATGCTATCCCATTCATTTACGAGCTGTTCAATGAACGAATGAATGAATGCTTAAGACTCCACACATCTGGAGGTTCTGCTGCACGAGACAAATTCCCCGCAGACCAAACCGAGGAGCCACCACCCACTCCCGTCCCATAACCCTCACCCTGACCCAGGCCCCCTACGCTCCCGTGAGAGAACGTGGGAACTAAGCCGGAGCTACGGACGGAGTGGGAAGAAAAGAAAGACGTTTGTTGATCGTTCCGGTTTTTCTTAGATTAATGCTGGGAGGATGGTTGTACGCTGGTCAGTTTTTGGCATTTATATGACTCCCACTTGGACAGTGTTAATAATTCACTATATTACCGTTAACATCGGCGTGTTTTCTTTGACATTGTAGTGAATGCCGCGTCCGAGTTCTCAGTTCTTTAGGTGAAGAGAAAAGTCTTCTTGGTTCTTTCGGTAAAGTCACGTAGAATGGAAATAATAAAATAATGAAAATAAAACATAATAAAATAATTATCACGACGTTTCGGCCACAACGCAAGCAGCCGTCCTCAGGTGAAGAACAGGTCTGTCGAGAAGACAGAGTCTGAATGTCTTCTAGACAGACCTGTTCTTCACCTGAGGACGGCTGCTTGCGTTGTGGCCGAAACGTCGTGAGAATTATTTTATTATGTTTAATTTTTATAATTGTATTACTTCCCTTCTACGTAACTTTACCGAAAGAACCAAGAAGATGAATCCCTGCAGTCACGAAAGCTTTAAATCGAAATTGAAGAGAAAATGTAAAGGTGCAGCCCTGCAATTACTCGCTCACGCCGCTGCCGGCGGAAGGGCTCAACTAAAGGGAGCTCCGGAGAGCCCGTCTCAAGCGTATTGGGCCTACCCGTTTATTCTGGCCAAATGTCCTGGAAGAGGTGGGAGTTCCGACGCTAACCGGTCACTTTTACAGAAAGTCAACATCCGGTTCTCGTTTACAGTGGAATATTAGGGGGCGATGATGCCTGTACATGGCACTTTACCCAGCCACACGTGGCCTGCCGGTCGACTGACCGTAGTTTACCTTTTTACATACTGGGTGGACACAGGCGTGGAGATGGAATGGAAGGGGGGGGGTAAGTAACCTCTTCATTGTTTCTACTCCCGCCACCGGGAGAGAGAGGATGTCTTCTCAATACCGTCATGGGGTGCTGCGGTTGTGAGATGTTAACTCTCTCGCCTGGTATGCAGGAAGTCGTGGGTTCGATCCCGACCCAGACGCCTAGATATTTTGAGTTTGCATGTGCTCCGCCTAGTCACGTGATTTATCTCCGAGTCCTCTGGTTTTTCCCTGCACATTTAGAAATATGCTTTTAGAGCATTTGGCTGAAAGAATGTCTACATGATGAGCCACTTCGTTGAGCTATCATTTATGGCCAGGTCGCTTCTGAAAAGGAGCTACATAACTCAGTGGGGCCTTACCTTCTAAAATAAAAAATTATAATCTATAGTTTAGTTTTAGTTTTGATAATGAAAAATGCGTGACTCAGAGGTCAGAGCACTGAGCTTGCAACTGCTGAGATCCTTGGGTTTGAAGCCAGACATCTGCTCATGATTAGTGCCGTTTCTCAAGTGTAATGAGTTGATGGGCTCAGCCCAGTCATCAATGAATGCGCACACACAAAAAAAACCCCACATCATCCTGTTCTTTGGCTTTTCATTTCATTTGGCTGAATTCCAAAGCGCGATAATTTAATTATCGGTCCGGCTGCGATGGGACGAACACCAGTCTCATAGTAGAGTGGCGTGGGATCGTACACCCCACGCTGTGCAAAGAAGAATGTAAAAAGCCACTCTCTTGAGCAGCCATTCTTGGACACATGGGGTCACACTGTTTTGCTACATTTACAAATGGAATTTCAGTCACTTGTCAATAACACTTTAACATGTAGTCTTTTGTGACCAATATTATCCACTAGCATAGTAATAGGTTTTTACCCTTTCAACTGGTACAAAACTGACACCTTTATACAAGGGATCATGTTTGCAATAACCACAACACAAGCAGTCAAAATGCAAATAAAAAGAAACAACTCTGATAATGATAATGCTATGCACTGTCCTTGAAGTTGATTGGTCCACACCCGAGACAGCTTTTCTTAGAGCCTAGTCTCCATTGGTGTTGGACCAGATGACGCAAAAAGGCGTCATCTGGTCCAACACCAAAGGAGGTCTCAGTGTATTATCCACTCGCCTTTTGCCCGTCCAAGGACGGGTGTATTGCAGTAAATCTGAAACTTGCAAACGAAAAGCAGACCGCGACGTGATATTCACTGCATTAATGCGTGTGCAGTTTGTAGGGGCGCGGTGACACAGACCTATTTCATTTTAAGGTTACAATCCCTTGTTCATCACGACGTCCATTTTATTTTGATGTCTCAACAGCGTGACGGAGATCACGTGACGTGAGGGTTCTGTCTTTGTAGTGAGGGCTGTGAGTTGACGCCGAGGAGGGGGGGAGGAGGCGCCTTGTGGAGTGACGCCAGCCGCTAATTATTATGAATGAGAGGGGTGTCCATTTGGAGGACGTCACCTGCTCATGAATATTAATGAGGGGGGCTGGTCGATGTGGAGTGACGTCACGAGCGTTAAGGACAGACATTCCTGGGTGATTATAGTCGGTTTTTTGGGGGTTAGGTCCCGTAAATATGGATGTCTTTAAACCGGCCACCAATCGAACACAGCTGATTAGTAAGGTTTGTCACGTAAACAAAACATGCCAATTCGATATTAGTTCAGCACACCAATGTGTTGGAGAGAAATTGTAAATGTTGTGGGTTTACTCTCCAACACACCGGTGTGCTGAACTTGTAATGAATTGGCATGTTTTGTTAACATAACAAACCTTACTAATTGGCTGTGTCGGGTGGTGGCGGGTTTAACGACTCATTTATATTCACGCGATCTAACCCAAACAACCTATATCATGGATGATATTGGTCGCGAAAGCCTTCGTGTTCAACTGAGTCATGTTGTCTCATCTGCTGATGACTTCCCTGAGACAGCGGTGGAAATTACACATTCATGTGGCAGAGAAGAGTATATCCACAGGACACCCAACTTCTCGTAAAACGGAACTCAATGATGATGTGGCTGTGAATCAAATCTCGAACACGAATTCAACTTGGACTTTCAAATTGCGAGGCACATCCTCGGTCCGCTGCCCCACTCAGATGGATAAAAAATAGAATGCCACCAAAGAAAGAGACATTTCTCGTGAATTTTCTTTGTTGGTATCAAAGTTTGGCATCTGGGCTATGACAGTGGCATATATTGGTCTATTGCTATGTTATATTCCAGGAGTTTTTAACCCTCTCATGTCGACTTTTGGTGGACTTCTAAAGTGTACGAAGCATTTTCAACATACTCGGGGTGCTTCCCTGACTCCTAAAACCATATTAAAGCAACATTTATTTTTGTGTTTTTCTTTAAATAATTAATGCATCAAAGGGTTCATATCCTATTACAATTCACAGTTCCAATTCAAATTCCCTCCACATTAAGAATCACGCGTTTTGAGTATTTGGCTGCTATAAATGTCCACGTGATGAGCCACTTCGTTGAGCTATCATTTGTGGCCAGGTCGCTTCTGAAAAAGAGCTCCATCGCTCTGTGGGCCCTATCTGGTCAAATACTAAAATAATACTGTAGTTTTAACTGCGCGAGCAAGGGAAAGGCAGAGCGTAGGGGCCGTGTTGAGGTTGAATAGAGAAAACTTTGGCTTTGTCAACATCGCGATGACTCAGAGGGCCCTTGGGGTTCCCTGATCCCTCGCAGTCCACCGCTCACTGCGATTACGAGAACTCCCCGGCGCGTTTCAGGGAAGATCTCTTCTTCGTAATTGCCCACAAGTCGTACTGTGACGCTGGCAAAACGGTGCCTTGTCCCCGTCCCCCCGGCAATTTTCGCGGCGTAATTCGCATCGCTTCGCCGTCGCTACTGAGAGAGCCCTTTTGGGGTTGCCGTGCCGTGCCGTGGCAGGCAGCGGTGCCGGCCAAACCGCGACGACCCACACGGCAGAGGTTGCAACCGGGTACCCGATATCCGTACCCTACCCGATACCCGGCTACCCGTACCCGGCCGGGTACCCGTTTGTGACCCTGGTGTGGCCGGGTACGGGTAGGCCGTGAGTCACTGGTGAGTAACCGTTTGTCACTCATTTCCCAACGTCTTGTCTCTTCTCACAATTCAAGTTCCTAGAATCAACCCACTCGCGCCTGCAACATGGCTTCATCCCAGAGGTCGCAATCGGGTACCCGTACCCTACCCGATACCCGGCCGGGTACGGGTAGCCGGGTATCGGGTAGGGTACGGGTACCCGTTTGCGACCCTGGTGCGGCCGGGTACGGGTACGGGTAAGGAATCAAAACCCGTTTGCGACCTCTGCCACACGGCCCTCTCAGCCGCTCACCTCCCTCGCCCCCCCCCCCCCCCCGGCTCAACCTCCTCCGCCGAGCGCGAGCTGAATGTCCCTGGGGGATGACGGCGCGCACAGCGAAGTGCCGAGACGGCCGCGATGAGAAGGGCGGGCACGGCTCAGTTTACGTTGAAAAAAATATCTTAGATGTTATACAGAATGAGTAACAACGCGATCTGTGTGTGTCTATCGTGTATTCCTCTGTGGCCCTCACCACCCCCCTGTGTGTGTGTGAGGGCAGGATGTGACCTGCGACGCTTATCCCAGAATTGTGCTCACGTTGTATGTGTTCCGATATTTATTTTTCTAACTTGACTGTGAGAATGTATAAATGGGGGTTGGGGAGGCTGAGTCTTCATCAGGGGTGCGCTCATCCCCCTCCAACTCCAGCCCCACCTCCCTCCTGGGTACGAGTGGGCACCTGGGAATCGTGTGGGTGAGGGGCGGCGCGTGGTTTGGGTGAGCAGATGTTGGGGAACCGCCTTTGAAATCCAATTTACAAGTGAATGGGCGAGGAGGCTGATTGATGCGCGGAGATGGAGTGTGTCTGGATCAGGAGGTCTCTGCAATTGCTCGCGCAGATATCTAATTGATTGACGACCTATATTGAGGCAGGTGAAAGCCCGCCGAGATTCATCGTTTCATTCGCAAGGCACGGCATGAGTAACTCCCAAGTACGCTGGGTGGGCCGCTATTTACGATCTCTCTCCATTTTTTTTTACATTTTCAGGATTGTTTTTTTTCTCTCTCCCCCCCCCCCCCTTTGACACTCGTGAATGATGTCACCGCTATGTATTTAATGTCCATTTTAGAGAAGACTGCACGCTTTGGAAATTGTGGAAATGTAATCGTCGTTAAGTGGACAGCTCTGGGGTGACCGAGCTGCCCATTAGGCTGTAGAATGACCTCCGTGACATGTGTACGAGACCTGCAATAAATGTAATCATTTTCCTTATCAGCCATGGCCTATCCGCTGCTGGATGAAGGCCTCCCCACGCCATTCCCCGCACCTCCGATGAGCACGGTTGGTTACGTGCCGTGCGAAAGAAGTTCAACATACGTACGTTCCTGCCTTGGCAAAATATATTTCACTCCTGCACGTAAATTGATCTCGACACTCCATCGTGGTGGTCATCCTCTCAGACATATTTCATCACCAGTCTTGTCCATTGTCCATCACTCCTCATCATGACGTGCACTGGCCGGGCCCACTTATGTTGTCTTCAGAGACTCAATGCGATGTCTCGAAGAGCAACAACGTTCTTTGTCCATCACAGGGAAGCCTCACTGAACCTCAAAACTCTTTTTTCTGGAGGGTCCTAAGGGTCCTGCAAATGTTGTTTTGCAGTCGAAGATGATCACTGCGGCGTACAGTATATTCCAATTAAGCAATTTGAGGGTCTTTTTTACATAATAAATAAATGCGGAGCCACGACGCCAGCGCAGGGTGGCCTACTCCTGCGAATGAGGTCACGGGATCTATGACGTCCACTGTCAAGCGTACGGCGAGGTATTTTCAGCGTTAAAAAACGCCTGCTGTATTAATCGGGGCGGCCGCTCGATTCGAGCCGTGAACCTCTGCGAGATGGCTCTACACCGCCGGGCCACGTCACGGCCAGAACGATGGCGAGATGTTAACTTCCTCACCTCGTATTGAGGAGGTCGTGGGTTCGATCCTGACCCTGACGCCTGCTGTATATTTGGAGTTTGCGCGTATCTCTCTCCCCGTGGTGGTGGCATGGATTTTTTTTTTCAACCGGGTCCTCCGGTTTCCCCCCCCCCTCCACATTCAGAATCAACGTGCGTTCAAGAATATTTGTCTGCTGTCAATTTCCACGCGATAAGCCAACTCCGTTGAGCTGTCCTTCGTGTCCAGGTCGCTTCTGAAAAAGATCTACACATAGCTCAGTGGGCCTGACCCAGAGGTCGCAAACGGGTTTTGATTCCTTACCCGTACCCGGCCGCACCAGGGTCGCAAACAGGTACCCGTACCTGGCCTGGTACGGGTACCCGTACGCTACCCGTACCCATACCTTACCCGAAATGAGTGACAAACGGTTACTCACCAGTGACTCACGGTCTACCCGTACCCGGCCGCACCAGGGTCGCAAACGGGTACCCGTACCCGGCCGGGTACGGGTAGCCGGGTATCGGGTAGGGTACGGGTATCGGGTACCCGGTTGCGACCTCTGGCTTGACCTGGTAAAATAAAAAAAAACATCGTCTCTAGTTTAGCTTTAGTTTAGGTCGAGCATGAAGCGCTCCCGATGCGAACCCACAACTCCCCGCGCAACGCCGTAGCCGCTGCTACGTGAGGGCCTCAAACGAATCCCACGGGGCGGTTGCGCTGACGCGTGCCGCATTATAATGAGGGCCGACAGCTCTCGCCGTGACAGGGAAGGAGTGGGGGGTGTTGGTGGTGGTGGTGGTGGTGGGGCGGTTAGTGGTGGCAGCTTGCAAAGGCTTACATTGCAGAGCGGGTGTCTCTGGGCACAGCTGGTCAGAGCTGGACAAAGGCAGGCCTTGTGTGTGCGGCGTGAGTGTGCAGGCTGGCAAAGTGTTTGTGAGGGGGGGGGGGGTGGTGGGGGGTGCTGTGGGGTGGGGTGGGGGGCCCCCATGTGTTGTTGCTTATGCCCGTGTCAGCGTGGGGGGGCGCGTCGTGTGGCGAGCGAGTCGTTGGTGTTTGCGTTCCGCTCGCAACCAATAAAAACCCCCATTGATGGCACGGGGTCTCATCATCATCGTCGTCAGCCGTGATCAATCCATTGCTTTTGGTGTTTGGTTTATTGCCCGCACCCTCACATCCGATTAGCACGGTTGGCTACGTACGGTGCGAACGAAGTTCAACATTCACACATACATAAAAGGCCGTGATTATTGCTCGTGCCGAGAGATTATTATCAGTCCCCAACTACTGCATCCTCCTAACCGACGCGACGGCTGGTGGATCCAGAGCTTCTTAGGCGCATGGTTCATGGTGGTGGTGGCGGGTTAACCATACTTCGCCATGTTGGTCAGTGCGGGTCGTTGGTAGGGCCCACGTTTTGTCTCACCTCTTGCCGAGTACCTGACTCGTATCTGCGCGGCACTAACGCCTCCTTTGCCACGCCATCGACGAAGTTTATTCATCATCATTACGAAAGAGCATTGGACTTACAAGGCCGCGAGTTGGAATCCCTGCTGGGAAGGAACACAATCCAGCATGCCTCCTAAGTAGTCGAAACGAGCACCACTTTGTGTGAAGTCAGTATTGGTAAGATAATTGATAGACTGGTATTCCAGCATAGGAATGTGGAATTTCCACCACTGGCTAATGGCTGCCAGTGAGTATGAGCGTCACCCCATTGCCCGTTTGAGCAGAGTGGATCGTTCGACGTTTTTAAATTGGAAACATTCCAGATTGCCACTCGCTGAAAGCTGGCCCGAAGAAATATGTCCACGTGTTGAGCTAAAGACACGTGACTCCCATGTGGATGATGGTGCTAAGATGCCATTATTATTAATAACATTAAGCATAGCTTTGGAAACTTCATAAGAAAGCCCCACTTGTCTTGATGAAATATGATATCGTTTTTTTTTCTTTCTCTCTCAGATGTCACATCTGCGTGCTTGCGCGCGTGTGCGCGTGCGTGTGTGCGCGTGCGTTGAGCTGGCGGAGTTGTTGACAAGGGTCATTTTAGGGCAATCACTTCACTTCTCGAGATGCTGAAACAGAGGAGAACGGGAGCAACTGAATTCCTCTCACAAAATGAATATCGCTTGTTTTGAAAACATGAAATCTCGTTGCAAGCAAATTTTATTTGCGAATCTTTGTCCCATCCACTGCTGGTAGAAATCGTGGGGGGAGGGGGGGTTTGTTTTGACCATACTTCACCACGCCGGTCCATGCAGCTTCGTGGAAGGGGAGGCCCCGGGACCGCTTTAGATTAGCGCTCGCCGTCACTGGTCGCAGCCGCGTTCACAAATTGAATCCAGGTCTCTGGATTCATAGCTGCAGGGCGCCCGCCGCTACACATCATCTTCACTCAATTCTCTAAACGCGCTACAGGTTTCGGTGCGCCACCTCAAAGGTTTAGCGACCCCGTTGGCAGAGGCGCACAAGCACACGTGAACAAAACACCCACTGTCTTCAATAATTCAGTGGTCAACACACTTTTTCTGGCATAAGGTATTCTAACGGGTTTAAGGTAATTTTTTCAGGTTTTTGAGATATCAAATATTGCATTTTTAATAAAAACTGCAAAAAAAATATTAAATAAATGTGGATATCTACATAAAATTATATTATAAACACACTATCCTAAAAATACAGCACCATATTTTAACACTAAAGCAGTCACTGACTCGCAACAACTTGCAATCATAAGTGACAGTTAATTTTGGGTAAAATCAATGAAAATGGGGTATGCCGATAGCATAAAAAGAGATGTGATAGAGGAAATCTGAGATCAGATTTGGAATCAGCACCCTGAAATTAGTCTAGAACAGCTGCAAAAGTCCAGGCCAGAATTTTTTTTTGTTGTTGACCAGTGTAATGTTATAGAACAATATACCACAGGCTTACGTTTCGGGCAAAGAGTCTGCTCTGCTCTGAAGAAGGGCCATTGCCCGAAACGTCAACCTATTCGATGTTTTTGTTGTTGTTACGCAGCGGCGTCAATGATGAATGCGTCGATTTTGTTTTTCCTTCGCGCGTGTTGTTTAACATCAGGGCTCTCGCGACCTCATATCAACGGGGGTGGAGGGAGGGGGGCTTTTATTTCGCGACCTCCGTTCCTTTTTATGAATCCCAAACGCACGCACCCTGTTTGGCCGCTCAGCAAAACCAGCTGTCGCTCCCAAACGACGCCCGCCGCTACGAGAGCCACGGGGCTCGCAGTCAGCGCCCCTGAGCCCCGAGCGCCGCTATGGAACAGCGCCCCATTTATGGACAGGGCGGCTGAGCGCATTTCACGAACGCCTCTTCTCCTCCTCCTCCTTCAACAGCGCGATGCGAGGGAGTGCTGGCGTGCTTGCAGCAGATGCCGCGTGCGTGCCCTCCACCCACGATGCGCTGCCTCCACCCCCCCCCTCCCCCCGGCGTCCTCCCTCTTACGCAGTCACGGGCTCGTTCCGGGCTCGCGCGCACGCGGGTCGAGAAGCGAATAAATAATAAGTCATATTAAAAAAAAAACAGTTTTTAAAACACGCTTTTATTAAATGTACTCGTAATGGAAGAACTCCACGACTCCAGGAAGTGGCCCCGAAGCTTGCCACAACGTAAGGGAGCGTGGCCAATTACGGCCAACGTCAGTTGAGCGTGGATAATTAGACCCAAGCTGAAATATAACATATAAAAAACATTGTTTAAAATATATATTTTTTATTTTCAATGATAGAATATAGTATTGTCATCAGTATAACATAAGTATACCAAGTTTGCGGTCGATACCGCATGGGGAAGTGGGTTAACATTTAAATTTGAGGATACAACAACAACAGAGTTTCGATTTGAAGCTTTCGTGACTGCAGGGAGTCATCTTCTTGGTTCTTTCGGTAAAGTCACGTAGAAGGGAGATAATAAAATAATAAAAATAAAACATAATTGTGTTATTTTATTATGTTTTATTTGTATTCTTTTATTATCTCCCTTCTACGTGACTTTACCGAAAGAACCAAGAAGAACAACAGAGTTAAATGAAAGCGTGTAGTAATCACATAAAGTTGCGGCGGTGGCGCATTGCCGAGTTTCACGGGTTTTAGCCCAGCTGCCGCCCTGGTTAGCGCAGGCGGGCGTGTTCATGGAAACTACAAACTACAAGAACGCACAACCACCTCGTTTGGAAATGTGGCAATTTAGGAGCTGAAAGACTGCTTGCAATCACCTTGAAACAAAGCTCTGGGCTTAATGAACTACTGCTGATGTTTATTGTAGGTATGCAGTGGTATGCCTTCGCTAAGATTCATGAATATGTTATTTGCATTCATAAGATATAGCAGCAAGTATTTAATTACAAACATTACAGCATTTCGCGGCGTGTGTTTGACGGCGGCGGTTAATGGAGGCGCCCGTGACGTTATTCGAAACACAGCCGGGAATATGTGCCGGGGGCCGACTTTGCCAAGTTAGCTCATCACCTCAGTGACTCTACCCATCTTTGAGACAGCACCTTCGTCATACCTTGAGCTATGATTATGGCGTGAATACCAAATGCACTAAATGCACTGGATATTTTATTTGCCGCGCCAGTCAACAACGTCGCACGGTTCAATAGGAAAAATCCCGACAATCTTGTATGTCTCACATTCTTTCTACTGAATCCCTGAAGTTAATAACATTTATTTTGTCAAAGTGCATACAAAAATGAAGCTTCAGCTAAAATGGTAATGGTAATGCATCTGCACGACCGTTATCATCTCAGCAGGCCTGTCGTATCTTGTTTTGCCAGCTGAATCAATCATTAGCATCTCATGAATGTTAATGTTTGCTGAAGCTGATGATTCAGGCAGCTACAACATTTATTCCAATTATACTTGCCATATCGGTCACAGCACATTCACCACAATGTTACACGTGTTACATTTATCACTTAACGATTTATATATTAATATTTTTATATATCTTTTGCCGTACGTTTTTTCAGATTTCCTTTGCATGCTATTTTTGTCCATTCTACTGCAACGGTCTATTTAAATCGCTGGTATTCTTAAACCCCATATATATAACCGCACTATTGTTGATTGCTAATTATTAGTATGCTCAAATTGTACAACCGATTTCCTCTCTCTTGTAACTGTTCCCCCTCTATTTTGATCCAAGGCTATCCCTCGCAAATCTGACTCCTGGTCTCAGTGGACTCTCTCCAGGGCTGAACAGACAATGATGTGCAGGGGTTACTTTCACACTCGAGAACACTGCGAGGCTTGGCTCGGAATAGGGATTACTGGCATAAGGCACTACCACTAGAGTTTCAGGTGCGGATATCCATAATAATCCGAGTACTTTCCTAAATGACATCTGGTAACCCGAAGCACTATTCACGTGCATTGCTTTGCACACAATTGCGCACACCACCTCACATCGCCACACATCCCTAATAACCACAACACCACCACACACATCACCACACACCACCAGACACCACCACGCACACTCCCACCACACACCACCACACACCACCACGCACACCACCACACACACCACCACACACCACCACACCCCACCACGCACACCACCACACACACCACCACCACACACCACCATGCACACCACCACACACACGAACCACCATACACCACCACACACACCCCACCACGCACACCACCACACACACCACTACACACACCACCAGACACCACCATACACTACCACCATGCACACCACCACATACACCACCACACACTACACCACACACACCACCACACACCACCACACACCACCACCACGTACACTACCACACACACCACCACCACACACCACCACGCACACCACCACCATGCACACCACCACACACTCCACCACCACCATGCACACCACCACCATGCACACCACCAAACACTGCACCACCACCACACACACCAGCGCAGTATCCCGAAGACTCAACAACACGACACAGACTTCGTGCGTCTACATCATTCCCGAAACGGCTTTCCGGACCGTTCCGGCTGCAAGTGCTCGCTGACTCTCTCACTCACTCACCCGGCCGTACATGAAAAAAAGGGAAACACGGCGGCAATTTTTTTTCCGAATGAACGAAAGCGAATGAAAACGTCCTCGGCCGTGGCCGGGTTCATCTGAGGTCACCGATGTCAGGCCGGGCAAGGCCCCCTGCGAGTGATCGGGGTCGCCAGAGCGTGGAGGAGGTGGAGGGATGCGGGCGGGGGTCGTGGGGGTCGCGCTCATTTCTCGAACGAGCGCCGCCGCTCTCCGTCTGCACGAGAGCCGGGACAATGGGGAGGGTGGTGCTGGTGGTGGTGGAGGGGGGCAGCAGACACGGCGTCAGATGTCCTGGGAGGGGGGGGGGTCGAGGGGTTCTGTCGGCGAGGGAGACAATAGCGGGCGTCTCGCTCGCCCGTCGTGGTCACTCCCCCCACCACTCTGCCACAACTCTCCCCAAACCTGCGACGGGACCACGTGGCGGGCAACGTCGGGCGTGCGTTTTGTGTGCGTCGTGTGTGCCTCGTGTGTGCGTCGTGTGTGTCTCGTGTGTGCGTCGTGTGTGCATCGTGTGTGCGTCGTGTGTTTACGTCTTTGGCGAACGACGAGTAAATCGTGAGCGTTGTGGCTGGGTCTGTGTGTGTATGTGACCAATTACAAACCTCACCATTGGAACCTCATTTGCCAGTAAAAAATATGATATGATAAAAAAGGTGTCAGTTTTGTTGCCAGATAGAAGGGTAAAAAAACAATTATCATTACAAACTTGTCAAGCCCTTACCAGTGCCCGACCTTATTACAGATTAATTCAGACCTCATTGGTCATCCCGTGCCCCTTATACATATCAACGTTCATCCTACAAAGTCCCATCACAAGGGAGAAACACAAACACATAGACACACATGTTTTGCCCGCATTGAAACGGCTGTACGCCGTGTGGCCCTGAACACTCAATTCCCCTGTACAACAATACGGGGAAGCCGTATGGGTTGACAGCTATGCGATTATCTAAACCGGTTGTGGGCCTCCCCTGGGTCGACTCAGCCTCAAATGAGTACCTGGTGCGGTGTATAGTAAACATCGTCACTGGGGAGACAAAGGCAGCCGGGCGTGGCGTTTGCCACCCACCCTCTCGTGTGCTGTGCCGGCCTTCATAGGTGCTCGCTAACAGCACTTGCCCCAACAGTCTGTTAAGGCTACACGGTGGATCTTTGCCTTTGTGTGTATGTCTTCATCTCAGGGGGGTGGGGGAGGGGGCTCATAATGGCATTGTTGAGCACTAAGCTACTACCGCTGAGATCATGGGTTCGAATTGTCGGCGACCCAAGAGATTAAGCTCTTCCTCTCGTTTATTGAGTTTGATGGTCTCAGCCTGGCCACTGACAACCTTATTATACTCTAGATTATTCGCTTAAATCTCCGCCACGGTCATGCCCCTGGTTCCCTCTGTGATGTGTTCCCACAATTCTGCGCTCTCTCTCTCTGTGTGTCTCTCTCCATCTCTATATATATATCTCTCTCTCTCTGTGTGTGTCTCTCTGTCTCTCTCTGTGTGTGTCTCTCTCTGTGTCTCTTTCTCTGTCTCTGTACCAGCGTGGACGGCACCCTCGTGTTCACCTTCTGAAGCGTTCGCTCGTCACCGTGGCGTGCCGCGATGACCACCACCACCACCACCACGTGACTTTCCTTTCGTGTTGTGCGCGGTGCTTTTAGCGCCACAGCGCGTGGATTTGTAGCGTTTCATTTCATTTGTGTTGCTGGTGACTTTGTGTATTTCATATCGAAATCGCCTCCAGTGCTGTTGCTGCTGGCGGCAATAAAAGTTGTTTAAAAGTCAAAAGTCTCTCTCCCGCAATGACTTTTCTCCCTGTCTCCGCCAGTGTGCGACTGGAGGTCACTACCTATCCGACAATGCTCCTCTATGCTCCAGCATGGCTTGACTCCCACGGCATTTCATGCCATGAACCTACTTGCTTCACTGCCCCCTACACACACCTGCCAGGCGGGTGTCTCGCGCTTGTCTCTTCGTTTCACTTGCCTATTTCAACGGATGTCTTTAAGCCCGCACGCAATAATTATGCGGGCTATAACAATAAAAAAAAATGTAGTTGCACCGTGCATTGGGTTTAGAGGAAGACAGTCTCACAGTGAACGTATGAACACAACACATTTAAAGGTACAATACTCACAAATCAAGTTTTCGTGCATCTTGCTTTCATGCCGGCCCCATCGCTCTAGAATTTCCTCAAAGGGGGTGTGGATCGCGCAACGGTCTGCTGCTCTTGATGCCATAGCCAGACGCGTCAATCGGCCTCGGTCCATGGTAGACCACAGGTAAAAACTGTAATGAAAACTTTTTAGTTTGAAGATTCTTTCTTCACGTGTTTCCCCCCAAAATGTTCTGTTGATTCTGGGCCCTATCGTGTGGCAGACTAGTCCCCTATGCGTCGCATAACGGTGCTGTATATCCCCCCCACCACGCCCCTCCCCCCGTCGTTGCGCGCCTGGTTGCACGAACCCTTTTTCCTGCCTGCCGCTGGATTCGAGGCGTGCCACGGCGGTCACGAGAAGCTTCCGCGAATTTCTCCTGTCGACGACGGGGCGTGCCAGAACGCGCTTCTAAAAATGAAACGCTATTGTTTTCACTGGGTGAGGAGATGCTATTGTTTTGTCACTTCGACCAAAAAAAAAGATTTTAAATGTGATTGCTCTCTTGAAACCAAATATATATATATTTCTCGGTGGATATTTAGATCTTAAAAAAAAAATCCCAGCTTTACTTTTCAATGCAAGGAAGTTCATGTAGTTATTAATTTGTGGAGTGAAGAAACATAAACAGCATCGCTAGTCCTGCCGATGTGTTACGTATAAAATATATATTTAAACTATTTACTATTGGTATCTTAGCAGGTAAGGCCCACCGAGCTTGCACGTGGTAGATTCGGTGTGATACAACGATATACGTTCTCAAGGTCATTTTGTCAATCCTGATCGAAGCAGCTGCATTCAAATATTGGCGAGTCTCACAGGTGACGTTCATTTAAACAAAATAATAGTTTTTTCCCAGGTAAGGCCCACTGAGCTAGATTGCTGTCTTATACAGAAGCGACCTGACCACAAATGATCGCTCGACGTGGCGGCGATTCATCGTCGTGTGGAGATGTACAGCAGCAGCCAAATGCTGTTGTCACACGCCCAGAGCCGCGTCCACTTTACACATCGCTGGCTCCCGCACAAGGCGGAATGCCAGATTTCACAAGCCAACTGGAAACATTGCAACATTAAACATGGGCAGGTTAAACTCGACACAGAATGATACCACGCACTTTTTACTTCAGTCCGAATTTTACCCAAGAAAGACTGGAGAAGTCTCAAGACTCATTTTTTTCAAGTTGGGTCCTGCTTGGTATATTTGGCCAATGCCTTATTGAAGATATTGTATATATGTTATAACACACACATATAAGATAGCATAGCACAAAATACAAGAAAGCAACACCTTAATCAACACTGCTTTTGAAGAGAAAATACAACGAGTGGAATGGCTTTTTGGAGCTCAATAACACATTCCTGCGGAGGGAGCTGGTAGGAACGTTGGGTTGCTCGGTCAATGTCCAGGTTCAACGGCGGCGTGGTGTATTATGCAAATATGGCCGACTGTGAGGGCGGGCACAAGCCGGCGTGAGTAGGTTCAACGTTGAGTTTTATAAGGGCACCATGGGGTGACCAGCCCCTCCCCACCCAGCCCCTCCCCACCTAGCCACTCCCCACCCTCCCCTCTCCACCCAGCCCCACTCCTCCCATTTTTGGATGCACGACGGACGGACGGACACAATAAATCCCTGTGGGTTGGAGTAACCAGGAGGTTCCTACCAGTATTATTATTTTATATGTATGTATGTTGAACTTATTTCTCACCGTACATAGCCGAGTACGCTAATCGGAATTGCGGGGGAAGGACAACAAACTAAACACAAAAAGCACTTCTAAAGAAATTAATTTTCAATCTAGATGATGATGTAAAAGTGCATAGCTCCAGTGGCTTCCTCATATCAGAGGGAAGAGCATTCCAGACGGCCACAGAATCGCATCTGAAAGTGTGCAATGCAGTGACCGTCTTTCTGTTATAAAGCAGTGTTCATGGACAAGGCCCAATGACCAAATTGGAAGCTAAGCAGGCGTGAGCATCGACAGTGCTTGGATGGGTGACCACATTGCCCACCAGCTGTTTATTGGTTGCTAAGGGGCTACATTGTGGGCAACATAGGACAGTGCAGAAAAATGCAATGTTGTACTGTACTATGCACACAGTTTATGCTTCCTGCTTCCACCAACCTGCACGGTGAAGTATGGTCAACACCAACTAATTGAACAAAAGTTGTGGGGAGGCCTTCATCCAGCAGTGGATACAAAAAGAGCTGTAACTGTACATGCAACGATGCTTACACGGCAGAACCAACGCAGTTGCCCGTGTTGATTTTGCAACGATGGGGGCTATAACATTGCCGTTCAATCTTCACAGTTCGATCCGCAGCCGACTTGCTGTGTGCTACCTCCTGAAAGCGCCACGCTGTTTCCCAGCGGGTGCATTTCTCGCGCACATATTGCCTCCGTGTCTCAGTGGTTCACTGATCCTCTCCTCCAAAGTTGCTGTATTCACAGCTGTGCCTTGTCACCACTCCTTGTCTTAACAACTAGACGTGTTTAGGATGTCACACATACTCATTCCGCAGTCGAAAGTCCCAGTGCAACTGCAGGATTATATATATAACCTCCCAAATAGCTAACTGGAGCCACTGCAATGGGGGGTGGAGGTTGTGGAATGAACTTTTTCACCCCACACGACCGCGTGGGTGATTTCATGGTGTTTTTATTTTTCTGAAATAATAAAAATAAAACATAATAAAAATAAAACATCATAAAATCATTCTCACGACGTTTTGGCCACAACGCAAGCAGCCGTCCTCAGGTGAAGAACAGTTCTGTCGATAAGACAGACTCAGATAAGACAGACTCAGACTCCGTCTTATCGACAGACCTGTTCTTCACCTGAGGACGGCTGCTTGCGTTGTGGCCGAAACGTCGTGAGAATTATTTTATTATGTTTTATTTTTCTATTTTTTTATTTCCATTCTACGTGACTTTACCGAAAGAACCAAGAAGATATTTTGGGCTCGCGCCGCGCGTTGTTCGGCGCGGTGTCCGACGTTTCGCTGAAATATTGCCCAAGAAGCTCGCCGGCGCGTGGAGGTGGCGCATCGTCCATCGTAGCGAGCGGCACGCGGCTGCAACCGGGAAACTCGCCGGCGAGTCGCGACGTCGCACGGCTCCCGCGTCGTGTTGAGCCATTTCGCTGTGATTCCCGATTTTTTGTTGAAGGTTCCTTCATAATCAACGTTTTTGGGGTTAGATCGCGTTATTTATAAATGTGTCGTAACCCTCCACCACCCGACACGGCCAATCAGCAAAAAAGTGTCACGTTGACAAAAGACAAATAGTTCACTGCTTTAGCCCACCGGTGTGTTGAAGCGTGAAACCACAACATTTACAATTTTTGAGTTGTACGACGTTTCGCTGGTAATTTCATCCAGCATCATCGGGCAATTCGCTTCAACACACCGGTGGGCTAAAGTAGTGAACTATTTGTCTTTTGTCAACGTGAAAACTTTTTTACTGATTGGCCGTGTCGGGTGGTGGAGGGTTACGACACATTTATAAATAACGCGATCTAACCCCCACAAAAACGATGATTATGAATAATATTGGTCGCGAAAGCCTCCTACGTGTTAAACTGACTTAAGGTTCCTTGATTTTTTTGCTGTCGCGTGCCGTTGATTCCGTTGCGTGTTGCGAGCAGAGACAAAGCAACGTTCGCAATCGCGCCGCAGCGAGACTCGACGCGACTCCGCGAGATGAATCAAGGGGGGTGGGGGGGGGGCACGGATGTCGGCACCCCCCGAGACGTTATTCACAAGAGCCACTCCTCGTGGCCAGTTTCCTAAATGATTTTGTTGGATTGTTTTAACTTTTATCTGCGGTGTAAGCCGGCTTGCGGCATTTGCACACCTTTTGTTTCACAACAATTAAACCGATTTGCTGCATTTGGCTGAAAGTCAAAGGCTGTTGGCAGATTTTTAGCCGTGGCCTTTTGCCATTGGAAATGCATTAGCGCCGCGATTGATGATTCATTCTCGTGCAGACAATCCACTGCGTAACAATGACTTAGAATAACGTGGAAAAAAAACAATCGGTAATGTTCAGCCCTTTTGTCTATCTACTGCTGGATGTAGACTTTCTAGCGCCATGTCGGTCGTCGGGAGGATTATCTGTCCATACTTCACCACGTCGATTTTCGCGGAGCGGGGCGGCCCCAGGACCGGTTCGGACGTCACTCGATACTGACATTAGCCCCGGCGGGGAATCGAACTCGGGCTTCTGGGTTGTTTGCGAGTCTCTCGGCTCATGCTACAACAGGGGTCATGCTTGGGATGTTGGCCCAATTATTTAGCAGGATTGTTTCTGTACAAGGGAACTGGAGTGACTTTGGGAAACCCACAATTGCAATGAGTAAATATTACAGGAACTTTCCAGGGTAAGAATCCTGCTGCATTTCTGACATAGGGATGTACGTGTTGAACTTCTTTTGAGCCAACCATGCAAATCTGAGGTGCCTGGTGATTGGAACTATTAGAGCCCCTTATTTGCAGACTGACTGTGGTGCCCCGACCCACACTGTGTTCAGCCACCACACTGCGGGTCTAAACTCTCCTCTCTCTGCGTCTCTCCCCACACCGCTCCACTTTGGAACTCCCTGTTGCCGAACAATTCTAGCCTGGCTCGATTCAAAGTCGCGTTACCTCTTACGCGGTTGCGACTTTAAGAGCGATGTTTGCTGCTGACCGATGGAGTTTTGGGGCTTTTGGAACTGTGCTCAGCAACCATAATACAACAACAAAAACTCCAAGTAAGTTAAAATGATCTTACAAGTCAAGGTCAAGAGGTCATCACAGCCTGTGCTGTTAATAGTCACCGCACCACGCCATCGCTCCCTTCCTCCTGCCAAATCCCACAACTGTTGCACAGTGAATTCAAGGCCATCATCTGATGTGCAGCGGGAGGCGATTGCCTCTGTTGGGCCCTCGGGGCCCTCACCTGCCCCTGGGGCTCTGCCACAGCACGTGCAGCACAGCAGTTGGCACCGGGAAGGAGAAACTTGTGTCGCCTACATTTCTGTGTCGCCCGCTTTCATCCGAACATCTAACGAGGCCAGCTTACGGCTTTGATCTCAGGACACGCAAATTACCCGCTCGGCGCCTTCATTTAAGCCGCATCAATTAGATTAAATATTTCGTGATAATTTAAAATATAAAATTCGCATCCTGCCGACGATGGTATGCTTTCATCATTTGACTTCTGTATTGGGGGGGGGGGGGGGCGGTGGGCAGGGGTTCGCTTTCTCCCTCACATTACGAATCGCGAGTGCATATATATAAATAATTGTGAACTACTGAAACTAAATTAATAAAGATGACCAGTTTGGGGGGGGGTGTTGCCCCCCCCACGACCCCCGCAAACTCCGCCCATCGCTTTCATGTACGGGGTTTCCTCTGGGTTTGAGCAGACGAGAGGCCTATTAGGTGCAGCAGCAGCAGCAGCAGAAAAAAAAACCTTTCTGCTTCACGTATTAAAAACATCGACCAGCTGAAACTTGTTGAGGCTCAGCTGACCTACTGGCGGCCCATCACCAGGTGCAGATACTTGAATCGAAGCAAAGTCACTGCAACAAAAAAGCTCAAAGTCCTTCGACCAACGTAGGCCTTCACCTTGTAAGATTCATGATGGTTTTTGTTGTTGCTGATGTTGTGATAAATACCTGAGCAACCGTTTAGCTATATGAGGAGGAATTTGGTCAACTTTATGCCACGGTTGTGAGTCAATTCAAGAGATAATTTGTGCACTTGCGATTTGCTCCATTCCTATAGCGCAGAGCCACCGTGAAGGTGCTATACGCTTCATATCCGAGTATAGTCTGAAGTAGATCCACAGTAATAACCCGCTGTTGCTATGCGGTTTGATAAAATTTCGGGAGATTTGCGAGCATTTTAAAACGTTGCAAGTTGAGACCGTGACACCGGCACACATGGCCTTTGGCTCTTTTTCCAAGGCCACGAAGCGAACGGCGCGTATTTATGGTTGATACACCCCTGGTATTACCCAGGGCGGTCGTCGAGTTCGAACCGCCAACCTCTGCAAAAGGCAACGACTGGCTCAAATGTCACTCGCCACTGATGTCAGCCACGGCCCTGCTCTGTTTATTAATTTATTTTTCAAACTAATAACACTTTTGCTTCTTGTGTATTGCACCATCTCTCTCTGCCTCCCTCTTTCTCTCTCTCTTCACAGACGACCCTCGCTCGTAACCTGCCGTTTTCCCTGCGGTCTCGCAAACACGCTCAACGCACTTCCCAAAACCGGCGACTGCTCGCCGCGCGACCACGGTGCGGGACCATGGCCCAGCCTGGCAGCCTCCTGCTGCTGCTGCTGGCCACGTGCCTTGGCCTAGCGGCCGCTCTGCTGCCCGGTGCAGGAGACACGAGCCCGAGACACGTGAGCCCCGGAGACACGGGCCCCAGAGACACGGGCCTGGGAGACACGATCCCAGGAGACGCGAGCCCAAGAGACTTGAGTTTAGAATACACAAGCCGCAGATACGCAAGCCGCAGATACGTGAGCCCCGGAGAGACGACGAGCCCGGGAGATGCGAACTTAGGATCCGCGAGCTCTAGGCACACGAGTACCGGGGACGTGAGTCCAGGAGACGCGAGCCCAGGGACCACCACGGCACAGGCTCCCACCGACGCCGCGTACCACGCCTGGCATCCCGTGAGCTTGGGCTCAACTGCCGCCCGGATGCTGCTGCTGGCCATGTTTCGGGCTCACCGCCGCGCGGCCGTTTCTTCCTCCGGGGACGGACCGCTGCCAGACAGCGCCGATGAATCACCGGCTCCGACGTCGAGGTCAACAGCGGCGGCGGCCACGGCATTGTCCATGTTGCGGTCGTTGATGTCTCATCGGCACCCCGCTCGCAACAGAACGCTCGCTTCAGGAGGTCCAGCGATCAGCTGGGGCCCCCTGGACGCGAGCAAGGAAGATGCTGCACTCGCCTCCATGCAGATGGAGCGAGCCGTCGACCTGGCCTTGCCCGGCGATGCCGAGGGTCCCACGTCGATCGTGACGCATGGGGACGAGAGGTCGGAGGAGAGGTCGGAGGAGAGGTCGGAGGAGGTTGAGGACAAGTCCTCGTTCGTGGCGTCGCTGGTGGACGAGGGTTTGCTGCCGGCCACGTACAACGGCGTCGCCGCAGCCTCGGCGTCCGTGAGCGAGGGTGGAGAGGAGCCGTCTGTTTCGCCGCAGGGCCGATGGGAGGAATCTCCGGCTGCGGGGTGGTCCTCCTCGACCAGTCACGCAACGACACGATGGCAGGGAGGAGGGTGGACTTTCACATCGGCCAGCTGGGCCTCCTCCGCTACGCGGGGCTCCAACGTGGCGAGAGAGACCCCGAGCGAGGTGACCCCGACACGCACGGCCGCCGTGCCGACCGCGGCGCGAGAGGAAGATGATGCGTTTGGCACGAGTCGAACGCCAACGACCCGTTCTGTCGGTGTGCGCGGAATCACCCTCAGCAGCAGCGCAGGCATCGTGACAACAACGACAGCAGCAGCAGCAGCTCCGACCTCAACACAGTTCACGAACCCCACCGCAACCAGATTGTGGGACTTTCCGCCGACATCGCACGCGACGGCGGCGCAGGGTGCGGTGCAAGCCGGAGACGACTCTGAGAGGAGCAGCGTCGGCAGCGAGGTGTTGCTCACGAGCATCGAGCCACCTCCGAGCGATTCGTCTCAGACGACGGCCCCGACGGGCCCATCCCGTGGCGGCGGCGGCGACTCCGCCCTCACCTCGACGGCGGCGGCAGCGGCGGCGGCAAATTCACCGGGCCGCTCGGAAATTCCACGTGCGTCGGCGTCCCCCGCTCCGGCGATCTCCCCGGGGACGGACAGCTGGGCGAGGCGCGTGCCCAGCAGCTCGCCCGCCCAAGCGTCCTCCGGCTCCGCGCGACTTGGCGCTGGCGTCGGCAGCAGCGGCAGCACGGAGGCCCCCGGGGGACGAGGGCGGCCGCCGTGGCAGATGGCATCGTCGTCGTCGTCGCCCGCCGCCGCCACGTCTCCTGATTTCCCCGGGGGGTCCGGGACCTCCTCTCGCTCCGTCGCTCGGACGTCGGGGGGCAGCGTCATTTGGAGCGACCGAGACGATGGCGGCGGCGGCGATGACGATGGACGTTTAAATTCGCCCTCCATCACCACGGCCATCGCCTGGCCGCAGGGCCACGGTGAGCGTGAGTCTCTCCTCGGCAGCATCGAGAGCCCTCGCTCCACCGCCGCCGCCTCCACGGCCGCTCCTGCCGCTCCTACTGCCGTCGCCACGGCGATGCCGGGGACGTCCGTTGGCAGCGGTGGCACTAACGGGGCGGGCGGAGGCGGCGGAGAGGGTGCGGAGGCCACGCCGGGGTCGGCTTGGGGTCGGGAGGTCATGGTGGGCGCTGGTGTGGGCGGGGAGCAGCGGGCGGCCGAGAGGGACACGTGGGGCTGGACCCAGCACACCCGGCATGACACAGGTGGGTGCTCGGCCCGCAGCGAGAAGCGAGAACCGTTGAGTCAATGGGCGATGTGCAGTGCGCGCAGTTTTTCTTTGAGTGGTCACAACTGATCTCGGTTGGCAGAACTGCAGCGCTCCCGGTTGTGAGGTTTGAGAGTTGAGCTCCTGTCCCCGGACTTGATTTTTCATTGCAGACAATATCATTGCCATCATCGTCCTACCAGCCCTACAATTTCTTTCACGTGCCACTGCGGACAGAAAGGTCGCCCTCGTGAGCTCCTCTAGAGAGAGGGCATTTGGCCTACTCTTCCACGCTGGCCAGGTGTCTAGGAAGAGTTGGGAGTGCCCACACTTTACAGCACTGCACGCGAACTGCCGATTGGATGTGCACCATTCCTTGACTGACGTGAAAATGAGCAACACGCATTTGAAATTCCCAGTCATAGCAATGTGGAATTTCCATCATTGCCAAAGACTCACGCAACGTGTGATTGAGCCTGTAAGATTCCCTATGTTGGATTGTAATGTGCGATGCCAGGCTGCAGTGAGGACGTGGGAATTCCAGTTTGTAAAGATTGTAAAGACAAGGGGAGGCAGATGTTTCAAGCAAAAGACACCAACCTCAATAAAAAAAAAAACATCTAATCAATTCTGGCATTTGTAAAATGTTGCTAATGGCATGATAATTCACGAATCTATGTCACGTCGTAAAGCAAATTGTGAAGGAAAAAATAGGCGTGCCTTTCAGGGGCTCAGTGGCTCATTGATCAAACACAGCCGTTATGAGCAGAGCCCCTGATCCACCTCTTCCTCGCCATTCACATTCCAATCGTAAAGTCCGTGGCTTCGCGAGTGGCAGCTTTCGGAGCCAGACTGGATCTCAAACTTCATGCTCCAGGCTGCCGATTGGCTGACTTCAAAGAGTGGGCCGCGTTTGCCGGTAAACGCTCAAATCTGCCACCCCCAGACTGCAGCCTCCGCTCTCGTGACGCTGGAAAGCGCCTGGGCTGTGTTGCATTTGACAGAAAGCGACGCGAACAAAACCCTGCGCTGAATCGAGGCCGGTCTGATCGATGGGGCATGAGTAAAGACTAATTTGGGCAAGGACGCACTTCCTTTATCGCCTTAATTTCGACTGTGCCGTCGCACGCCATTAAACAAACGGGCATTGCTTCGTAACGCTCGGGTCCCAGGCCCGATGATTTACGGTGCGAAGGTGGTAAATTGTTACGTAATTGTTGCTGGAGTACCCGCTTTGGCTTTGTGAACCTCGTCCCGACCGATGGAGCTGTCGCTACACAGTCATCGGGTAAGGGCAGGGGGCTTGCAACCTCTAACCCTTGCACATGTGGGTGTCTCAGCGGTGAAACGTTGACTTCCTCGCATGGTATACAGGAGGTCGTGGGTTCGATCCCAACCCTGATGCCTATATATTTGGAGATTGCATGTTGTACCCGTGGCAGCGTGGATTTTTCTCCGGGTCCTCCAGTATTTCCCTCCACATTTAGAAACTTTGTGATAGATTTCCACGCGATAAGCCACTTGGTTGAGCTATCATTTGTGGCCAGGTCGCTTCTGAAAATTAGCTTCATAGCTCAGTGGGCTTTACCTGCTAAAATAAAAAATATAGTGTAAATACTTTCAGTTTTTACAGCCTCTCACAAGACTGAGGTGCTGCATCTTGCTCCGCTCGAGACGAGACACCGGGACTGCAATGGCAGTGCGTCAGGATTCGTTTGTTTGAGCCGCTGTTGCATCGCCACGGGTGTCAGCGGCGAGCGAGATCCGAACCGGTGTCGAGCAACCCCTCCCCACCAACCCGCACTGACCAGTGTGGTGAAGTATCGTCAAAAGACTCCCACTATTCGCACAGCACATGGATGGACAAAAATCCCCGTACGTGTACACGTGCTCGAACTTGCAAGTCAAATACCGTACACTCGTACGTATCGGCGCAAACACCTCGCATCCTAAGATTGAGGACCGTTCATCGACGCGTAACATTTCATTTGCAGCCATCGGCTCCGGACGGAGGTAACACAATTCCTACCGGTCATCCAACACCGCCTTTCCCTGCGCGACATTCATTCAGAATTTAATTCGTGTGTATAAAAACGAAAATATTACACAAAGGAAGCGCTGGCCCAAAAAAAAAAAAACCTTAACGAGCTCTGAGAAAGGCCCCCCCCCCACCAAACGAGAAGTGGCGTTGGATGAGACGGAGCGGCAGGGCGGGCGGTGGGCTCGGTCACCTGCGGCGAGGAAACTCGGCGGCACAAAAGGCGCATTGACCCTCGCCGGGAGTAATTGGGCAACGACGAGGGCAACGTTTGGGCCGGGCGGCGGCGACAAAAGCCTCGCCTGTGTCGGCCGCGGCGGAAGGCGCACAAAGGAATGGAGCACAAACGCGGGGAGTTGCGGACTTCCACCAATTAAGCGGTTTTAAGAGTTTCCAAAACCGACGCCATATTTTTTACTGTTGCACCTGACGGTTTGCGTCTAACAGATGATTGCTGTTGTTGCTGTTGGGTTCTAATTAGGCGCACGCCCGCGGCTCCGAGTTGCGGGTGCTGATGTTGAGTCGCAAAGAATCGCGAAGGCGCCTTCGGATGGGCTCTGTGAGCCTCGAGAAATCAAGTAGATTTTTTTTTTTTAACGGATGACACCGGTGGCTTAGGCATGAACACTCTCTTATAGCGGTGTACTTTCTAAATGCGAAACGAAGACACAAATTGGCACTGGCATTCTGGCAACGGCTCCGATGTTATTCATATCGCCGCTGTGATTGAATGTTACTGAATAACACTGGTCAACGAAAAAAACTTTTTTTTCTGGCCTGGACTTTTGCAGCTGTTTTAGACTAATTTCAGGGTGCTGATTCCAAATCTGATCTCAGATTTGCTCTATCACATCTCATTTTTATGCTATTGGCATACCCCATTTTCATTGATTTTACCCGAAATTAACTTTGTCACTTATGATTGCAAGTTGTTGCGAGTCAGTGACTGTTTTAGTGATAAAATATGGTGCTGTATTTTTAGGAT